>NC_135237.1:500870534-501547200 GCF_051348905.1 Ranitomeya variabilis | reverse complement strand
TATCGTGTGCTGTGTTTTTTGTGTGTGAGTTGGACATTAATGCTGTGAAGTAAACGTATTAAAGTGACTTTTGTATGGAACTTTGCCAGGTCACTGCCTCATCACTGCCTAAGTGTGCTACGGCTGCACTACATATTAGATCTGGTTAAAAGTAGTGTTGAGCATTCCGATACCGCAAGTATCGGGTATCGGCCGATATTTGCTGTATCGGAATTTCGATACCGAGTTCCGATATTTTTGTGATATCGGAAATCGGAATCGGAAGTTCCCAGTGTATGGTTCCCAGGGTCTGGAGGAGATGAGACTCTCCTTCAGGCCCTGGGATCCATATTCATGTAAAAAATAAAGAATTAAAATAAAAAATATGGATATACTCACCCCTCCGGCGGACCCTAGACCTTAGTGGTGTAACTGGGAGCCTCCATTCCTAAGAATGCAGTGAGTGTAGGACCTGCGATGACGTCGCGGCTTGTGATTGGTCGCATAAGCGGTCACATGAGCGGTCAAGTTGACAATCACAAGCCGCGTCGTCATCGAAGGTCCTTCACTCTGCATTCTTAGGAACGGAGGCTGCCGGTTACATCGCTAAGACCCAGCGTCCGCCGGAGGGGTGAGTATATCCATATTTTTTATTTTTATTCTTTATTTTTTACATGAATATGGATCCCAGGGCCTGAAGGAGAGTTTCTTCTCCTTCAGACCCTGGGAACCATCCAGGATACCTTCCAATATTTGTGTCCCATTGACTTGTATTGGTATCGGGTATCGGTATCGGCGAGATCCGATATTTTGCCGGTATCAGCCGATCCAATCCGATACCGATACTTTCGAATATCGGAAGGTATCGTTCAACACTAGTTAGGAGACCTGTGGTTGGGCAAATTGCATCCATAATATGAACCATAAAATGAAGCCACTTAATTGTCCTGTGAATGCACCATTATGTATCTGGTATAAGTCTACTTGTTGTTGGAGGAATATTTTTGTGTTTTTCATAGAAGGAAAATATATTTACGGATCCTTTCAAGCAAATACTACATAGCCAATGTGACCATTCAAAAAGAGTATAAATTACAGTAGTTTTGTAGTTGTACTGAATAAATCAATACATAACCTAGAATGTCACTTTATAGATACACTGATCTTGAATGTTTGTCAATTAGAAAATTTGTTTCATGTTGCATTTTAGTCAGTCTAAGTTCACATGAGCGGAAAAAAATTATGTGATTTTCAACCAGAAAAAAGAACAGTTTTTCATATGTATTGTCATCTGCATGGCATCCTTTTTATACATCACCAGTAACTAAAATTTGCAAGAACAAATACAGTTTCTTATGTAATTTAAATTCCCATAACATAATGCTGCCACCACCATGTTTGACGGTGGGGATGTTAGTTTTCCACTACACATAGCATTTTCAAATTAGCCCCAAAAGCTCGACCTTGGTGTTATTTGACCACAGCATCTTCTTCCACATGCTGGCTGTGTCACCTACATGGCTTTTTAGCAAGCTGCAACCAAGACTTCTTATGGCTTGTTTTAAAAAATGCTTCAATCTAGTCTTCCATAAAGGCCAGATTTGTGGATTACTCAACTAATAGCTGCCTGTGGACAGATTCTCCCACCTGAGTTGTGGATTTCTGCAGCTCCTCCAGATTGACCAGTGAGCCTCTTGGCTGCTTCTCTAATTAGTGCTCTCTTTGCTTGGGATGTCAGTTTAGGTGAGTGGCCATGTCTTGGTAGGTAGTTAGGTGTGCCATAGTCCTTCCATTTTTGGATGATGGATTGAACAGTGCTCGGTAAGATGTTCAGAGCTTGGCCTATTGTTTTGGTCTATTTTTTATAACCTAACCCTTAACCCTGCTTTACTCCTTTCCACAACTTTCTCCATGACCTTTTTGGTGTGTTCCTTGTGTTTCATGATGCTGTTTGATCCCTAATGTTCTCAAACAAACCTCTGCGGCCTTCACAGAACAAATGTAGTTATACCGAGAATAAATTACACAGGGTGGACTCAATTTACTAATTTTGTGACTTTTGGAGGCAACTGGACACTCAGAATTTTATTTAGGGGTATCAAACTAAAGGGGGCTGAATATAAATGTGCATTAAAATTTCAGATGTATATTTTAAAATAATTGGAAAACCGTAGATCTTTTCTTTTACACTTCTCAAATACGTGCTACCTTGTGTTTGTATATCACAAAAAAAATCACAATAAAATGCATTTAAGAGTGTGGGTAATATGAAAAAATGTGGAAAAGTTCACAGGGTATGAATACTTTTTCAAGGCACTGTATACAGTTGATCTGTATGGTATCCGATTTCAAAAAATTATCATAAAAAAATGCAGAAGAGATTAGTGCATAGTGCGATTTGTTTCACTCGGCTATTTGATCTGTATGAGGAAAATGTTCATCTGAGAAATGATCTAAGTAGTGTAATTTTTTTCATGGAAAGCAGAGACCAAAAATTCAGTCCCGTGAACGAAGCCTTACAAGAAGTAACAAGGAAGAAATTTTAACATGGAATGTTTAGAAATCTTAAAACTTGTCTATAACATACAATGAATATAAAAACTCTACGCACCATTTACAAATCATGTTAAGAATCATTTTAAAACTTTTTCCCCCATTAATGTCATCAGTAATCTGTACAAATTCATTAAGAAACAAACTGTAATCATTGAGGTGGAGGGGAATATAAATGAAAAAACTAAAATAATGTAGTTGCATAAGTATTATATTTGAGTATGTGGTTGTGTTCAGAATTAACCAGTCACATTTAAACTCATGTTACACAGTAGACAGTTCACAGCTGTCATCATTTACAGTGATTCTGATTTAGCCCATATAAACTTTAGCTGTTCGAGTAGGATTTTCTTGACATTTTCTTAGCTGCATTTTACAGCAAGAGCCATGGTCTGTAAACAGCTTACAACACAGCAAAGGAATATCACTATTAAAAGTTAATACTCACAAGAAGAGTACGGGAGGCAAGCATACCTCCAAATCAAGTAAAGAATGGATTCACCGGAAGATCAGTGTTTTGGAATGGCCCAGCCATAGCCCTAATGTGAATCTATTTTTTTGCTTTTTTAAATTGAACTGTAAATACAGATTATGGGCGACATTAGAGTGGAAAAATAATTTATTAGAAATTGGCACTCAAGTGATGAATAATAATAATTGGCCGAAACATCAATTTATACAGTGGATTGCTCTGTGAAATGTATTAAACCAAGTATTCTTCGTGCATCATCTCTGGAGTGCCAACTTCTAATAATTCTTAGTGAAGACTTTTTATATCCACTGTATGATAAGTTATTATTATTTAAGCCATTGTCCAGCAATTATATCTGAGGACATTATGATAAACTAAAGTGGTCATGTTTCTGTGTTATATCATAGCTCACAACCGTCCTAGATCCAGTAAGAAAGTACAGGATTTGGGTCTCTGTTACACTGTCCAAGGCGATCTGCTGAAAGTCCTGCCCTGCTGTAATGTGGGTGGGGGGGCAGTCATGACCGAAGTGCGCATCATGTGTGCCGCACCATGCTCCAGGAAAATGGGATCCTGGTAGCATGTGTGTGCTGCTTTTGCTTTGACGATATGCCTCTGCAGACTGCAAGCTGCTGGAGCGCCCGCTAGGGCCCTGGGGATACTCAGTGCCGGGCTGGTTCTTAAAGGGGACGTGTCACGGCAGCAGTGACCCGGTCCGTGTCTCTGGGCATCCAACAAAAGGGCAATAAAGTGAATTAAAGTTTATGGTATAAATGTTCGTGACGCCACCTGTGGTGCTCGGCAAATGTGAGATGTTAGCCGACGCTGCTTGAAGAGACCGCTGGGGCTGATGGTGATGCAGAAGAGTTGGTACAGCTCTCCACAGGTAGAGCTTTAGTCCCAGGGCACTTAGGTTGTAAATCATGGTGATGCTGATGGTGGATGTGGTGCAGGGTGGATGGCACAGTAATAAATGTGAGGACACAGCGTGGTGCAGTTTCCAATGCTTTACTCACAGTTCTTAGTTGCCCCAGCTGGGGTGCTGTGTCCTCCAGGTTTGGGCCTTAGCCTGCAGGTTCCTCTTCTCCTTCTCCTCCTGCCGGGCCCTTCTTTCTGCATCATATCAGCCCCCTGGGGTTCCCCTATAAATACCACCAGCTCAGTGTGCACCTCCTGAGGCCCACTCGTTGGTGTCAGTGGGGCTGGTATCTCACCTAAAATGTCTGGCGTTCGGTCCCAGGGTGCATTTCTGGATGCCCAGCCAGGCCTAGGGGCTGTCGGGGTGGGAAATGGGACTACTAAAGTGCCGTTGGTTACCAGAGCAGGGTCGGTCGCCGGAACGGGGGCGGTCACTGGAATGGGGTCGGTCACAGGGGCAAAGTCGGTCACAGTACCTGCTGATGGTGTCTCACCGGTGCCGATCTCCTCCGCTACGGTTGGAGACATTGGCCGCAGAACGGGATGCTGCTCCTCCCGCTTGATCTTCTTCTGCAGGGCTGATGTCCACCTGCTCACCGCCACCAGCTGAGTATGCATGAGCTGGAGGGCCAGCTTCTCCACCTCCGCGTCCAGGAGGTCCGGATCCACTGCAGGCGACTGGAACAGTCCTTGCGAGTCTTGGCTGGGGGAGTCCTCCTACTCCACCCCACGCACCAGTGCTCGCTCACCTTCCTCCGTCATCTTGCCATCTGGGTCTTTTCTTGCACCCAGGTCTGGTTCCTGCTCTCTCCTCTGGGGCGGTCCTTCTTCTTGCGGTTCCCGCCATCCCAGATCATGATCTTCACGCCTTGCAGCTGGCTCTTGCCCACGATGGCATGCCCCTCTTCTCCTGCATGCCTCGTGTCGCTGTAATGGTGGCAAATTTGGCACAATTCAACAAAGTCTCTGGCACACAGGACCCAGTTTGCTGGGTCAGTCCATCCTGTTCGTGACGCCAAAATGGAGCGCCCGCTAGGGCTGTGGGGATACTCGGTACGGGCTGGTTCTTAAAGGGGATATGTCATTGCAGCAGTGACCCGGTCCGTGGCCCTGGGTGCCCAATAAAAAGGAATAAAGTGAATTCAAGTTTATGGGATAAATGTTTGTGACTCTACCTGTGGTACTCGGCAAATGTGAGCTGTTAGCCAACGCTGCTTGAAGAGACCGCTGGGGCTGATAGTGATGCAGCAGAGTTGGTACAGCTCTCCACAGGTAGAGCTTTAGTCCCAGGGCACTTAGATTGCAAATGATGGTGATGCTGACGGTGGATGTGGTGCAGAGTGGATGGCGCAGTAATAAATGTGAGGACACAGCATGTTGCAGTTTTTAATGCGTTACTCACAGTTCTTAGTTGCGCCAGCCAGGGTGCTGTGTTCTCCAGGTTTGTGGTCCAGCCAGCTCTCAAGCAAATTGGGTGCACTTTCCAGAACCTTCTTTCATATGTCCTTTCCTGGACATCTCACTGTGCTGGCTTCGCCTCTCCTGCCCTGCAGTGTCCCAAGCCAGCAGCTGCAGATCTTGTCAGGCGGTGTGCGCTGAATCCCCCTGGATCCAATATGGCTGCCTTTTCAACGAATGTGTGCAGATGTGGCTGTGGCACATACATATACCACAGCTAGCTGAGTCCTTAGTTTCTCCACTAGAATGGGGCCAGTCCCCTAACTGCGACCTGGTCCCTCCACCGCCCACACCGGTGGATATGGGCCCCACAGATGGATCTCTCACTATAAGTTCCCCTAGAACCTCTTCCTTCTGGGAACTTCTTTCCTTAGCTTCACTTTCCTTCAGGTCCCTCTCTCTGCGAGTGCCTTTCTGTCCGACAGGAGCTGCAGACCCTCACGTCTGCACAGCTCCACTTCTCTCACAATCTGCCTGCACTGATCTTCCTAACAAGCTCCTCTCCTACTCTACCTACCCCACCCACTCTTCCACCTTTCCTTTCCAGCCTGAGATGAGACCTTCCTCCCTTAGGGTACATCCAGGTGCCCTGACTGAATTGTCTAGTGTTGGATGCAGGTGTAGGGTTCTGTGCAGTGCCCCCTCCTTACCTGAGAACGGAATACCACACCTTTGCGTGAGGTGCAGTACTCTGTGGAGACTGGACCCTCAGGGGTGCAACACTGGTGCATAACATGGCAGGCCAGGTCCAGATAGAATGGAGATGAATGAGTCCATAAACAAATTTCTCTTTACTGAACACCTTGACAAGAAGTATATAAAGCAGATAAAACGCACATCACGTTAAGAGCACTTCTGCACAATCCTGAAGCAGCAACTTTACAGTTACACGTGGCAGTACATTTCTTCCGTAGCACGTTACATCAGTCCAGCAAATATTATGGGAACCTCCATATTTAGTGTTGAGCATTCCGATACCGCAAGTATCGGGTATCGGCCGATATTTGCGGTATCGGAATTCCGATACCGAGTTCCGATATTTTTGTGATATCGGAAATCGGAATTGGAAGTTCCCAGTGTATGGTTCCCAGGGTCTGGAGGAGAGGAGACTCTCCTTCAGGCCCTGGGATCCATATTCATGTAAAAAATAAAGAATTAAAATAAAAAATATGGATATACTCACCCCTCCGACGGAGCCTGGACCTCAGACGTGCAACCGGCAGCCTCCGTTCCTAAGAATGAGCGAGTGAAGGACCTGCGATGACGTCGCAGCTTGTGATTGGTCGCGTGAGCGGTCACATGAGCGGTCACGCGACCAATGACAAGCCGCGACGTCATCCCAGGTCTTTCACTCGCTCATTCTTAGGAACGGAGGCTGCCGGTTACAGCGGTTACTACCAGGGCGCGTCAGAGGGTGAGTATATCCCTATTTTTTATTTTTATTCTTTATTTTACACATGAATATGGATCCCAGGGCCTGAAGGAGAGTTTCCTCTCCTTCAGACCCTGGAAACCATCCAGGATACCTTCCGATACTTGTGTCCCATTGACTTGTATTGGTATCGGGTATCGGTATCGGCAATATCCGATATTTTTCGGATATCGGCCGATACCATCCGATACCGATACTTTCAAATATCGGAGGGTATCGCTCAACACTATCCATATTCCCTTGTGAAGACGTGCGGATCGAGGTGCATTGGTACAGCTCTTTACTACTATTCTCAAAGTCTATTCGATGAGGGCACAAGCTCCTTGCTTTGCCACTGCATCTTCAGTTTCCCATAGGAGAATATGTGTCCCAGCCTGGTTATCTTTTCCTCTATGTCCCACAGGACTGTCTACACTCTAGCTTCTTACCTAGTATTGATAACATTTGCTGTACCTCACACTTGGCTGAGATAACAGAGCCTTCTGCCACTTAAGGTACCTTCACACTGAACAACTTTCCAACGAGAACGACAACGATCCGTGACGTTGCAGCGTCCTGGATAGCGATCTCGTTGTGTTTGACACGCAGCAGCGATCTGGATCCCGCTGTGATATCGTTGGTCGGAGCTAGAAGGCCAGCACCTTATTTCGTCGTTAGGTCGGTGTGTATCGTTGTGTTTGACAGCAAAAGCAACGATGCCTGCAATGTTTTACAATGGCAACCAGGGTAAATATTGGGTTACTAAGCGCAGGGCCGCGCTTAGTAACCCGATATTTACCCTGGTTACCATTGTAAAAGTAAAAAAAAAACACTACATACTCACCTTCTGATGTCTGTCACGTCCCCCGCCGGCGGCTTCCCTACACTGAATGTGTCAGCGCCGGCCGGCCGTAAAGCAGAGCACAGCGGTGACGTCACCGCTGTTACTGCCGGCGCCGCTGACACATTCAGTGCAGGGAAGCCGCCGGCGGGGGACGTGACAGACATCAGAAGGTGAGTATGTAGTGTTATTTTTTTTACTTTTACAATGGTAACCAGGGGAAATATCGGGTTACTAAGCGCGGCCCTGCACTTAGTAACCCGATGTTTACCCTGGTTACCCGGGTGCTGCAGGGGGACTTCGGCATCGTTGAAGACAGTTTCAACGATGCCGAAGTCGTTCCCCTGATCGTTGGTCGCTGGAGAGAGCTGTCTGTGTGACAGCTCCCCAGCGACCTAAACAGCGACGCTGCAGCGATCGGCTCGTTGTCTATATCGCTGCAGCGTCGCTGAGTGTGACGGTACCCTTAATCCTTCCTTTAGGCCCCTTTGCTTGATGTGAAGAAACCAGATTGTATCTTAATTTCCCAGACAATCATATTTTTGCAAAAACCAAAAGAACTGGATTTTTATCTGTATATTGGCTTGTGAATTTAAGTGTTTATGTCTGGTGGGTCAAGAATACAGACTTGCCAACTGATATATTATCTAACATGCTGTGTAGGTCTGTAAAGGTACCTTCACACTAAGCAACTTTGCAGCGAGAACGACGACGATCCGTGACGTTGCAGCATCCTGGATAGTGATCTCGTTGTGTTTGACATGCAGCAGCGATCTGGATGCTGCTGTGATATTGCTGGTCGGAGCTAGAAGTCCAGAACTATATTTCGTCGCTGATCACCCACTATCATCGCTGGATCGGCGTGTGTGACGCCGATCCAGCGATGTGTTCACTTGTAACCAGGATAAATATCGGGTTACTAAGCACAGGGCCGCGCTTAGTAACCCGATATTTACCCTGGTTACCATTGTAAAAGTAAAAAAAAAAACCAGTACATACTCACATTCTGATGTCTGTCACGTCCCCCGGCGTCCACAGGGTTACGCGCTGTGCTCTGCTTTACTGCCGGCGCTGACACATTCAGTGCAGGAAGCTCTGAGCAGCAGAGCGTAACCCTGTGGACGCCGGGGGACGTGACAGACATCAGAATGTGAGTATGTACTGGTTTTTTTTTTTACTTTTACAATGGTAACCAGGGTAAATATCGGGTTACTAAGCGCGGCCCTGCACTTAGTAACCCGATGTTTACCCTGGTTACCCGGGTGCTGCAGGGGGACTTCGGCATCGTTGAAGACAGTTTCAACGATGCCGAAGTCGTTCCCCTGATCGTTGGTCGCTGGAGAGAGCTGTCTGTGTGACAGCTCCCAAACGACCACACAACGACTTACCAACGATCACGGCCAGGTCGCATCGCTGGTCGTGATCGTTGGTAAGTCGTTTAGTGTAACGGTACCTTAATGGTGACTGTACATTGAATGTGTTGGGCTTTGTTTATTAATGTGTACTTATATGCTAATAGTGCTACTTAATCCCATCACCATTGTTTGCCTTATCTTGATGTTGGACTGGGAGACCCTGGGTGATTCTGGGAGTGGCTTACATGCCTTGGGCATAGAAAGACTCAGAGATCACTTCCGGGGGTCTGAAGTATACAGAGCTACCAGACCAGACATTCGGAAAACCACACTACAGACAAGAGAAAGGATCGCAGCCAATTCATCATGGCACCATCACGAGGGACACTGATCTAGGATTCTATAGGATACAACCTAGGGGTTGTCGGCTCTGGTTGGAAGGACACAGATCTGATCCAGTGACCATCTCTGAACCATGGATCTATTTGGAGAAAGCCATGGTTGGGACCCGCTGGTTGCCTGGTTCCATGGAGATGGTCGGATGGGCCAGGTGGTGACTCTCGTGTCAACTGGCTTTGGACCCTGTGTGGACTCTATGGACAGTTCTTGGTCATCTCCCTATGCTTGTCGTTACCCCTTCTCTGTGCCTTCATCCACAGATGAAGTAGTGACCCTGGGAGCTCTGACATCATGTCATACTAGAAATACATGGAGACGCAGTGATATTTTATATGCGCTCATGTGACCCTGGGAGCTCTGACATCGTGTCATACTGGAAATACGTGGAGACGCAGTGATATTTTATATGCGCCCATGTAACCAAACAATTCCAGTCATGGTGGGATTGTTCTGTTTGCTATTGTGTGTTGTGGTTCAATAAAGTATTGCCACACTGTTTTACCTTAACCCTGTGTTGTCTGTGTAGTGTATTGCCCACGGGGAGATAAAGCGGGCGTTCAGTGGTATGAGCCGTGGTCCATGCAGTCTTGCTAAAGACAGCCGGGCCAGCAGACGAGAGCACCCACTGAACCCGTTTCTCCGTTACACTTGAGATCTCCAATTAGACCTTGTTTCTTTCAGAACGTACTATCTGATATATGGTCTCCTCTCTTCACACATAAAACACCCATTTCAGTACAGGTCTGTTACATTAGGACCATAGGTCCTTCTACTTTGCAATACTTTTCCCTATTTGCCTATCAACAGGAAACTGCATTTCCTTTTGCCCACTTAACAAATTCCATTCTGGTTAGGACCCAATAGTTAACCCTATCTGCAGATAACCCAGTGTTGCAGAACACAAGCCAGATAAAACCATTTAAGACATGGCAATGCAATATATAACCAGAAGATCTTGAAGGGGTGTGTGTGCAGCTTTTCTACTCCTTTTCACTGTCATCATCAGTTTAGTGCTGTACAGCTGCAGCTTGAGCACTGACCTCCTGAGCTTACAATGCACAGCACCCTACAGATACTCCTGCGTGCAGCATCTTCCAGTGTTACCTGGAGTCACATTGTCTCCTGAGAAGATTGATGTGGTTTATCACCACTGTCTTCTCTTCTGCAGCCACAGAGCATTCGATGAGCTCTCTTTGCTAAACAGAAGCATCAGGACAGCCAAAACTTCTATTAGACCCAGCGGTCACATAATCAATGGGTCTCTGCCTGACACAGAGCAGCTGGGTCCTAGCTGACCTAGTTCAGATCTGCCAGTGACTTCTCATGGCATGGTCCCCAAAGCTGGGGCTCCTGGAGATGCCAACTATCTGTTTATCTAATCTATCCCATCTACCTATCTATGTATTAAAAATAAAGAGGCCTCACCTCTCAAAACGAATAATATAATATAACACAATAACATTTTATTACATATGTTATTATATATCAAAAACATACGATTAATGTGTATTAAAACAATGAACGCTGAAGAGTCGACCCATGGACAGAGAGGAATGCTGAGGAGAGGGAAATAAGGAAGAGATGAGTGCTGAGGAGATGGCCAGAGGGAAAAGAGGCTAACTGAGGAAAGGGCCTGAGGTAAGAGAGGAGCACTGAGGAGGCAGCCCGATGGAAGGGAGAAATGATGAGGAGATGACCGAGAGAAGACTGATGCGCTAAGGAGATTGCTGTAGGACAAAAAAGAATGCTGAGGAGATAGCATGAGGCCAGAGAGAAGCGTCAAGGAGACAGTCCGTGTGTAGACTGACAGGAACAAGAACTTAGGTTTGAAATATAATGGACACCTGGACAGAAAGTCGATGGAGCTCATTATAGTCAGTGGCAACAGTCGGGCTCTGTTGTGGGTTCGATGAAAAATCCTTTCCCAACTGCTTTCCATTGTTCTGCTAATGGACAGGAGAACAAAAAGTAGTATGAACACAGCCTTCAAGGGGTTATCCATCACAGTCTAAACTTTTCTTAATGTGGCCAGGTGAGAATAAAATGGTAAATGGGTGTGGCTGGGGTTGTGGTTAAGGACATGGCCTAAAATTTTGCCATGGAGCGCTTTGCCCACCACATACTCTGTCCCTCTTATTCTTCTTGAAAAGTTGGGAGATATGGTTATATGACATAAAAAGTAGAGAAAATATGGTGACCAGCCTATATGCCCAAGCATTGTTTCACACAGCCACAATATAATTTCATTTAGTAGCCATATTGTGGCCACAGCTACTGAACCTCTTGCAGTTGTACTAACCTGAACTTATAGGGAGTCTGTCAGCAGATATCTCACCAAAACATTAGTGACAGGCTGGGGAGCCCGCTTACAAACATGAGAAAGCATTGCAATGTTTTTGCTAATTGTGGTACTGATACTTGTACAATCTTTTAATCTTTGGCTAGTCAGTTCACAGGTGCCAAATGGGCAATCTACACAATCCATGCAAGTTCTCAGCCTGTTGTCGCAAAAACACCCAATATCTGCTCCTCGGTCTTGATTGAAAGCACTTTCCAAGGTCATGCTTGCCTCTGAAATACTGAACATGTGCAGCTTGCCAGTGCAGTAAGCTACTTGCTCAGACATTGTCCGAAATTGGACACCTGGATCTTCCATTTCCCCATCATCTGTTGTAGGTTGAGTTGAGTTGGAAGGTCCTATGCACATTAGATGTTCAACAGATATCAAACAATATTGATAAATATTCCCCAAACTCTTTAATATGGTCCGACACAGCTATCTTCCTCAGCTGTTCTTACTGTACGATTTTTGCTTTTAAGACCTCTGTTGTGATGAAAGGACAACCAACATAGCAGGGGTCTGCTTCTACAGAAATCATCTTCTGCTATATTGATTGCATGTCACTGTCAGAAGTGCTCAGTAGCTGCTTCAATTATTAGCTTGATCATTTCCATGCACAGTGTCTGACCTGCTACGGAAGGATGCTGGATACAATTCATTGTCTTCCAATCTTTTATTGTGGTCTATAAAGAAAATTTAACAGCGTAAACCTCAAGGGATGACGCGGACGTGGTGGTCTTTCAATTTTCAAATTAAAGAAAAGGAACAACAAACACTGCTTATTTCATCCATTTCCAGGAATTTTCTTTGCCATTTTGACAAACTGCAGCAACATATCCCTGGTGTGATCTAATCAGAAACTGATGCTTGATTATCCATAGAATAAAGACAAAAGAAGTGGCACTCACCCGATGATGCTGTACAAAAAATGTCCTTTATTCAGAGCATACGCTCACAGACATATAGTGGAGAGGCGGCTTGGTAAGGAGAGGAGTGCAAAGGGAGGCAAGAGGACGACGGCCGTTTCGCGCCTGCGCGCTTCCACGGGTCCAGGACATGATGCTTGATTATCATAGGAGATTATTTGGTATGCCGGTGATGTATCAATTATCTTTGCACAGTTGTCATCTTTTGCTCCCACAGGAAATGCGAGACTTTCTCTGAAATCTGCTTCAGTCTACAGGGAGTTCAATTATTTCTAGTTTATGCTGAAAAATATTTTTGATCAGTCACTGGTAGAAACATTTGTAGGATGAAGGTGATGTCTCTCAGTGAAGCACCCAGCACATCTCAGGCTCCAGAGCTCCAAGGGGTTTTATGTGGTAGTTATTAAGACAATACACTGGTGATTTCCGTCTTTTATGCATTTTTAGGGTATTGTCAAACTAAACATCAGTGGCAATAACAATCTAAAAAAATTATTCGCTGGTCCCCTTTGTATTGTTTTTTCATCATATTCCCAAATATACAACTTTCTGTGTTGACACTATGAATGGTGTTTCGCATTCAAACACCTCCACTTTTTGCTGCGGCATCTTTTGCAATAATTACAACCTCATCTCTTCCTGGGTATGAAGCTACAAGCTTCACAAACCCGTATTTGGGAATTTTCTTCCATTCTTCTCTGCACATCTTCATGGGATCTGTCAAGTTTAATTTGAAGCATTGATGTACAGCTATTTTCATGTTTCTCCAGAGATGTTTGGCTGAGTTCAAATCCAGGCTCTGGGTGGGCCATTTAAGGACACTCCAGCTTTGTTTTGCCATATGTTTAGTGTTGTTCTTTTATTGGGATATAAATTTCCACCTTAATCTGTGGTCCAAAGCAATCAGGTGTTGGTTTTAGTAAGACATTTCTCAACACAATGTACTTTCCAAGAATAAGATGCTGCCATCTCCATGCTTAACCTTAGAGATATTGTGGGCCAGGTGATTAGCGATACCTAGTTTTCTCTAGATATGGACTTTAGGTGCACCATAGCGAGTAAATTTGTAAATGCAAATCACTGAATATGACTGCCCACTGGACTCATATGCATATAAACACCAGGGATTTCAATAAATGAATTTAACGTTTTACTGAAACATCTGTCTCGGCTTCTGGGCCTGGATCCGCTCAATTCCCATATGGCCACTGCCCTTTGCTGTGCTCCACAACAGGCCTTACAAGTTGGCCAGGGTGCCTCAATGGCTTTATTATCCTAGGTCTTTTACGGTACACTTTAATACACCTGAGCTTTTGTTTTGTTTTGTAGCTGCATGTATTGGACTGGCCACCATACAGTTCTTTCAGGAGCATTTGCACTAGAGACTGTTTCTGAGACCTGCTGGTAAATCCATAATTTGCAGTAAGCATTACAAAATGTTATCAGTGTATGTTCTCATATCACTACAAACTGCTATAGATTCTACATCTTTCATTTACTTTTTCTGAGACCTGCTGGTTTATCCATACTTTGCCATAAACATTATGAACTGTTATCTGAGACTGTTCACATTACGTTGCAATACGCTGTGGATTCTACAGCTTGCATCTACTGCTCCTCAGACTTCTTCATTTTTCCATCGTTTTCTGTACCATTCCAAACTTCTCTTTCTCGGCTGTTCTCATCATGCTGCAACCATAGTTGCAGAGGCCTGTGGTTTCTACAACCTACAGCTAAGTTCTGCTTCAGAACTAACATTTTCATCTGCCCTTCTGGTTCTGCGACTTTTGGGGAGTCCTGCTTTACTTGGTAGTTTGACAACCAGCATATCCTTTTGTCTGGGGCCTCACCTTCCACCTTGCTGTGCTAATGCACTGGGTTTTTGTGTCCACACTTACCTGCACTTACAGAAACTTTTCCCACAAAATGTATATCAACCTGATCAGCTCTTCTTGCCCTATTACATTCTGCCTACAAATTAGATACCATTTTCAACATGACAGGTTCCCTGTAATCTTAGTATATTTGTCATTTAACAATCAAATAAGGCTGACTGGTAAGATTGCCGCTTAATGTATCTGATGTAATATGTTTAACTGTCCCTTTCATGTATCTGTTCCAGACACATTTTCTATAATGACAGTGATTTTGCCTTGCCTAGTATATATGATTGAGCAAGGGGTTTCTTCTGTCTTTCTCTCAGGCACTTTACTATACAAAGTACTGAAAGGCGGAATTAAAATTGAAAGTGCAATAAAATAGTAATGGTAATGCCTGTAACAGCAGTGAATGGATCTACTGGTTGCTGCTGTTACAGGCACATGCTGACTGTTTAACATAGATGGCATCTGCCAAGTTTTGTGTGGATTCCATATATTGTGACCCTAATGTAGGACACACTATTTCATTTTTGAGGGAGGTCCCTCAGCACCAAAAAAGAAAATGAAACTGTAGGTCTTGTTGCAGTGATAATTTATTTTCATCCGGCAAGTAGTCAAAAACAAATATGATCCAACGTTTCGATCAGGAGCCGTCATTGTCAAGGATAAGGACTGTTGCGGGTGCAGATAGGCAGAAATCTAGTAAAGCAATAATGTAAACTGTAAGATCTCTTTCATATCAAGAAGGACCTGTGTGGAGCCGGGAATCAGGAAATGCGGCAAGCAGGGTATAAGACGTGTGACTGTGGGATAGCAGATGTGCACCTATATGGACCCTCAAGTTAGTAGTCTCTAGCAATCCCTGAATCCAGGATTACCCAAGATTACCCCTGAAGGTGGAGATGCCGGGTCCTTCTTCCTTCCTATGCTCCTAAGTAGCACTGGTGTAAGGAGGAAATACAAAACACGACAGAAAGGGCAGAACAGAAGCACAATCACACAGTGCTCTCTCATTGAAATACACAAAGGAATACAAAGTGTAAGGCCCAAGAGGGAACAAAGTATCATACAGAAATCTAGGGAAAAGGGAAAGAGTTAACCAAACACCGCTTGCAACAACTTTGGAAATAACCACTAATAACCAGAATGCATCTGCTTGTGCAATATCCAGAGTGCAGGGCGGAACCCTCCAGCACACTGGGCATGGGTCGGATCCTCTTCTTTCTGTCACACAGTCAGTGGTGGCCGTGCCTGGTGCCCGATGCACCAGAGACACTGAAATAAGCACATGGCTGTGGGCGTGCAGGGATTGAATGCCGCTTTTTACTGTTCCCTCTAAGTGTGATGTGATGGCAATCCCCATGGTGTTGGTGCAGATGCAGACAAGAGAGTCAGGAGTCAGGTAAACTGTGGAACAGGTAAACTTTACTTCCAGCACAGCCAAGAAGATAACAGCCAGAGATAGTACAATAAAAACACATGCAGATGACAAAAGTCCAAAATCACAGTCCCCCAGTGTTTAAAGCTGACGTCCAATACTGGCACTACGGAATTATCTTCCAACCCTCTAGGACTGTGACCCCCAGCTGGCCTCCATGTCCCAGTTTCAATAGTTCTCAGTATGTGTGAGGTGCGGTAGACATTTTCCCCTTATTGGCTATGAGTAACTTCCTTCTGGCTGAGTATTCTTCCTGTGTTCTTTCTCATCTAAACAGTGTAACAGACAATTACAATAATACAAACCCCTACAGGGCATAGTGCAATACTTACATATTATAAATCATCTTACACAGAGTTTCAGTAATACTCAGCTCTGGGGTATTACCACTTGACCACAGCTTTATTCAAAAATGGTAATTGAAACTCTCCTTCTCATGATTAGTTGGAGTGGAGTGCTGTGTATAGGTGATCAGTTCTGATTAACAATAACAAAAAAGATGTGATCAGCTCGCCCATCCATGAGTACACAGAATACCACATCCAGGGAAAGACAGTCCATAAGAAGAGGAATGTTTATCCAGCACTTAAAAAATACAAAATTGTATTCCGTTCGTGTTCCATCAGTGAAAACTTAATTCAAGGGAAAATCCACATCCTTAAAATGGATACATGTATTATCCCAAGATAAAATATCAGAGTCCTAGTTGACGTGTTTCGAAGTGATATGTCTTAATCATAACCTTATGATTATGATTAAGAAGTATCACTTTGAAACGCGTCAACCAGGAATCTAATATTTTCTCTTGGGACCTTCTTCTACAATAACACATTTATCCATTTTAAGGATTTAGTTTTTCTCTTGAATTAAGCTTTTACTGTTGGAACATGAATGGAATAAAATTTTGTACGTTTGAAGTGTGGGATGAATTTTCCTCTTCTTATGATAAGTTCTCATTTTGGGGCAATAACCATTATAAAAGAAAATCAGGCACCTATAGACAGTGAATAATACCTTACTTAGAATATGTGCACACTATATCTTTTTCAGGTGGATTCCGCTCCTATAATGGCCTGAAAAAAACTAACTGAAAGTACAAAAGGATAAACATATGCATTTTTATGTACAAACAGTGCATGTGTTCAGCTTTTTAAGCGTCTTTTAACCATTTGAGGTTTCCAAGTAAAGAAAACGGTTAAAAAAGTCATCTGACCATTCTTCAGGTTTTTTTCTGCTCTCTAGACACTACATGCTTTACAATAGATGTCAATGTGAAAGTTCAAAAGTCAACTGGAAAATGGCTGCAAAAGAGATGCTACAAAAATGCTAGAAAAACACAAAAAAATTGACAGGGGTCAAAAATGTTGAAAAGGTGCTAAAAAATGACAAACAAGATGCTAAAAAAAGGTTGTTTTTTTCTATCACGTCTTGATTTTGGCAGGTTCACCTGCTTGAAATAGACACAGTGGGACCTAACCCTCCTACAGACCTCATCTATCTTACCGCTGAGACTTATTTCTGGAAACTTGGGACTCTGGATTTAAACCTTAGCATTTGAGTCACTGTATAATTCCGTGACCTTGATTTTAGAGACATCAGTAAAGTTATTGCTATGTATTACTGAAAATAGGAAAGAAATGACATTGCTAGAACTTGCTGCTCTGTGGGATTATCGTCCTACATAAACAAAGAACTGGATAATCATGCTGCCGAGAACACTTAGATCATTTGTTCACTTGCAGAGTCGGTAATCTTCCCTGCTTGAAATGCCACAAGAAGTCATCTCATGTGTGAAACGCTTGGAATAGAAACCACTGATAATCCAGTAAAACTACTGCAGCTCTGGAAAAATTACACTGAATCACTGGAGATAATGTGTAATTTGTAGCTGCCATAGACATATGTTTAGTGATGGCTTTTTTTTATGAGCAGGAATGGCTATTTCTTATGACCCAAGGTTATAGATGGCCCAAATCTATCACTTCAGCTTGGATACCATCTGGTGAGCAAATCTGATGGCTCACATCTACTAACACAAATACACATTTCCATCATATAACAGATCAATCAGAACTATGCAAAAGTCAGAGACCCGTCTTGTTCATTTAATTTCCAGTCCTGATGACTATTAACTCCTAAAAATCTAAAACAATGGGGGCAATTCATCAAAGTTTTTTTTGCCAGTGAACTTTGAAAAGTCGCTAAGTTTTTGCATAACTCGGTGTTGTGCAAAAATTGTATGACTTGGCGTTTTCACAAGCAGCTCCGACAAAATGGTTGAAGCTGGGATGTTATAGGATTGGGCATGGTTATGCCAGTCTATCAAATTAATCAAAAGTGCCAGAGTCTTGTGTCCCAGAAGTGTTACTCCAGTTCTTAATCCCCCAATGCGGATAGTGATGACAATGTTTGTAATGTGTAGTGGAATTAATGGCGCTAAATAAGTGAATATAATCCCATAGAATGTAAGTCCGCAAGGACAGGGTCCTCTCCCCTCTGTACCAGTCTGTCACTGTAAACCTGTTTACTGTAAACGATATCTATAACCCTGTATGTAACCCCTTTCTCATGTACAGCACCAAGGAATTAATGGTGCTATATAAGTAAATAATAATAATAATAAAAATAATAATAATAGATAAAGGAAATCACAAAAATGAAAATAAGAAAAAAATATACTGGGACCAACTGCACTGCCCTTTTTTAAGAGGAAGAGGAAGCCAACTATTGAGGAATTGAGGAAACTGTTCATCCTCTTTTATGGAAAAAATCTGGGTAGATACCAGGGTCAAAGAGATCTTCACTAGAAGAAAATTGATTGTGTCCATAGAAATGTCACAAGTATGTTTCATTCCTGTAATGATGTTAATAATCATGACAAAATCATAAAAGAGATTTTTTTTTTCTTTCCTGTAAATTAAAATATCATCAATGTGCCTACCACAAAATAAAATGTGACTAGTAAAGAAAGTGACTTCACCAGAAATAAACATAAATGTCTTCCTGTCATCCTAAAAATAATTTTATATAGGCATTTGTGCAAGCTCTGCTCTTGCTTTTTATTTGAAAGAATTTGCTGTCAAAAGTAAAACATTGTAAAAAAAAAAAAGAAAAAAGCGAAGACGCATCAACACAAAAGCTCTGTGTGACTGGAGTTTTGTACCCTTAATGCCTATAGGTAACAATGTTACAGCCTGGCACCCGCTTCATATACTTATGGGTCATTCACTAGTATATCTTTTTGACTTATCTAATGTATCTTTTTCCATTTAGTGCCCATCATTTGATCTAGGGTTAGTTACCTCTACCGCCACACAGCAGACATTCTCACATATACTTTACGTTTGTATCCTTTGAGGTTCGATACCTGTTGACCTTTTATTATGTCTATATTGCAGGGTCCTTCAGCTTTCCTGTCTCCTTGCGTCTTCTCTGCAGACATGCATTTGTGCATGTAGGCTATGCATTATTGTCCACTGTTTTCCCACCTCCCATGTTCATCTGTTTCTAATAAAGTTGTTACTTTTGAATTATTTAGATTTTCCGGTCGTCTTTTTTTGGTATTTCATACCTTCCTCTCTCTACCGCTTTACAAAGTAGAGCTTGATTTTGATTATTTTTTTCTGTTTCTCGTATATAAAGTCTTTTTAACTAATGGTGACAAATTTGGTGATCTACAAGCTCATTCATGGTTGTTAGCAGCCACAATTTCTCTGAATCTAATATATTTGGAGCTACAGTTTTGGAATCTTCACTTTTTTCTCACGTTTCCTGGTTTTCTTGTTGACACTGCAAAATTAATAACTTGCACTATACTTAATGGTTATTTTTTCACTTCACCTAAATCCAGCTGTAGGCACAGCGTTCTCCATCTGTTGGTAACCTCATCACTACTGTGGACTTCTTCCTATATTATTTTGCCTACTCATCTACAATAGACTTTATTGCAAACCCAGCATTCCTATACCTGTTCCTGTAAATCATTCAGCTTCCGCAATGAAAACTAAATCTCCAAGCAGTCATAAATACTCGGAGGTCACTCGAGCATGCTTGGGAAAACCTGAACAATGAGTACACTCGCTCATCACTATCTTCTATATCTCTGTTGAGTCTACTGTTGAACTCCCTTGCAAACACAGCTCTGTTATATCGCTTCCTTAATGTTGGGTCAACTGTGCCACATCACGGTAAGAGCTCAGATGCTTTAAACCTCCATTTCACACTCAGTCTTACTACACTAATTCTCATCATTGAGTCAATTCGGGTACATGCTGCAACCAGCTCTGCTTCATTTAAACACTACTGCACACTCAGCTCTGCTGCATTGATTATACATTTCTATGTCAAATTAGTCACAAAGGGACTACTCTGCTACACCAGTTGTCGTTGGTCTAACTCAACTTAATCTGTTGCTATTGTTTCAGTCCAGTTGCCATTTTTTCAGCCCTTCCACATCTGCCAGCTATGTTCCAACTACATCTCCCTGCTGCATCAATGTCACCTGACCGTACTGCATAAAAACTACTCTTTTGAGCCAAACACTTCAAGAATCATCCTCACCAAGTCAAACACAATAGGCTGTCTATCAAAAGTCAATATCTCAATAAATCAGAATAATTAATACAAAAACCCTGCAAAGGTTTCCTAAGGGTTTAAAAAGGTCCCTTAGTCTGTTTCAGTAGGCTCCACAATCATGGGGAAGACTGCTGACTTGACAGATGACCAGAAGGCAGTCATTGACACACTCCACAAGGAGAGTAAGCCACAAAAGGTCATTGCTAAAGAAGCTGGCTGTTCACAGAGTGCTGTATCCAAGCATATTAATGGAAAGTTGAGTGGAAGGAAAAAGTGTGGTAGAAAAAGGTGCACAAGAAACCGGTATAACCGCAGCCATGAAAGGATTCTTGAGAAAAGGCAATTCAAGAATTTGAGGGAGATTCAGAAGGAGTGGACTGCTGCTGGAGTCATTGCTTCAAGAGCCACCACACACAGATGTATCCAGGACATGGGCTACAAGTGTCACATTCCTTTTGTCAAGCCACTCATGACCAATAGACAACGCCAGAAGCATCTTACCTGGGCCAAGGAGAAAAAGAACTGGACTGTTGCTCAGTGGTCCAAGGTGTTGTTTCCAGATTAAAGTAAATTTTGCATTTCATTTGGAAATAAAGGTCCCAGAGACTGGAGGAAGAGTGGAGAGGCCACAATCCGAGCTGCTTGAGGTCTAGTGTGAAGCTTCCACAATCAGTGATGGTTTGGGGAGCCATATCATCTGCTGGTGTAGGTCCACTGTGTTTTATCAAGACCAAAGTTAGCGCAGCCGTCTACCAGGAAATTGCTTCCCTCTGGTGACAAGCTTTTTGGAGATGGAAGTTTCATTCTCCAGCAGGACTTGGTACTTGTCCACACTGCCAAAAGTACCAATACCTGTTTTAAAAACAACAGTATCACTGTGCTTGATTGGCAGCAAACTCACCTGACCATAACCCCATAGAGATTCTCTATGGGGTATTGTCAAGAAGAGGAAGATGAGACACCAGACCCAACAATGCAGATGAGCTGAAGGCTGCTATCAAAGCAACCTGGGCTTCCATAACACCTCAGTAGTGCCACAAGGTGATTGCCTCCATGCCACATTGATGTAGTAATTGATGCCAAAAGAGCCCCGACCAAGTATTGAGTGCATTTACTGAACATACATTTCAGTAGGCCAACATTTCGGATTTTAAAATCATTTTTCAAGCTGGTATTATAAAGCATTCTAATTTACTGAGATAATGATTTGGGGGTTTTCATTGACTGTAAGCCATAATCATCAACATTAACAGAAATAAACACTTGAAATAGATCACTCTGTTTGTAATGACTATTTAATATATGAGATTCACTTTTTGAAATAAAGATCTGAAATAAATTAACTTTTTGATGATATTCTAATTTTGTGAGAAGCACTTGTATGTGAAAATCTGACACAATTTTAGGTCAAATTTGTGTAGGAATAGGGAAAATACTTAAGGGTTCACAAACTTTCAAGCAACATTGAGCCTAAAGATGATGAACATAATGAGTATAAAGTTAGGGTTTATAAAACAACATACCGTAATTGGCTTTTGTGAAATGCATTAACTTAAAATTAAATTCTGTAAAATCGCTACATTAAAATTCTAGTCTTGCCGCATCTCGTGCGAAAATCCAAGATGGATTTGTTGCACAGCAACTGAACATGATAAAAGCAAGTAGAGCTGCTTGGTATAAATAGAAGTCGAAGCAGCGCAGAAAGTAGTTCACAAATGTGAACTGGTCTTATCATATACAGGAATTTATCTCCAAAAACTCGGTCGGTTTTTAGTCCTTATTTGTGTAGCTGGTTGATAACAAGCTATTGCAATTTAAGTAGTATTGTTTTGCAGATCCTACCATTTAATAATCTATAATTCAGGATGATATACCATATTTGTTTATATATATATATATATATATACATATATACATACACACAATTGTGCTGAAAAGCTCTCTTGGCCTTTTTTCAGAGAATATGAATGATAACACCAAAACTTTTTCTCCACTCATGGTTAGTGGTTGGGTGAAGCCATTTATTGTCAAACTACTGTGTTTTCTCTTTTTAAATCATAATAAGAACCCAAAACATCCAAATGACCCTGATCAAAAGTTTACATACCCCATTTCTTAATACCGTGTATTGCCCCCAATTACACATGTTTTGTTATACACATATTTATTTCCTTTGTGTCTATTGGAACAACACAAAAACAAAGAAAATAGGCATATTGGACATAATTTCACACAAAAACCCCAAAAATGGTCAACACAACGTTATTGGCACCCTCAATTTAATATTTGGTTGGACGCCCTTTGTGATAAATAACTGCAATCAATCGCTTCTTATAGCTTCTTACACCTCTCAACTAAAATTTTTGGACCACTCTTCTTTTGCAAACTGCTCCACATCTCTCATATTTGAAAGGTGTCTACTCCCAATAGCAAGTTTAAGATCTCTCCATAGGTCTTCAATGGGATTTAGATCCAGAATAATTGCTGGCTACTTCAGAACACTCCAGACCTTTGTTTCCATCCATTTCTAGATGCTTTTTGAAGTATGTTTGGGGGTCATTGTTCTGCTGGAAGACCCATGACCTAGGACACAAAATGAACCTTGTGACACTTGCCCAGTGTCGGACTGGAGTAGCTTGGGCCTACCAGAGAAAATCATTCTAAGGGCCCACCATGCTTAAGGGGTACTAGCTGCAGAGTCTTCCCTTAGCTTCCATCTGGTCAAGCACGCTAGACACAGGATACATACACGTGACACACACCAGTCACACGCTAGACACAGGATACATACACGTGACACACACACCAGTCACACACTAGACACACGATACATACAAGTGACACACACCAGTCACACACTAGACACAGGATACATACACGTGATACACACCAGTCACACACTAGACACATGATACATACACGTGACACACACACCAGTCACACACTAGACACACGATACATACACGTGACACACACCAGTCACACACTAGACACAGGATACATATACGTGACACACACCAGTCACACACTAGACACAGGATACATATACGTGACACACACTAGACACAGGATACATACACGTGATACACACCAGTCACACACTAGACACAGGATACATACACGTGATACACACCAGTCACACACTAGACACAGGATACATACACGTGACACACACACCAGTCACACACTAGACACGCGATACATACACGTGACACACACCAGTCACACACTAGACACCCGATACATACACGTGACACACACCAGTCACACACTAGACACAGGATACATACACGTGACACACACACCAGTCACACACTAGACACCCGATACATACACGTGACACACACCAGTCACACACTAGACACAGGATACATACACGTGACACACACACCAGTCACACACTAGACACGCGATACATACACGTGACACACACACCAGTCACACACTAGACACACGATACATACACGTGACACACACCAGTCACACACTAGACACAGGATACATACACGTGACACAGCCTCATCATCCCTCCTTCTCCACACAGCTCATTATCATCCCTCCTTCTACACACAGCCTCATCATCCCTCCTTCTCCACACAGCTCATCATCCCTCCTTCTACACACAGCCTCATCATCCCTCCTACTCCACACAGCTCATCATCATCCCTCCTTCTCCACACAGCCTCATCATCCCTCCTTCTCCACACAGCTCATTATCATCCCTCCTTCTACACACAGCCTCATCATCCCTCCTTCTCCACACAGCTCATCATCCCTCCTTCTCCACACAGCCTCATCATCCCTCCTTCTCCATACAGCCTCATCGTCCCTCCTTCTCCATACAGCCTCATCATCCCTCCTTCACCACACAGCCTCATCATCCCTCCTTCTCCACACAGCCTCATCATCCCTCCTTCTCCATACAGCCTCATCATCCCTCCTTCTCCATACAGCCTCATCATCCCTCCTTCACCACACAGCCTCATCATCCCTCCTTCTCCACACAGCCTCATCATCCCTCCTTCACCACACAGCCTCATCATCCCTCCTTCTCCATACAGCCTCATCGTCCCTCCTTCTCCATACAGCCTCATCATCCCTCCTTCTCCACACAGCCTCATCATCCCTCCTTCTCCATACAGCCTCATCATCCCTCCTTCACCACACAGCCTCATCATCCCCCCTTCTCCACACAGCCTCATCATCCCCCCTTCTCCACACAGCCTCATCATCCCTCCTTCGCCACACAGCCTCATCATCCCTCCTTCTCCATACAGCCTCATCATCCCTCCTTCTCCATACAGCCTCATCATCCCTCCTTCACCACACAGCCTCATCATCCCTCCTTCTCCACACAGCCTCATCATCCCTCCTTCACCACACAGCCTCATCATCCCTCCTTCTCCATACAGCCTCATCGTCCCTCCTTCTCCACACAGCCTCATCATCCCTCCTTCTCCATACAGCCTCATCATCCCTCCTTCACCACACAGCCTCATCATCCCCCCTTCTCCACACAGCCTCATCATCCCTCCTTCGCCCCACAGCCTCATCATCCCTCCTTCTCCATACAGCCCCCTCATCATCCCGCTTTTCACACAGCCCCTCATCATGACCCTTTTTCCATACAGCCCATCATTATCATCTCCCCTTCTCCACACAGCCCCTCATCATCTTCCCTTTACAAGCCCCACTCAAGTTACATCAACCCTTTGTAAAATACATCCTCTCACCAGTCTCACTGAATCCTGGGTCTTCATTCTTATTGATGCAAGGGTCTATTGTGCAGCTTCTCGGTCCTCTCCTCACGGGGCTCCATGGTGCAGTCTCTCAATTCATTCCTCCAGCAGCCTCAGAACAACGCTGCTTCCTGCTTTCAGGTCCCTGGTCTGATGGAGGCCCCGCCCCTTCCGGTGACATAATGCCATTGCATTGCCCTCAAAAAATCAGTCTCACAGCCTGTGGCTCTGTGCTGTGTGTGGTGTGTTATTCCACACCCGGAGCCGGCCGTCTGTACTGCTCAGCAGCAAGTGATTTGAGGTGAGCGCTTTCTCATCACCTGCTGCGGCCACTTCTATTGATCTCATCCAGCACGCCACAGCTGATAGAGCGGTGAGTGCCACAAGATCAGTAAAAGCCGCAGCAGCAAATGATGACAAAGCGCTCACATCACATCACTTGTTGCTGAGCAGTGCAGACGGCCGGCACAGGGTGTGGAATAACGAACTCACCGCTAGGTGCACGCAATCCTAGTACAGGGCAGAGCAGGCACTGAATGAAGCAGGAGTCTGTTGCTGGTGAGGGGGAGGGCCCACTGGGAGGCGGGCCCACCGGAGGATTCTCCGATCTCCCGGTGGGCCAGTCCGACGCTGCACTTGCCACTACATTGCGATCCAAAATCCTTTTGTAATCTTCAGATTTCATGATCCCTTGCACACAGACAAGGAACCCAGTGCCAGAGGCAGCAAAACCACTCCAAAACATCTGTGAATCTCCACCATATTTTACTGTAGGTACTGTGTTTTTTTTCTTTGTAGGTTTCATTCTGTTTTCGGTAAACTGTAGAATTATGTGCTTTACTAAAAACCTCTATCTTGATCTCATCTTTCCACACTGCTTGCCTCTGCTTTAGTCACATACCCAGCAGTGAGAGGTCCCCTTTAGTGTGAGAACCCTTTAAGACATTTTCCCAAAAGGATTTTGGCTTACTCATGTACATTTGAGCAAACTACAATCTAGCTTTTTTATGTCTGTGTGTCAGCAGTGGGGTCCTTCTGGGTCTCCTGCCATAGCATCCCATTCAAATTTTAATGGATAGTCCACTCTGACACTAATGCACCTTGAGCCTTCAGGACAGCTTGAATTTTTTTGGAACTTCATTAGGACTGCTTATCTACTATCCGGACAATTCTGTGTTGCAATCTTTCATCAATTTTTTTTCCTGTTGGGAGATTAGCTACAGTGCCATGGGTTGTAAACTTCTTAATGTTTCCTTGTCCATGCCCCACAACATAATCAAGATCTCTGGAGATGGACTTGTAACTTTGAGATTGTTGATATTTTTCAATAATTTTGATTCTCAAGTCTTCAGATAGTTCTCTTCTCCACTTTCTGTTCTGCATGCTTAGTGGGGCACGCACAGACCCACAATGCAAAGATTGAATAAACTTCTCCCCTTTTTATCTGGTTTCAGGTGTGATTTTCATATTGCCCACACCTGTTACTTGCCACAGGTGAGTTTGAATGAGCATCATATGCTTGAAGCAAATTTGCTTACCCACAATTTTGGAAAGGTGCAAACAATTTTGTCCAGCCCATTTTGGTTTTTTTTCCATTTTTTTGTGTGTTGTTCCAATACTCATAAAGGAAATAAGCATGTGTATAAAAATGTGTGATTGCAATAATTTTCTTGGAGAAATACTTCTTTTTCTGGAACAATATCAAGGGTGCCAAAACTTTCAGCCATGACTGTATTTATATGCTAACACATATTACTAGGGCCGTTGTAATTCTAGGAGTCAGGATGCCAATACTCACAGAGACCAGATAGTCACAGCAATGTTAATCACAGGGTGATAAAACCTTCAGTGTAAGTAAAGAACAACACACAGCCGCACATGTGACACATTGTTGAGTTTAGTGTTTTAACCCCTACATCATGCTGTCCTCAGGTTACATAGCAAAATCCCTTTAACACGATTTTGATCAAAAAAGCTTAAAAACCATCCCACCGCGACAAGGTGTAACCAATCAGGATGGTCCCTACTCTTTTGTATAAATACTAGTCTCCTATTCAGCTCCCGGGCCATGTCCTGACAAGTTTAGAACTGTATTAGAATAAAATATCTATATATAATATATGTGAGAACCCTTTTAAGTTAATCTTGCATCTTAAAATCGATCCCTACGAAACAATTCACAATCAGGAAATCTATAGCCTGAGGGATAAAGCTTATGCTTCCGCGGTTTCTCCTTTTTCTTTGGACCAGCATGCTGTACCTTTTTATTTGTTCCCTAGCTTTGTATGGCGTCCTTTGTAACATTGTTATTCCAACTTTGACGAACTGACTCCCACCCCCTGAGATAAACAGCTTGCCTTGTTCTGTTCATTGTCATTTCATCGAACACCTCTTCTATCAAACAGACACCTTCGGGTTGTTATTACCATTTTGCTTTTCTATTTTATAACAAATACTTCAAACTATTGGCCCGAAAATAATAGCACTGAGCAAAGAATAAAAAGGAACAGACACACAAAAGGTGAACAACGTAAGTGTTAATAACTAGTTCAGTAACAAATCAGTGGCTCAATGTATTAATATTGGACCAAGTCAACAATCAGTAGCAGTTGCCAAAATATTTATATTAATTGTGTCCTTGAAGATCTCGGAGACCCGTGTGATACCAGGTTTGCAGTGTAGATGACAAGTGGCATTTATTCTTGTAGGGTACATAGTATGAAGTTGCTTCAAATTAGGTGATTTGTAAGAATCCTTATCAAATCTTAGCTCATCGTTCAGTTCCTGGTGCCCACCATGTCAAATTAAAGTTGTTTTTTTTTCCCCAAAATGTCAGGCTCGAGTAAACCATACACAGGGTGTATAAAAAAGGGGTTTGCCTCATTAGGGCATATTGACATCATAGTGGTGGTCTTATGTTCAGAAACCCTACCATGAGACAGACAACAAACCCAACGCATCCTTGTATTACATCTAATTCTACACTTGCCCACCCATGTATATAAACAGGAGGATGACTTGGAGTTTTAAGGTTAAAAATATGTAAACTTTACTAATTGCAAAATTCCATAATTACCGGTAGTAAAAAAAATGTATGTACTTAGAAAAAGACAAACAGAGAGATAAACACTGATGGATTATATATAAACCAAGTGTAAAGTCATATTCCACTGGGCATGAGTGGAATCTCCAAGACTGGTGATACAATGGTCAGAGTTGGGAAATATCCACCAGACACATCATATTGCTTCACCAATAAATTGAAATTGGCAGCTCTCTGTCTAACTGGTGCTAGTGAAAGAGGCCTCTCAGCCTGTCAGGGTTGTGAGCGAGTGTGGTGCCACATCAGTGACTGTGTGGGCCACATCCTCTCACTCCCCGGGCCTCTGTGGACAGGGCGTGTCTGCATAAAACTGTTCCAAGCTGACTTTACGTGTTCCTAGAGGGTGCGGAACGTCACATTGGGGTAAATGGGGAGACCACATTACGTGATCCGTCTGATGTAATAGTGATGTCAGGCGGGTGGTGAGGTGCGGATTCATCACAAATGGTGGCAGCGGTGGGATTCTGCATGATCTCTCCGATACCATCCTTCACAATCAGAGATGGAAATCTCCTTTTAAAGAAGCACTCCCATGAAAATTATTAAAATTATTATCCTTTTAATTAATTTCAATCACTATATTATACAGCGCTGTGTATTTACAATTGCTTATTTTGCCTTTCTACCCAGATAATTGTTCTCTTTTCCATTATGACTATGGCATCATGTGAATAAAAACTAGCTGAGTTCTTCTAATCTCTATGTAGAAACAGGAGGTCAATTTTCCCTGTACGAGTCATCACTGTAAAAAAATCCCTAGCAGGGAGGAGGGAGCAGCTGGGTCAGGAGTTGAAGAGAGGGATGATAAAATAGAGACAGGAGACTTCCTGTTTCTACACAGAGCAGAGAAAAGAGAAGAATTATCTGGGTAGAAAGGCAAAATGAGCAATTGTAAGTACTCAGTGCTGTATAATATGATGGCTGCAGTATATTAAGAGGATAAAAACCTTGATGGGAGGAGGAGGAATGCTTCATTACCTTCCTTTCTCTTAGGAATCTACACATGTTGATAAGGAGAGTGCAAAATCTTTATCCTAAGATCGTATATGTCTTTATAACTTATCACTGGAGCTATGCAACAGAACCGGAAGCCATGAAGTAGACAGTCGTGGAAAAAAAAAACAATCATCGCCTTGTCCTGCAATGTACAGAGCGATCAGCTGGAGGAAGATTATGTAAATCTAATGGATGGGTCAAGTACCAGACATTTGGTCGCTATTCTCTCATTTAATATAAGCAGTTTTATTATCAAAAAGTCTTATTATCTTAACCTGATACAGCAAATATCCTGCTGGCTCAGAGTATCAGCTCTGGAGAGACTTCTTCTCTATAATTAACGTCTGAATTACTTTGCAGAACTGTATCCAACTTTGTAATTATAAGGCTTCTCCATGCACATGGCAGGCCGGGTTATTTTTAGTGGGAAATTGAATACATTTAAATGAATACTTTGCAATTCTCTGTACACAATGGAGGACTGAATGGAAGGAGAAAACAAGCTTTGCTGCAAAAGGTAGAAACAACTGATTTTCAAGGACTTTTTTAGTTTTCAGAATGTTAACACGTCCATACGTGGCATTCCTTTATAGACTGGTGTCGGAGTAGGCAGATAACACAGGATTGTGAAGTTACATGATAACAGGCCTCATTCAGATAGTCCATTTTTCAGACATCCATCAATCCCTTTGACTCTTCAAAGATGGTTCTGACAGGGTGGACTCGTGACTGTCGCAATTTTAACCCCTTAAGAAAGTGGTCAATTTTCATTTTTGCACCTTTATTTTTTCCTTCCATTCTTCTGTGAGAGTGGCCAGGGCCGTAGTCATGGCTATCAATGGTGGTTGCTTCAGCGCACCCTGGCCCTCCGTCACATGCATACAATGTCCCAGCAGTAGTGTACCATTTTGTCCACTTTCCTGTCCATCTGGGTTTTCTTGGATTCACTGGGGGTTTCTTTCTTCCCAAGTAGCTGACCGCATCATGAGAAAGCTGCCCTGTATTCCTCTGCTTCTTGGCAACTGTTACTCCTAGGCCCTGGATGAGCTGTGCTCCTTTACTTGAAGAACGTTACGTGGCTCAATTGCCCTGCATGGGCCCTGAGGCCCTTCTGCACTATCCGGGCTCCCTGGCTCTTCTGACCAAAAGCAGGAAGCTCTCTATACCTTATGCAGTTGACCCCTCCTAACTAACTAGTTTCTACTGTGCACCCCTCTAGTAGGCTAATCTAGATCCTACAACTCACTGAATCCTATACTTTCCCTACAATCACAGGAACATACAGTATATACATTACATTATAACAGCATTAAAGGTATTAGACGACTCCACAATATATATCAGACATACATAACAGCACATATAGTATGTACCCACTTACACTTCCAAAAACCATAGCTTTTTTTATCATTCCATGGACATACAAGAGCCTCCCATAAATAATACTTATCACCTATCCTCTGTTCTTCGTCAGTGGAGAGGAATCTTAGGTCACCTGTTCTAGTGAGCTAACAATCATATTATGTGGCTTTCTCTGATAACTTCTTAAAGGGAGCATGACAGGACCCCCATCCCATTGTTATATTGCCCATTCTAGTGATCACACAAATACATTTTAAAAATGCTTTTATTAAGTTTGCTTTTCCAAGGCTAATGAGGCCTTTGACTAATCAATGGGGCGTTTGTTTCCCAAAGCTAGTTGGTCCTCACAACATGTTTTCATGCCACTGTTGGTGTGATAACATGATGTGCAAGAGCCAACGTCATCGCCAGCTCCTGCACATCTTGTGCATGCGTTCGGCTTTAGTTGACTATGTCATCTTCCCGGCTTCAGAGGTGCACTGTACCTATCTGGAAGTGAGGAAGTTGATGTGTTGGAGGGCATGGTTGACCTGTCAAGTTCTGTTTAAAATATCAGCCACAATACTTAATGCTTTTTTGACCATGCAATTTTCAATTTTTGTGTTTTTAGTTATTTACTTCCTTTCCTCCAAAGGCCGTAATTATTATATGCCGTATATACTCGTGTATAAGCCGAGATTTTCAGCACAATTTTTTGTGCTGAAAATGCCCCCCTAGGCTTATACACAAGTCAATTGTCCAGAACGCTGGCAGGGGGGCAGACATCATACTCACCGTCCATCACTGCATCTCCATCCCTGCATCTCCATCGTCACGGTGCTGGCAGCTCTCCTCTCCTGTGCTGAGCAGTCACGTGGTACCGCTCATTAAGGTAATGAATATGGATGCTTCTCCACTCCCATAGGCGTGTAGTGCATATTCATTACCTTAATGAGCGGTACCACGTGACCTCTGAGCAGAGGAGAGCCGAGAGCGGCATACAACGGAGATGCAGGGACGGAGATGCAGGCGTGAGGAGGGTGAGTATGACGGGGAGGAGAGCAATGTGAGCCATGCATACAACCAGGGGAAGAGGGGAGCCAAGCCATGGGGGATGGGGGATCCAGCCATGCGGGTCGGGGGAGCTGAGCAATGCAGACTGGGGAGCTGAGCAATGCGGGACCAGGGGAGCTGAGCAATGCAGGATCGGGGGAGCTGAGCAATGTAGGACCGGGGGAGCTGAGCAATGCGGGACTGGGGGAGCTGAGCAATGCGGGACCAGGGGAGCTGAGCAATGCGGGGCCAGGGGAGCTGAGCAATGCGGGACCGGGGGAGCTGAGCAATGCGGGACCGGGGGAGCTGAGCAATGCAGGACTGGGGGAGCTGAGCAATGTGGCAACGGGGAAGCTGAGTAATGCGAGATCGGGGGAGCTGAGCAATGCGGGAATGGGGGAGCTGAGCAATATGGGAACAAGGGAGCTGAGCAATGCGGGACTAGGGGAGCCATGTATACAACAGGGGGAGCCACACATACCAGAACAAAACAGGGAAGCCACATACCAGGACAGGACAGAGGGAGCCACATACAGGACAGGATGGGGAAGCCACATACCAGGACAGGACGGGGAAGCCACATACCAGGACAGGACGGGGAAGCCACATACCAGGACAGGACAAGGGGAGCCACATACCAGGACAGGATGCGGGAGCCACATGACAGGACAGGGGGGCCACATACTAGGACCTAGGACAGGACAGGGGAGCCACGCATAGCAGGACAGGACAGGGGGAGCCACACATAGCAGTACAGGACAGGGAGAGCCACACATAGCAGGACAGGGATGAGGGGGACAATGCATACCCGGTTTATACTCGAGTCAATAAGCTTATCCAGTTTTCCATGGCAAAAGTAGGTGCCTCGGCTTATACTCGAGTATATACAGTATTTCCATCTGCACCGTCATATGAGGGTTTGATTTTTGTGGGTCGAGTTGTAGTTTTGAATGATACCAATCATTTTGCCATATAATGTACTGAAAAACAGGGAAAAACTCAACGAGGGGTAAAATTGTGAAAAAAACCTGCAATGCCAACATTGTTTTTTTGAGCGTCATGATTACGGAGTTTATTGTGTGGTGAAAAGGACCCAACAATATAATTTTCCAGGCCACTATGACCTCCTCGGGAATTGAACCTGTGATGATTTGATTGTTTGTACAATACATTGTAATATACACTCACTGGCCACTTTATTAGGTACACCTGTCCAACTTCTTGTTAACACTTAATTTCTAATCAGCCAATCACATGGCGGCAACTCAGTGCATTTAGGCATGTAGACATGGTCAAGACAATCTCCTGCAGTTCAAACCGAGCATCAGTATGGGGAAAGGTGATTTGAGTGCCTTTGAACGTGGCATGGTTGTTGGTGCCAGAAGGGCTGGTCTGAGTATTTCAGAAACTGCTGATCTACTGGGATTTTCACGCACAACCATCTCTAGGGTTTACAGAGAATGGTCCGAAAAAGAAAAAAAATCCAGTGAGCGGCAGTTCTGTGGGCGGAAATGCCTTGTTGATGCCAGAGGTCAGAGGAGAATGGGCAGACTGGTTCGAGCTGATAGAAAGGCAACAGTGACTCAAATCGCCACCCGTTACAACCAAGGTAGGCCTAAGAGCATCTCTGAACGCACAATGCGTCGAACTTTGAGGCAGATGGGCTACAGCAGCAGAAGACCACACCGGGTACCACTCCTTTCAGCTAAAAACAGGAAACTGAGGCTACAATTTGTACAAGCTCATCGAAATTGGACAGTAGAAGATTGGAAAAACGTTGCTTGGTCTCATGAGTCTCGATTTCTGCTGCGACATTCGGATGGTAGGGTCAGAATTTGGCGTAAACAACATGAAAGCATGGATCCATCCTGCCTTGTATGGAGCATCTTTGGGATGTGCAGCCGACAAATCTGCGGCAACTGTGTGATGCCATCATGTCAATATGGACCAAAATCTCTGAGGAATGCTTCCAGCACCTTGTTGAATCTATGCCACGAAGAATTGAGGCAGTTCTGAAGGCAAAAGGGGGTCCAACCCGTTACTAGCATGGTGTACCTAATAAAGTGGCCGGTGAGTGTATATGTGCTGCAGTACGTAGTGAAGTTAGCAATCAATGTGGCCCAGCCACTGGCTTCAGTAGGTCCCAGGCTGCCATGGCAAATCATCAACACACCAAAATTGAAATTGGCATTGAAACGAATCCCTGGCTGTATTGTACAACTTAAATACTGTTGGCAATCTCTGAAATCAGCATGTAAGTGGTTAACCTCAGCAATCAAAGCTTGATGAATACTTTTGACAAAGCGTTTCTCTTATGGCTAGGGTCACATAACCGTTTTTCTCTCATCTCGGTCCAATTATGCAAATCGCACTCTGAGCAGAGTTTGATGAGGGGTTAATCTGATTTTCTTTGAGGTGGAGAAAAAAAATATGTTTTTCCACCTTCTCCATTCGATGTTTTCCATCCGAATATCAGAGGCAAATTATTCATGCTGCTTTTTATCTTTCGCTCAGACCACTTGGTGCAATGCCCCATTAAATAACATGGGGACGAGTTCTATCCTTCAAAACGAAGGATAGCACTCGTCCAAGTTATACGATCGTCTTTACAAGCCATGTGGGCGAATGTTATACGTTTGCAATGTTTGTGTAAGAACTTACTTCTCTTTCCCACCCATTAAGTTTGTAAAATAGCTTATTAGAGACTTGTCATTACATAAAAACATGTTGTACATTTTTATTTTAATATATTACTAGATTTCTTGTGGTATCTCATTATTTTATATAGAATTACAGTGTCTCCTGATCACATCATTATGCCTCTGTATCTTCTCCTGTTTGCAGTGTTGCTTCCTTTCAAGCTATTTTATGATGATGTATAAACATTTTCCATCTTTTTGTATTTTTTTATTTTTTTATTTTTTATGGATATTTTGGTCTATTTGTGCTTTGACCAAACCTTGACCATCCTTGTATAATAATCTATAAGGTATGAAGGAGCTACTGTACTTATGGCAAATATTACATATACTGTATTTGTAATAAAAGTATTTTTGATATTATTTAGCTCTCCTATCTTTTTGAATTACTGCCGATGGTAGGCACCGGTTGTTTTGCTCATGTACCACCCAACGTATCATAAAGTTCCCGAGCACACGCCATCCACTCGCAGCGGACAAAGAATGTGCCACTACTTCCTATGTCGGGAAGCAGATAATAATGTTATCTTGTGTATTTTTAGGTTTGGTTTATGAGAATATTACTGTAACTTTTAACAAAGTAAATTGTCCACTTAGCAAATGTACTAAAATATATTTTTATAATATCAATATTTATCTATAGATACACTACTCAACTTTGAAATTGTAACACCAAGAAGTAAAAGCCGGGAAATTATGGAAATCGCAGAATGGACAGACATGTTAGTGATTTAGAAGAGATAAAGAAATGGAAAGAACATTTCCAAAACATCTTGATTTATTTAGTATGAGCATCACAGGTAGGAATCCCTGAATTTACACGTCTTGACTGCTATTAATAAGATTATTAATGGTTGTCTGAGGAATGTTCTGCCGTGCTGAATGTACTTGGGCAGCAAATCATCAAGAACCGCTGCTGGCAGCTCCCTTTGCTATTGTCAATCAATGATTTCCCAGAAATGCTCGATAGGAGACAATGCAGACAATGGTAGCAGATTTAGACCACACAGGCGGCTCACAGTCGTAGGAACAACATGTGGTGCGGTTTTTTTTCATGTGTAAAAACAACTCTTGGGACACTTTAGAGAAATGGCTGTATCACTGGTTCCATAACCGAATCAATATATCTCTGAGCTGGTAGTATACCTGGAATGAAAACTAAATGGGTCCGGCTACTACAAATTATGCCACCTCACACCATAATCCCAGATGTAGGACCGGTGTGACATCTGGGATTATGAACTCTTCATGGTGTTGCCCACGTGCTCTCCAGATCAATCTCTAGCTATCACTGCATGATGCAATTTCAATTTTGAGGAGTGTAATATATTAGTTTGTGTATATAACTTTGTTTATTAGTTCCTTACTTGTTTTGTTTTGTCCATAGCCTTTAATATTGAAAGGTTGAGGTCCTCCAAAGCTGCAAGGACACTTTCATATTCTCCCAAGTGCTGAGAAAAATAATCTGCAAACAGAGAAAGAATAAGATAAGCCATGAAAATATGACATTCTGCCCCATAGCTTCAATTGAAGAATACTTTAGTACAAGTGTGGGGAACCTTTGGCTCAATGACCCGTGATGTCCTTTTCTCTGACCCTTGGTCAAATTCCCGGGGATAGCAGAGCTTGGGCCAGCAGCCATGTTTTGCTAGCCGTCAGCCTTTTAATTGCTCCTTCCACTTTCAAGCAATATGGAAAGAAAAAGGATTTCTCTGCTGCTGAAAAGCATCAAATAGTGCAAAAGGTGGAAAAGGTTTGAATACAGATATTTGCGAAAATTTGAGCATGATGATCGTACTGTGATAAGATCTGTGGCTGATGGAGAGCACAGACGAGATTGTGCAGATGAAGGCATAATGAGGAAAGTTTCTGCCAGGCAGAGTAATTGGATTAAATAAGTGTCTGCTAAAATATAATATTAGAAGCAAAAAGGTATTTGAAGCTCCTGGTGCCTCTGCAGTCTGTAAACCTCAAGGTGTAGGATCCTCAAGAGGCTTGCAGTTATACCTAAACCTATTATTCGACCACCCCTAAGCAGTACTCACAAGCAGAAATGTTTGCAGTGCGCCCAGACATACATGAAGACTAATTTTAAAACCATTTTGTTTAGTGGTGAGCCATGGATGGTCCAGATGGAGGGAGTAGTGGATGGTTGGTGGATTGCCACTATGTCCCAACAAGGCTGTGACATCAGCAAGGAGGTGGCGTAGTCATGTTTTTGGCTGGAATCATGGGGAGAGAGCTGGTAGACCCCTTTATTGTCCCTGAAGGTGGGAAAATGACCTTGGCAAAGTAGATAGACTGACTGATCACTTTCTTTCACGGTACAAAAAGAAGAACCATGCCATTCACAGAAAAAATCATCTTTATGCATGACAATGCATCTGAGCCATTGGCTGTGGGCATAAAAGGATAGTGGCGTGGCCACCATCCTCCCCTGACCTCAACCCTATTGAGAACCTTTCAAGTATCCTCAAGCAAAATATATAGGTGGGAGGCAGTTCACATCAAAACAGCAGCTCTGGGAGGCTATCCAGATGCCCTGCAAAGAAATTTAAGAAAAAAAATATTCAAAAACTCACAAGTTCAATGTAAGCAAGAATTGTGAAGGTGATATCAAAGAAGGGGCCCCATGCTAACATGTAACTTGGCCTGCAATTCCAACAAATTACCATTTTCAGTTCTTTACAGTCTATAAAATGTTGAAGAACTCTGTTGTGCATGATAATTTTAACTCCTTAATGACCGAGGATACACCTTTTAACTGCGGTAGTTAAGGGTACTTAAATGGCGCTGTGGAAAAAGTGTATAGCACCCTCCAGAGTCGGAATTTCTCTGGGGTCTCGGCCGCCGGGGGCAGTTGCGATCGCCGTTATTAACCGTATATCTGTGACCGCAAAAAAAGTGCGATTTTCCATTTAATTTCTCTGTCCTCTAATGTGCAGCAGTTCTCACAATCAGCTGACCGTGAGAACTTTGCTAGTGACCAGAGATAACCCCGGTGGTCACGTGCACGGCAGTTCTCACTGTCAGCTGATCTAATCACGAGAAATGCAGTGGACACGAACTTCTGGCTGAAACAAGATAAGATATTATTTAAATTAGTACACATGTGTAGTAAACTGCGTTTCCACACTTACTACACATGAGACTATAAAGACGATACGGTTGTATTGCAACATCAATAGAAATGCTGCTGTCTGGAAAGACGCACCACATGTCCATTTACGCAGGGATGCCAAGGGCGTCTTTGAACACATAGTGGAGATGGGATTTCTTGAAATCCCCTCCACTATGCTGTAACATCAGGACACTGCGGGTTTGATGTTGCAGCTGTATGCAGTGTCAAACCCGCAGCATTTACAGACAGTGTGAACATACCCTAAGGGTTTTGGCCAGGAATGTACATCAGAATGGGCAATGGTTTTTAATTGTCTGGACAACTTTTTTCAATCATATGAAGTAAAGTTACATATTTCTTATCCATGCAGCTATGTGGATTCTTTTCTTCAGTTTTTTTTTGTAATTTTTCTCTGGTTGTCAATGGTATTGAATCCATGCTGTTCAACAAGGAGCAACACTACATTTACCACACGGTGAGGCTATTCCCAAATTTTCTTTTTGTGCTTCTTCAACGGTAATTTTAGTATACTCTACAGTATTTCATTATATTATGAAACCCAGCCACAGACTGGGCTTCACAGTTGTACAAACAAGGCAGACAAGGTATGCACTTGGCTGCCATCACAGTGCAATTATTATAACATTTTTGAACTCCTAGGCTATGTGCGCATATTGAGTATTTGCTTGTAGGAATTTCTGCAAGGTTTCTACATCTCTTGGCAGCAAAAACACTGCGGCAAAACGCGTTTTGACGCAATTTTTGTTGCGTTTTTGAATGCATTTTTGTACAGCAATTAAGCCTTTTTTGAGCTAAATAACGATATAAAAAAATTGTGATGCAATTTCTTGGTTCAACACCACCTTTTTCATTCTGATGCAGGATCACAGGAGCTTCAGGGTAATGGGATTAAGGCTTGGTGTCAGCAGCTGTCATTGACACCAAGGCTGTAACCAAACAGGAACTCTTAATTTAAAAAAAGAAAAAAATTGCATTGGTTCCCGCATAATTTTCATAACCAGCAGAGGAAAAGCCGACAGCTGAGGGCTGATGTTAATATTCTGGGAAGGAGACAACAGCCATACAGGTTCCCAGGCTTTCATTATCAGCTCACAGCTGTTTGCTTAGCCGTTACTGGCTAGTTTACAGGGGGACCCCAGAAAAAAATTGACATAGGATTCCCCTATAAAATCTAACCAGCAAAAGCTAGGAAGACAGCTGCAGGCTGATATTAATAGCCTAAGCAGGAGCCATGGATATTGTCCCCCTCCCAGACTAAAAACATCAGCTCTCAGCTGCCCCAGAAAAGGCACATCTGTAAGATGCACCAAATCTGGTGCTTAGCCTCGCCCTGTAGTGGTGGCAAATGGGGTAATGGTTGGGGGGGTTAATGTCACCTTTGCCTATAAGACACCCCCATTACTAACCCCTTAGTGATATTATAAAAAAACACATGCAGAATAAAGTCCTTTATTTGAAATAATGACAGACTCCTTTATTGAATGGAAATGAAACCATACTCACCGAACGCCTAATCCACGGACGCTAACGTCTCCTGCAACAAAAATAAAATAAAAAAACATAATATTCCTCACCTGTCCGCAGAGAAGATAATCCATAATGTCCCATGACAATCCTGATGACTTTGAGAGCAGTCAAGATAATCTCCCAGTACAAACAGCCTGCCAATCACCCGAAGTATTAAAAAAAAAACACTTGAAATTATTTTTAAACTAAAAATGTGCTGCGAAAACAATGACAGTCTATGTACATAGAACAATCTATTACTGTTCGTTCTCTACATGGGAAGTGCGCTTGGCTTTTGTAATTGTTTAGTGCCACAAGTCGAATTATAAGAATTATACAGTATTGATTTGAATTAGACAAGATCAATAAATATGCCCAAAGTTTGAATAAAATGTGCATTATTTATAAAACAATAAATAAGTTTTATTTGCAGAAAGCAGAATGTTCCATTAAAGTGTTCCTTTTGTGTTACATACATCTTTAATAATTGCTGCTGAGGAACAAAGTAACAAAAATAGATCTTTAGTAGTTGAAGATTAGCTCCTGCTTGCCAAATTGGTAAGGCTGTAGATCAAATCTGATTTAGGCTGGCAAGTCTGGAGCGCTCTTGGAAGACTTTACAATGTACTTTAAGAGTTTGGTCTCTTTTCAATGATCTGAAAAGCAATTACACACTTGCATAATAGAACTAAAAATAAGTATTTGCTCTTTATAGAATGCATAGAATTAGGACATTACTTCCTTTTGTTTTTAAAATAACTTGTAATGGTTTCACCTCTACTTGATTCATTAAGCAATATTCACATGATAAATGTCATAAAGCGAGCAAATATTTTACCAGTTCTTGATAATAGGAAAGAAGACCAATTTGTAAACAGGAGTTATATGTATTTTACCAAATTATACAAACCATGACGGATATGTAGCATTTGCTATAAATATTTGATAGGTTGAGAAATGGGACCTATCAAGAGAGTGAAAAGCTTGCTTGGGAGTTTTCATAACACTTATAAACTTAACGGTATAATGCCCACCTCTGCATACAGTTACCCTCTGGAGGTAATGGTTATTGTCTGACTCCCAAGACTCATTGTTGGTGTGATCTTGATAAGTAGGTCGGGTCAAATATTTATAAATTCCCAGAGGAGCACTGCATGGCCTATATGCAGCACCCCAGATGACCGGTTGCTGCAGTGATGTTGCTTTTCCTTCGGGGAAGGTGATGTCATGCTCAGAGGCAAAGGAGTTCTCTTCACCAGGTAAGGCACTTACATGCAACACATTCTGAATCCAGGCCAGGAGGGGGAGCTCAAGACCCGGATTCAGGTTAGCTTCCCTGTGCTTTATGTTTCCTGACCTGGAGGAGGAGCGAGGTCAGTTGTAGAGAGACAAAGAAGGAGTAGGACGTCTGGAGCAGACGTGAGAGGCCTGGCAGCCACGTGGAGCTGCAGCCTCTGAAAAGGAGCAACAACCTGAAGGGTTGTATGTGGAGTTGCTGGAAATGAAGGAGCACCAGACAGAGACAGAGCTCAGAGGGGAACTGTGGCTGGGCACCTTCAGAGACAGTGAGTGCAGAGCTTACCTTGCCAGCAAGCTTAAGGCCGCAGGGAGCTCACACACAAGCTCTACTTGGAAAGGCTCATGGACCTCTACTGGTATAGGAGAACTCCCACTTGCCTCTGAGTCGGCCGGACCACCATCAATCTGTGGCTGGTACCCTGGACCCAAAACACCAGAATTAAGTTTTTTGGTCACCGCTACATTGCAATAAAATGCAATAACGGGCGATCGAAAGATCATATCTACAACAAAATGGTATCAATAAAAATGTTAGCTCGGCGAGCAAAAGATAAGCCCTCACTGAGCCCCGGATCACGAAAAATGGAGAGGTCTTGGAAATGGTGCCATTTTTTTAACAAAATTTTGATTTTTTTTTTTCCCCCAGCTTAAATAAAAAGAACCTATACATGTTTGGTCTCTGAACTCGTAATGACCTGGAGAATCATAATGACAGGTCAGTTTTAGCATTTAGTGAAAATGGTTAAAAAAAAACCTATGCACTTTTTTTGCAATTTTGTTGCACTTGGAATTTTTTTCACATTTTCCATTACACAATATGTTAAAACCAATGGTGTCATTCAAAAGTACAACAAAAAAAGTCCTGCAAAAAAAAATCCCTCACATGGCCATTTTGACTGAAAAATAAAAAAAGTTATGGATCTGTGAAGCAGGGGAGCAAAAAACGGAAATTCAAAAACTGAAATACCCCTGGGACGTTAAAGGGTTAAGCCAAACAGAACAAAATGTGGACTGTGTTCTAGTTTGATTGGAGGTCATGTCATGTAAAGGCAGATTTCACATGTCTTTTTTTTTTCCTCATCTACAGAAAAAAAGAATTTTACAACATGCACATTAGTTTTTAGTCTGTTCGTTTTTACAATCAGCGTGGCATCTGTTTTTCTCATATCATCAAAAACAAAAATGATGGAGGTTTCCTAAGCTACTCCTAGCAGCCGATCACTGAAAAACAGCACATGCAGTAGATAGGACTGATGCAGGGCTTATTCAGGAGAGATAGCACATATAACTCCTATCCTATTAACCGTGATTGAAAAAAAAAATCTTAATACTGGAGAAGAACATTTGTAAAATAATCATAAATCATCTTACCATACAACTCTTCTGTCTCCAAGTTACTGCAAAAAAAAAAAATAGTTCACAAATGTATTAGAATTAAATTACTGGTGACACATAATTATACAATCTTATCCTTATTTCCTTCGGTGCTATGATAAAATCACTTGCATATTCCTAAAGGGATTAATTAAACACACTAGTGACTCCAAGGCATCATATAAAACCACTGATGTATATATAAAAATTAATTATTAAAGTTCAATTATTATTAGGCTGTGTACGAGAATACCTGGGAATCATCACATGTGCAGATAATGTAGTAATAACACTACAAGAAACTAAGAGAGATCGTGCTCACACCATGGTTCAAACCAAAAACCATCACAACAGAGAATATCCGTAAATATATTTATTTATTTCTCGGCAATTAACAAACCATAAAAATACAATTATAAAATCAGGATAATAATAGTGTGTACTTAAAATTATTTTGTGCATATATCAATTTATGTTATATGGTAGACTGTTGTGAATTCTGCTCTTGGGCTCCCTCCGGTGGTTGTTGGTGGTAGTGCAGTTGTCTTGGGGTTGTAATCCAGGGCAGGTGTTTCTGCTGATTTCAGCTCTATTAGGTATTTAGGTGTGCAGGATCCATGCGTCCTTGCCAGTTGTCCATTGTTCTTGGAGGGATTGCATCTCTTTCTGGCTCCTCATGCCCTGCTGCCAATTCAGCTAAGATAAGTGTCTGTTTTTTGTCTCTGTGCACACATGCAGTGTGCTTTGCAATTCAGTGCAATTCATTGTGTTTTTGTCCAGCTTAGACTTTGTTTGGATTTTTCAGTCATGCTGGATTCTCAGGAGATGCAGATATACTTTCTATGTCTTTAGTTAGATGTAGAATATTTGTATTATCTGCTGTGGATATTTTTAGGATTTTAACACTGATCGCTTAGAATTCTGTCCTATCCTTTTCTATTTGGCTGGAAGTGCCTCTTTTGCTAAATTGTTTTTCTGCCTGCGTGTCTTTCCTCTTATACTCACAGTCAATATTTGTGGGGGCTGCCTATCCTTTGGGGTTCTGCTCTGAGGCAAGATAGAATTCCCATTTCCATCTATAGGGGTATTTAGTCCTCCGGCTGTGTCGAGGTGTCTAGGACGTGTTAGGTACATCCCACGGCTACTTCTAGTTGCGGTGTTAGTTTAGGGTTTGCGGTCAGTACAGGTACCACCTACTCCTGAGAAAGTCTCTCATGCGGCTCCAAGGTCACCGAATCATAACAGTAGACCACCTATATTATATATTATATTATATACCCATAAGGACTCCATATGTGTCCAAGCAAAAAAAGAGTAAAAAAAGGATAAAAAATAAAAATATAAAAAATCCTATTTTGCATATAAAAAAGTGCAACCAACTATGGACCAAAAGTCACTTTTATATATATATAAAGTGCATACAATGTGCATGCAGTGTTACTGAATCACGTGTATGGAAGGACACTGAAAAGTGCATGTAGTGCAAAAAAATGTGCAGACTATAAAGTGCTATCAATGGACTTAATACGGAGTCACTTACTTTATAAAGTATGGGATTCGTTATGGGTACCGCCAGACTGATATGGTGCACCCCGACGCGCGTTTCGGACGCACTGTTCCTTCATCAGGGGGTGTGTATGAATGTGGCCAGAGGGTTTATATAGGGGGCTAATTGTATACGGTGCCGATGTCAGCAGCTCCAGTATGCCCGGCGCATGCGCTGCCCAGACGACCCAGAAACCAGGAACCGCCGCATGACGTGACCGGACACACAGGATGTGTTCCTGGTGTTGCCAAGGTCACCAAGACGCTGCAGTCCCGATCTCAAGGCTCCAGCAGCGCATGTCACAACCGAAGGTGCGACATGGGCGAGATACTGTGTTATGCGCGCTATCAGTACAGCGTAATAAGGGCTGTTACCTACATCATGTGCATACTAAAAAATGTTACTTATGTGTATATATAATTAAGTGTATACACTCACCGGCCACTTTATTAGGTACACCATGCTAGTAACGGGTTGGACCCCTTTTGCCTTCAGAACTGCCTCAATTCTTCGTGGCGTAGATTCAACAAGGTGCTGGAAGCATTCCTCAGAGATTTTGGTCCATATTGACATGATTATAAAGGCACGGATGATTGACCTCGTGGAGACCAAAACATCCAACACTGCGGAGACACCATCACGTGTTTCTCAACGCAGTGATCCAGAACACTGCCCCCAAATATGCAAATGCAAGTAGAGGAGCTGCGGAGACACCATCACGTGTTTCTCAACGCAGGCAGTGAATAGCCAGGCCTTTCCCCGGGAAGGAACAACCAAGGGAAGGGCAGCATCCAATAAAGGAAAACATCCAATAAAGGAAAACCACCTATGCCAAGCATGGTATCCATCCACAGACAGCTGTTTCGGGGTTTTTGCCCCTCATCAGTGTGGAGTAGGAAACTGGCTATCAGGAGCAGTGCCTAGTAGAAAGACTATAAAGGCACGGATGATTGACCTCGTGGAGACCAAAACATCCAACACTGCGGAGACACCATCACGTGTTTCTCAACGCAGTGATCCAGAACACTGCCCCCAAATATGCAAATGCAAGTAGAGGAGCTGCGGAGACACCATCACGTGTTTCTCAACGCAGGCAGTGAATAGCCAGGCCTTTCCCCGGGAAGGAACAACCAAGGGAAGGGCAGCATCCAATAAAGGAAAACATCCAATAAAGGAAAACCACCTATGCCAAGCATGGTATCCATCCACAGACAGCTGTTTCGGGGTTTTTGCCCCTCATCAGTGTGGAGTAGGAAACTGGCTATCAGGAGCAGTGCCTAGTAGAAAGACTATAAAGGCACGGATGATTGACCTCGTGGAGACCAAAACATCCAACACTGCGGAGACACCATCACGTGTTTCTCAACGCAGTGATCCAGAACACTGCCCCCAAATATGCAAATGCAAGTAGAGGAGCTGCGGAGACACCATCACGTGTTTCTCAACGCAGGCAGTGAATAGCCAGGCCTTTCCCCGGGAAGGAACAACCAAGGGAAGGGCAGCATCCAATAAAGGAAAACATCCAATAAAGGAAAACCACCTATGCCAAGCATGGTATCCATCCACAGACAGCTGTTTCGGGGTTTTTGCCCCTCATCAGTGTGGAGTAGGAAACTGGCTATCAGGAGCAGTGCCTAGTAGAAAGACTATAAAGGCACGGATGATTGACCTCGTGGAGACCAAAACATCCAACACTGCGGAGACACCATCACGTGTTTCTCAACGCAGTGATCCAGAACACTGCCCCCAAATATGCAAATGCAAGTAGAGGAGCTGCGGAGACACCATCACGTGTTTCTCAACGCAGGCAGTGAATAGCCAGGCCTTTCCCCCTTTGTTGGGGGCAGTGTTCTGGATCACTGCGTTGAGAAACACGTGATGGTGTCTCCGCAGTGTTGGATGTTTTGGTCTCCACGAGGTCAATCATCCGTGCCTTTATAGTCTTTCTACTAGGCACTGCTCCTGATAGCCAGTTTCCTACTCCACACTGATGAGGGGCAAAAACCCCGAAACAGCTGTCTGTGGATGGATACCATGCTTGGCATAGGTGGTTTTCCTTTATTGGATGTTTTCCTTTATTGGATGCTGCCCTTCCCTTGGTTGTTCCTTCCCGGGGAAAGGCCTGGCTATTCACTGCCTGCGTTGAGAAACACGTGATGGTGTCTCCGCAGCTCCTCTACTTGCATTTGCATATTTGGGGGCAGTGTTCTGGATCACTGCGTTGAGAAACACGTGATGGTGTCTCCGCAGTGTTGGATGTTTTGGTCTCCACGAGGTCAATCATCCGTGCCTTTATAGTCTTTCTACTAGGCACTGCTCCTGATAGCCAGTTTCCTACTCCACACTGATGAGGGGCAAAAACCCCGAAACAGCTGTCTGTGGATGGATACCATGCTTGGCATAGGTGGTTTTCCTTTATTGGATGCTGCCCTTCCCTTGGTTGTTCCTTCCCGGGGAAAGGCCTGGCTATTCACTGCCTGCGTTGAGAAACACGTGATGGTGTCTCCGCAGCTCCTCTACTCATATTGACATGATGGCATCACACAGTTGCCGCAGATTTGTCGGCTGCACATCCCAAAGATGCTCCATACAAGGCAGGATGGATCCATGCTTTCATGTTGTTTACGCCAAATTCTGACCCTACCATCCGAATGTCGCAGCAGAAATCAAGACTCATCAGACCAAGCAACGTTTTTCCAATCTTCTACTGTCCAATTTCGATGAGCTTGTACAAATTGTAGCCTCAGTTTCCTGTTCTTAGCTGAAAGAAGTGGTACCCGGTGTGGTCTTCTGCTGCTGTAGCCCATCTGCCTCAAAGTTCGACGCACTGTGCGTTCAGAGATGCTCTTAGGCCTACCTTGGTTGTAACGGGTGGCGATTTGAGTCACTGTTGCCTTTCTATCAGCTCGAACCAGTCTGCCCATTCTCCTCTGACCTCTGGCATCAACAAGGCATTTCCGCCCACAGAACTGCCGCTCACTGGATTTTTTTTCTTTTTCGGACCATTCTCTGTAAACCCTAGAGATGGTTGTGCGTGAAAATCCCAGTAGATCAGCAGTTTCTGAAATACTCAGACCAGCCCTTCTGGCACCAAATCACCTTTCTTCCCCATACTGATGCTCGGTTTGAACTGCAGGAGATTGTCTTGACCATGTCTACATGCCTAAATGCACTGAGTTGCCGCCATGTGATTGGCTGATTAGAAATTAAGTGTTAAAAAGAAGTTGGACAGGTGTACCTAATAAAGTGGCCAGTGAGTGTATATATATATATGGAGGCTTACTATTACATTAAGAATAGGATTTTTAATATTTTTATTTTTTATCCTTTTTTTACTCTTTTTTTTACTTGGACACATATGGAGTCCTTACGGGTATATAATATATAATATAGGTGGTCTGCCATATAACATAAATTGATATGTGCACAAAATAATTTTAAGTACACACTATTACTATCCTGATTTTATAATTGTATTTTTATGGTTTGTTAATTGCCGAGAAATAAATAAATATATTTACGGATATTCTCTGTTGTGATGGTTTTTGGTCTGAACCATGGTGTGAGCACGATCTCTCTTATATTCCTAAAGGGAGGCTGTCAATACAGAATGACTGTCCAAACAAAGCGCAGACACTCAGCGCAATCTTGGAGTGGCCAAACAGTGCAGTGCGTCCCACCTACTTGTTTTGCATCTGTCTCTACTCTCCTCTTCATTGATTGACAGTTCTGTCTTTACAGAAGGGGAGGAATGGTGCAATGAAATGTTTAGCCATGAAAAAGGTGCGCTGACTGCCCATGCTTAGTTTGAACAGTCATTTTGTGCTCACAGACTCCTTTTAAGCAATGTAATGGTTGTCAATGAATTATCATGGCTTCAAAAAGCAAAGTCAAAATTAAGTATTGTACTTGAATAACAGGCTAGCAGGACCAAGTTTGTTAAAATCAAACTCCACTACTCAATTTTAGGGCCACGATTCTGTGCTAAAATCATAACAAATATTTACTTTAAAGAGTTCAGGAAACAGTCCTCATAGAGAACTCAGTATCCCCTATTTTATTCAAGTGGATCTGTCACCAGGTATCACAATACAAACTGCATACATTATGGAATAAAGCTGTTAGACCTGATGAGGCTGATGTATTTAAACAAAAATCCACATCAGAATAGCTGTATAACCCTGGTATTGCAATTAGCATGTTATGAGTCCAGCTTTAGAGTGAAAGCTAATTAATTAGTCCAAGGATATTCTGTTTTTTTCCCACCCAGCCTGACTGATAGCTGCAGCTTATACTTAGCAGAGTGAGATCTCAGCAGCAACAGGGAGGAGGAACACTGAGGAACTATCATTTAGGCTAGGTGGGCAGAAATTGTTTTTGAAAAGATAGTCTTTTTTTACATGAAGCAAGTATACTATCTTCTTCAGGTCTCATCAGTTTTTTTGGCTAATTGTGGGACACATTCTCTTTTAATCAAACTATTTGCAAAATGTAAGTACAAACTCAGCTCTGCAGCTTCTGTAACTTATCATATTCATACCTGATCTATGTTCACATTTTAGTTTTAGATTGCTATCTAAAATCCAATCAATGGTTAATCTGTGCATTTCGAGCCATGTCTGCACATATAATTGAACACCGACATCTAGGTAAATCCTTAAATCCTAGTTCTAGAGAATAAAGTATTTGACTGACACATGGCTCCGTTCAGTGAATGTATTCCCCCTCCATGGGGAATGAAGCCTGTAAGCACATTCTGCTGCCTCCATGTTTCCCTCTGTGCTGCATGGATGACCCCATTCGAAGCATTGGAAGTCAGCCTGGCTGCTATTAAATTGGTCTTACTACATCTCTGGAGAAAAAACCTGACTGTGAAAGTAGCAAATGTATTTGTAGGTTTCTGGGAAACTGATTTCACAGAAGGGCCTTGTCATGTACTGTATTCTGAACGAATGAGCTTCCATTCATGAAACTTTGAATAGGTGGTGATCCATCACATCTCCAGGCTCAGAAATTTTGGTGATCACTTGAGATTGTCGGGATCAGTCTCATTGTGTCCAGTCCTCATTTTCGTCGATTAAAGTTGTGATTAATCGTAGATACATGAATGGAATTATATTCTAAATCTTCAAAAGAATTCTCTATTAAATGTAGAACATGGAGAATAAAGCACAACTTCGTCCAAATCATATGTAAAATGACTCCTGATTATTCATTGTTGCTGTCTGCACAGTAATGCCACCTTGAACTACAGCAAACTGGAAAAAATAGTGTAACAGTCTAGTGCCCTCCACAGACTGGTGAGTGGAGCCCAATGATCATTCATAATACTCTGACTACCAATCCAAACGATAGTCCACCAATATTGAGTTATCATACCCCATGCTTGGCCCTGATAAAATAAAAAAGCCTATACTCACCAACCATCCCGCAGCATATTTCTACAGTGTTGGCACTCGCTCTCCCCGGGCTGTGACACATGAACCCAGCTCCCAATCAGCACTGGCGTCACTGTCTCCGCCTTTGGACAAATTGGACATGAAGAAGAAGTTCGGGCAGCAGCTGATTTCTGACTTCCTCTTCATGTTCAATTTGTCTGAAGGCAGTGACAGTGATGACAGCACTGATTGGGTGCTGGGCACCACGCATCACGCAACCGCACAAGAACCCCCGACATCGTGGGAATGCCGCTGGCACTGGAGGTAAGTACAGGTGTTTGTATTTTATCGGGGCATGAGTGGCTTGACTCAAGGAAGCAATGACTCCAGCAGCAGTCCGCTCCTTGTGAATCTTCCCCAAATTTTTGATTGGCCATTTCTTAGCAACCCTTTCAAGGCTGCGGTTATCCCCGGTTGCTTGTGCGCCTTTTTCTACCACACTTTTTCCTTCCACTCAACTTTCCATTAATATGCTTGGATACAGCACTCTGTGAACAGCCAGCTTCTTTAGCAATGACCTTTTGTGGCTTACCCTCCTTGTGGAGTGTGTCAATGACTGTCCTCTAGACAACTGTCAAGTCAGCAGTCTTCCCCATTATTGTGGAGCTACTGAAACAGACTAAGGGACCTTTTTAAATGCTTAGGAAGCCTTTTCAGGTGTTTTTTGTAAATTATTCTAATTTACTGAAATAATGACTTTTGGGTTTTCATTGGCTGTAAGCCATAATCATCAACATTAACAGAAATATACACTTGAAATAGATCACTCTCTTTGTAATGACTCTAACCAGAGAGAGCAGCCCAGACAACCAGAGATGTGGATCTACCAGAAAAGCACCACACAGGGAGTAGATTATAAAATGCCTTCATTCAATCTTAGTGGCATAAATTAAAACCAATATAAGTGCGCTTATCGGGACAATTAAAATTACATATACTTTTATCAAAAAATAATAGTTGCAAACCTAGTAATATATAAGAATATTCCTCAATTGTGCAAGATAGTACAAATTCATAAAATGTAATAAAAATCGTGCTGAAATAACACACAAAGTGTAGAATAATTTCTTCAAAAACCTATATTAAACAAAGCCATGTAAAACAAATGTCATGTCGGACGCTGTTCAGACCAGGTCGTTCGACAGACATCGGTAATTCCGCTTTTGACCACTATGTGCTCATTGGCGTCGGCTAGATTTTATCTAGCTGGTCCGGGGTTAATTTACCTGATGCTTGGATTGGAAGCTGGGCCATGCCCATTGCCTTTAAATAGTTCTCCTGAACATTGGGCGTCGCCGATTATAGCTTCCGTCTTGTGCGTTGTTATCTCGGTCTGGAGTGGTGAGCTAGTAGTTGGAGTATTGTTGCTGGTGGTGTATTTCCCTTTGTCTTATTTACTCCTTCCTATATTTGTATTTATTTTGCCCTGCGCATTTATAGTGTATCCCTGAGTGACTGCGGCGTGGTGTATATTTTCCGTTATCCTTGTCTGTGCTAACTGTGGGTATTGGTGTATGATCTTTTCACTGGGTGGTGGGCGGTGGTTTCAGCCTAGGGTTGAAACAGGAGACAGGGCGAGGGTCGAGGCCTAGACATGCACACCATCAGTGTAAACTCTAGGTAGAGGGTCAGTCAGGATTTCCCTAGTCTGAGGGAAATTGCAGGGGCCCGGGTTATTAGCTCTTGCCCACCTAGTCTCCCCGTGACATGATAATCGGCCTTTAAAACAAAAAAAAAAAAGGGGTTTTCTTTTCTTTGTTTTGTCATGGATCCCATGACTTCCATAACCCGCCAGTTGGAGGCGCTGTCCCTACAGGTCACTGAGTTGAGGGGGGCAGTGCAGCAGAGGGACTAGCAGTATCTAATGTGCAAGCTGGAGCGACAGGTAGAGTTGCTGAGTCTAAGTTTCCTTTGCCTGAAAAATTTGCTGGGGAATTCAGAAAATTTGTTTCTTTTCGTGAAGCTTGCAAACTATATTTCCGTATGCGTCCGATCTCCTCAGGCAATGAGGCTCAGCGTGTGGGCCTGGTGTTGTCATTGTTAAGCTCCCCGCATCCCCAAGCATGGGTGTTTTCTTTGCCATCTGATTCTGCTGCATTTGACTCTGTGGAGAGTTTTTTTTCCTTTCTTGGAAACATTTACGATGAGCCAGACAGAATGGCTCTAGCAGAATCTAAGATACGCACTATTCGCCAGGGGGAGCGAGTTGCAGAGGATTACTGTTCTGAATTTCGTCACTGGGCGATCGATACACAGTGGAATGATCCAGCGCTGCGGAGTCAGCTAATTCATGGGGTTTCTGGAAGGGTTAAAAAAGCCCTTCTGATGTACGAGACTCCTACTTCTCTAGATTTCGCTATGAGTCTGGTTGTCCGCATTGATCGCCGTTTGCGTCAGGGGGAGCATGAGACACCGCCTATGGGAGAGGGTTTAGGTTCACGTGTGGTTGCTGCAGGTGAGCCCACGGAGCCTATGCAAATCGCAGGGGTGTCACATGTGAAGCGTTGAGCCCCTGAGCTCAGGAAGCAGGGAGCCTGTTTTTACTGCGGTAAGACTGGTCATTTTATTAACATCTGTCCTCTACTGTCTAAGAAAAACGCAACGGTGGAAAACTTCTAAGCTCAGAGGGTGTGGAGGAGACCAATCTGAGCTTATGTATATCCTCCATGGTGGTTTCTCAATGCATGCTCCCTGCTAAGGTTATAATCGCTGGCAGTGAGCTGCCAATTACTGTTTTTGTGGATAGTGGTTCAGCCACAAATCTCATTGATGAGGAGTTTACGCGCACAGCACGTTTTAGGATTGAAAAACTGCCTCATCCTCTCCGCGTGGTCACCATCAATGCTGCTCCTCTCTCACAGGGTGAGATTACTGAATTTGTGGCTGAGGTGAAACTCCACATTGGGGTTCTACATTCCGAGCAGGTTACATGTAAGGTGCTCAGGAATCTTCCTGCTCAGGTGGTTTTGGGTTTTCCATGGTTGTCTATGCACAACCCGGTAATTGACTGGAAAACTCAGGACATAATTCAGTGGAGCGAATTCTGCCAGGAGAATTGCCTGGCCACATGTGTGTCTGCGGTGACTTCAAGCGTTCCGGAGTCACTTCTGGATTTTGTGGATGTGTTCTCTGAGAAGGGTTGTTCAGAGTTGCCGCCACATCGCCCCTATGACTGTACTATCAGGTTTAAACCAGGGGCCAAATTGCCTAAAGCAAGGATGTTTAACATCTCCGGTCCGGAGAGACAAGCATTAAAGGATTACATTGCTGAAAGTTTGAGCAAAGGGCACATCAGGCCTTCATCCTCGCCTGTGGCAGCAGGATTCTTCTTCGTGAAGAAGAAAGATGGCGGATTACGCCCGTGTTTGGATTTCAGGGAATTGAACCAGATTACGGTTCGTGATCCATACCCTATGCCACTAATACCAGATTTGTTCAACCAGGTGGCAGGTGCTAAGTGGTTTACCAAGCTTGACCTCAGGGGGGCGTACAACCTCATAAGAGTCCGTCAAGGTGATGAGTGGAAGACGGCTTTTAATACCCCTGAGGGTCATTTTGAAAATTTGGTGATGCCATTTGGGTTGACTAACGCACCTGCAGTGTTCCAACATTTCATTAATGATGTGTTTTCGCATGTTTTGGGGAAATTCGTTATCCTGTACCTAGATGACATTCTCATATATTCTTGCGACCGTGATACTCATTTAGATCATGTCAGGCAGGTGTTACAGTTTCTCAGAGAGAATAAGCTGTATGCTAAACTTGAGAAATGTGTATTTTCTGTTCAAGGTTGCCTTTCTTGGGTTATATTTTGTCTGCTTCTGGTTTTAAAATGGACGCCGCTAAGGTGCAAGCGGTGCTGCATTGGGAACGGCCTGATAACCTGAAAGCACTTCAGCGGTTCCTTGGGTTTTCTAACTACTATAGGAAATTTATCAAGGATTTTTCCATCATTGCTAAACCGCTAACTGACATGACTAAAAAGGGTACCAATTTCTCCATTTGGCCTGAGGCTGCTGTGCGCGCATTTGAATTTCTTAAGAACAGTTTTGTTTCGGCCCCCATTCTTGTGCAGCCAGACATATCAAAACCTTTTGTTGTGGAAGTCGATGCGTCTGAGGTTGGTGTGGGGGCGGTACTATCACAAGGCTCATCTTTGAGTGATTTGCGTCCATGCGCCTATTTCTCCAAGAAACTGTCGTCCGCCGAACGTAACTACGATATCAGCAACAGGCAGTTGTTTGCAATCAAGTTGGCCTTTGAGGAATGGCGACACTTCTTGGAGGGGTCGGTACATCAGGTTACTGTTATTACCGATCATAAGAATCTGCTGTATTTGGAGTCAGCCAAGCATCTGTCCCCCAGGCAGGCTCGCTGGGCATTGTTTTTCACGCGGTTCAATTTTGTTGTTACTTACAGACCGGGGTCTAAAAACACTAAAGCGGATGCTCTGTCCAGGTGTTTTCCGGGGGGAGAACCTCGGGAAGATCCAGTACCCATCCTCCAAAAGGGTGTTGTGGTTTCGGCTCTCACTACCGAGGTTGAGGCTGAGATTGCCGAGGCTCAGGAGGAGGTACCATCTGAGCCTTCCATCAACAAATCTTTTGTACCGCTTCATCTCCGCTTAAAGGTTTTGGCGGAGCATCATGATGCTGTCCTGGCTGGCCACCCAGGGGTTAGAGGTACCTTGGAGTTGGTGTCATGTCGGTTTTGGTGGCCCAAGATCTGACAGGACGTGGTCTCATACGTGTCAGCTTGTACCACGTGCGCTAGGGCTAAGACGCCCCGCTCCCGTCCTGTTGGCACACTACTTCCTCTTGAGGTACCTAGTAAGCCATGGACGGAAATCTCCATGGATTTCATCACTGATTTGCCCTCCTCAGCTGGGAACACGGTCATCTTGGTGATTGTTGATCGGTTTTCAAAAATGTCGCACTTTGTGTCTTTGCCTTCATTGCCTAACGCTAAGACTCTGGCTCAGGTATTTGTGCAGGAGGTGGTCAGACTTCATGGGGTTCCGTCTGACATCGTGTCTGATAGGGGTACTCAGTTCGTGGCAAAATTTTGGAAAGCATTTTGCTCACGGCTGGGGATCAAGTTGTCTCATTCTTCGGCGTTTCATCCTCAGTCAAATGGTCAGACTGAGCGTATGAACCAAAATTTGGAACAGTACTTACGCTGCTTGGTCTCTGATAACCAGGAGTAGTAGTCTACCTTTCTTCCTTTGGCTGAGTTTGCCATCAATAATCACCGCCAGGAGTCGTCTGGGGAGTCTCCATTTTTTTGTGTTTACGGGCTACATCCTCAATTTTGTACTTTGAGTCAGAGGGGCTCTTCCGGCGTTCCGGAGGAAGACCAGTTAGGAGCACAATTGTCATCAGTCTGGAGGAGAGTTAAACAGCGCCTGTTGAGTGTGGGTGCTAGGTACAAACGTGTGGCTGACAGTAGGCGTGTGCCAGGCCCGGACCTGAGTGTGGATGACTGGGTGTGGTTATCCACAAAAAACATAAGACTCAAAATACCATCCCTTAAATTGGGTCCACGGTTTATTGGTCCATTTAGGTTCACCGCTGTCATTAACCCAGTAGCGTACCGATTGGAGCTTCCTACGGTGTATAAGATACACAATGTGTTCCACAGGTCTCTTTTAAAGAAGGAGGTGGGTTCTGTGGATGCGGCGCCTATGCCACCTCCAGTCTTGGTGGATGGTAATTTGGAATTTGAAGTCTCCAAGGTGGTTGACTCTCATGTAGTGCACCGCACTTTACAGTACTTGGTACACTGGCGTGGTTATGGGCCTGAGGAGAGGTCCTGGGTTCCAGATTCGGACATTCATGCGGATCGGCTGGTCAGGTTTTTTCACCGCCGCTATCCGGACAAGCCGGGTCCTATAAGCCGTGAGGGCCCTGGGGGTCCCTCGTAGAAGGCGGGGTACTGTCATGTCGGACGCTGTTCAGACCAGGTCGTTTGACAGACAGCGGTAATTCTGCTTTTGACCACTATGTGCTCATTGGCGTCGGCTAGATTTTATCTAGCTGGTCCGGGGTTAATTTACCTGATGCTCGGATTGGAAGCTGGGCCATGCCCATTGCCTTTAAATAGTTCTCCTGAACATTGGGCGTCGCCGATTATAGCTTCTGTCTTGTGCGTTGTTATCTCGGTCTGGAGTGGTGAGCTAGTAGTTGGAGTATCGTTGCTGGTGGTGTATTTCCCTTTGTCTTATTTACTCCTTCCTATATTTGTATTTATTTTGCCCTGCGCATTTATAGTGTATTCCTGAGTGACTGCGGCGTGGTGTATATTTTCCGTTATCCTTGTCTGTGCTAACTGTGGGTATTGGTGTATGATCTTTTCACTGGGTGGTGGGCGGTGGTTTCAGCCTAGGGTTGAAACAGGAGACAGGGCGAGGGTCGAGGCCTAGACATGCACACCATCAGTGTAAACTCTAGGTAGAGGGTCAGTCAGGATTTCCCTAGTCTGAGGGAAATTGCAGGGGCCCGGGTTATTAGCTCTTGCCCACCTAGTCTCCCCGTGACAACAAAGTGCAATGTGCAAGAGCAAATATGGCAGTGTTTAATCACTAATGACAAATAAAGTGCTATGTGCAGGGAGGATTTATATATGTATAGGTAAGGGTTGCCACATCCCAGAATAGCACACCCTGACGCGCGTTTCAGGAGATTTCCTTTGAAGGAAATGGAAATTTACACTGTACACTCATCTATCTATAAAACAACCATTTGACATGATTGTTCTCAACATTCTGACGCAAATTCCCGTGTTGAAAATGTTCATAAGTTTTTTCTTTTCATTTTTGTTATATTCTTTATAGTAAAGGATTAAAGAAAGAACAGATAAGAAAAACTAACAGACCGGCCTAGAATTAAACTGTAAAGTGCGCATGGACTTTTATTTATATAACAGCTTCTATATTCTTCACCCCATTGACTCCATGACTATGGAGTCAGTGGGATGATAGATTTTCTCAGTCATCAAAAATAAATATTGACAAGAGCAGCCGGAGAAGACGCTTTTTCTGTTGCATATTTGGGTCACAGAAAAAGCTTGTGAGAGTAGATTATATGGGGTAATTCAACTTTTATCTACACAGAACATGAAGTACATGCATCAGCTTCTTAATACAGCATAGCAGGAAGTCTAAAAGACCTTCTACCAGAGAGAAAATGAAACCAAAGTACAACAAGTATATGCATTACATTCAACTAAGCATATGACAGTAACAACATCGCCATCTACTTTCAGAAAAGTGTAAACTCCTTCTGCACACAAATAAGTCTGTATCTGTTGCATATCTGCAAATGCAAACATTTTCTCAACTCCTATTACTTATTTATTTGCTTTTCAGAACTGTATAAAGTGTTTTGGGAAACCGCATGAAAAAATATAAAAATAAGATATAATATGGGATCACCTCAATTGCAGGTATTTGGTACCATATAGGGGGCACACACTAAGTGGATACTATTGGTGTAGGTAAAAGGGTTGTCCAACCTTGAAAATTTAATAAAAATAAATTAAATTAAAAATCATATTTATTTTTAAATACCTTTGTGGTGATGGAGTGTGTGGCAGTAAGTGCACTTATGCTAAAACTGAGGTATAAATATAGTGGAATAACGATCACGTAACAGGAGATGTGACTTGGCCCGGAAGTGAAGGAGCGCCGGACAGCTCTCAGGGCTGAAGCTGCTTTTAACTCTAACCTCGATTTCAAGACACTGATTCAGTTAAAAACTTTTGCTGAGCAGAGAGCTATCAGCTGTCTGCTCCACCACTAATTCTCAGTCATAGGTTTCTTTAAGACTGCGGCCTCAGTGGCTCGGAGTGAGTGGAGGATGTCTGGTGGCTCAAAGACATCACTTCATCGTGCTGCTTGCGCCCAGCCGCATGGCTGCGAGATGGTGGAGGATCTTGCAACTCAACGTGAGAGCAAGATGTGGGGAGTTTTACTTTACTTTTTTGGGTGGAAATCAGTGCTTGAAAGGCATGAAGGCAACACAAAGGAGGACATTATAAAGGGGGAATAATTATTTTATACAGTCACAAAGGGGATATAAAAAATTCTATTAAAGCACAAATGGGCCCAGAATTATATGTAGGCACAAAAAAGGTCAAAATGATAGTATGGGGTATAATTATACGTGTGGGGTACAAAAGTAAAGATAATTATTGTATGGGAGTACAAAAAGGAGCTAAATATTGTATAGGGGCACAATGTGGACATGACCTGTCTGGGGGCACTATTACTTAGTGGAGACTTTACAGTATATGAATGGCTTTACAAGAGGTGGTGGTATTTGTTACTTTTATATTAGTATTATTTGTTAACTGTAAGCCTGGTTGCCTATATATATTTGTGCTATCGTCTTTTTCAGGGAGGAGGAACATATACCTTTATAGACCCAAGCTGAGCCACAAGGGCACATGCATCAGAACTACAAACTGATGATTGTAGGAAGTCCCGGGCCAAAAAGTTGCCCTAAGGGACATAGGACTCCAATTATGCCCCTGGGCATATAGGAGGCAATAAGAAATTGCCCAATGTGAATAACCCTATGAGCTTATAATATACTGCATTACAATAAGTTTTACAACACATGTAGTCTTTTTGCTCTGTTCATGTCCGTTTTAATCACTGAAAATTATGTTCTGCTTTTTTGCTTGATAGCTATGAGACAGAGTATTTCACAGAAACAAAAATATCCTTGTTGCCAAACACAGTAAATCAGAAACTAATTTTTATTAAAGGGAACCTGTCACTATGAAAATGCAGTCCAATCATCCAATCTGCAGGGGTGGCTGAGCAGATTGATATATAGTTTTGTGAGAAAAGATTTGGTTTAACCTATAATTTATGAGTTTAATCCTCTTCTGGGCAGTGGGAATTTTCATTACATAGGACAATGTCCTTAAAAATCATTTCACCCGACCATAAAGATTTTTCGATTCTTTACCGGTTGATCGGCAGCCTGGTTACACTGCTTAATTATCGTGAAGCTAGTGTTCATAGGAAATCATTTAGTATAAACATAGCTTTCCAAAGTCAGAATATTTAGATTCGGGCATGCTGGCAGAATATCAATGTATGTAGAAGGCTGTTCACGCCAGCATACTGTCATGGCTCGGGACTTGATCCAGTGACCTCTCTGCTGAGCCACAGATCTCCATCATTCTGATATTAATGACCTATGCTAAGGTAAGCCATGAATACTATAAGCCCAGACAAACCATGGAGCTAAGTATTGCTGTTATTGAAGTGTTTTTGAATTTTTCATTTATTACAATACATTATGTACATGTATCGATGCTAACTGCCAATTGTCATTCAAATGGGTGAATGAATTTGCTAAACATCGCCATTGTTTTTGAGTAGATGTGTTAAATGTGTGCCAGGGCTCCCTATTCCTATTAATATCATGCATTTAAAAAAGGTTAAGAAATAAAGCCTAAGGGAGGTTGTGATATTTCAGAACCGAGGCGAGGCGGTGATGGCTGGTGTAGCTAGAAACTCATAAATAAATATAACGGGGAAAAGAAAAGGAACGAGGGGATATCTAGGCTTTTGTTGGAAACAGCATGATATTTTACTTAGATTTTTGGGCCATCAACAAAGACTTAAGCGCTTTATCTAAAACGTGATGCTGTTTTGATCTGTCACAAAGAAGATATGAAAGAGAATTCAGGTTCCTGGGAATTCTCACGTTAATTTCTGCTATAAGAGAAAGGTTTTTTTTGTAATGAAATAGTTTTATGGATTTGTATCCTGTGATAAAGCTAGCAGTTTACAAATCTACCTATGGTGGCACTTCAAGGGTTTAACTATAGATTACTGATGATTGCTGGTGGTTCTCCTTCAATGGAAGTCTTCAAACAGAGGCTGGACAGACATGGTTTAGAGAATCCTGCATTGAGCAGGGGGTTGGACATGATGATCCTGGAGATCTCTTCCAACTCTGACATTCTATGATTCTATGATTCTAAGCAACAGACTATTTATGGAGGACCCTTCACACCTCAAAAAATACCACAATAATTCCCTTATAAAATACCACAATGTGGCAAAATGTGGTGCCTTAGAGTAAACAAAATGCTGCCTTGCTAACCACAAATAAAGACGCCATACAAACTCTAAATAGTACCACTATAATACAAAATCATTACTGTAATAAGATGTCTATGTAAGGAAGAAGACCAGGTACACTCGCTCATCACTAGTTAAGTCACAACTGGACACCCTCCAGCCCAGACACAGGCACTACTTTAAAGGGTTAATCTTTTCTCCTGTATTCATAAGACTTCCTCCTTGGTGAGGAAGCTCCTGACTCAAGACAGTTCTGGCCATGGCCTGCTTGGCTCTCCTGTGTGTGCTCAGATGCTTGTATATAAAGCAGAAGAATTGAGCAAGTTGGAAGAAGCAAATTCATTTTAAACTTGTTTAGTTTTAAGATGTCTACACCTATTATGTAGTCATGGCTGAAAGTTTTGGCATCCTTGAAGTTATTCCAGAAAATGAAGTATTTCTCCCAAAAAATTGTTGCAATAACACTTGTTCGGTTATACATGTTTATTTTATTTGTGTGTATTAGAACAACTCATAAACAGAGAAAAAAAAAGGGAAAATTGGACATAATTTCACACAAAGCCCCAAAAATGGACAGGACAAAACTGTTGACACCTTTCCAAAATTGTGGGCAAACAATTTTGTTTCAAGCATATGATGGTCATTCAAACTCACCTGTGGCAAGTAACAGGTGTTGTCAATATGAAAATCACACCTGAAACTAGATACAAAGGGAAAAGTTGACTCAATATTTGCATTATGTGTGCGACACTAAGCATGGAAAATAGAAACAGGAGAAGACGACTGTCAGAGAATCAAAATTGAAAAATATCAACAGCCTCATTTCCAATTAGTGTGACTGTCTGCAGCGTCTGACATACCCGTGACACTTGGCTCTTCCCGATGTCCTGCTGTGATGACAATCAGGGTAATGGGGTTTGGGGTTGATGTCAGTGGAGGAGTGTCTATCGGACGCCCTATTACTAATCCATGGAAAAAAAGAACAACACAAAAAGATACTGCAGAGGGCAGTGTGAACTGGCGATTCTGATGAATGGTAACGCTACTGGTGTCAGCGCTGACCATAGTTGCCGGGTCTCGCGCAGCACTGTGTGACCTGGAAGTGGCTGTTTGCAAAAACTATGGAGCATCATAACGAGGCTCCATAGGTTTTGTCCAGAGGATTTGATGGACTTCTCTGGATTCGCTTGGACTAAGTTGGATTTGGTGGATTACGTCAGACCTGCGTGTTGTGTGTGTTTGTTCTTTTCAGTTTTCCATTCGCTGGACTACGTCGGACTTGCGTAGGATTCTTTTTTAAATAAAATGGTGAACTAGGAAAAGTGTGTTGGAGTGTTTATTTAAATGAAGTGTTTTTTAGTGTATTATTCCATAACACCTTTCACTTCTTTCCAACTAAAATGCTTGCCAAGGGCAGTTATTATTCCCGTTTGGTAGTTCCACTGCCTGCTTACCTTTTCTTTTAAATTTTGTTCTACTTTTTCAACAATGTTCAACACTCTTTACAAAAATGACACAATATGAAATGCTAGTTAGGTACAAGGCCAAAAATCCAGCTCAGGGTGTTGTATTGCTGTGGCATTAATGGATGTACAATATGACTAGTAAAACAAGCATGCAAGTAAAATAAATTGTTTGACACGTACACTTAGTAAGTTATGAGGCCCCACAGTGCCCTCCACAAGTATTGAATGATAAAATATTAAAAATAAGTACTCATTTAGCCCCCAATGTGCTTCTCCGGGCTGTGCAGAATGTGGACTGAGGCTTCGCACAACAGATGCTTTCAATTAATATCATCACTAGTGTTGAGCGAGTATGCTCGTTACTCGGGTTTCTCCGAGCACGCTCGGGTGTCCTCTGAGTATTTCGGCGTGCTCGGAGATTTAGTTTATATCGACGCAGCTGCATGATTTGTGGCTGCTAGACAGCTTGAATACATGTGGGGATTGCCTGTTTGTTAAGCAATCCCCACATGTATTCAAGTTGACTAGCAGCTGCAAATCATGCAGCTACATCGATATAAATTAAATCTCCGAGCACGCTGAAATACTCGGAGACCACCCGAGCATACTTGGAGAAACTCGAGTAACGAGCATACTCGCTCAACAACACTAATCATCACCTCTGCTGCTCTTAAACTCAGATGCACGAGCTGAATGGTGGAGGAGAGAGCTGACGGCTCATTGTTCCACCATTATATTCAGCTGTGGATATATCCAGAATAGAGGGGAGGGGGACGATTCCATTATTAATCCTTTATGTTTATTACAGCCTTTGGGAATGGTACAATGGTACATTGTGACCACTGAACCTGAAAAGCTTGAGCACAATTTGCAGTAAACAGACAGACAAAAAATGAAGCAGCAAAAATGCAGGTGTTGGTGTCAGCCCTCCGGTTGCAACCCACCAACATATGTTATATGAGAAAGCAAGAAAAATGGGCGGCGCTCAAAAACAAAATGGTGCCAATGGAGCAATGTTTTGGCTCAAGACCAAGTGAGTTTGAGAAAGGCTCACGTGCTCTTGATCTGAACCATTGCCACCTGTTCACATGAGCCAGACACCAGTATCTTTGTATGGAACTATTGAGTGCTGCCCACTTTTCTTCATTTGATTGATAGATAGTTAGATATGAGATAGATAGATAGTTAGATATGAGATAGATAGATAGATAGATAGATAGATAGATAGATAGATAGATAGATAGATAGGGGATCCAGTGTGGCCCCTTTTGCAGGCCACATTATTATTATTATTATTATTATTATTATTTATTTATATAGCACCATTGATTCCATGGTGCTGTACATGAGAAGGGGTTACATACAAGTTACAGATATCACTTATATTAACAAAATTCCCAAGGTCATGGCAATCGTCTGGACATAGGCACATAAATATTAAGTGCCCCCAGACAAATAAAGCTCCATAAAATACATATATGAACAGGAGAAAATAAGGAGCGTATAGTATTACACAATCAAATATCATTTATTAGTACAAAATATTAAAACAGTAATACATTGCACATAGTTGGTGTTACCTAGTCAGGCACAGGAAGGGGAATGCCCCCCTATAAATTGCCCCATAAATAGATATATCAGTAGTCATACAAGGAGAGCAAAAAAGCCCCCCATGGAAAAAGTAAGGCTCAGCTAACCACGGTACATCCTAAGCTAGTGCGGTAGCCAAAAAAGGCTACAGTAAGTGGTACATAGTGTATAGTAATATAATACCGCCGGTGAGCTTACCAATAGAGAGGGCAAGAAGGGGGGGTCCCACCGAAACAAGCAAAACGCCCCGACGCGCGTTTCGCGGCTTAACCACGCCGCTTTCTTGAGGGGATGAGATGTGCCAGTGCAGGACCTTCTAATAAACCCCCCCTGACCCTGGTCACATGTGTGATCCCAGCCAATCCGAGCGGCGCCGGGGGGCATGCGCACTGCGACGGACGGGTCAGGAATGTGGGACCGGCGTCAGACTCAGTGCGCAAGCGCCAGGTAAAGACCCGGGGATCGCGCACAGAGCACTAAGACGCCCGCCCACAGACCGGAGCCGCCCGTACACAGCGCGATGCGCACGGCCACATGGGTGAGCACATAGAGAAAAAATGCTGCACAGCTAATACTAAAAAAAAAGGAGAGGAGAAGAGTCTGGCCATTCTAGAGATACAAACAAGAGACCAATAATGATGGCAAAGTGTATTAAAGTGCCAAATCATAGCAAAGAGGTGCCGTACCATATACAAACAAAAAATGTCAAGACTCCAAATAAGTCCCCACCATTATAATGTACTGGATTAAAGAGAAGGGGAACAAGTGCCTTATACTTTGTATATCTCTATAAAATATGGCTATGTTGGTGCCGTTTATAGTTTTGCTATTTATATGTCTTGTTCCCCTTCTCTTTAATCCAGTACATTATAATGGTGGGGACTTGACATTTTTTGTTTGTATATGGTACGGCACCTCTATGCTATGATTTGGCACTTTAATACACTTTACCATCATTATTGGTCTCTTGTTTGTATCTCCCGAATGGCCAGACTCTGCTCCTCCCCTTTTTTTTGTATTAGCTGTGCAGCATTTTTTCTCTATGTGCTCACCCATGTGGCCGTGCGCATCGCGCTGTGTACGGGCGGCTCCGGTCTGTGGGCGGGCGTCTTAGTGTTCCGTGCGCGATCCCTGGGTCTTTACCTGGCGCTTGCGCACTGAGTCTGACGCCGGTCCCACATTCCTGACCCGTCCGTCGCAGTGCGCATGCGCCGCCGGCGCCGCTCGGATTGGCTGGGATCACACATGTGACCAGGGTCAGGGGGGGTTTATTAGAAGGTCCTGCACTGGCACATCTCATCCCCTTGAGAAAGCGGCGTGGTTAAGCCGCGAAACGCGCGTCGGGGCGTTTTGCTTGTTTCGGTGGGACCCCCCCCTTCTTGCCCTCTCTATTGGTAAGCTCACCGGCGGTATTATATTACTATACACTATGTACCACTTACTGTAGCCTTTTTTGGCTACCGCACTAGCTTAGGATGTACCGTGGTTAGCTGAGCCTTACTTTTTCCATGGGGGGCTTTTTTGCTCTCCTTGTATGACTACTGATATATCTATTTATGGGGGCAATTTATAGGGGGGCATTCCCCTTCCTGTGCCTGACTAGGTAACACCAACTATGTGCAATGTATTACTGTTTTAATATTTTGTACTAATAAATGATATTTGATTGTGTAATACTATACATTCCTTATTTTCTCCTGTTTATATAGATATCACTTATAGTAGACAAACTTACAATGACAGACTGATACAGAGGGGCGAGGACCCTGCCCTTGCCGGCTTACATTCTACAGGATGGTGGGGAAGGAGACAATAGGTTGAGGGTTGCAGGAGCTCCGGAGTTGGTGAGGCGGTAGCTTCGGTAGTGATGAGGAGGCAGCGGGGTCAGTGCAGGCTGTAGGCTTTCCTGAAGAGATGAGTTTTCAGGTTCCGTCTGAAGGATCCGAATGTGCTTGATAGTCGGACGTGTTGGGGAAGAGAATTCCAGAGGATGGGGGATATTCGGGAGAAGTCTTGGAGGCGATTGGATGAGGAGCGAATAAGTGTGGAGGAGAGAAGGAGGTCTTGGGAGGACCGGAGATTACGTGAGGGAAGATATCGGGAGATTAGTTCAGAGATATATGGAGGAGACAGGTTATGGATGGCTTTGTAGGTCAGTATTAGTAATTTGAACTGGATATGCTGAGGGACTGGGAGCCAGTGAAGAGATTTGCAGAGGGGGGAAGCGGAGGAGTAGCGAGGAGAGAGATGAATTAGTCGGGCAGCAGAGTTAAGGATGGACTGGAGAGGTGCAAGGGTGTTAGCAGGGAGGCCGCAGAAAAGGATGTTGCAGTAGTCAAGGCGGGAGATGATGAGGGCATGCACAAGCATTTTTGTAGATTCACGGTTAGATTGACATTATTGGGGCTTCCTTTGTTCTACCTTTGTTTTTGATAAATAGAAGAGATTACACTAGTATTTTCCTTGGTAAACCAGCACATAAATATACCCAGCTTTCTTTCTGCACTACAAAACCACAGAACGGAGATGAAAAATGAAGAAAGAATTGTTTACTTTACATCGTTAGTCTATAAAAAGACCTGAATAAAGTTTTTTCTTTCCTTTTTTCTCATATTCTGCTGAAACTTTTCACAAAACGGCTGCACTATTATGCTTTCTGCCCACCGTCCTACATACTATCTTGTCTTTCATGGCATTGAAGCAGCATGTGCCCATCACTGTGTTTTTATACTTTCAGTGCACTGTAGCAGTCAGCGGCAGTACGGCAGGACTCTGCTGCTCCATTCAGACTCGCGGCGTGCTGAGCGCAGGCATTATACACCATCAGCTATGCTCCAAAATAAAAAGCCAAACATCCGTCTGTTGTCGCCGCTTAGATATATAAGATTTATATTTTATACTATGATACCGATACAATGACATTAGCCTGACTGCGTTTATACTTTATGTCGGCAAATAAAAACGAACAGAAATAAAAATAGATTCTTACCAAGAGGGTAGATGGCCAAAACAATGAAGACATCCCTAATCCTAGCATTGTAAATTTGTCCCATTGAACGGCCTATGGTCTGTGATCAAAGTATTTTCTCTGTTAGGCTACATTCATGCAATGAGTATTTGGTATTTTTGATGGGTTTTTTTTAGTGCGTTTTCCTTTAGATGCTTTTTACTTTTTTTTGTCTCTTTGCAGTATGTCTTAAATAAAGCCGCTTTGTTTTTGATATTTCTTGGTATTCGACAATATTTTATTTATACAGTCGTGTGCATCTTACATGTTTTTTTTCACTGCATTTTCATAATAGAAACACACTAAAAATACACATGCGTTTTTTACCTGTGGATTTTCCACCTCTAAGGGTAGGTTTCCATGGTCAGTAAACGCTGCGGGTTGGATGCTGCGTACAGCCGCAGCGGGCAGATGTTAAAGCATAGTGGAGGGGATTTCATGAAACCCATCTCCACTATGTGTGCACAGAAGCCTCCGTCGGCCCTGCGTAAACGGACATGCGGGCGTCTTTCCAGACCGCAGCATGTCTATTTATCTTGTGGAGACGCTCAGTTTCCACAAGATAAATATCATCGTCCAATGCAGTGTTCCCCAACTCCGGTCCTCAAGAGCCACCAACGGGTCATGTTTTCAGGATTTCCTTAGTATTGCACAGGTGATAATTGCAGTACCTGGACAGGCAAGCATTTAATCACCTGTACAATACTAAGGAAATCCTGAAAACATGACCTGTTGGTGGCTCTTGAGGACTGGAGTTGGGGAACACTGGTCCAATGTATAGGATGCGGTGATTCCGCACGGTTCAGTGAACACAGGCGGATTCACCGGCGTTCAAAAGCCGGCAGCATTTTGGACAGAGCGGACATGTGCTGCGTTCAAAGCGTTTCCGGTTTCTGGCCATGGAAACATAGCCTAATGCAATTCTATAAAGAAATTCCACACATGAAAAGTGTATCCGCAAGAGAAAGTGACATGTTGCGGAATCCAAACATGCACAGTGGTGGACATGAGATTTCTACAAATATCATCCATGTTGCTGAATCTGTAAGGTTATGTTCACATGTTGCATTTTTGCTGCATTTTTTTCTGCAAGAAAAAGCAAGACCTGTAGAGAAGCTGCTTATAAACAGCATGTTTTGCTGTATTTTTGCTACATTTTTTGCTGCGTTTTTGTTGCCTCTTATGCATGTTGATAAAGTTCAGTGGCCCCAAAAAAGCCTGATTTAACTTCCTTAGGTTTTTGTACCACAAATGCAGCAACAACTGATACTTGCATTTTTGCTGCATTTTTGCTGTGTTTTTGTACTATCCATTGTTTCCTATGGGTGAAAAAATACTTCAAATATGCTGGAAAAATGCTGACTGACACGGTGCAGTTTGCAAAAACGCAGCAATTTTCCAAATAAGTCAGGAACATAAAACCAATGTGTGTGTGTGTGTGTGTGAGAGATTTCTGAAATCTCATAGACTTTGCTGGTATTGTAAAACCCAGCTTAAAATTTGCATAAAAAAGCAACAACAAAAAATGCAAACACGCAACATGTGCACATAGCCTAAGATGCTATGCTTTTTTGCAGCATAATGAAGAGACCTGAGTAGTCTCGAAAGCTTGCTATTTGTTACCATCTTTTCAGTTAGCCATTAAAATTATAGTGACAGATTGCAAAGGGGAAGGGGTGTGTCGACTTTGCTCACCTCCGGGAAGGGGAGAGAATGACCCAGCAAGGATCTGCTCTGTGGCGCTACCACTCACCCCAGGTCAGTCAGAGAACTGCACCAAGGGCAAATAGTTGCCGGAAAGGCTTCCCTTATAGGTACGAGTTATTGAGGAGCTCCCAGTGAGGGGAGATAGATATGTAAACTTCCGTCACTGTCAGAGTTCCTCACTAACACAGTACAGTATGCTGCCACCAGTTCCTCGTTCAATATAAATCCCGTCTGACAACAGGCTCATATCGTGTCAGAAACCAACCCCGGGTTAGCGTATAATAACCAACCGAGCGTATGGACGTGGTGATTTGTGAATCGGGATAAAAGAGCAGCCCAAGATTAATTTTATATTTAATCGCCAAAAGGCGCACTAGAAATATACAGGTATATATTTACAAGAACAGATATGCAAGCATACAGTCAGGAGTGTAGTACAAGGGTAGGGTATAGATAGGTTGAAATTACCATGTTATGTAGTATGTGACCACAGGGATGCGCTGATGGACCACAGGTCCAAATCTTTGTTATGTGATTCCCTGGCTGCGTCAGGTAACAGGCCTCCTACCAGTAGAAAAACCTGAGTCCCAAAATGAGGAGCTGCCTATTATCCCCTAGGCTGCTCCCTCCCACACGCTGTGCCAACCCCCTGGGCTGTGCAGCCTCTCTCCTCCCATATCTGAGTGCATGGTTTTCTGGCCAGAACTGTGGATTTCCATAACTTTTCACCCAAAGCTCTGAATGGAATGGCAGTGGCGCCACTGGGTTTTGCTGGATTTTATCTGTGCAGGGAGATCAAATATGGCTACTGTGTTTAATTCCTAGTAGCTATGCTTTATAACTCAATAACGCAGAGTTCTAGAGGCAGCTGTATGGGATGGGCTTGTGGAGAAAGGAATGCAGATTCCAATTATGTGCTCCGCTTGGCTCAGAGATATTGCATTCTTTTATCATAGGTCATTTTCTAGTTTCAATATCTGAGAGCCTTGTACTGGTTTAGCCTGGGATCTGTGGTGCCACATGTCAGCCTGAGTCAAACAATGGAGCCAGTTCTGCACTAGAGTTCACACCCATGTGATAATTGCTGGGGACACAGGGTCTATGCCTTTTGCACCCTCCTAGAGAGAGCTTCAAAGGCCTGTTTGCTAGAGCTCATTTAAAAAAAAACATTGTTCTGGGGGAATCAATGCCAAAGGTGGGGGCTGAGTTTGAAGCAAGTATTTAGGGAATTCCATTAAAAATCTAAATGATATCAATTAGATATAATTTTCCCATATCTCACAGGTATCAACCACTGAGGACTCTCAAATCCTAATATTTTCTATCTACTGGTCAACACAGTACAAAGTTATATTTTCCCTATAAGAACTCTAATCCGCACAGAGCAAAGAATATCCATTGTGCAAATTGACAAGAGATATGTACAATTTCAATTAATGCTGCGGATGTTAAGGCAAATTTCAAGACCGGTTTAGAAATTATATTTCAAATGATAAAATAACTCTGTGGGTGTCACTGAGGGACCTCTGCTTCAGGCAGTCCGAAGTATATAAATTTCATGGGAACATAATCTAAGGCTCCCTCTGCCCTCCTGCCACTATTGACAGTCTTATCTCACTTAGGCTACTTTCACATTTTCGTCTTCTGGGCTCCGTCGCAATCCGTCGTTATGGACAAAAAACGGATGCTGCAAATGTGCTTGCAGGATGCGTTGTTTGCCCATAGACTTGTATTAGCGATGGATGGCGATGGACGGGCACACGTTGCATCCGTTGTGGGACGGATCCATCGTGTTTTGGCGGACGCGACGCACAAACAAAGTTCAATGTAACGTTTTTTTGTGCGACGTGTCCGCCATTTCTGACCGTGCATGCACGGCCGGAACTCCGCTCCCTCCTCCCCGCTCATCACAATGGGCAGCGGATGCGTTGTAAAACTGCATCCGCTGCCCACGTTGTGCTAAATTTAGCACAACGTCCATCGGTACGTCGGGCCGACGGTTTGTGACGGCCCTGTGCCGACGGAAGTGTGAAAGTAGCCTTACTGTGCACAGGGATAGAACTGTCAATTACTGCCTGAAGGGGCAGGTAATGGGAACCCACAGCTCATTACCTACAGTATTTCCATAACTCTACTTTCCACTTTCCATATTTATTATTACACTGTTAGATATATTTGACAAACTTGTCATCAGGCACAACTAACAGCTAAGATGAATTCTTATAATTGGACATAGGAAAAAAAAAATAAAAAACTATCCCAGTACGATAAAGAATCTGGTGTAAAACTTACACTTCCCAAGGAGCAAACAACAGTAAAAGTACAGTGAGAGTCACAGAGAAACACTTGGAAATTACATTTGTTTTAATATTAAATTAAATTTACATTTTTTTAGTGGTGATTTTTTTTTCTGAGGGGTTGTGATTTCCACTTCTCAACATTGAAAATGCAACACCAAGAAGGAAAAGTCAAATGTTATGCAAATGATGAAAAAATGAAAACAACATTTTTCAAAAAAATCTTGATTTTTTTCTTTTAAATATCAAGTATGAACATCATGTGCATAAATCTCTGCACTTACATGACTTGCCTGATATCAATGAGGTTATTAATGGTTGTATGAGGAATGTTCTGCTGCTCTGAATGTACTTAGGAAAATCATCAAGATCCGCTGCTGGCAGCTGTCTTTGCCAATGCTGACCAATGATATCCCAGATGTGCTCCATGGGAGATAAGTCTAGACCATGTCCCCTTTCCCATATTCCTTTCCATGAAAGTGTCCATAAAAATTGTGTCCTCTATTGTAGAGAGGCACAAATAGATCTGTTTTTTTAACAAATTAAGTCAAAATTACACCTATTTTGGTAAATTAGCTCAGATTCCTTTCAGAGATGAAATTGAGGTACACAGTGTTAGAAATTACTTAGCTGTCTTTGCCAAACTAATATAAACTAATATACTCTACTTTTTATTTTTCTTTACTATTTTTTTGCACAAGTCAAAGTTGCAAAAAATCTTTGTGACCTTTTAGAAACGGGAGTGGAATCAGGGCATGATGGGGCGTGAGTGTTGAGCATTCCGATACTGCAAGTATCGGGTATCGGCCGATACTTGCTGTATCGGAATTCCGATACCGAGATCCGATATTTTTGTGGTATCGGGTATCGGTATCGAAACAACATTAATGTAAAAATGTGTAAAAGAAAGAATTAAAATAAAAAATATTGCTATACTCACCTCTCCGACGCAGCCTGCACCTTACCGAGGGAAGCGGCAGCGTTCTTTGTTTAAAATTCGCGCTTTTCTTTCCTTTACTGAAGTCCCGGCTTGTGATTGGTCGCGTGCCGACCATGTGGCCGGGACGCAACCAATCACAGCAAGCCGTGACGTAATTTCAGGTCCTTCAGGATTTTAAAATTACGTTCCGGCGTTGTGATTGGTTGCGTCGCAGTCACATGGGCAACGCAACCAATCACAGCAAGCCGTGACGTAATTTCAGGTCCTTAAGGATTTTAAAATTACGTCCCGGCTTTGTGATTGGTTGCGTCGCAGTCACATGGGAGACGCAACCAATCACAAGCCGTGACGTCACGGGAGGCTGGACACGCGCGCATTTTAAAATGGGCGCGTGTCCAGCCTCCCGTGACGTCCCGGCTTGTGATTGGTTGCGTCGCGGTCAACCAATCACAAGCCGGGAGGCTGGACACGCGCGCATTTTAAAATTTTAAAATGCGCGCGTGTCCAGCCTCCCGGCTTGTGATTGGTTGATCGCGCCGCAACCAATCACAAGCCGGGACGTCACGGGAGGCTGGACACGCGCCCATTTTAAAATGCGCGCGTGTCCAGCCTCCCGTGACGTCACGGCTTGTGATTGGTTGCGTCTCCCATGTGACTGCGACTCAACCAATCACAAAGCCGGGACGTAATTTTAAAATCCTTAAGGACCTGAAATTACGTCACGGCTTGCTGTGATTGGTTGCGTTGCCCATGTGACTGCGACGCAACCAATCACAACGCCGGAACGTAATTTTAAAATCCTGAAGGACCTGAAATTACGTCACGGCTTGCTGTGATTGGTTGCGTCCCGGCCACATGGTCGGCACGCGACCAATCACAAGCCGGGACTTCAGTAAAGGAAAGAAAAGCGCGAATTTTAAACAAAGAACGCTGCCGCTTCCCTCGGTAAGGTGCAGGCTGCGTCGGAGAGGTGAGTATAGCAATATTTTTTATTTTAATTCTTTCTTTTACACATTAATATGGTTCCCAGGGCCTGAAGGAGAGTTTCCTCTCCTTCAGACCCTGGGAACCATCAGGAATATTGTCCGATACTTGAGTCCCATTGACTTGTATTGGTATCGGGTATCGGTATCGGATTGGATCCAATACTTTGCCGGTATCGGCCGATACTTTCCGATACCGATACTTTCAAGTATCGGACGGTATCGCTCAACACTAGGCGTGACCAAACATACCCAATAAAGTGACGGAAATTACTACAGAAATATTACCCCAGTCACAGACTGAAGTAATATTTCTGGCGGTGGGGAACGATACCTAAAAGATGCACCAAATTCATTAAGAGGCAAAGGGCATATAATAAATTTGGTGCATCTTACTTCTCCGCAGAATTCCTTAGCATTAGTATACGAAACACCAGTGTTAATGAAACGGGCCCAATGTCTTTTAATGAATGTACAGTATATAGTTGAAATTTATTAGGCTGCAACAAATTATTAATGTGGCTGTGCCATCTTACCATATGAAACGAGAAATTTGCAAGTTCAAAATCCAACCCGTTCACAGAGCTACAAGAACTCCCTTACCGCTATACATACAACCATAGAGCTAAAAGGTACCATTCTGTCTGTCTGCGGCAACCACTAGGGAGCAGATTCATGCAATTCATATGAACTAATAAATATAAGCTAAACTAAGGTTCAGGAAAAAAGAATAGATTGCATATGATTGATATATTACGCACAAAATCTAGTAAAAGGAACAGGACATTGGATTCATGCTGCCCAAACTGCAGGTGGGAGGAATTACATCCTCAGCTGTGCATACCTTATGAATGTACACCCGCACCCCCACACATACAATTAAAATTGGTCAGATACTAAGCAGCAGATGGGAGGTACACCCTTGTGTATAGGGTACTAAAGAATATAAACATAAGCAAAAATAGGTACCACCGCTCTATAGGAGACCAAATAAGTACTGCACAAGCAGAACCATAAAAATGAGGGCAACTAATAAACAAAAATGAAAGAAAAGTGAATCTAGGTGTCAAATAGTTGTGACTGCACTTCAGGGTGGACCTGAATAAGATCCTGCCTGCACAAATGCAGCTAAACAGTATCGAACCAATCTAATCAGTTTTTATGAAGAGGTAAGCTATAGGCTGGACCACGGTGAGTCATTGGACGTGGTATATCTCGATTTTTCCAAAGCGTTTGATACCGTGCCGCACAAGAGGTTGGTACACAAAATGAGAATGCTTGGTCTGGGGGAAAATGTGTGTAAATGGGTTAGGAACTGGCTTAGTGATAGAAAGCAGAGGGTGGTTATAAATGGTATAGTCTCTAACTGGGTCGCTGTGACCAGTGGGGTACCGCAGGGGTCGGTATTGGGACCTGTTCTCTTCAACATATTCATTAATGATCTGGTAGAAGGTTTACACAGTAAAATATTGATATTTGCAGATGATACAAAACTATGTAAAGCAGTTAATACAAGAGAAGATAGTATTCTGCTACAGATGGATCTGGATAAGTTGGAAACTTGGGCTGAAAGGTGGCAGATGAGGTTTAACAATGATAAATGTAAGGTTATACACATGGGAAGAAGGAATCAATATCACCATTACACACTGAACGGGAAACCACTGGGTAAATCTGACAGGGAGAAGGACTTGGGGATCCTAGTTAATGATAAACTTACCTGGAGCAGCCAGTGCCAGGCAGCAGCTGCCAAGGCAAACAGGATCATGGGGTGCATTAAAAGAGGTCTGGATACACATGATGAGAGCATTATACTGCCTCTGTACAAATCCCTAGTTAGACCGCACATGGAGTACTGTGTCCAGTTTTGGGCACCGGTGCTCAGGAAGGATATAATGGAACTAGAGAGAGTACAAAGGAGGGCAACAAAGTTAATAAAGGGGATGGGAGAACTACAATACCCAGATAGATTAGCGAAATTAGGATTATTTAGTCTAGAAAAAAGACGACTGAGGGGCGAACTAATAACCATGTATAAGTATATAAGGGGACAATACAAATATCTCGCTGAGGATCTGTTTATACCAAGGAAGGTGACGGGCACAAGGGGGCATTCTTTGCGTCTGGAGGAGAGAAGGTTTTTCCACCAACATAGAAGAGGATTCTTTACTGTTAGGGCAGTGAAAATCTGGAATTGCTTGCCTGAGGAGGTGGTGATGGCGAACTCAGTTGAGGGGTTCAAGAGAGGCCTGGATGTCTTCCTGGAGCAGAACAATATTGTATCATACAATTATTAGGTTCTGTAGAAGGATGTAGATCTGGGGATTTATTATGATGGAATATAGGAATATAGGCTGAACTGGATGGACAAATGTCTTTTTTCGGCCTTACTAACTATGTTACTATGTTACTATGTTACTATGAACTGGGGTGCCAAAGGCCCAGCAGCAACCAACTCCAATTCCCCACTTTTCAGCTACATGCAAATGTGACGTTGTCTTCTATCACAAATTTATATAACTAGGTAGACTGGTAAATGAATACGACTCTGCCTTTATCTGTATATAGTGATTCAAGTATATAGGGCCAAGTGCTGCTCATATAAGAGGGTGGTGGCCCACTCCTGCACAGGGGCCCACCGGAGGATTCTCCTGTTCTCCTGTGGGCCAGTCCAAGCTTGCTGTCAGGTATATTCTACTCTGAAACTCTCCGACGTTTCAGGAGGAATTTACTGTAAGGATGCCAGTGCTGCTGCAGGTGGTTGACCGGTCTTTTCCTTGTGTATATGTAAGGGGTTACAAAGTGTTATGGCTCCCTTGGTAACCCCTTTAAGTAGTGTACATTATTATATATTTCTGATGCTTATATACAGGTCCTTCTCAAAAAATTAGCATATAGTGTTAAATTTCATTATTTACCATAATGTAATGATTACAATTAAACTTTCATATATTATAGATTCATTATCCACCAACTGAAATTTGTCAGGTCTTTTATTGTTTTAATACTGATGATTTTGGCATACAACTCCTGATAACCCAAAAAACCTGTCTCAATAAATTAGCATATCAAGAAAAGGTTCTCTAAACGACCTATTACCCTAATCTTCTGAATCAACTAATTAACTCTAAACACATGCAAAAGATACCCGAGGCTTTTAAAAACTCCCTGCCTGGTTCATTACTCAAAACCCCCATCATGGGTAAGACTAGCGACCTGACAGATGTCAAGAAGGCCATCATTGACACCCTCAAGCAAGAGGGTAAGACCCAGAAAGAAATTTCTCAACAAATAGGCTGTTCCCAGAGTGCTGTATCAAGGCACCTCAATGGTAAGTCTGTTGGAAGGAAACAATGTGGCAGAAAACGCTGTACAACGAGAAGAGGTGACCGGACCCTGAGGAAGATTGTGGAGAAGGACCGATTCCAGACCTTGGGGAACCTGAGGAAGCAGTGGACTGAGTCTGGTGTGGAAACATCCAGAGCCACCGTGCACAGGCGTGTGCAGGAAATGGGCTACAGGTGCCGCATTCCCCAGGTAAAGCCACTTTTGAACCATAAACAGCGGCAGAAGCGCCTGACCTGGGCTACAGAGAAGCAGCACTGGACTGTTGCTAAGTGGTCCCAAGTACTTTTTTCTGATGAAAGCAAATTTTGCATGTCATTCGGAAATCAAGGTGCCAGAGTCTGGAGGAAGACTGGGGAGAAGGAAATGCCAAAATGCCTGAAGTCCAGTGTCAAGTACCCACAGTCAGTGATGGTGTGGGGTGCCATGTCAGCTGCTGGTGTTGGTCCACTGTGTTTCATCAAGGGCAGGGTCAATGCAGCTAGCTATCAGGAGATTTTGGAGCACTTCATGCTTCCATCGGCTGAAATGCTTTATGGAGATGAAGATTTCATTTTTCAGCACGACCTGGCACCTGCTCACAGTGCCAACACCACTGGTAAATGGTTTACTGACCATGGTGTTACTGTGCTCAATTGGCCTGCCAACTCTCCTGACCTGAACCCCATAGAGAATCTGTGGGATATTGTGAAGAGAAAGTTGAGAGACGCAAGACCCAACACTCTGGATGAGCTTAAGGCCGCTATTGAAGCATCCTGGGCCTCCATAACATCTCAGCAGTGTCACAGGCTGATTGCCTCCATGCCACGCCGCATTGAAGCAGTCATTTCTGCCAAAGGATTCCCGACCAAGTATTGAGTGCATAACTGAACATTATTATTTGATGTTTTTTTTGTTTGTTATTAAAAAACACTTTTATTTGATTGGACGGGTGAAATATGCTAATTTATTGAGACAGGTTTTTTGGGTTATCAGGAGTTGTATGCCAAAATCATCAGTATTAAAACAATAAAAGACCTGACAAATTTCAGTTGGTGGATAATGAATCTATAATATATGAAAGTTTAATTGTAATCATTACATTATGGTAAATAATGAAATTTAACACTATATGCTAATTTTTTGAGAAGGACCTGTATAGTGTTGTCTTTACTGCATTGTTGTATTCCACACTGTTTGGTAGACACTTTAATAGGGAAAGCGCGGTACTCTGGTTGGGCCACTAGATGGGTGTATTCTGGTCTACTTAGTAGTAGCTGAGAGTTTACACAGTACTGTACATAGTTATTTATAGGAAGGGCACAGTGGGGCAAGGCAGGAAAGACTTCCTGATAGTAGTCAGTCAGGGCAGGGCACCCATAGTGTGCAGAGGGGCCCTAGAGCCCTCTGACGATGCCGTGCCATGCAACGTTATATCAAGTCGTTGGACCGGCCATCCATGCTCTGGGAAGGACATCAGTGTTGGAAGCAGTGCAGCAGTGTTGGCAGCATAGTATTAGTGGGACTGCGGTTGCTACACAGAAGACTAAGCAGTACAGGCAGGTCACTCATCATGGCACATGATTGCTTGGGCTAAGGCCATCGGAGCTGAGGCAAAGCAGCTATTGAGGGAAAGAGGCCCTCGGAGCTGAGGCGAAGCAACTATTGAGGGAACACCCACATAAGGGAAGCATGCTGGACAGAGAGGATGCTAAAGAACCAAATCGGACGGTTCATCCTGGAAGCGGGCTTAGTGATAGGAACAGAAGGAAAGGAACATAAGTGTGTGCTGCGGAAACTGATTTCTAATTTCTGTAAGGAAAATGAATATACTGGAACAAGTAAATCTGTTGTTGTTAAAGTTGAATTGGACTGTGTCTCCCTTTGTGCAGTACCATTAAAAAGAGGCCTCCTGATACACTGAGTGGACCCAGACGGCGCAGAGACACAGGACACAGGTACGCAGCAGAATGGACATTGTGTGCATGTGAAGGGGGCCAGAGTGTATGGCAGGGGTTGCTCTCGGCTATGGCTACCTCCCTGGCCCCATCTCACATATAAATAGAGAGAGACCAGTCAGTTACCTGCAGATGTTGGGAGGGTGGGGTTTGGCGCCGGACTAGTCTGGCCTCTCCCTGCAGCCAGATATTTCAAGTACGGTATATTTTTGTCTAAGATGGCAAAAGCCAATATACTTGTCTGCGATCATGGAGCTAGGATCTGATTCATGCTGCTCGTCGTTTGGGCAGCATGAGTCAGATGAAATGTTCCCTTAAAATCCATGCCGTCTGATGTAAGTTTTACACTATATCAGTATTTGCTATATTACCGCCCTCACATGCAGATATTCCTGGCTTATTTCTGCATAATCCTACAGCTGTTCTCGCATTAATTAATAGATGAGGGATAGATTTCATTTGTATTTCTAGCAGAACAGGTGTCAGCATCCAGCTCCAGCTGCACCATGGAATGAATAATACATGACCGGTGACCCACAAACCTGAAAAATGAGAGTCAGATCTATGAAGCAAGACTTATCGTGTACTAATCTGCTGAAGGGAATCCAGAGTGCAACTGGCCTGGAACGAAGAGGAGCTGAGAGCCGGCAAGTGACACATTAGAGACCAGCGCAGTACTGAAGGCGAAATACCACCTTTTCCTGCATCGCAGAAGTGTATTATTATTATTATTATTATTATTATTATTATCATTATTACTTTTATATTGTCATAAAATGTATAGTGTTACACTGTGTATTGCCCAATTTACCGTACTTATTTTATTATTCCTACTATTACATTAATAATTTATGCTTGTAAGAAATGTGATATTCCTGTGTTAATAAATGGTTATCAGAGAGCTCTGTAAAATGTATCCCTCATACACTGTTTGCTTGTGTTGTGCTTGTCTAAGTGAAAAATAACAAAATAACAATAGGACATATTTAATTCAGTTGAGTCAGGAATCAGCAAGAAACTGGTACATTAAAAAGAACATCAACTAAGCTCCATGTTCGCTGAGCCCCAAATAATTTTTTGGCAACTCTTGCAAAGTTAACAGAGGGGGATGTGGCTTACAGCTGATAACAATTCTACATTAAAAAGAAAAATATATATGGTAATTTTTCTACTCGAAAAAGTTTATGTAAGCTACAATAAATAAGGTTCTACTAGATCTCGTTCTGGCAGCGCCTGAGGGACTGTAGAAACATGAAATAGGGTCCATCACAGTTTCATTGGGGTGTTTGCCGATGTGAAAGAAATCATAGCAGGATTTACAACAGAAGAGCCTTCAATGTAGATGTGAAAAGAGTCTAAGACTATACAGTATATGACCGAATCTTCTGTACAAAAGCCTTCCACATGGATGTAATCAGTCACTAAGATCCGATGTGCATCATGTTGGCAACTATGTAACAGAAGATAAATATTTTGCTCCCAATGGTCCAAAAGAGGATATTCTTCAGCACCAAACCAAAGTGTCACGGGGATACCACAACAGAGAGGGGTATCTGCTTCTGGTTACATAAACTCCTGCACTTATTAGAACTGCTTCACCATCTTATTAAACAGTGCAATTTTTTTCCTTGCTCTGTCATGGCAAGGGTTCAGTTGATCTCCTTGAGTTCTCCATCCTGAATTGTCTCAGCTGTTCTGTGTTGGCCACTCCCCTCTGGTATATATGCTCGCCATTGGCACTTGGGAGTTGCCAGTGATAGTTTTACTTCCTGGTTTGGTGGTGAAGGAGAAAGTTCGGTATTTGGAGCTGGAGGTTGGAGAATTTTTCTTGTGATTGCTGCGTGGAGTTGGTTTGCGTGTTTACTGTTGTCCTCAAGCATTTAGTTTCCCCTTCCTATACCTTCTCTGTTCCCACTCTGTTGTTTTATGAGTGTATTTATATAATTGTAGTTTTCTGTTATTCCTGTCTGTTTACTCCTGCTTGTCTGGTTAGTGCTTTCCTATACACTTCGGCTCCTCACCGCCCTGGGTGGGGTAGGGATCAGATAAGGGTTAAGTTAGGAGCATAGATAGGTGTAAGATTCCAGCATCTCCACCATCCGGGGTAATCAAGGGGACAAAGATGGACTAGGTTTCCCCTAGTTCAAAGGGTCGGGTAGGTGCCCACAGTCCCTAGTGACTACGTGACACAAAGTAGTTATGACTTGCAGATTGTGCACATATTGAAAAAAAACATACTGCTCATGCATTTCGGGTAGAAAAACCCTTAATTGAAACTCGTAAGTATTATTGTTTTTTTAAAATATGTGCATAGGAGTTGTGAGCTGAATTGACACCTTTTCTATTATTTGTATAGATATTTCCCAATAGTTTTAGTAAGGGCTACCTACCATTATCTAGGAATGACACTGCATTGTGTTTTTGGTAAAATAATTTGTTTTTGTTCATTCTAAAATCTTTACCAAATTACAGCAAAATGCAATGATTAGGGCTTTAAAAATATCAACACAGTAGGAAAAAGATTCTAAATTGTAATGTCCTCAGTTTGCTCTAGTCTGCTGTAGATTATTTCTGGATTTCTCTAGTGGATTTAATGACAAATCTGTTGTAAAATCACTATACAGATTTTAAGACATCCTCCAAGCCACAGATTTCCACCAAACACTGCACTGGAAATATTATATGTTACCTAAAAATGTGTCAAAGAGAACCCAAATAATGTCATTGCTGAGCGCCTAAATAATAATACTACCACATGACATGTTTACAAAGAACCGGTTAGCAGTGCTTTAGGGGCAAATGTAGGTTGTGACATTTAGGCCAGTGTTCAATATATAAGTTGACCTGATTCATAAATCTATACTTTACTCCAAATGTAAATTAGAGTGCCAGTGCACTGGGAGGTAAGATGCACTTGCAGTTCATGGTTCTTCTTCAATTCTCCCCACCCAATGCAGCGGCATTATCGGTTAGCAGAGACAGAGGCTGTTATGTTGAGATAATCTTACTAACATTAGCTTCTGTGTTCACAGCCAACAAAATGCTGGGGAACGGTGCTAGTTGGAGAAGGCTGAAAAGAAGCTGTAGACGGCAGGTGCACTTGTACCACCAGGCGCACGTTCAGTCTAAGTTACATATGAATTGCAGATGTCTCTGTAATGAGTCAGGACAACATAGGTATCGTTTTCATTGCACAAACACATGGACTTATACAACACTACCTCTGGTTGCCACCTAAAATGCGGCAGGCAGGTTCCTTTAATACCACCATATGAGACTATCAATTATAACGGCATACAAAACACACATAACAAATCAATGTAATACAGTGTTCTATTTATTCCACATAATAGTTCCCAAATAATACGCCAGATATTGCCCAGATGCAGCTGAAAACAATGATTGCTAAGGGTACACACCACAAAACAGTAACCGCTATACTCCCAGAATGGAGCAGAGAAACAGAAGTCTAGAAAAGCAGCTGTGAATACTCAGCCTTCAGCACTATGCTGTCATCGAGAAACAACCAGGTAATTCGTTCTTCGATATTTCATAATATGCCTTAGAAAAAAAAAATGTCTTACTCTGTTTTATGGGTGTCAATCTTGTGAAAAAGTTCGCTCAGTTCTTCTGCACTCAGGATCCCATCAGCAAAATAAGCTTTGAACTCGTCAAAAGAAAGTTTTCCATCATCTGTAATAAGAGAAGAAAATGATATAATGTACAAAAATACCAGAATAAACAAGTCAGTGAATGCCGGGATGAAACATGTAATGGCTTACAACCATTTATGGCTTTATGCACCAACAAGAGAACAAGTCGTCACTCACAGTATGTAAAAAAGGAAAAGAAATGACGGTTTGGTAATGAATATTAAAGTCTAATAAGAAAGAACAGGTCGGCTTAGGCTGGATAGTTTTTTTTTCTAAATTTAATATTTACAGTATATACCAGAAAAAGCTCCAGATCACAGTACATATGAAGCAGGAGCAGTGATGGATGCCTGACAGTGGCATAGACTCCACTGTAAAAATAGTATGTGTTTCACAATTAGGTTTCTAACAGGGCTGAATAGAAAAGTCTACTAAGCTGTTCCATTATTTTTTTTCTTTTCGTACACTAAGGCCTCATTCACATGTCCATGCTGCATCTGTTTTTATCATGGATAGAACACGTACCCACTTATAATCTATGCTGCCATTCACATGCAGGGCCGGACTGTCCATCTGGCAATTCTGGAAAGTGCCAGAAGGGCCTGTCTGGAAGGAATCGGTGTGCCATCTGTGCGCTGTCCATATAGGTGGATTATAATGGGGTAAAAGGGGCTTGTGCCTGCGGTCCTGAAGACTATAGGAGGAGCTGCGCCTGCTTGCTGCCTCATCATCTCACTCCCAGTCCCAGATCACTGAACTGTAACCTCAAGAAAAACGTGGTGCCGTCTGGAGAGAGAAGCAGGAAGGCCAGGCACCGATACAGATGTCACACTTTTAGGGTATGTGCACACGTTCAGGTTTGTTCGCGTTTTTTTAGCGATAAAAACGATATAAAAAATCATTAAAAACGCATACATTATGCATCCTATCATTTAGAATGCATTCTGCATGTTTTGTGCACATGGTGTTTTTTTTCCGCGAAAAAAACGCATCGCGGTAAAAAAAAAGCAGCATGTTCATTAATTTTGTCGATTTTCCGCGTTTTCCCCGCAATTCTATTCATTTGGAAAAAAACGCACAAAAAACGCGTCAAAAACGCATGAAAAAACGCGAAAAAAACGCATGCGGATTTCTGGCAGAAATGTCCGGTTTTTGTCAGGAAAATTTCTGCTAGAAATCCTGATGTGTGCACATAGCCTTAAGTAGCCTACTTGTTGCATGGAGTCTACGATGCCAGATAATCTGTGTCTACAGCCCATGGAATATAAACCAAGCACTGCTCCTTGGGTTGGAAATGATGGTAATGGTGCATTTCCTTGAGTCGTATATGTTGCAGTTCCATGAAGCCAAAAAAGGGCTCATATACACCTAGTCTAGAAGTTAAGCGAGGGCAGACATGAAATCAACCAAATTCTAGAGAAGATTCCTTATAATAATGTTATGGTTCCTCCTAATTATCACACAGAAGGGTCATATCTTCCGCGTTCCCCTCAGGTCTAGATGAGTTGAAGACACATAAATGATCTTCGCTCTATACAGGAATATAATGATAAATTCAGTCCTGTCATGTTCTTACCATTCTTGTCTGCTCTTCTCAGTATCTGAAAAATAAAAGAAAAAAGTAATGACTACCTCTGTTCAAGTGACAGGCTTATTCATGCCAATTAAATCTTATGTGACATCTTTTTAATATGTCTTGTAGAAGCTTGGGTAATGCCACTGATGGCTTATGTGACTCACAGGCAGCAGAATAATACACTTTGTTATACACTGTAGGTAAAACAGTCTAAATATCTATTTAATTCACCCATTGTATATATTAGTTGAATGTTGGCTGACCGCGCTGATTTTGCAGCCAACCAACTAATGTATATGAGGTTGTCCTGATTTTCCCTTGATTGCAATGTTTTGTTGGATTTCAACATGTCTGATCCTTTCTGCTCATGTGAGATGTCTGGCAGCAACTTTTTTCCTTCTTTTTACAGGATAAACATCTAAACCCTGTCAGAATACTCATATTTGTAGTAAAACACTAATAGAATTTTGCTGTGTGGCAAATTAACCTGGTGGAGCGAATCCGGCTTGAGTTCTATGGGTCTAGGGTGCTTTAAGGGTAACATGGGTGCAGTAATTGAGATCATTGTACACTGGGCATACTGGTCATAAGAACATGTCAGAAATGGTCCTATCAGCCACACAGCCCCATTGTCCCATCTACGCACCCCATTATCCCGTGCCGGGCAACTGCCTCTCTCAAGCAAGTGGACTTTGAGTAGCCTCTTGTTATCATGGTCTCTCACATTGGAGCTTTAAATAGGTTCTGAAGAGGCTCCAGTGGTTGTATTTTCACTGATCCATCCAGCTGTGCAGGTGTAAGAGGGTGGTGCTGTTATGGACAGTAAGGAACACGCTGTCACTTTAAGAGGCTGCACCCCCTTGTCTGGAATGTGATGGAATGTCCTGCTTCTCCCCTGCAATAATCGTTGATGAACCAGTCTGTGCAGAGTGCAGGTGTGGAGCTGGAGCAGCGTGTGTGAGCTGAGGCTGCTGCAGATAGGACTTTTTGTGCTGATAGCTGAAAGAGAGAAGAACTGTGTCCTGATATAGCTGCAAGTGAGCCACTAAGATACAGAGAAAGGGATTTACAGTTTCCAGGAGCATCCCTAGGATCCAGAAGCAAGGAGAAGACCACGTTTCACAGAGCTGACAGAAAGCCGTGCGCACCACCGTATTCGACTTCTGGGGCCCCCCTGGGACTGGATCTGATTCTCCAACATCACCGTGAGTCTGTTCCTGTTTGGTACACCTGTTAGGGCCTAGTGTAGGCTTCAATAGTCAGTATGCGGGAGCTGTGTGGCCTGCTTAGTAAAGGCCAGGGAGGCTATACATAGAGTAGCATCATCACTCGTTTATTGTTTACATTTGCTTGTTAGACATATTTTGAGTCTGCAATAACTGTAGCACCTTGCTGTTTTACGGAAAAGTTAAAGTTCATAACTCTTGTAAATTGTCTGTTGCCATTGTATACCCCTGTTTGCATATTCCTCATTCCCTTCATTCCTTGCCTTCCAATAAATCTACCCTTTGTTGTTTGCACCTCATCTTGTATACAGTAATCTTCCTGCACCGTGGTGGTCCCCCGGCCATCGCTTCAAGTGGCGCTGCGAGCAGGGTACTGTCACCAAGATGGAGGCAGCAGACAGCAATGGCGGGAATGCTAATGTTAATGGAGATGCTGTGGGCATTGGTGGAACCCCTGCAAGGACACTCCCTATGGGCACCATATTTAGTGTGCTACCAAAGTTTGACGGCAAGAATATGCCACTGTCTGACTGGGTGTCCCGGCTGCAAAGCACCCTGAAGATTTCTAACATCAGCCCAGACCTTGAAGTGGACATTGCGTTAACTGCCCTAGAGGGAGAAGCCCGTAGAAATGTCTGCCTACAACCAGAACTCACCCGCAGTACCCTGAAGGAGCTAGTGAAGTTCCTGGAAGAGATCTACGGCGAGACTGCTAGCGCCGGACACCTTCGTGCCAAATTTTTCTCTAGGCTGCAGCGGGAAGAAGAAGGAATCTCTCAGTATGCAACAGTAGTGCAAGAAGTGTTAGCAGAGGTGCAGAGAAAGGAGGCGGATGGATTTGGCGGCATGGGCTCCAAAGACCGGATACTCCGAGAGCAATTCATTCTGGGACTGCACAGCACATCCTTGAGGCGACCACTGTCAGAACGGGTCCGGGCAGATCCGGCTCTTACGTTTCGTCAAATCCTGTCTGAAACAGTGGCCCAAAGTAAAGAAGAGAACTATGCGTCTGGGGTGATGCGTGTCCAGGGCGCCAATACCAGAGGGGACCCAAACCATCAGGAGGTGCTGGTCCAGGTGGTGCAAGACTTGCAGCGGTCTCTTGTCAACGTGCAAGAGAAACTGACCCATATGGAGCGAAGAGTGGGGGAACTACAACAATCTGACCCACCATACTCATGCAACCATTCTTCAGCCCGACCGATAAGGGATCAGTGGGAGCAAGCCCCCTCCCGTCAGGCATCGGAGGCACGAGGACAGGCTCGAGGTACCCCTCGGCGAGGAGGAGGCATCCAATGCTGGGAATGTGGAGGATGGGGGCACCTTGCCAGAGACTGTCGGAACTATACTCAAGGCCAGCGGAAGCCACCGTTAAACTACCAACCACCGCAGTAGTGCGGCACTCTGCGGGGAGGCGAGAAGAGAGGCCGCTCCATATCAAAACACTTGATTGCTGGGAACCCCATCCTACGTGCTGAATTCAAAGGAGTTCTAGTGGATTGCCTGATAGATACCGGGTCACAAGTGACAATGATGCCAGAAGCGTATTTCAAGCAGCATTTCCAGGACCTGGCCAAGCCAGAAAAAGAGACATTGATCCGTTTTTTTGCTGCCAACCAACAACTGATCCCGGTCACAGGGGTCGTGTGGATGAATATTCGAATCTGTGGGCAAGAAGTTGGGAGAAAAGGGATCCTGCTAGTCCCTGAGCCTATCAAGGAGGATGTGCCTGTAGTACTGGGCATGAATATCCTACGTGAACTCGATCAGATTATGTTTACCAAACGGGGACCTGGATATTGGAAGAAGGCTACTACACATAAGCCTACCCAAGAAGCCCTTCAACGACTGATCCGCGTCTGTGGGACGCAGAAGAGTGTGCCATCTTATCAGACAGTAGGGGTCACCAGGGCTCCTGGTAAAGAACCTGAAATCCTACCTCCCGAGCGAGAAACTATAGTATACCTTCCAGTGGGGACTCACCGCAACCTTGATGGGTTGGAAGTGGTTGTTCAACCTGTGGTAGGCGGAGGAGTGGACCAAGAAGTCATGATAGCTCGTACGATAGCTGTGGTCCAGCGAGGACATGTCCCCATGAGAGCATTGAATGTGGGCCCCGGGGAGGTCACCTTGCCACGAGGGACAGATCTGGCCCTAGTGTACCTACATAAGGGTGAAGTGGTGAGTCAGAAAGAGATGTCTTTATCACCGAAAGAAGGCGCGGGGTGGACCCTAGCAGTTACTGAGGGGGACGAAGAGACGCCATCCCCGGAGTGGAGTGGACGGGTCATCCTTGATCAAATGGAAGTGGATGTGAAGGCTCTGGGCCCTGAGCGTGTGCAAGCAATAGAAACTATGCTGTGGGAAAATCAGGCTGCATTCGCCCGTCACACCGAAGATTTCGGCTGTACTGAAGCCATCACACATGAGATACCATCTGGGGAAGCTCGTCCAATTCGAGAATGATACCGGCAGATCCCGCCCAAGATGTATCAAGGGGTGAAAACATTACTGAGGCAGATGCTGGATTCAGGAGTGGTGCAGAGTAGTCAGAGCCCTTGGGCAGCCCTGGTGGTGCTCATCAAGCAAAAGGATGGGACCATCCGGTTCTTTGTAGATTACAGGAAACTCAATGCCTGCACTGTTCGAGACTCGTACCCGTTGCCCCGCATCGAGGAATCCTTGACAGCCAAGTACTTCTCCACCCTGGACCTAGCAAGCGGATACTGGCAAGTAGCCGTGGCAGAGAAAGACAAAGAGAAAACCGCCTTCATCCTCCCTATGGGGCTGTTCGAGTTTAACCAGATGCCCTTCGGGCTCTCCAATGCTCCAGGCACATTTCAACGGCTGACGGAAAAGTGTTTGGGAGACTTAAATTTTGAGGCTACCCTGATCTATCTGGATGACATCATTGTATCTTCGACCTCATTCGAAGAACACCTTGCCCGGCTTGGACAGGTACTCGGAAGACTGCGGGCTCATAACCTGAAGGTGAAGCCAAAGAAGTGCCACCTCTTCAAGAGAGAGATCGAGTACCTGGGCCACATAGTGTCACAAGATGGAGTTCTACCCTCGCCAGAAAATGTGGCTGCTATCCAGAAGTAGCCAGTCCCTCGAACCGTGAGAGAATTCCAGGCCTTCCTGGGACTGGCTGTGTACTACCGCCAGTTTGTTAAAGACTTCGCAAAGGTGGCGGGTCCTCTCAATGAGTTGCTGAGGGGGACCGCTGGAGTGCTGAAGACCCAGCGCATCCCCTGGGCACAGGGACAAGACAAAGCCTTCCAGGCTATAAAGAATGCCCTTACCTCAGCCCTGATTTTGGCCTACGCAGACTTCGATCAACCGTTCCTGTTGTACACAGATGGTAGCCTTCATGAACTCGGTGCAGTACTTTCTCAGATACAGGATGGACATGAGAGAGTCATCGGGTATGCCAGCAGGTCCCTGCGAGACAACGAAAGAAACCCTCACAATTACAGCTCCTTCCAGTTAGAGCTCCTGGCCCTGGTGTGGGCAATGACAGAAAAGTTTGCAGGCTTCCTGACAGGTACCAAGATTCAAGTTCGAACATACAATAATCCCCTGGCCCACCTTGAGAGTGCTAAATTGGGGGCCTTGGAACAACGGTGGGTGGCTCGCCTAGCCAAGTCCGACATTACCATCCGTTATCGCTCTGCTATCGAAAACGCAAATGCTGATGGGCTGTCAAGAGTGACTGTGGAGACTCCAGTGGGGAATCTTGATGAGCAACTCGAAGAGGAGGAAACCTGTCATGATTCCCAATGGCAGGGACTTAGGCAAAAAACGGACAAGCTCTAGGAAGGATGGTATCTTAGGTAACCGCGATACTGAACCTAACACGCAACTAAAAATAGCCAGGGGGTGTGCTTACGTTGTCTCTAGACACCTCGCGCCAGCCGGAGAACTAACTACCCCTAATAGAGGAATACACAGACCTGACTTGCCTCCAGGGAAACCCCAAAGGTTATAGTAGCCCCCCACATATAATAACGGTTAGGTAAGAGGAAAACACAAACGCAGTATGAATATAGATTCAGCAAAGCGAGGCCCTCTGACTAGATAGCGGAATATACCAAAGAGGACTTCGCGGTCACCTCAAAACCCTGAACAGCCATCCTGGAATTACCTTAACTCCGTTGTCAACTCATGACACCGGAGTAGCAATTCCAGATCACTAGAGCTTCCAGCCGCATGAGATATGAAAATGCATGCTGGACAAAACAAACACAAAAGCCAAAGATTCAACTTAGCTGACTTGCAGACTTGGAGCAGGAAGCAAGCAACAAGGTGCTCTGATAACATTGATTGCCGGCACTGCAATGACTGGGAAGCCAGACTAAATAGGAGACTCCCAATTTCCTAATGGAAACAGGTGCACTGGAAAAAACAAGACACCAGTCAACCAGTACCACCAGTAACCACCAGAGGGAGCCCAAAAACAGAATTCACAACAGAAACCGCATACTTTCGTAAGTTTAAGCCCCCAATGGTTGCGGCCCAGTCAAGAAGGGAGGCCTGCGCATTACCCCGGTCCCTGGGGAGAACCAATGAGGAATGGGGACACGTTCAGGATGAAGACGAAGGGCTGAGACAGATGAAATGGTGGGTAACTCAAAAACGGAAGCCTGGCAAACAAGAGAGAGATGATCTGGACTCTGAAATGAGGAGTGTGTTACACCAGTGGGATAGACTGGAAGTGCGAGAGTCAGTGCTATATCGCAAGAGGCAACAGCCAAAAGATATGGAAGTAAGGTGGCAAGTGGTCATCCCAGGAAAAATGGCTCAAGAAGTAGCTAAAGAAGCCCACGAATTTGGAGCGCACTTCGGCCCCACAAAGACCTACCAATGGTTACAGCGGTATGTGTATTGCCCACGGTTGGAGTTTGTGGTGGAAGAGGTTTGCTGGCAATGTCGAGTATGTGACCTCATTAACAGTACTAAACAGAGGGCACCCATCCAAACCATACAAACTAAGGAACCGCTAGAAGTCTTGATGATCAACTATCTCCTCATGGGACACTCTGCTCGGGGGCTGCAATACTGTTTGGTGATGACCGATCATTTCTCTAAGTTCGCAGTAGTCACTCTGACTAGAGATCAGACTGCGGAATCGGCAGCGCAAGCCATTTGTCAAGACTTCATCCGGGTGTATGGGTGCCCAAAGCGCATCCACTCTGACCAAGGCGCATGTTTCCAAGGCAAGGTGATAGAAGAATTGTATCGTATGTATGGCATCGAGCGGTACCGGACCACCCCTTACCACCCTCAAGGCAACGGAGCTTGTGAATGCTTCAATCGGACCTTACTTCAAATGCTGAGAACATTGGAGGATGATAAGAAGGCGTGTTGGCCAGACTATCTGCCGGAGTTGGTCTGGACCTACAACAATCGGGTCCACTCCACCACAGGTTGTACCCCCTATCTACTGTTGTTTGGAAGAGCTGGACGAGAGATCATTGAGCTGAATTTGGAACAGCCAGAGGAGCTGATGGAGCGAACTGTACCTTCATGGGTGAAAGAGCATCGGCAACGATTGCAAACGATACGGCGGTTGGCGGGTAAGCAGCTGCAAGAAAAAGAACATACGGGTCGCAAGCCAACTCAAGAGATACCGCCCCAACCTGGAGCTTGAGTATTAGTCAAAGAGAAACGCCCCAAGGGAAAACTAAGTGAGAGATGGGAAGTACAGCAATGCTAACGGCCCTGTCTACAAGGTACAGATTGAGACTGGGGTATCTGCCCCTAGAGTACTTCACAGAAATATGCTGCGGCCTTGCTGGTCTGAGGTCTGTTCTCCACCATTGTCGCCTGAAGGCGCTACTCCACTTCCTGAATCTGTCATGCCTGATGGTGAAATCAATAATGAGTGGTGGACCGTCCCTGACACAGTAGGGGGTCCTCAGCTGCACAGAGACGGTAATCCCATGGATGTACCAGTACCGCCATGAGAGGACGAGACCAGACAAGAGCTCGCAATGTCTCCTGCAACAAGTGGTCCTCTGGAAGATAGTCAAGCCTTGCCTGACAGCCAAGAGCTTCGGAGATCCCAGAGGTCTAATGCAGGGGTTCCACCAGTGCAATATGTAGAACAGTGTGCTCTGTCTGTTTTTACACCTTTGTTGCCTCCTCCATTACACTTTTACCCTGATGCTGTGGTGGCCGAGGACGACCATCATTAAGAAGGGAGGCATGTAAGAGGTGCTGTTATGGACAGTAAGGAACACACTGTCACTTTAAGAGGCTGCACCCCCTTGTCTGGTGTGATGGAATGTTCTGCTTCTCCCCTGCAGTAATCGTTGAAATGAACCAGTCTGTGCAGAGTGCAGGTGTGGAGCTGGAGCAGCGTGTGTGAGCTGAGGCTGCTGCAGCTAGGACTTTTTGTGCTGATAGCTGAAAGAGAGAAGAACTGTGTTCTGATATAGCTGCAAGAGAGTCACGAAGATACAGAGAAAGGGATTTACAGTTTCCAGGAGCATCCCTAGGATCCAGAACCAAGGAGAAGACTACGTTTCACAGAGCTGACAGAAAGCCGTACGCACCACCGTATTCGACTTCTGGGGGCCCCCTGGGACTGGATCTGATTCTCCAACATCACCGTGAGTCTGTTCCTGTTTGGTGCACCTGTTAGTGCCTAGTGTAGGCTTCAATAGTCAGTACACGGGAGCTGTGTGGTCTGCTTAGTAAAGGCCAAGGAGGCTATACATAGAGTAGCATCATCACTCGTTTATTGTTTACATTTGCTTGTTAGACATATTTTGAGTCTGCAATACTTGTAGTACCTTGCTGTTTTACGGAAAAGTTAAAGTTCATAACTCTTGTAAATTGTCTGTTGCCACTGTATACCCCTGTTTGCATCTTCCTCATTCCCTTCATTCCTTGCCTTCCAATAAATCTACCCTTTGTTGTTTGCACCTCATCTTGTGTACAGTAATCTTCCTGCACCGTGGTGGTCCCCGGGCCATCGCTTCACAGGGACCATTTTATACAACTGCAATCTTTAGGGTAACTTGTATCTTATAAGGGTGCAGACACTGATGAAATTTGAAAATCTGTAAGAATTTGCAATATTTGTGTTGTGTATGAGATTTTTAGAAATGTTGCTCCGGCTTAATAATTTCCTTGTTTTTTTTTTCAGTCACTTTTCTTTTTTTTCTCTTGTGGTATTTACTGGCCTTAATTGCACCAAATTCATCAAAAAAAGCTCACTCGGGTCAAAGTCAAAAACAGGCTTTCACCTGTCATTAACCATTTTTGCAACTTTTTGAGCAAATAGTCACAAAAAAATAGAAGTTTTTCTTGAGGTGCAGAAAATCATTCCAGGAGATACTACAGTGGAGTTGCGCAAAATCTCGAAACCATTTAAAGAGTTGAAAATAACGAATTAGCCAAAAACATCTGAAATCACTAAATTCTACCCGCAAAGCAGGAAAAAAAGGAGGCGAGCGCATATGAAACAGATTTTAAAAAGCCACAAATAGAATAAGGGGTGCAAACAAAAAAAATGGCACAAATAGAATACTGAATTGGGTACAAACAAAATGAAAGATGCAAAACACATAAAACTAGACAAAATAAAATGATGAATGGTGGCCCTTATGTACATGCAGCATATTTGTAATTTACAGCTTGTCAATTTATGCTGAGATTATTAGAGATTATCAGATCTTTTGAAATTCAAATTTGTTGGTTTTGCTGAATGACAGCCTGACTACAGTGTGTGAGTGGAGCGAGCTGTCGCTCAGTGTGCATGGGCGTGATTACAATCGCGCTCCCAGGATACTGTGCTGACAGAGTCCCTTTAAAGCACCTCTTCAGCATTTTTTTTCGATTTCACTGCCTGAGTGGTATCACTAATGTCTGTTCCCAATCCCAACCCCTAGTATTATACCTACCAACTACCAATGGCACTAAGGTCCTGTTCCCCCATCTTGTGTCAGCAAATCATGACTGCTTGGAAGTCAGAGGTAACGGTCACAAGCTCGCAATGTAAGCCCTACAAAAAGGCATGTCTGCAGCACACGTTAGGCATAGAGGAGCATCATCATAAAAACATACCTGAGGGATCCACACGACGTACAATCCACAGACCCAACTGCAGCCAGCACACTCTATGTAAGGCTACTTTCACACTAGCGTCGTTTGTAATACGTCGCAATGCGTCGTTTATGAGAAAAAACGCATCCTGCAAAGTTGTCTGCAGGATGCGTTTTTTTACCCATAGACTTTCATTAGCGACGCATTGCAACGTATGGCCACACATTGCAACCGTCGTGCGACGGTTGCGTCATGTTTTGGCAGATCGTCGGCACAAAAAACGTTACATGTAATTTTTTTTGCGTGTCGTGTCTGCCATTTTCGACCCCCTCCTCCCCGGACATTACAATGGGGCAGCGGAAGCGTTGTAAGACTGCTTCCGCTGCCCCTGTCGGGCAACACTTTCACAACGCGCGTCGGCACGTCGGGCCGACTGATAGCGACGGCCCCGTGCCGACGCTAGTGTGAAAGAAGCCTAAGTCTATGAGAGCCGTGATTTGACTCATAGATTTTCATAAAAAAGTGACTTATGGGTCACCCAGCAAACACTGGAAAGATGCCATTATGATTATCCACTTCATTACGAATTCATAGACACCAAACATGTCTAGGTTCTTTTTTTATTTAAATGGTGAAAAAAAATCCAAAGTTTGTTAAAAAAAAAAATTGCTTCATTTTCCGAGACCTTAGCCTCTCCATTTTTGAGGATTTAGGTCTGGGTGAGGGCTTATTTTTTGCGTGCTGAGCTGACGTTTTTAATGATACCATTTTGGTGCAGATACTGTCTTTTGATTGCCCGTTATTGCATTTTCGTGACAACCAAAAAGACGTAATTCTGGGGTTTTTACTTTTTTTTCGCTTTCGCTATGATGTTTACCTATTGGATTAATTCTAGTTACAGCTTGATAGAGCAGGCGATTGTGAACTCGGTGATACCAAATATGTGTATGTTTGATTTTTTTTTATTGTTTTATTTTGAATAAGGCAAAAGGGGGTGATTTAAACTTTCATATTTTTTAAATATTTTTAAAAACTTTTTTTTCACTTTTGGCATGCTTCAATAGTCTCCATGGGAGACTAGAAGCTGCCATAAGCCAATTGACTCTCCTACATAGAGGCGATGATCAGATTGCCTGTATGTAGCAGAATTGATGACTTGCTATGAGCACCGACCACTGGGCAACGCTCATAGCAATCCAGCTATGAAAACCATAAAGGTCTGCTGGAGAACTCTGGTTGTCATGCCGACCCATCGGTGATCCGCAATCATGTGACGGGGTCACGAATGGGCGGGATTTCTGGCTCACTAGACGGCAGCGCGTGTTAAAGTTTAACAGCGGCATTTAACTAGGTAACATCTGCGGGTGGATCTCGATTCCACCCACGGCTGTTAGAGGCACATGCCAGCTGTTTAAAACCGGAGCCCACCGGAGCCCACATCGAAATAGGAGACACGATATGCGCAGTAGTAGTAACGCAGTGGAGTTTCATAGTATAACATACCTGTTGACAATTGGGCAGCCAAGCTGTAATAATTATAGGGGATAACTCAGGAGACTCTTTGCGTGGAACAAGACAACTACAGGACACAGTTTTATAAGTGGTAAAGTCTTTATTATCACACGGTGATTCAAACAGGTGCAGAGAGAAACTCAAGTCCACAACACTTGGTGCAAATAATAAACGCAGCTTAGCAGTCTATAGGAAACTTGAGAGGAAAATGCAATGAAGCAGAAAGTCTATGAAGCACAGTTATTCTTGAGGATACTTGACACGAATAAATCCTTGTCTTAGTCCAGGCACAGATAGATATGCTTATTAGGCAGTTCAAATCATATCTTAGCTCAACCAGGGAGGCCTGGTTAATAGTCTCAGGTTATTGCAAAGCAGCAACAGCTTACATGACCAGCAAATGCAGATGGAAGTAAACACGAACAGCAGATGAAGGAGGATTACTGGAACAGGTGTATGCAGCAGGAACTCAGAGCAGAGTAGCAGGATCACCACACAGGTTCACAGGAGCAGGTGTATAGCCAGGGAGTAATCAGAGGTCAGGAGCTGGATGCAAGGCAGAATACTCTAGCACAGACTGAAGGCTGGGGTGGAGTTTTATAGCAGGAGACACAGTGCACATGAGACCAAAGATGCCATCTTGAAAAAGGGCAGTAATGCACAAAAGGTAAAAAATGTTCAGAGTCCTGACATTACTCCCTCCTTAGAAGCGGCCTCAGGACGATCCTGGACCTGGTTTCTCAGGGAATCTCTGATGAAAATGAGAAATCTTCTGTTGGGCATTGATGTTTTCCACAGGTTCCCAAGAGTCTTCCTCAGGGGGATATCCCTGCCATCTTATCAGATATTGGAGCCGATTCCTGCAAATCCTGGAATCAATAATTTCCTCCACCACAAATTGTTCTTGCCCATCAATCACCACAGGCTGCGGAGGTGGCACAACACGTCCCTGGAAGGTATTAGGAGATACAGGCTTTAGTAAAGATACATGAAAAACTGGGTGTACCTTCATTCTCCTAGGCAGCTTCAGCCGGCAGGCCACAGAGCTCACAATACCGTTGATCTTGAAAGGGCCAATGAATTTCTGTCCAAGTTTTTGTGAAGGAACGTTTAACTTCAGATTCTTATTTGCTAACCTAACCACATGGAATCTCCTACCTTGAACATGGGTGCAGGTTTACGGAATCTATCAGCCGATCTCTTATAATGTTCTTGAGCTGTGGTCAGGGATTCCTTCAGAACCTCCAGATTCTGTCTCATCACAGTCAGCCTTTCCTCCACTGCCGGAACCGGAGAATTAATTGGAGATCTAGGTAAAATACACGGATGATAACCCAGATTGGCAAAGAAAGGTGTAAATTTAGTGGAGGTGCTCTGAGAATTATTATATGAAAATTCGGCTAACGGCAACAACTCCAAACAATCATCCTGGAGATGGCTGACATAACATCTTAGATATTGTTCCAGCGTCTGGTTGGTACGCTCAGTCTGACTATTTGTCTGGGGATGGTAAGCAGACGAGAGACAGACATTAATATTGAGTGCAGAGCAAAACCCCTTCCAGAATCTTGAAGTGACCTGTACTCCACTGTCAGAGATGATCTCATCCGGAACCCCGTGCAACCAAAAGACATTCTGTATAACCAAGTTCACTGTATCTTTAGCTGAGGGGAGGCCGGTGCACGGAACAAAATGAGCAGCTTTAGTCAGGCAATCAACTGCCACCATGATTGTATTCATGCCCCCCGATGTAGGTAGCTCCACAATAAAGTCCATTGATATAGATCCCCAAGGGCGGGACGGAACAGGTAATGGTTGTAGAAGGCCCGTAGGTGCCACATGAGGAGTCTTGTAACGGGCACATACCTCACAAGAGAGAACATAGTCCTTGGTATCCTTCAGGCAAGTTGGCCACCAGAAGAATCGGCTCAGGAACTCTTGTGTCTTCTGTCCCCCCCTGTGACCAGCCAACTTGGAGTCATGTACCAACTTGAGGATCTGCAGACGGACGACCTCAGGGACGTAGATACGTCGATATCTGAACCACATGCCATTCTTAAAGACAAGATTAATATCCACAGGTGGGTTGGCCAGAAATATATCACCTTCATAGGCCTCCCTGCACTCCTTCCACAAGTCCTGATCGTGGATAACTCCGATGAAATTGGCATCAGATAGAATGGTCTTGGACAGGGCTCCAGGTACGGAATCCGCAGCATGGATTCGGGACAAAGCATCAGCCTTCCCATTACGAGAACCTGGACGGTACAAGATAACAAAGCTAAATTGATTTAAAAATAAGTTCCAATGAGCCTGACGAGGAGAAAGACATCTAGCGGATCTAAGGAACTCTAGATTGCGATGGTCAGTTAGCACTATGATCTGTTGTGCAGCTCCTTTCAGATGATGCCTCCATTCTTTGAAAGCCGCAATAATAGCCAGCAATTCCTTGTCTCCCACGTCATAATTCTTCTCTGCTGAGGTTAGTCTACGGGAAAAGAAAGCACAAGGATGTAGCAGACCCTTCTCTCCAGTGCTTTGGGAGAGAATAGTCCCCAAAGCATTATCAGAAGCGTCCACCTCCACAATGAAAGGAAGTGTTGGATCTGGGTGTATCAACAGCGGTGCTGATGTGAAACAGACTTTAAGCTGATCAAAAGCTTCTTGAGCCTGTGATGACCACTTAAAGGGCTTTTCCTTCTTTGTCAAGGAAGTAATGGGACGGACAATATCAGAAAAATTTCGAATGAAGCGTCTGTAGAAATTTGCAAAACCAATAAAACGTTGGACCTCCTTAACGTTCTTGGGTACCGGCCAGTCAAGGATAGCCTGAATCCTACCAGACTCCATGTTCAGCCCCTGGGGAGAGATGATATAACCTAAGAACTGTATCTCAGAACCATGGAACTCGCATTTCTCCGGCTTAATATACAGATGGTTCTCTTTCAGACATCTTAAAACAGTTTTGACATGTTCTTCATGTTCCTGTAGAGAGTCAGAAAAGATTAGTATATCGTCCAGATAGATCACTACAAACTGGTCCAACAAATCTCTGAAAATGTCATTAGCAAGGTGATGAAATGTTGCAGGGGCGTTTCAAAGCCCGAAGGGCATCACAAGAGATTCAAAGTGTCCATACCGGCATCTGAATGCTGTCTTCCACTCATCCCCTGTACGAATATGCACCAAATTATAAGCCCCACGAAGATCCAGTTTAGAGAACACCTTAGCATGGCGGACTCTTTCCAGTAATTCGGGAATCAGAGGCAAAGGGTAATGGTTTCGTATGGTTACCTTATTGAGTTCTCGATAGTCAACACAGGGTCTCAGGGTCCCATCCTTCTTCTTTACAAAAAATATAGGTGCCCCTGCTGGTGAGGAAGAAGGACGTATGAAGCCTTTGGCCAGATTTTCATCAATATACTCTTTTAAGGCTTGACGCTCAGGTGCCGCCAAAGGGTATACGTTACCAAAAGGAATGGCTGCCCCGGGAAGCAGCTCAATGGGACAGTCATAATGCCTGTGTGGAGGAAGCTGATCTGCATTCTTCTTTTCACAGATGTCAGAGAACTCTTTATAAGCTGGAGGTAAAGAAAATACCTGTACATGTGGTTCCGTAGCCGTGGACTCAGGGATAGCTTCTGTTAACGCTGAGTTGCTCCTTGTTGGGAAGATAATCTCCTTGGTCTCCCAGTTGATAATTGGGTTCTGAGAATGCAACCAAGGAATGCCTAAAATCACAGGAAAATGAGAAGAAATTAGCAAGAAAGAAAGTTGCTCCTGATGCTTAGGCTCCAACAAAATTTCAAGGGGTACGGTCTCCTGATCCACAGGCCCAGAGATTAAAGGTGACCCATCCACTGTTTCCATGGTAATTGGAGAGGCTCTTTGCTGAATTTCAATACCATGTTCCTTGGCAAATGCGATATCCATGAAATTGGCACCTGCACCAGAGTCAATCATAGCTGAACTGGAAATCCACTGTCCTGAACACAGGATCTTAATAGGGAGAGAACAGTGAGAGTTCTTTTCCTTCAGCTCCTTGGGGGGGTGAAGTCATAGAAAGTGAATGGAATACAGTGTTTAAAGGCAGGCTACATTCAGAGATGTCAGGTTCATCATCACAGTTGTCATACTCCCCTATTGCTGCTAGCACCTTGTTAGGCCGTCTAGGACACTTAGGACAATTAATCAAGAAGTGGTCAGACTGGCCGCAGTAGAAACATAGACTTTCACGAAGGCGATGTGCAGCGCCCCAGAGTCCTGGTCGTTGCAGTACTGTGGCTCCGCCGCTAAGGGGGGCTATGGTACGTCTGATGGCACTGAAGGAGTTCATCTGACCAGGTATCACATACACCAATACATTTCACAGTCGGGCCTTCAGGGGGAGCTAAGGGTGCTATTTATTAGGCCACTCCTCACCACAGTGGGTAAACTGGGGGTCAGGCAGGAAGTGAGTCAGAAAGCTGACTGGGTTGGAACCAGGCAACACCTTGTGGCAGAGGGTGTTGTGGGGGGAAGATTCGGTAAGGTCCCTGTCAGGTTTGGGACCCTGACAGAGGCCTGGCAACAAGGAAGAACGTCACGGGACCGTGCCTGCTCAGTATAGCGGCGGTGCCCTAAGAAAGGATCAGAAGCGAGATATATTGTGCTGAGTGAGAAACGAGATCAAAGCAAGAGGAGAAATACCAGTAGGAGTCGTGCTGTAAGACCGAGGCAACATCCTACTGAGGCGCACAACCGGCGGCCGGAATGCCGAGGAAGTATTTATATATCTAGCTCCAAGCAATACTTCAAACCACGGCAGGACAGTCAGTCTCAGGCGGGCTGTCTAACATACATCACCTATGAAGACATGGGGGGCGCACTAGGAGAGGGGCGACTCTAGGGTCCCGGAAGAGCTCCGAGCCTACTCGTCATACGGGTGCCGTCCTAACCAGAACATCAGGGAGGGACGGAGGAGAAGAACATCATCCGAACGAGTTGTGAGGGAACATCAGAAACAGACACAACAGTTGTGGGGTACTATCCCGTAAGCACAGCAGGGGAGGACCACAACACATAGCGCTAGCGGGAAGGCACAGATTTCCACCTGCAAAGAGAACTCTGGATGTGCCATTGGACCGGCCGGACTTGCGCGGCCCGGTGAACCGTATTCCGGACTGAGGACCCAGAGATCTTCAGTAAAGAGGTAAAGAGACTGCAACCTGGTGTCCTCGTTATTTACTGCGACCGGCACTACACCGCACCACGACCACCATCCATATCTATCATTCACTGTACGCCCCTCAGCAGGGTCACGGACCGGGTCTAGCCACCGTGACAACCCCAGAGCAGAGACTCAGAGGCCCGGTACCGGGTACCCCTCGGCCCTGCGGCAGTGGGGTCGCTACAGATGCTCCCGGCGCTCATTGATCTCGCGCCTCTGGACGGAATCAATTTGCATGGGCACCTCCTCCACCTCCCGAGAGGTTTTACCTGCAGGCTCTTTGGAAGGAAGGGAAAAGTTAGAAACACGGTTATATGCAGCAAATTTCTCCTGCCTATGCTCAGTAAGGTGAATGTCTATGCGCACACAATGCTGTATAAATGTCTCTAGCTCTTGTGGTGACTCAGAGCGGGCTAGTTCATCTTTTACAATACTAGACAGACCCCTTTTAAAAATAGGCAATTGTGCATAAATGTCCCAATTGTTATCTACCGCCAATCTCCTGAATTCAGTGGCATACTCAATAACAGAACGTTTAGCCTGGCGTAAAGACAACAAAGCAGATTCAGCGGTTGCACGGCGATTAGGGTCATCAAACATTAATGCCATAGCGGCCAAGAAATCATCCAAGTCATTTAACCGTGGGTCACGAGACTCAATCATCGGATTCGCCCAGGTGAGCGCTCGTGAGGTCAGTAGCATTATTACACACAATACTTTGGATCTATCAGTAGGAAAACGGTCAGCATGCACATCTAAATATAGCATACATTGATTCACAAAGCCACGAAATTTGTCGCGATCACCATTAAATCTGAATGGGGGCAACTTAGGTGGGCCAGCTGGTGGCGGTTGCCCAGAGGGTAAAGTCACTTGTGCAGCTATTTGCGTGCTTATGTCCTGAAAAGCCCATCCATACTGGGACTCTATGCCAGCAAGTTTGTTTTCCTGGGCTGCCATGCGGTTGCTCAAGTCCTGCAAAGTTTGTCCAAACACTTGCTGATTGTGTTCAAAGCTTCCAAACTTCTTTTGCAGACCTTCCACATCTTTCTGCAGTGATCTAATTATGGAAAACACCTGCTCTAATTTGCTTTCTGCAGTCATTGTTCCAGCAGTCTCCTTTTTTTTTTAGGCTAGAGTATCCTGTAATAATTATAGGGGATAACTCAGGAGACTCTTTGCGTGTAACAAGACAACTACAGGACACAGTTTTATAAGTGGTAAAGTCTATATTATCACACGGTGATTCAAACAGGTGCAGAGAGAAACTCAAGTCCACAACACTTGGTGCAAATAATAAACGCAGCTTAGCAGTCTATAGGAAACTTCAGAGGAAAATGCAATGAAGCAGAAAGTCTATGAAGCACAGTTATTCTTTAGGATACTTGACACGAATAAATCCTTGTCTTAGTCCAGGCACAGATAGATATGCTTATTAGGCAGTTCAAATCATATCTTAGCTCAACCAGGGAGGCCTGGTTAATAGTCTCAGGTTATTGCAAAGCAGCAACAGCTTACATGACCAGCAAATGCAGATGGAATTAAACACGAACAGCAGATGAAGGAGGATTACTGGAACTGGTGTATGCAGCAGGAACTCAGAGCAGAGTAGCAGGATCACCACACAGGTTCACAGGAGCAGGTGTATAGCCAGGGAGTAATCAGAGGTCAGGAGCTGGATGCAAGGCAGAATACTCTAGCACAGACTGAAGGCTGGGGTGGAGTTTTATAGCAGGAGACACAGTGCACATGAGACCAAAGACGCCATCTTGAAAAAGGGCAGTAAAGCACAAAAGGTAAAAAATGTTCAGAGTCCTGACACAAGCTATGATTCATGCTGCCCATGGTTCAGGCACAGGGAAGGAGCCCCTGGTCATGGGAGACCCAACAACAGAGTCATGACACAGGGATTTCCTGTTTATTAGGCAATCCCTGTATGTGTTGCTCCTGTCAAATAGCTGCGAGACATGCAGCCATGGGGACTCGAACATATTATTCGAGCACACTTGAAGACACTCAGGTAGCATCTGAGCATGCTGACATAACACCCCATCCAAGCATGTTTGCTCATCACTAACAGGGACCACTATTGAGACCAGAAATTCCACAGTGTTCGCTGCTTTATTTTCAAAGCAAAACATTTGAGGACAATATTATTTGCACTCTAGATTGTTTCTTACCTAAAATGCAATTTAAAAAAAAAAAATAGCAACTACAGTGGAGAAAAAAGTATTTAGTCAGACACCAATTGTGCAAGTTCTCCCACTTAAAAAGATGAGAGAGGCCTGTAATTGACATCATAGGTAGACCACAACTATGAGAGTCAAAATGTGAAAACAAATCCAGAAAATCACCTTGTCTGATTTAGCAAGATTTATTTTGCAAATTATGGTGGAAAATAAGTATTTGGTCACCTAAAAACATGCAAGATTTCTGGCTCTCACAGACCTGTAACTTCTTCTTTAAGAGGCTCCTCTGTCCTCCACTCATTACCTGTAGTAATGGCACCTGTTTGAACTTATCAGTATAAAAGACACCTGTCCACAACCTCAAACAGTCACACTCCGAACTCCACTATGGTGAAGACCAAAGAGCTGTCAAAGGACGCCAGAAATAATATTGTAGCCCTGCACGAGGCTGGGAAGGCTGAATCTGCAATAGGCAAGCTGCTTGGTGTGATGAAATCAACTGTGGGAGCAATAATAAGAAAATGGAAGACATACAACACCACTGATAATCTCCCTCGATCTGGGACTCCACACACGATCTCACACCGTGGGGTCAAAATGATCACAAGAATGGTGAGCAAAAATCCCAGAACCACATGTGGTGACCTAGTGAATGACCTGCATAGAGCTGGGACCACCGTAACAAAGGCTATCGTCAGTAACACACTACACTGCCAGGGACCCATGTCCTGCAGTGCCAGATGTGTCCCCCTGCTTAAGCCAGTACATGTCCAGGCCCATCTGAAGTTTACTAGAGAGCATTTGGATTATTCAGAAGAGTATTGGGAGAATTTCATATGGTCTGATGAAACCAAAGTAGAACTGTTTGGTAGAAACAAAACTCGTTGTGTTTGGAGGAGACAGACTGCTGAGTTGCAACCAAAGAACACCATACCTACTGTGAAGCATGGGGGTGGCAACATCATTGTTTTGGGGCTGTTTCTCTGCAAAGGGACCAGGATGACTGATCCGTGTACATGAAAGAATGAATGGGGCCATGCATCCTGAGAATTTGAGTGCAAACATCCTTCCATCAGCAAGGGCATTGAAGATGAAAAGTGGATGGGTCTTTCAGCATGATGATCCCAAGCACACTGCCAGGGCAATGAAGGACTGGCTTCGTAAGAAGCATATGAAGTTCCTGGAGTGGCCTAGCCAGTCTCCAGGTCTCAACCCCACAGAAAACCTTTGGAGGGAGTTGAAAGTCCGTGTTGCCAGTGACAGGCCTAAAACATCACTGCTCTAGAGGAGATCTGCATGGAGGAATGAGCCAACATACCACCAACAATGTGTGCCAACCTTGTGAAGACTTACAGAAAACGTTTGACCTCTGTCATTGCCAACAAAGGATACATAACAAAAATATTGAGATGAACGTTTGTTAATGACTAAATACTAATTTTCCACCGTAATTTCTAAAATTAATCTTGATAAATCAGACAAGGTGAATTTCTGGATTTCTTTTCTCATTTTAACTCTCATAGTTGTGGTCTACCTGATGTCAATTACAGGCCTCTCTCATCTTTTTAAGTGGGAGAATTTGCAATGGTTGGCTGACTAAATACTTTTTTTCTCCACTGTATATATCAACTGCGTATCATTAGAATATTTTGATAGCATGTTAAAATACATTCAATAGTAAGCTGACCCATCACAACACACGCAGTCATTTCCAAAAACAGACGGAGAAGAAACAAGCATCACTGTAGCGAGCAGCACTTTTGTTTATAGGCTTCATTTCGCTGTCTATAAGCATAGCGCTGGTTTATTTTGTGATGTAGTTTTTTAATCCGTCCATAGAACATTTTTACAGGATTCCAGTATGTAATTTAAACCAAACTTTAGTCGCTCTTTTTAATGCCTTTCTAAAGTGGTGTCATCCTTGGCCTTTGCCCGTAGAGCCCTGAAGTTCTTTGAATGTTGCCCGTTGTTTCTCTGCCATATTTCAAACCAACTTTTGTAGAGTATTCAATTCATTTTTATTCTTGAAGTTTTTCGAAGGTTCTTCACTGTTTTCTGAGTAGCACAACTTTGAACAACATCTTGAACAGTTGAAGCCTTTGGAGAGAGTGTTGTACATTTTAGACTGATGTGATAATAAGAGTTATGGTATCTCTTATAGTTGCCACTGAGAACAAGCAACAGGGAATGAAGCTGGTCAAGAACTGTGGAAGCTGTAACTGTGACCAGACACATCCGTCAGTGCCCTGCTAGAAAACACTGCTTGACCACTAGTTTTACAGTGTTATCTATATGGATTGGTCGGCCACGTGCATATCCACAGGATATTCCTAGAATATATGATAGGTGAATGTCCTTCCTCAGGCACCCTCATCCATTACCCGTTTGTCACATTCTGCCAGCTTTGGTATTGTGATCTTCTGAGTTAGGCCGGGGTCACACTAGACCGTAAGGCTACTTTCACACTAGCGTTAACTGCAAACCATCTCAAAACGTCTTTTTTCAGAAAAAACGCATCCTGCAAAAGTGTTTGCAGGATGCGTTTTTTCCCCATAGACTTGTATTGGCGACGTATTGCGACGGATTGGCATACGTCGTGTACGCCGTACGACGGATGCGTCGAAATTTGGCGACACGTCGTCGGCAAAAAACGTTGATTGTAACGTTTTTTGTCTCCGCCTAAAACACGTGTCGCGACGCATCCTGCGGCATGCGTCGTTGGCTACAATGGAAGCCTATGAGCGACGGATGCGTCGGGACACGTCGTACGACGCAATGCAGCGCTGCAATGCGTTTTTTTACACTGAGCATGCTCAGAAGCTGGATTTTGTTGCCAATTGGCCAGACACCCCCAAATCTATATAAACCTGGCCTGGGCTATGATATCCTATGCTATAGGATCCTATCCTATCCTAGGATCCTACCCTATCCTATCATATCCTATCCTATCCTATCACTATGATATCCAGGCGATTCGTCTCAAATATTACGTCATACCAAACTTGCAATCCTCACAAGAACACCTTCCATCGCTGCCACAAAACTAAAACCCACAAAGATGGGCTGTAAAAACAGTAACTATATAGTTTTCCATATTTTCCAGTAGCCAATCAAATTTGGGAGCCTCCCATTTTAAAAACGGATCCGTCGGAAAAACGGATGCAACGGATGGTAAAAACGGATGCAACGTATGCAACGCATCCAGTATTTTCGACGGAAACGTTTAGCGGATTTGCGACGGATCCGTCGAAATGCTGTATGCGTTGCACACGTTTTTCACTTTTTTGACGCATCCGTTTTTTCGGCAAAAAAGACGTTTTGAGACGGTTTGCAGTTAACGCTAGTGTGAAAGTAGCCTAATACGGACGAGTGCTATGCGAGAAAAAATCGCATAGCACTCGGCCCAATGTTAATCTATGGTCCAGCTCCCATCATCCGATATTTTCTCCACCGTATTTCAGATCCGAGGGAACTCGCAGCATGCTGCGATTGTCAGCGTATCTCGGCCGAGACTCGCCAATGAAAGTCTATGGGGGTGAGAATAAATCGGATTACACACGGACCATGCGTGTGCATTGCGAGAAATACGCAGCGGTGTTCTAAAGAAAAGCCGGTAATTCAATTGCCGGCTTCTCATTTCTCCTTCACAAACCCGACAGGATATGAGACATGGTTACATACAGTAAACCATCTCATATCCCCCTTTTTTTTGCATATTCCACACTACTAATGTTAGTAGTGTGTATGTGCAAAATTTGGCCGCTGTAGCTGCTAAAATAAAGGGTTAAATGGCGGTAAAAATTGGCGTGGGCTCCCGCGCAATTTTCTCTGCCAGAGTAGTAAAGCCAGTGACTGAGGGTAGATATTAATAGCCAGGAGAGGGTCCATGGTTATTGGCCCCCCCGTGGCTAAAAACATCTGCCCCCAGCCACCCCAGAAAAGGCACATCTGGAAGATGCGCCTATTCTGGCACTTGGCCACTCTCTTCCCACTCCCGTGTAGCGGTGGGATATGGGGTAATGAAGGGTTAATGCCACCTTGCTAATGTAAGGTGACATTAAGCCAGATTAATAATGGAGAGGTGTCAATTATGACACCTATCCATTATTAATCCAATTGTAAGAAAGGGTTAAAAAACACACACACACATTATTAAAAATTATTTTAATGAAATAAACACACAGGTTGTTTTAGTATTTTATTGTTCTCTCAATCCATCAGAACACCCTCGCTTGGCAAAATAATTAACCCACAAGATACATACCTTCCGATGATCTGTCACGTCCAACGAGGTAATCCATCTGAAGGGGTTAATTATTTTACAGCCATGAGCTGCGCTAAAGCACTCACTCCTGGTTGTAATCCCCGGGTAATGAAAGGAAATCAGAGTGATCTGTACTTACATTGACTTGCGGTGAGGCGCCCCCTGGTGGATGAACTCATATGAACTCGAGCGTGGGAACTTTTCCAAGGCTCCAGTTCATGAGAACATCCACCAGAGGGCGCCTCACCGCAAGTCAATGTAAGTACAGATCACTCTGATTTCCTTTCGGCCGGTTTCACACGTCAGTGGCTCCGGTACGTGAGGTGACAGTTTCCTCACGTACCGGAGACACTGACACACGTAGACCCATAAAAATCAATGCATCTGTTCAGATGTCATTGATTTTTTGCGGACCGTGTCTCCGTGTGCCAAACACGGAGACATGTCAGTGTTCGTGGGAGCGCACGTATTACACGGACCCAATAGAGTCAATGGGTCCGTGTAAAACACGGACCTCACACGGACATTCTCCGTCTGGGGTCCGTGTGCGTGCAGGAGACAGCGCTACAGTAAGCGCTGTCCCCCCCACATGGTGCTGAAGCCGCGATTCATATCCTCTCTGCAGTAGCGTTTGCTGCAGAGAAAATATGAATAATAGTGTTTAAAATAAAGATCTATGTGTCCGCCGCCCTCCCACCCCCTGTGCGCCCCCCCGCTGGTCAGAAAATACTTACCCGGGTCCCCCGTCGGCTGTCGCTCCTTCCTGGTCTGGCCGCAGCTTACAGTATGCGGTCACGTGGGGCCGATCATTTACAATCATGAATAGTCGGCTCCGCCCCTATGGGAGGTGGAGCCACATATTCATGACTGTAAATGATCGGGCCCACGTGACCGCATACACTAGAAGCCGCGGCCAGACCAGGAAGGAGCGACAGCCGACGGGGGACCCGGGTAAGTATTTTCTGACCAGCGGGGGGGGCGCACCGGGGGTGGGAGGGCGGCGGACACATAGATCTTTATTTTAAACACTATTATTCATATTTTCTCTGCAGCAAACGCTGCTGCAGGGAACATATGAATCGCGGCTTCAGCATGATGCAGAGTGGGTACCACACGTTCCGTGTGGTACCCACTCGCCATACGGGCGGCACACGTGTGCCGCTCGTATGGCCTCCGTGAGTTCCCAGGCACACGGACACGGATAACTCCGGTACCGATTTATTCTGGTACCGGAAGTATCTGGATGTGTGGGACAGCCCTTCATTACCCGGGGATTACAGCCACGAGCGAGTGCTTTAGCGCAGCTCATGGCTGTAAAATAATTAACCCCTTCAGATGGATTACCTCGTTGGACGTGACAGATCATCGGAAGGTATGTATCTTGTGGGTTAATTATTTTGCCAAGCGAGGGTGTTCTGATGGATTGAGAGAACAATAAAATACTAAAACAACCTGTGTGTTTATTTCATTAAAATAATTTTTAATAATGTGTGTGTGTGTTTTTTAACCCTTTCTTACAATTGGATTAATAATGGATAGGTGTCATAATTGACACCTCTCCATTATTAATCTGGCTTAATGTCACCTTACATTAGCAAGGTGACATTAACCCTTCATTACCCCATATCCCACCGCTACACGGGAGTGGGAAGAGAGTGGCCAAGTGCCAGAATAGGAGCATCTTCCAGATGTGCCTTTTCTGGGGTGGCTGGGGGCAGATGTTTTTAGCCACGGGGGGGGGGGGGGGGGCAATAACCATGGACCCTCTCCTGGCTATTAATATCTACCCTCAGTCACTGGCTTTACTACTCTGGCGGAGAAAATTGCGCGGGAGCCCACGCCAATTTTTTCCGCCATTTAACCTTTTATTTGAGCAGCTACAGCGGCCAAATTTTGCACATACACGCTACTAACATTAGTAGTGTGGAATATGCAAAAAAAAAAGGGGATATGAGATGGTTTACTGTATGTAAACCATGTCTCATATCCTGTCGGGTTTGGGAAGGAGAAATGAGAAGCCGGCAATTGAATTACCGGCTTTTAACATATATCGCGCTGAATGAAATATAAATACAGAATATATATATATGTGTCTCAATCACATATCTATATATATATATATACTGTATATATTTTTTAATGAACATTTGAGCACATAAAGCCATTAGATGTCGGTTTTACAAGTTTGCGAGAAAATCTCGGCATACGGATGGCATACGGATGACACACGGATCATTTGATGCGAGGAAATCGCATCCTCGCACTGCACACGGATCACTGTTTTTGAAACATTTGTGCGATTCTCGTCCGTGAAAAACGGACCGTTGTTTTATACGTTATGTGTGTCCCCGGCCTTACAGAAAGAGCAGAGCTAGCAGCACTGCGGATATATAAATGCTGGGTGAGACTATTTCTTTAGCACCTGTGAAGACCTCATCTTTTTCGCAGCTACAGTTGTATCCAACCTGGAGAATCCATTAGAAGACCTAATAGGTCCCATTTCTCTCCTGGCTGCAGCCGTTTTATCAGTTCTGGGCTAATTGTCACAGACACAACATCAAATCTGTTCTTCTAATACTTCATTTAACAATTATTCATTTTCATTAGTTCCATTGCAATAAGCCTGAAATATTCCTCGCTGGGACATTTTATATATAGCAAGAATTATTACATAACAGTTTTAAAACAGAATGTCAGTGACGGAGAACAGGCAGCTGAGACCGAGCAAACAAACACCAAATACATATGTGACCAGTAAAAAAAAAGCGAAGAAATGGCTCTGGAGCTGGCACTGAGGAGAACGCAGGCAATAACAAGAGGCCAGATGCTCAATACCCAGAATAAGACACCATTACTGACACGCGAGTCAATAGTGGAGTTTGCATGACAAGCGGTTTCTTTCTGATAACAGGTTTAGGCTCAGTTCACACTGTATTCAGGGGGATCAATGGAAATCGTCTAGTGATTGTATATACTGTAGATCACCCCATACCCTGCAATATACGTTAAGTGCACTGTACCTGTTATTCAGATGGCTTTTAAGAATAAGCTGCCATGTCTACGTACATAAGAAATAACACTATTTCTGGCCATTTTAATGCTCTCCACCTAATTGCCAGTTGTCTCTGTGCTAGTGGGAGAAAATTAGCAGCTATGATGCTTCCTAAACACAGGACACACAAATATGAGAGATTCCTGATCTCCTGTGTCTATGTAGCACTTGTTATGTTCCAAAGCAGGAGCAACATGGAGGGCATTATACACCACTACTGAGCAGCATAGCTGTGAATCCAGCTCTCTGGTGAGATAAATCCATTATTAGATATCAGAAACATGGGGCTTTGTATCTTCCTCTGTTTTTCACACACTGCTCTTTCCTCCTCCTGTCCTCTCCATTGACTTCAATAGGCAGCAGGAATCTGATCCCACAGTGACCCGAGAGCCTGTCTTGATTAGATCAAGGCAGATTTTAGCTAATTTTCAGATTAGGTGGTCATCTCAAAAGGCAGATGGGGAAGATGTGTATATATATATATATATATATATATATATATATATATATATATATATATATATATATACACACACACATATATATATATATATATATACATATATATATATATATATATATATATATATATATATATATATATATATATATATATATATATATATATATATATATATATATAGGTGCATCTCACAAAATTAGAATATCATCAAAAAGTTAATTTATTTCAGTTGTTCAATACAAAAAGTGAAACTTATATATGATATAGAGTCGTTACACACAGAGTGATCTATTTCAAGTGTTTATTTCTGTTAATGTTGATGATTATGGCTTACAGGTAATGAAAACCAAAAGTCATTATCTCAGTAATTTTGAATATTTTATAACACCAGCTTGAAAAAATTATTTTAAAATCCGAAATGTTGGCCTACTGAAATGTATGTTCAGTAAATGCACTCAATACTTGGTCGGGGCTCCTTTGGCATCAATTACTGCACCACTGCGGCGTGGCATGGAGGAGATCAGCCTGTGGCACTGCTGAGGTGTTATGGAAGCCCAGGTTGCTTTGATAGCAGCCTTCAGCTCATCTGCATTGTTGGCTCTGGTGTCTCTCATCTTCCTCTTGACAATACCCTATAGATTCTCTATGAGGTTAAGGTCAGGCGAGTTTGCTGCCAATCAAGCACAGTGATACTGTTGTTTGTAAACCAGGAATTGGTACTTTTTGTCAGAGTGGACAGGGGCCAAGTTCTGCTGGAGAATGAAACTTCCATCTCCAAAAAACTTGCATGACGTGCTCTAAAATTTCCTGGTAGACGGCTGTGCTGACTTTGGTCCTGATAAAACACAGTTGACCTACATCAGCAGGTGACATGGCTCCCCAAACCATCACTGATTGTGGAAACTTCACAGTAGACCTCAAGCATCTTGGATTATGACCTTTCCACTCTTCCTCCAGACTCTGGGACCTTGACTTCCAAATGAAATGCTAAATGTACTTTCATCTGAAAACAACAACTTGGACCACTGAGCAACAGTCCACTTCTTTTTCTCCTTGGCCCAAGTAAGATGCTTCTGGCTATTGGTCATGAGTGGTTTGACACAAGGAATGCGACACTTGTAGCCCATGTCCTGTATACGTCTGTGTGTGGTGGCTCTTGAAGGAATGACTCCAGCAGCAGTCCACTCCTTGTGAATCTCCCCCAAATTTTTGAATGGCCTTTTCTTAACAATCCTTTCTAGGCTGCGGTTAACCCGGTTTCTTGTGCACCTTTTTCTACCACTTTGTTTCCTTCCACTCAACCTTCCATTAATATGCTTGGATAAAGCACTCTGAACATCCAGCTTCTTTAGCAATGACCTTTTGTGGCTTACCCTCCTTGTGGAGTGTGTCAGTGACTGGACATCTGTCAAGTCAGCAGTCTTCCCCATGATTGTGGAGCCTACTGAAACAGACTAAGGGACCTTTTTAAACACTTAGAAAGCCTTTTCACATTTTTTTTTATTAATTATTCTAATTTACTGAGACAATGGCGTTTGGGTTTTCATTGGCTGTAAGCCATAATCATCAACATTAACAGAAATAAACACTTGAAATAGATCACTCTGTCTGTAATGAGAGTTTATTAGTATGTATGTCTGCTGCGTACCACAGACTCGGTGAGAATATCTTCGCCTGTCGTATACATCTGGTATTAATGTATCAGAAATACTGTATATACATGTTGGCATGCAGTGACAGCAAACCTCTATTGTAAGACTTCTATCTATCTATCTATCTATCTATCTATCTATCTATCTATAATAAAAAGAGAGAGGTCACCTTGCCATGGTTGATGGGCTTACATGAATTGGCCAATTTGTGCACTAAGAAGCTTCATTTTTCATCTATTACTGTAAGTAAAAATAAAAAAATAAAAAATTTGGGGGACAATTTTGAGAAGTTTAATCCAAATTGAATGTTTTTCTGTGTTTTCGCATGGCCTAGATTCATGCACATGTGATGCTGTGTTCTATTTTGTCTATCTATCTATCTATCTATCTATCTATCTATCTATCTATCTATCTATCTATCCAATATATGGTGAAACCTGACAGTGACACGTCTTTGAGACCAATCAAAATTCCACTAATCGGGTTTTCTAGGTTTTAGTCTTTCAAACAAAACACCAATACTCAAACTTACATCGGAATTGAACATCTATCATGCAAAGTCTGGTCTAAATAGAAGAGGATGGTTTTTTGAAGTTTCTCAGTATACACAGTAATTCATTTTCTCACTATTTCTCACCTCCAGCAATTTCATTATTTTCAGTAATTAATTTCTGCATGTGTTGAGAAGGAAGATACCTTACCTATAATTAACCCAGTCTTTATAGTGTTCTTAATTTATAAGGAATCAATATAGAAGCTGAACAGCGGCACTTCAGAGGCCGGCAGGCTCGTAATATTCAACAAAACAGGTTGGCGAATATTGTGTAAGTGGATCGTAGGGTGAAGAATGATATCATTATATGCAATAAATGCCATTGTCAGATTGTTTAGATTTTGTTTTATGTGACATCTCATAACATTACCTCCTATTTATATTTATTTTAAATATTTGGTGTTAGTTTCTGTGAATATTATTAGCATCTGTATTTCTCAACATATTACATAACAACCTGGGGGGAAATGTCATATGTGACATCAGGGACCCGGTGCAGTGTATTAGTGCACTGCTGACCCTGATCTATCTATCTATCTATCTATCTATCTATCTATCTATCTATCTATCTATCTAATATCTATCTATCTATATAATATCTATCTATCTGTCTACAGTATCTATTATCTATCTATTGTATATCTATCTATCATCTATCTATTATCTCTCTATTATATATCTATCAATCTATCTATCTATCTATCTATCTATCTATCTATCTATCTATCTAATATCTATCTATCTATCTATCTATCTATCTATCTATCTATCTATGTATCTATTATCTATCTATCCATCTATTATCTATATATATATATCTATTGTCTATCTATCTATAGATCTATCTATCTATCTATCTATCTATCTATCTATCTATCTATCTATCTATATATCTATCTATCTATATGTTATCTATCTGTTGTCTAACTATTATCTGTATATCTATTATCTATATATCCCATATCTATCAATCTATCTATCCATTATCTATCTAATATCTTTCAATCTATCTGTCTATCTAGCTATCTATCTATTATATATATATATATATATCTATTGTCTATCTATCTGTCTATCTATCTATCTATCTGTCCCATATCTATCTATCTATCTATCTATCTATCTATCTATCTATCTATCTATCTATCTATCTATCTATCATGTATTATCTGTATATCTATTATCTATCTAATATCTTTCAATCTGTCTCTCTAGCTATTTATAGATCTATATATTATCTTTCTATCCATCTATCTATTATCTCTCTCTATATATATCTATTGTCTATCTATCTATCTATCTATCTATCTATCTATCTATCTATCTATCTATCTATCTATTTCTATGAATACTGATCTGATAAATTCGGGTATTACTGCTTCCTAATACTGGGTGACGTCTCCATTACTTAGGATGCTGGAATGACAACTCAAAAGTTCTAATATTAAGAAGAAATGGACACTGTATTTCATCCTGCTCTCTGCCCAGCAAAGAGTCTCAGGGATTAATAAGAGGACCACAGAGCCCCATTCATACTTACATCCAGGAAGATGGTCATGCCTTTGGTCATGTGCAGGGATGAGCTGATCTCCTCTGAAGAGTCAGTCCTGGAAGGAGAAGACATCTCCTGCCCATCCATTGTGTAATGCAGAGATTCCCAGGTGCCTGGATACCAGGTGAACTCCTTCCCTATGAAGCTTAGGTCTCTGAGTCAGAGATGCTCCCAGCAACTACCAATCTGCCTTGTGCTGATCCTCCTTCAGTTTCCTACAATCCCTCACCAGTGCTCATCCTCCTGATCAGCCCCACTGTACAGCCCCCTACCCTTCTCTCCCCACTGCTACTACTGTATATACCTAATTACTGTAGATTACAGTTTAGATCACAATCCCTCTGTAATCACCACATACATGGATCGGGACTATCCATAATAGAGACTGCAACAGAAATTATTACAATTATCTTAATAGATAAAAACAAATCCATAGATGAGAGATCACTGATGTTAAAGGTTAGAATATACGCTGTGAGCGCCATCCAGTGGTCAAGAAATGGAACTGTGCAGCTACAGTAAGGATTGCTGCTAAAATATTGAATTTATGTCGCGACTCACGAGAATAATTAGTCTCCATGTTTGCGTCCTATGACCTTCTTCTCGGACTGCCTTTACCAACATGTATCATACATGAAATCACAGGCAAAATATTGTTATGAGTAGAACACATAACTTTATGTATCGTTGAATGCACTTAAAGAGGAACAGTGTTTTTTTTTTTGTTAGTTTTTCTTCTATATCTGCAGACATGAAAATAAAAAAAAACTTGGCAATATATCCTATTATAGAAATCCACTTATTTCTCCTCCTGAACTGATCACTTATTCTCATTTCACAAAGAGAAGTGAGTTTTCGTTGAATACAGACTTTTCCATTACTGAGATAGGAGATGACAGCTGGTGCTCATAAAGTTCTATGGAGAACTGTAACTGTCGTGTCAGGAGAACTTGCAGCAGAAGGTCCGTGTCTATCACAAGCTCCTCCGCCTCCATAGAACTTTGAAAGCACCAACTGTCATCCAACTCAGTCCTGGAGGAGAAGGTTCCTCTGATAAGATGTGTTACAAAGCTACTTATTCTCTGTTGAGAGTCAAGTTGAAATTATCACATATGTGATAAAGAATTGATTTTTCACATGTTGACTTCTATGAGGAATTTCTATGTCCTTGGAGGAATGTATGGACGTTTTGTGTTTCATTGAACACCATCGCGCTTGTCTCAGCCTCAATGATGCCTTGCTATGCAGCAAACCAGTCCAAGAAAGTTGTTGTTTAGCTCAGAGGTGGTCATTTTGGGTGCTTTTCGGGTACAGTTGCAAGCAGTAAAATGCTGATTTACACAAATTTCTATTGCCCAATGGACAAAAAATACACTGATTCCACATATTGAAAAGAAGCAAAAACTTCACTTTTATTAATAAATAGAAGACAGAATCCAATCTACAATGAATAGATTCTCAGTGGTACTAATACTAAGTATATAGCATGGTGCTATGGGTGATGTCATACCTCCCAACTTTTGAAGATGGGAAAGAGGGACAAAGTTTGCAGCGCGCAACGTGCGGCGTGGCAAATTTTAGGCCACGCCTCTGACCACACCCATTCACAACTAGTCACATTCATATCCACGTCCAAACCACACCCATTTAGCACTGCTGATCACAGTTTCATAAAGAATAATTATAAACAAAAAATATGGCCACACAGTGCTCCATACTGTATAATGGCCACACATGACACTTCGTACCATATAATGGCCACACATAGCTGCTCCTACACATGCGGCTGCACTCCGTACACTTTGCACACATGTCTCCGCTCCGTACACATGTGCTCCGCTCCATACACCTCATACACACATGGCTCCACTTCATACACCTCATACACACACGGCTCCGCTCTGTACACCTCGTACACATTCAGCTCCGCTCCATACACCTTGTACACATTTAGCTCCGCTCCATACACCTCATACACACACCCGTGGGGAAAATTAGCAGCCACATTGATTAGCCTAGCATCGTGACCCTCTCCCAGGGAGCTGCAGCTTCTCCTCCTCCGCAATTCACTGGAGTCGTCTGTGACATCGACTACTGGTGATCATCTGTCGCTCTGCAATCACACAGCACTGAGCAACCGAGGCAAACAGAGGAGGCTGTGAGTGTCCATCCCACCCTGCTCAGCCCCACTCATTCCACGCACGATTACTAGCCAGGCATTAGCTCCAGTCCACTGGTCTGCTGCTTACATTGCGGCACCCAGGCTGTGTTCGAAAGGTAAGCCCTGGTAAGGTGGTGACTGTGTTACGTACCTCAAAGAAGTGTCCCCTCTTTCTCCCTCTCTGAACTGTACCGCAAACGCACACTGGAAGACTCGGGAACATACGGAAGGGGAAGGGTCATGGCCTAACACAAGGGGGCGTGTGACGGCTGCTTCTCCTGTTGTCTGTGGGAAGTAGAGTGTCCCGTGCGGGACAGCGGGGAAAAACATCAAAACGGGACAGTCCCGCACAATGAGGGACGGTTGGGAGCTATGGTGATGTGTCAGCCCAGTACTAGTCCTAACAAAACCCATGATAAAATCAAAATCAGCAAATACCCTGCTGTAAATGAATAGTAATAGTGCATGTACATAATATAGGGGACTTAGTTGACACCATTTTGATCAAAAAAGTGTAAAAGCCAACCCACCGCGACAAGGTGTACCCCAATCAGGATGGTCCCTAACTCTTAGCTCACCTTGATAAAGTGGGGAAAATAAGTATTTGATACACTGCCGATTTTGAAAGTTTTCCCACCTACAAAGAATGGAGAGGTCTGTAATTTTTATCATGGTACACTTCAACTGTGAGAGACAGAATCTAAAAATAAAACCCAGAAAATCGCATTGTTTGATTTTTACACAATTAATTTTCATTTTATTGCATGAAATAAGTATTTGATACAATAGAAAATCAGAACTTAATATTTGGTACAGAAACCTTTGTTGGCAATTACAGAGGTTCTTCACCAAGTTTGCACACACTGCTGCAGGGTTTTTATCCCACTCCTCCAAACAGATCTTCTCCAGATCTTTCAGGTATTGGGGCTGTCACTGGGGAACATTGAGTTTCAGCTCTCTGCAAAGATTTTCTATTGGGTTCAGGTCTGCAGCCTGGCTAGGCCACTTCAGGACCTTGAAATGCTTCTTACGGAGCCACTCCTTAGTTTCCCTTGTGTGTTTCGGGTCATTTTAATGCTAGAAGACCCAGCCATGACCCATCTTCAATACTCTTACTGAGGGAAGGAGGTTGTTGGCCGAAATCTTGCTATACATGACCCCATCCATCCTTCCTTCAATGCAGTGCAGTTGTCTTGTTCCCTTTGCAGAAAATCACCTGTCATGTCGGACACTGTTCAGACCAGGTCGTCTGACAGACAGCGGTAATTCCACGTTTGACCACTGTTTGCTCATTGGCATCGGCTAGTTTTTGTCTGGCTGCTCCGGGGTTAATTTATCTGATCCTCGGATTGGAAGCTGGGCCATGCCCATTTCCTTTAAATGGTTCTCCTGATCTTTGGGCGTCGCCGATTATAGCTTCTGTCTTATCCTTAGTTATCTCGGTCCGGAGTGGAGAGCTGGTTGTTGGAGAATCGTTGCTGGTGGTGTATTTTCCTTTGTCTTATTTACTCCTTCCTATATTTGTATTTATGTTGCCCTGCACATTTATAGTGTATTCCTGATTGACTGCGGCGTGATGTATATTTTCCTTTATCCTTGTTTGTTATAACTGTGGGTATTGGTCTATTGTATTCACTGGGTGGTGGGCGGTGGTCTTCAGTCTAGGGCTGAATCAGGAGTCAGGGTGAGGGTGGAGGCCTGAACATGCACACCTTCAGTGTAAACTTCAGGTAGAGGGTCAGACAGGGTTTCCCTAGTCTGAGGGAAATTGCAGGGGCCCGGGTTATTAGCTCTCGCCCTTCTTGTCTCCCCGTGACATTACCCCAGAGTATGATTATTCCCCCACCATGCTTCATGGTTGGGACGGTGTTCTTGGTGTTGTACTCATCCTTCTTCTTCTTCCAAACACAGCAAATGGAGATGATGAAAAAAAGTTCTATTTTGGTCTCATCTTACTATATGACCTTCTTCCATGCCTCCTCTGGATCATCCAGATGGTTACTGGTGAATTTCAAACAGACCTGGACATGTGTTGGATTGAGCAGGGGGACCTTGCGTGCCTTGCAGGATTTTAATCCATGATGGCATAGTGTGTTACTAAAGGTAATGTTTGAGACTGTGGTCCCACCTCTCTTCATGTCATTGACCAGGTCCTCCCGTGTAGTTCTGGGCTACTTCCTGACCTTTTCAGAATCATCCTTACCCCACAACACGAGATCTTGCATGAAGCCCCAGACTGAGGAAGATTGAAAGTCATTGTGTGTTTCTAAAAATTATGCAATCAGTTGTTACCTTCTCACCAAGCTGCTTGCCTATTATCCTGTAGCCCAGCCCAACCATTTGCTGGTCTACAATTTTGCTCCTTGTGTCCTTAGACCGCTCTTTGGTCTTGGCCATGGTGGAGAGGTTGGAGTGTGATTGACTATGTGGACAGGTGTCTTAAATACAGGTAACAAGATCAAGCAGGTGCAATTATACAGGTAAAGAGTGTAGAGTAGGAGGGCTTCTTAAAGAAAATCTAACAGGTCTGTGAGAACCAGAATTCTTCCTGGTTGGTAGGTGATCAAATACTTATTTCATGCAATAAAATGCAATTTCATTATTTAAAAATCATAATATGTGATTTTCTGTTTATTATTTTTAGATTTTGTCCCTAACAGGTGAAGTGTACCTACGATAAAAATTACAAACCTCTCTATTCTTTGTATGTGGGAAAGCTTGCAAAATCCGCCATGCTTCAGATCCGTATTTTCCCCACTGTATGTGTCAGCAGTCCTCAAAATAGACAGGGGCAGAGCAGGACCTAGACCTGAATATCTAGGCACTTGCCCATAGAAAACTATATAGACAAGAAAAAAAAATTAAGCTTGACTTAAGTTGGTACACATGCAGCACATAAACACATGTCCACAATGGCCATAAAACATATAAAACCTACAAGAAAAAAAATGAGCAAAAACTCTGCTTGAAATATGTAAAAAGCAAAAAGTGCATCTAAATAACAGAGTTTTTAGTAATACTGTTTTTGATCAAAAATAGCATAAAAGCCATCCAACCACGTCAAGGTAACTCTGATCGGGACAGTCCTATGCTGTCTAATATTAAAACATTACCGTGTGTCATGTTGACCTCAGTGTGAATAAGGGCAGACAAAAGAACTGGGCCCAACCAGTGAACACCAGTCTGTGGGAAGCTTTATATCCAATCTCTAGCTCAGAAAAGGGAGGCCACACCCCGGCTTGCACAGAAAGCAATAATAGAAAGAAAAAGAAAACACAAAAATTGAGCTTGACTTAAGTTGATACACATGCAGCATTTAAACGCATGTTCACATTGGCCATAAAACATATACAACCTACAAGAGAAAAAATGAGCAAAAACCTTGCTGTAACTAAGTAAAAAGCAAAAAGCGCATCTAAATAACACAGAGTTTTTAGTAATACTGTTTTTGATTTAAAAAAAAAATAGCATAAAAGCCATCCCACCACGACAAGGTAACTCTGATCGGGACGGTCCTACGCTGTCCAATATTAAAACCTTACCATGTGTCAATGTTAACCTCAGTGTGAATAAGGGCAGACAACAGGACAAGACAAGAAGCTGCGCCCAAAAAGGGGGAGCCATAGAAAGTACAAAAAACTAAACCAAAATGAAGGAAATGAGCCAGAACACAAGTTCGTATAAGTGCAATTAATAGGTGCCCATTCACACTGTGGTCATTTATCAGACAAAACCGAGGATAACAACTAAATGAGCCCATATCCTTGTATGATGATACCCTAGTCTAGTACTTGTAATGCAGGGATCAGCAGTGTAAGGATCTGAGGTGTCTAAGAGCCAGCAGGGCTGGGGCAATCTTCCTGAAACCCAAGCAACATGGAAAATTCAGAACTATAAAAGGCTTGTGGCACCTCAATAAATATTTGTAAGGAAGCCTTCAGGGTAGAAATGATCCGTTCTGTGGTGTCTTTGCTAAATTGTCACAACCTCATGTAGACACTTTAGCAAACACACCACAGCAAAGACATCCACCCCATTATGATCCACAGCGCCCGTTATATTCGTCAAGCTGGTCCTTCCAAGGATAGTCCATCCTCATCTGGAGTACGGTAGATTGTCATCTTTCGATTTCTTGACACTATAGAGCGTGATTCCTGCCTTATGGTTCAGTTCAGGCATATTCATTTCTCCTCTCCGACTATTTTAAAATTTCTCTTTTCTTTAGACACAATTGCAGTGTGAAGGCAGGTAATAGTGTAAAATAATAAACCACAAATACTCACCTGTCCTTACTCCTGTCGCTCCATTAGGACTAGAAGTGATGATATCTGATTCTTTGGGGCTTGTGACTGGCTGTAGCCTTCATGTGACTGAAGTGGTGCATCATCCGTGCACATGTGGTTGTCATCTACTCTTATGAAGAATTCATTCTAGGATTCAGAAAAGCAACAAAATAGTATAAACCTCAATCATCAGAAACATTTTCATGTAGAACAGAGACCCGAGCTCAGCATTGTATGGAGAGCGACTGGCGGGTCCTGTATATAGTAACTGATGGTGACATACCTGTATGTAAGTGACGGATCGCTTCAGAGAGTCCCCCTGGCAGCAGGCAGCCGAACGTAAGGTTTTCTGGAAGAAGAGGATATTAGTATTATATAATCAGCCTCCTTGTACGTCACATCGGTGTCTATAGGAGCATTCAGGACAGGAGATGGGAGAATTATAGAGATTGGCATTTATTATAATACTTACATATATAATGAGGAGGGTCCCGCATGTCGGCTGTCACTGGGGCCGCACATTCACATCTTTATATGTCTGTAAAATACAGAAAGACTTCAATATATACACATCAAATACCAAATATCTGCCAAGTGACTCTGTGATCTCTGTGTGTGAGCGGAGGAGTAAACCATGTCCTGCACTGACCTCGGACTCTCCTACTGAAGGTCTTGGTTTGGTCCAGTTGGTGATGAGGTGGAGGGTTCTCCTTATCCTTTGAAAGTCCATTTATAAAGATCCATAATAACATTATGTTTACATTGCAGGGTAGCGAGCTCCAGCCTGCCTATATATTTCTGTGTAAAAGTAAAGACTCAGAGATTATTATATATATGACATTCAGCTCTCTATAACAATTACATTATTACATATGTCCTACACAGACTCTTCTTTTTCTCCATTGTGATCATACAGCAGAGAAACCCTAAACTGACACTAATAATTCCTTTATAAGAACGTCTGGAGTAGTGATGAGCGAGTGGACTCGTTGCTCGGGTGATCTCCAAGTATTTGTTAGTGTTCAGAGATTTAGTTTTCATCGCCGCAGCTGAATGATTTACAGCTATTAGCCAGGCTGAGTACATGTGGGGGTTGCCTGGATGTTAGGGAATCCCCACATGTAATCAAGCTGTGTAGCAGCTGTAAATAATACAACTGCGGCAATGAAAACTAAATCTCCGAGCCATTACAAATACTCGGCGACCACCCGAGCGTGCTCAGGAAAACCCGAGCAACGAGTACACTCACTCATCACTAGTCAGGAACCATTTTCTTGCTGCCATCGTCCTAATTAGAAGACCATAAGGATATGTGAAATGAAAAAATGTGTAAATCACAAGACGGATAAATAGATACCTCAGGGTTTATGGTGAACCAGTGATCAATGGATTCAGAATCGGCCTCCAGATCAGATCTGGTATCTCAGGCCCCTAAAACTATTAATGAGAGAACTGGGACAAAAGAAAGAAATATTAGTAAGAAGAATAAAAGAGCAGAATAATTGGAAAGGTACTCACGCCACCGATGATAAGACAGGATAAAATGATGAAAATGTTGTAGTTGCCTGAAAAGATAATAGAGAAGAAATTAATTCAGATCCTTCCATATATTACGTAGAAGAAAGTGCTGTGCACACGGCGTCCATAGTGCTAACATTAAAGAGGACCTATCCGCTCTCCTAATAGTTCTGGTTTAGTAAATAGATGCGTTCCCTATAACATAACAATGCTGGAGCCTCTTTGTGTATAATAATGCCCTAGCGTCCTCTACCTATATTGTACCGTCCTTACTCAGGGTAACATAGTATTTTGTCACATCTGATACAAGCAAAATAATTACCACACTATAAAGGAGTTGTCCAGGCTTGAGGGTAGTCTGCAGTTACTCTATGTGACTGCAGACTTGTGAATCCTGAAATAAATCACTGTGCGTTCTGTCAGGATTGGCGAGTGCCGGCGCCAAGAGCAGGTGGGAATGAGACCAAAAGCTTGTGTTTTTTGCACAAATGATCATGAGAGGACTAGACATGCATTACCTCGCTCAAAGCTTGAGGTTAAAGTCTGCACTGCAGTTACTCTATGTGACTGCAGACTTGTGGAATCCTGAAAGCGCTTATTGTGTTCACTGTCAGGATTCTTGGGTGCAGGTGTCAAGAGCAGGCGGCCATGTGATTTGGATACATGTGGTCACGTGCCGACTAGACGTCCGCCAATTTTCTCAATAAAAGTGAATTGAGCAAGGCCGAATGCGCCTAATAGGAATGTGGCTGGAAGTATGCAGATCACATACTTTCAATCACTTAAACACCCGCTTCTGGTGCTGGCACCAGAGAATACTGACAGCTCGCACACTGTGTGGATTTGTGGGTTGCCAGAGGGCGGTAGTTGTGTGTGAGCTGCTGTTGCATGTCACCCTGGTACTCTATAGGAAATTTGTGTCCTAGATCCCATGTGCTGTGGTGTGTGGGGTGTGTTGCACTCCCTGGGTACTCAGCTCAGTCTCTCTTTACGTCCAATGTCCTTTACTTCTCCAACCCATGACTTCACATCAATTTTCCTAGATAAGGAAGGGGTTAAGGGGCCTTTCCATAACACCTGGATCAAGCGTTGATCTCCAGATGTTACAGGAGTATAAACACCCAGGGAGCTCTAGTAATGTCTCACACTGCCCAGAACAAGGTGTTATTGTAAGAGGGTGGTGCTGTTATGGATAATAAGAAACACGCTGTCACTTTAAGAGGCTGCATCTCCTTGTCTGATGTGATGGTATGTTCTGCTGTTCTCCCCGACTCTTGTTGTTGCTATGGACTGGTCGGGGCTGTGTGGAGGAGGTGGAGCTGAGCAACGAGGAAGAAGAAGTTTCGAGAGGGAACTGAGTGAACTGTGAGCTGTTCTGTCTGCAAGGAAGAGTCGTTGGTTGCAAGAAAGATTACACAGCTTGAGACAAACTGCGATTATTAAATAGACTTTCCCGGTTGCAGCGAAGGGTGGCTGCTCTGTGCTGGTTTGTGGAGCCACGAAGATACGGAGAAGGGGACTTACGGTTTCCAGGAGCAAAGAGAAGGCCACGCTTTACAGAGCCGACAGGAATCCGTGCGCACCACCGTTCTGGACTTTGGGGGGCCCCCTGGGACTGGACCTGTGTCCCCAACATCACCGTGAGTCTGTTCCTGTCTGGTGCACCAGTTAGGGCCTAGTACAGGTTTCAGTAGTTAGGGCACGGTAGCCGTGTGGCCTGTGTAGTAAAGGCCAGGGAGATTATATGCAGAGTAGCAACGATATATGTGTTTATTGTGTAAAGTTGCTTGTGAGATAGATTTTGAGTTTTGCAATTGCTTAAGCACTGTGCTATTTTACAGACAAATTGACTCATGTGCATTACCTTTTGTTATTGTAAACCCCTGTTTGCACCTTCCTTGTCCTTTCCATTTTCTGTCTCCCAATAAATCTATCCCTTGTGGTTTGCACCTCATCTTGTGTACAGTAGTCTTCCTGCACCGTGGTGGTCCCCCGGCCATCGCTTCAAGTGGCGCTGCGAGCAGGGTACTGTCATTAAGATGGAGGCAGCAGACAACAATGGCGGGAATGTTAACATTATTGGGGATGCTGTGGGCATTGGTGGAACCCCTGCAAGGACACTCCCTATGGGCACCATATTTAGTGTGCTCCCAAAGTTTGACGGCAAGGATATGCCACTGTCCGACTGGGTGTCCTGGCTGCAATGCACCCTGAAGATTTATAACATAAGCCCAGACCTTGAAGTGGAAATTGCTTTAACTGCCCTAGAGGGGGAAGCCCGCAGAAACGTCTGCCTACAACCAGAACTCACCCGCAGTACCCTGAAGGAGCTAGTGAAGTTCCTGGAAGAGATCTACGGCGAGACGGCTAGCGCGGGACATCTTGGCGCCAAATTTTTCTCTAGGCTGCAGCGGGAAGAAGAAGGAATCTCTCAGTATGCGACAGCACTGCAAGAAGTGTTCGAAGAGGTGCAGAGAAAGGAGGCGGATGGATTTGGCAGCATGGGCTCTAAAGACCGGATACTCCGGGAGCAATTCATTTTGGGACTACACAGTACATCCTTGAGGCAAGCACTGTCAGAACGGGTCCGGGCAGATCCAGCCCTTACGTTTCTTCAAGTCCTGGCGGAAACAGTGGCCCGAAGTAAAGAAGAAAGCTATGCGTCTGGAGTGATGCGTGTCCAGGGCACCAATTCCAGAGGGGACTCAAACCATCAAGAAGTGCTGGTTCAGGTAGTACAAGACTTGCAGCGGTCCCTTGTTAACGTGCAAGAGAAACTGACCCAGATGGAGCGGAGAGTGGGGGAACTACAAGAGACTGACCCACCATACTCATGCAACCATCCTTCGGCCCGATCGACAAGGGATCAGTGGGAACAAGCCCCCTCCCGTCAGGCACCGGCGGCACGAGGACAGACTCGAAGTACTCCTCGGCGAGGAGGAGGCATTCAATGCTGGGAGTGTGGAGGACGGGGGCACCTTGCCAGAGATTGTCAGAACTATACTCAAGGCCAGTGGAAGCCGCCGTTAAACTACCAACCCCCGCGGTAGTGCGGCACTCTGTGGGGGAGGCGAGAAGAGAGGCCGCTCCATATCATAACGAACACTTGATTACTGGGAGCCCCATCCTACGTGCTGAATTTGAAGGAGTTCTGGTGGATTGCCTGGTAGATACCGGGTCACAAGTGACAACGATGTCAGAAGCGTACTTCAAGCAGCATTTCCAGAACCTGGCTAAGCCAGAGAAAGAGACATTGATTTGCTTGTTTGCTGCCAACGAACAACCGATTCCGGTCACAGGGGTCGTGTGGATGAATATTCGAATTTGTGGACAAGCAGTTGGAAGAAAAGGGATCCTACTAGTCCCTGAACCTGTCAAGAAAGATGTGCCTGTAGTACTGGGAATGAATATCCTACGTGAACTCGATCAGATTATGTTTACCAAACGGGGACCTGGATATTGGAAGAAGGCTACCCCACATAAACCTACTCAAGAAGCCCTTCAACGACTGATCCGCGTCTGTGGGACGCAGAAGAGTGTGCCATCTTATCAGACGGTGGGGGTCATCCGGGCTCCTGGGAAAGAACCTGTAATCCTACCTCCCGAGCGAGAAACTATAGTGTACCTTCCAGTGGGGACTCACCGCAACCTTGATGGGTTGGAAGTGGTTGTTCAGCCTGTGGTAGGCGGAGGAGTGGATCAAGAAGTCATGATAGCTCGTACGATAGCTGTGGTCCAGCGAGGATATGTCCCCATCAGAGCTTTGAATGTGAGCCCCAGGGAGGTCGCCTTGCCACAAGGGACAGATCTGGCCCTGGTGTACCTACATAAGGGTGAAGTGGTGAGCCAGAAGGAGATGTCTTTATCACCGAAAGAAGGCGTGCGGTGGACCCTAGCAGTTGCTGCGGGAGACGAAGAGACACCATCCCCGGAGTGGAGTGGACGGGTCATCCTTGAGCAAATGGAAGTGGATGAGAAGGCTATGGGCCCTGAGCGTGCGCAAGCAATAGAAACTATGCTGTGGAAAAATCAGGCCGTATTCGCCCGTCACGCCGAAGATTTCGGCTGTACTGAAGCCATCACGCATGAGATCCCGACTGGGGAAGCTCGTCCAATTCGAGAACGATATCGGCAGATTCCGCCCAAAATGTACCAAGAGGTGAAAACATTACTGAGGCAGATGCTGGATTCAGGAGTGGTACAGAGTAGTCAGAGTGTAGCGCCCCCACCGCCGCAGGGCCGAGGGGTACCCGGTACCGGGTCTCTGAGTCTCTGCTCTGGGGTTGTCACGGTGGCTAGGCCCGATCCGTGACCCTGCCGAGGGGCGCACAGTGATAGGTATGGTGAATGATGGTGACGATGGTGCTGTGGTAGTGCGGTGCAGTAAATAACGAGGACACCAGGTTGCAGTCTCTTTACCTCTTTACTGAAGATCTCTGGGTCCTCAGTCCAGAACACGGTTCACCAGGCTGCGCAAGTCCGGCCGGTCCAATGGCACCTCCAGAGTTCTCTTCACAGGTGGAAATCGGTGCCTTCCTTCTAGCGCTATGTGTTGTGGTCCTTCCCTGCTGTGCTTACAGAAAGTCCCCACAACTGTTGTGTCTGTTTCTTAAGTTCCCTCACAACTCGATTAGATGATGTTCTGCTAATCCTCCGTCCCTCCCTGATGTTCTGGTTGGAACGGCACCCGTTTGACGGGTAGGCTCGGAGCTCTTCCGGGACCCTAGAGTCGCCCCTCTCCACAAGTTGCCCCCCAAGACTGCATAGGTGATTTAAGTTAGACAGCCCGCCTTAAACTGACTGTCCTGCCGCTGTTTGGAGTATTGCTTGAAGCTGAATGTTATGATACTCCCTCGGCGTTCCGGCCACCGGTAGTGCGCCTCAGTAGGATGTTGCTTCGGTCTTACAGCACGACTCCTACTGGTATTTCTCCTTTTGCTTGATCTCGTTTCTCACTCAGCACAATCTATCTCGCTTCTAATCCTTCCTTGGGCACCGCCGCTATCCTGAGCAGGCACGGTCCCGTTACGTTCGTTCAAGTTGCCAAGCCTCTGTCAGGATCCCACCCCTGACAGAGACCCTACTGTATCTTCCCCCACAACACCCTCTGCCACAAGGTGTTGCCTGGTTCCAACCCAGTCAGCTTTCTCCTCTAACTTCCTACCTGACCCCCAGTTTACCCACTATGGTGGGGAGTGGCCTAGTGAATAGAACCCTTAGCTCCCCCCGGAGGCCCGACTGTGAAATGTATTGGTGTCTGTGATACCTGATCAGATGAACTCCTTCAGTGCCATCAGACGTACCGTAGCTCCCCGTAGTGGCGGAGCCACAGTACTGCAACGACCAGGACTCTGGGGCGCTGCACTCCCCCCTGGTTAAACACAGTACTCCGGGACTGAGAAGAAAACAACAATACAAGTTAGCAAAAAGACATACAGTTTTGTTGAGTGCAATAACAATAAGTATATTTAAACAGAGCTTCCCTTTATGGGAGGTGAGGACACTTGAACGTTACAAACATGGTTAAATATCATAGCAACATGCTATAAATAACTTTTTCTTACCCAACCGGGTATTCTACTAGTACAAAATGGTTGAACAATAATTTAACATTGCCTTTAAGGACATACACTCAGAATCCACTAAAGACCTTCTTATAATCACATTATAAGGCAATTTAACTGTTTCATTCTCCTTCTTTAAATCTGCAGGACCGCCTGTCCTAACGGCACCAGACCTACTGCCTCTCCTTTCTATGCAGGACCGCCCCGTTCAGCCCGGGCCTACTGCCTTTTCAACTACTATACACAGTATAGAACATAACATTACTTTCAGTTTAAGAGCACTGAGCCATCCCTATATGGCTCCTATGAGGACTCAGGGTTCACCTTCTATCCCCATTATCTATCAACATTATCAAAAACAGTTTCTATCGAACATTAAACCTTCTCATTATCTTTCTCACTAACATGCATGCTGGACACCACGTCTACCCCTACGGGCCCACTGCATCCTTCTTCTAGCTTTCACTTTCTTTCTGGAAACATCATCAGCATTTCTTTACAATTAACTAGTTGGGTACGTATAACTTTCTCACATAAACATTATCATCACGTTCTCTTTATCAAAACATCATTGCTATCTCTCAGTCTTAAAGCAATGCCAATCTTTTAAGTGCAACAAGTGAACATCCCCTTTAAGAGGGGACCAAGTCTCTATGAGGTAGCATATCTTCTCAAGCTACCAGTCCATACTCAGCAAAGGTTCCAGTGTGGTATCTTCACAAAGAGTCCTTCTTTAAGTAAAACCAGTAGGGAGCACCTTTAATAAGGTGCAAACTATGTACAAAAAGTTTGTATCATGCACTGTTCATGATTGCGGCAGTTCTGGAAACTTTGTGCAAAACTTTAGAAAAAATCAAACAAAACAATAGGGATCCCGGGTCAAAAAAAGGATTCCCTTAAGAGTTAACCCTGGACGGGTTTAGCAACAAAACATAAGAGAACAGTAACTATTTACATATTAATAAAGCAATTATGCTTACTCATTTTTCGGGGAAGAAGGTGGTCTCCTTCCGGGCCTCACCAGACCAACGGGTCGTGCTGCCGATCCAGGGAGTGGTTCTGGTCCCAGCAACGACAGGATCCCTCGCCGTGATGCTCTTTTTCCGGATGATCCGGCATGCCCCCCAAGGTACATGGTAGGTCCGGGTTCCCCGCTGCTCCGCAGGGTCAGGTTCCGTTGCCTTTTCGGCGGGAGGTTCGTCTTCGGAGGTTGCTGCGGCAGCCTGGAGCGCGACGTACCGCTGGACGCCCCGCGCCATCCAGCCAGCGTCGCCTGTTGCTCTCCTCCACCTGGTGTAGGTTACGACATCACCTGGCTCCAGGTCGCGAGCGAACCCTCCTCTGCAGGGCTCTACCTCCTCTCGGTCCACGTGGACTTGTAGCGGCTCCCCGATCTCCTGTATAACCCCTCTTCCATATCGGGGGTTGAAGGAGACCACTACACCCCAGTGGGACGATGGGATCTCTGCGACGCTGGTCAGATCAACCTGGGTCGCCGGTTGTGGTCGATCTCGCCATGCAGCCATCAAACGCCGCAGGTGTTCGGCCTCGGGCATGATCTTCAGGCCCTGCATCTGCGGCACACTTTCAGCCGTGGCCGGGTTGAGAGGAGCAGGGGACACCAGAGACAAACGGACCTCCGTGGGCTGGCCCAGCCGAGCGAGCACGCGGGCATCAGCCTCCAGGCGGCGTGCTATCCTGCGGGCCTCGGCTGCAGCTACACACTCCTCAGACAGTGGCAAGGGGGGTCGGCCCATTGGGGGCTCCGTGAGGGCCAGTCCCCGCAACGTTGGCGCATCTGGGGCTGTGTCGAGTGGCGCAGCCTCAGGCTGGATCGGGTCAGTCCCACGCGGTGTTCCAGATGTCGCCATCTTTTCTTCTTCTCCAGTGTCCTCTTCCCGCGGTCTCTTTCGTGGGTGGCCCCGTCTCCATGGCCTCCACTCTCCAAACAGGATCAGGAGGTGGGCTGTTGTGAAATTGGATTCTGGGCTCCCCCGGTGGCCACTGGTGGAATTGAACTTGTGTGCATCATCCTCTCTGTTCACCTGTTCCCATCAGGATGTGGGAGTCTCTATATAACCTTGCTCCTCTGTCAGTTTCATGCCGGTCAACAATGTAATCAGAAGCCTTTCTTTGCATGTTCCTGCTACTAGACAACTCCCAGCTAAGTTGGACTTTCGTCCTTGTTTGTTTTTGCATTTTGTTCCAGTTCACAGCTGCTGTTTCGTTACTGTGTCTGGAAAGCTCTTGTGATCTGAAATTGCCACTCTGGTGTTATGAGTTAATACTAGAGTCTTAAAGTAATTTCTGGATGGTGTTTTGATAGGGTTTTCAGCTGACCATGAAAGTGCCCTTTCTGTCTTCCTGCTATCTAGTAAGCGGACCTCGATTTTGCTAAACCTATTTTCATACTACGTTTGTCATTTCATCTAAAATCACCGCCAATATATGTGGGGGCCTCTGTCTGCCTTTTGGGGAAATTTCTCTAGAGGTGAGCCAGGACTGTATTTTCCTCTGCTAGGATTAGTTAGTCCTCCGGCTGGCGCTGGGCGTCTAGGGATAAAACGTAGGCACGCTACCCGGCCACTGTTAATTGTGCGGCAGGTTTAGTTCATGGTCAGTTTAGATTCCATCTTCCAAGAGCTAGTTCTTATATATGCTGGGCTATGTTCTCTCGCCATTGAGAATCATGACAGTTTGACCGGCCAAAAAGGGTTAAATTATTGGCTGAGAAAGGAGGGAAAAAAGAAGTCTGCTGAAATTTTTTTTTTTTTCTCTAGTTCTGAGTGTGCTCATAATTGAATCACTTGCTAGTCTGCCTATACTGCAGCCTTCCTCTCTTTCTCTCCTTCTAATCCTTGAATGGCTCTGTGTTCACCTGTTTGAAATGGATCTTCAGAGTGTAGCTACAGGTTTGAATAATCTCGCCACGAAGGTACAAAATTTGCAAGATTTTGTTGTTCATGCACCTATGTCTGAACCTAGAATTCCTTTGCCTGAATTTTTTTCAGGGAATAGATCTTGCTTTCAAAATTTTAAAAAATAATTGCAAATTGTTTTTGTCCCTGAAGTCTCGCTCTGCCGGAGATCCTGCACAGCAGGTCAGGATTGTAATTTCCTTGCTCCGGGGCGACCCTCAAGATTGGGCTTTTGCATTGACACCAGGGGATCCTGCGTTGCTCAATGTGGATGCGTTTTTTCTGGCCTTGGGGTTGCTTTATGAGGAACCTCATTTAGAGCTTCAGGCGGAAAAAGCTTTGATGTCCCTATCTCAGGGGCAAGATGAAGCTGAAATATACTGCCAAAAATTCCGTAAATGGTCTGTGCTTACTCAGTGGAATGAGTGCGCCCTGGCGGCGATTTTCAGAGAAGGTCTCTCTGATGCCATTAAGGATGTTATGGTGGGGTTCCCTGTGCCTGCGGGTCTGAATGAGTCCATGACAATGGCTATTCAGATCGATAGGCGTCTGCGGGAGCGCAAACCTGTGCACCATTTGGCGGTGTCTACTGAGAAGACGCCAGAAAATATGCAATGTGATAGAATTCTGTCCAGAAGCGAGCGGCAGAATTTTAGACGAAAAAATGGGTTGTGCTTCTATTGTGGTGATTCAACTCATGTTATATCAGCATGCTCTAAGCGTACTAAGAAGCTTGACAAGTCTGTTTCAATTAGCACTTTACAGTCTAAGTTTATTCTATCTGTGACCCTGATTTGTTCTTTATCATCTATTACCGCGGACGCCTATGTCGACTCTGGCGCCGCTTTGAGTCTTATGGATTGGTCCTTTGCCAAACGCTGTGGGTATGATTTGGAGCCTTTGGAAGCTCCTATACCTCTGAAGGGGATTGACTCCACCCCATTGGCTAGTAATAAACCACAATACTGGACACAAGTAACTATGCGTATTAATCCGGATCACCAGGAGATTATTCGCTTTCTGGTGCTGTATAATCTACATGATGTTTTGGTGCTAGGATTGCCATGGCTGCAATCTCATAACCCAGTCCTCGACTGGAAAGCTATGTCTGTGTTAAGCTGGGGATGTAAAGGGACTCATGGGGACGTACCTTTGGTTTCCATTTCATCATCTATTCCCTCTGAGATTCCTGAATTCTTGTCTGACTATCGTGACGTTTTTGAAGAACCCAAGCTTGGTTCACTACCTCCGCACCGGGAGTGCGATTGTGCCATAGATTTGATCCCGGGTAGTAAATACCCTAAGGGTCGTTTATTTAATCTGTCTGTGCCTGAACACGCTGCTATGCGAGAATATATAAAGGAGTCCTTGGAAAAGGGACATATTCGTCCTTCGTCATCTCCCTTAGGAGCCGTTTTTTTCTTTGTGTCTAAGAAAGATGGCTCTTTGAGGCCGTGTATTGATTATCGGCTTTTGAATAAAATCACGGTTAAATATCAATATCCGTTACCACTGCTGACTGATTTGTTTGCTCGTATAAAGGGGGCCAAGTGGTTCTCTAAGATTGATCTCCGTGGGGCGTATAATTTGGTGCGAATCAAGCAGGGGGATGAGTGGAAAACCGCATTTAATACGCCCGAGGGCCACTTTGAGTATTTGGTGATGCCTTTTGGGCTTTCAAATGCCCCTTCAGTCTTCCAGTCCTTTATGCATGACATTTTCCGCGATTATTTGGATAAATTTATGATTGTGTATCTGGATGATATTCTGATTTTTTCGGATGACTGGGACTCTCATGTCCAGCAGGTCAGGAGGGTTTTTCAGGTTTTGCGGTCTAATTCCTTGTGTGTGAAGGGTTCTAAGTGCGTTTTTGGGGTTCAAAAGATTTCCTTCTTGGGATACATTTTTTCCCCCTCTTCCATCGAGATGGATCCTGTCAAGGTTCAGGCTATTTGTGATTGGACGCAACCCTCTTCTCTTAAGAGTCTTCAGAAATTTTTGGGCTTTGCTAACTTTTATCGTCGATTTATTGCTGGTTTTTCTGATGTTGTTAAACCATTGAGTGATTTGACTAAGAAGGGTGCTGATGTTGCTGATTGGTCCCCTGATGCTGTGGAGGCCTTTCGGGAGCTTAAGCGCCGCTTTTCTTCCGCCCCTGTGTTGCGTCAGCCTGATGTTGCTCTTCCTTTTCAGGTTGAGGTCGACGCTTCTGAAATCGGAGCTGGGGCGGTGTTGTCGCAGAGAAGTTCCGACTGCCCCGTGATGAGACCTTGTGCTTTTTTTTCCCGTAAATTTTCGCCCGCCGAGCGGAATTATGATATTGGGAATCGGGAGCTTTTGGCCATGAAATGGGCTTTTGAGGAGTGGCGTCACTGGCTTGAGGGGGCCAGACATCAGGTGGTGGTATTGACTGACCACAAAAATTTAATTTACCTTGAGTCTGCCAGGCGCCTGAATCCTAGACAGGCGCGCTGGTCGTTGTTTTTCTCTCGGTTTAATTTTGTGGTGTCATACCTACCGGGTTCTAAGAATGTTAAGGCGGATGCCCTTTCTAGGAGTTTTGAGCCTGACTCCCCTGGTAATTCTGAGCCCACAGGTATCCTTAAGGATGGAGTGATATTGTCTGCCATTTCTCCAGACCTGCGGCGGGCCTTGCAGGAGTTTCAGGCGGATAGACCGGATCGTTGCCCACCTGGTAGACTGTTTGTTCCTGATGATTGGACCAGTAGAGTCATCTCTGAGGTTCATTCTTCTGCGTTGGCAGGTCATCCTGGAATCTTTGGTACCAGGGATTTGGTGGCAAGGTCCTTCTGGTGGCCTTCCCTGTCACGAGATGTGCGAGGCTTTGTGCAGTCTTGTGACGTTTGTGCTCGGGCCAAGCCTTGTTGTTCTCGGGCTAGTGGATTGTTGTTGCCCTTGCCTATTCCGAAGAGGCCTTGGACGCACATCTCGATGGATTTTATTTCGGATCTGCCTGTTTCTCAGAAGATGTCTGTCATCTGGGTGGTGTGTGACCGTTTCTCTAAGATGGTCCATTTGGTTCCCTTGCCTAAGTTGCCTTCTTCTTCCGAGTTGGTTCCTCTGTTTTTTCAAAATGTTGTTCGTTTGCATGGTATTCCGGAGAATATCGTTTCTGACAGAGGGACCCAATTCGTGTCTAGATTTTGGCGGGCATTCTGTGCTAGGATGGGCATAGATTTGTCTTTTTCGTCTGCTTTCCATCCTCAGACTAATGGCCAGACCGAGCGGACTAATCAGACCTTGGAGACATATTTGAGGTGTTTTGTGTCTGCGGATCAGGATGATTGGGTTGCTTTTTTGCCATTGGTGGAGTTCGCCCTCAATAATCGGGCCAGCTCTGCCACCTTGGTGTCCCCGTTTTTCTGTAATTCGGGGTTTCATCCTCGATTTTCCTCCGGTCAGGTGGAATCTTCGGATTGTCCTGGAGTGGATGCTGTGGTGGAGAGGTTGCATCAGATTTGGGGGCAGGTAGTGGACAATTTGAAGTTGTCCCAGGAGAAGACTCAGCTTTTTGCCAACCGCCGTCGTCGTGTTGGTCCTCGGCTTTGTGTTGGGGACTTGGTGTGGTTGTCTTCTCGTTTTGTCCCTATGAGGGTTTCTTCTCCTAAGTTTAAGCCTCGGTTCATCGGCCCGTACAAGATATTGGAGATTCTTAACCCTGTGTCCTTCCGTTTGGACCTCCCTGCATCTTTTTCTATTCATAATGTTTTTCATCGGTCATTATTGCGCAGGTATGAGGTACCGGTTGTGCCTTCCGTTGAGCCTCCTGCTCCGGTGTTGGTTGAGGGTGAGTTGGAGTACGTTGTGGAAAAGATCTTAGACTCCCGTGTTTCCAGACGGAAACTCCAGTATCTGGTCAAATGGAAGGGATACGGTCAGGAGGATAATTCTTGGGTGACTGCCTCTGATGTTCATGCCTCCGATCTTGTCCGTGCCTTTCATAGGGCTCATCCTGATCGCCCTGGTGGTTCTGGTGAGGGTTCGGTGCCCCCTCCTTGAGGGGGGGGTACTGTTGTGAAATTGGATTCTGGGCTCCCCCGGTGGCCACTGGTGGAATTGAACTTGTGTGCATCATCCTCTCTGTTCACCTGTTCCCATCAGGATGTGGGAGTCTCTATATAACCTTGCTCCTCTGTCAGTTTCATGCCGGTCAACAATGTAATCAGAAGCCTTTCTTTGCATGTTCCTGCTACTAGACAACTCCCAGCTAAGTTGGACTTTCGTCCTTGTTTGTTTTTGCATTTTGTTCCAGTTCACAGCTGCTGTTTCGTTACTGTGTCTGGAAAGCTCTTGTGATCTGAAATTGCCACTCTGGTGTTATGAGTTAATACTAGAGTCTTAAAGTAATTTCTGGATGGTGTTTTGATAGGGTTTTCAGCTGACCATGAAAGTGCCCTTTCTGTCTTCCTGCTATCTAGTAAGCGGACCTCGATTTTGCTAAACCTATTTTCATACTACGTTTGTCATTTCATCTAAAATCACCGCCAATATATGTGGGGGCCTCTGTCTGCCTTTTGGGGAAATTTCTCTAGAGGTGAGCCAGGACTGTATTTTCCTCTGCTAGGATTAGTTAGTCCTCCGGCTGGCGCTGGGCGTCTAGGGATAAAACGTAGGCACGCTACCCGGCCACTGTTAATTGTGCGGCAGGTTTAGTTCATGGTCAGTTTAGATTCCATCTTCCAAGAGCTAGTTCTTATATATGCTGGGCTATGTTCTCTCGCCATTGAGAATCATGACAGTGGGCCTCAGCTGTTGACGGACACGTCCTCAGAACACAGAAATATTTAGACTGGGCGGCCATTGTTGTTCGCGCTCTCCAGCTTGCCTACGCCCACTCCACGCCCCTCTTCTTTCTGGCGCTCTCCCCGGCGCTGCAATGGCGGCGGATTTTGGCGGCAAATGGCGCAGCACACAGTCTTTGCAATAAAGTACAGTCCAAGCACAATAAATCACAGTTCCAAGGCACACATGACCTGATTCTTCAGGCTTAAGTAGATCCTGTTCGTGACGCCAAGTTTGTAGCGCCCCCACCGCCGCAGGGCCGAGGGGTACCCGGTACCGGGCCTCTGAGTCTCTGCTCTGGGGTTGTCACGGTGGCTAGGCCCGATCCGTGACCCTGCCGAGGGGCGCACAGTGATAGGTATGGTGAATGATAGTGACGATGGTGCTGTGGTAGTGCGGTGCAGTAAATAACGAGGACACCAGGTTGCAGTCTCTTTACCTCTTTACTGAAGATCTCTGGGTCCTCAGTCCAGAACACGGTTCACCAGGCTGCGCAAGTCCGGCCGGTCCAATGGCACCTCCAGAGTTCTCTTCACAGGTGGAAATCGGTGCCTTCCTTCTAGCGCTATGTGTTGTGGTCCTTCCCTGCTGTGCTTACAGAAAGTCCCCACAACTGTTGTGTCTGTTTCTTAAGTTCCCTCACAACTCAATTAGATGATGTTCTGCTAATCCTCCGTCCCTCCCTGATGTTCTGGTTGGAACGGCACCCGTTTGACGGGTAGGCTCGGAGCTCTTCCGGGACCCTAGAGTCGCCCCTCTCCACAAGTTGCCCCCCAAGACTGCATAGGTGATTTAAGTTAGACAGCCCGCCTTAAACTGACTGTCCTGCCGCTGTTTGGAGTATTGCTTGAAGCTGAATGTTATGATACTCCCTCGGCGTTCCGGCCACCGGTAGTGCGCCTCAGTAGGATGTTGCTTCGGTCTTACAGCACGACTCCTACTGGTATTTCTCCTTTTGCTTGATCTCGTTTCTCACTCAGCACAATCTATCTCGCTTCTAATCCTTCCTTGGGCACCGCCGCTATCCTGAGCAGGCACGGTCCCGTTACGTTCGTTCAAGTTGCCAAGCCTCTGTCAGGATCCCACCCCTGACAGAGACCCTACTGTATCTTCCCCCACAACACCCTCTGCCACAAGGTGTTGCCTGGTTCCAACCCAGTCAGCTTTCTCCTCTAACTTCCTGCCTGACCCCCAGTTTACCCACTATGGTGGGGAGTGGCCTAGTGAATAGAACCCTTAGCTCCCCCCGGAGGCCCGACTGTGAAATGTATTGGTGTCTGTGATACCTGATCAGATGAACTCCTTCAGTGCCATCAGGCGTACCGTAGCTCCCCGTAGTGGCGGAGCCACAGTACTGCAACGACCAGGACTCTGGGGCGCTGCAAGAGCCCTTGGGCAGCCCCGGTGGTGCTCGTCAAGAAAAAGGACGGGACCATCCGGTTCTGTGTAGATTACAGGAAACTCAATGCCTGCACTGTTCGAGACTCGTATCCATTGCCCCGCATCGAGGAATCCTTGACAGCGTTGGGGAAAGCCAAGTACTTCTCCACCCTGGACCTAGCAAGCGGATATTGGAAAGTAGCCGTGGCAGAGAAAGACAGAGAATAAACTGCCTTCATCCTCCCTATGGGACTGTTCGAGTTTAACCGGATGCCCTTCGGGCTCTCCAATGCCCCAGGCACCTTTCAACGGCTGATGGAAAAGTGTTTGGGAGATTTAAATTTCGAGGCTACCCTGATCTATCTGGATGACATCATTGTGTTCTCATCCTCTTTCGAAGACCACCTTGCCCGGCTTGGACAGGTACTCGGAAGATTGCGTGCTCATAACCTGAAGTTGAAGCCAAAGAAATGCCACCTCTTCAAGAGGGAGATCGAGTACCTAGGACACATAGTGTCACAAGATGGAGTTCTACCCTTGCCAGAAAAAGTGGCTGCTATCCAGAAGTGGCCAGTCCCTCAAACAGTGAGAGAACTCCAGGTCTTCCTGGGACTCGCGGGGTACTACCGTCGATTCGTTAAAGACTTCGCGAAGATGGCCGGTCCTCTCAACGAGTTGATGAGGGGGACCGCTGGAGTGCCGAAGACCCAGCGCATCCCCTGGGCACAGGGACAACACGAGGCCTTCCAGGCTATTAAGGATGCCCTTACTTCGGCCCCGATTTTGGCCTACGCAGACTTCGATCAACCGTTCCTGTTGTACACCGATGGTAGCCTACATGGACTCGGTGCAGTACTTTCTCAGATACAGGATGGACATGAGAGAGTTATCGGGTATGCTAGCAGGTCCCTGCGAGACAGCGAAAGAAACCCTCACAATTACAGCTCCTTCCGGTTAGAGCTCCTGGCTCTGGTGTGGGCCATGACAGAAAAATTTGCAGGCTTCCTGACAGGTACAAAAATTCAAGTTCGAACAGACAATAATCCCCTGGCACACCTTGAGAATGCTAAACTGGGGGCCTTAGAACAACGGTGGATGGCTTGCCTGGCCAAGTTCGACTTTACTATTCGCTATCGCTCTGCTACCGAAAACGCAAATGCGGATGGGCTGCCCAGAGTGCCTGTGGAGACTCCAGTGGGGGATCTTGATGAGCAACTCGAAGAGGAGGAAACCCCAGACTTTAATAAGTTCAAGCTCCCGATGGTCGTGGCTCAGTCAAGAAGGGAGGCCTGCACATTATCTCGGTCCCTGGGAAGAACCAATGAAGAATGGGGACACGTTCAGGATGAAGACGAAGGGCTGAGGCAGATGAAAAGGTGGGTAACGCAAAAGCGGAAGCCTGGCAAACAAGAGAGAGATGATTTGGACTCTGAAACGAGGAGTGTGTTGCACCAGTGGGATAGACTGGAAGTGCGAGAGTCAGTACTATATTGTAAGAAGCAACAGCCAAAAGATATGGAAGTAAGGTGGCAAGTGGTCATCCCAGGAAGAATGGCTCAAGAAATAGCTAAAGAAGCCCATGAATTCGGAGCGCACTTCGGCTCCACAAAGACCTACCAATGGTTTCAGCAGCATGTCTATTGTCCTCGGTTGGAGCTTGTGGTGGAAGAGGTTTGCCGGCAGTGTCGAGTATGTGACCTCATTAAGAGTACTGAACAGAGAGCACCCATCCAGACCATACAAACTAAGGAGCCGTTGGAAGTCTTGATGATCGACTATCTCCTCGTGGGACACTCGGCCCGGGGGCTGCAATATTGTTTGGTGATGACCGATCATTTTTCTAAATTTGCAGTGGTAACTCCGACTAGAGACCAAACTGCGGAATCGGCGGCGCGAGCCATCTTTCAAGACTTCATCCGGGTGTATGGGTGCCCAAAGCGCATCCACTCCGACCAAGGCGCGTGTTTTCAAGGCAAGGTGATGGAAGAATTGTATCGCATGTATGGCATCGAGCGGTCCCGGACCACCCCTTATCATCCTCAAGGCAATGGAGCTTGCGAACGCTTTAACAGAACCTTGCTTCAGATGCTGAGAACATTGGAGGAGGACAAGAAGGTGTGTTGGCCAGACTATCTGCCAGAATTGGTCTGGACCTACAACAATCGGGTCCACTCCACCACGGGTTATACCCCCTATCTACTGTTGTTTGGAAGAGCTGGACGAGAGATCATTGAGCTGAACCTGGAACAGCCAGAGGAGCTGATGGAGCGGAATGTCACCTCATGGGTGAAAGAGCATCGGCAACGTTTGCAAACGATACGGCGGTTGGCGGGTCAGCAACTGCAAGGAAAATAACATACGGCCCGCAAACCGACTCAAGAGTTACCGCTTCAACCTGGAGACTGGGTATTGGTCAGAGAGAGACACCCTAAGGGAAAACTAAGTGAGAGATGGGAAGTACAGCCGTACAAGGTTATCGAGCGAGTGTATGTTAACGGCCCTGTCTACAAGGTACAGATTGAAGATGGGGCATCCACCCCTAGAGTACTTCACAGAAATATGCTGCGGCCTTGCCGGTCTGAGGTCTGTTCTATGCCATTGTTGCCTGGAGGTGCCACTCCACTTCCTGAATCTGTCATGCCTGATGTCCAAATCGATGACGAGTGGTGGACCATCCCTGACACAGTAGGGGGTCCTCAGCCGCCCCGAGGCGGTAATCTCATGGATGTACCAGTACCGCCATGTGAGGATGAGACCAGACAAGAGCGCACAATGTCCCCTGCAACAAGTGTTACTCTGGAGGATAGTCCAGCCTTGCATGACAGCCAAGAGCTTCGGAGATCCCAGAGGTCTAATGCAGGGGTTCCACCAGTCCGATATGTAGAACAGTGTGCTCTGTCTGTTTGTACACCTTTGTTGCCTCCTCCATTACACTTTTACCCTGAAGCTGTGATGGCCGATGACGACCATCATTAAGAAGGGAGGCATGTAAGAGGGTGGTGCTGTTATGGATAATAAGAAACACGCTGTCACTTTAAGAGGCTGCATCCCCTTGTCTTATGTGATGGTATGTTCTGCTGTTCTCCCCGACTCTTGTTGTTGCTATGGACTGGTCGGGGCTGTGTGGAGGAGGTGGAGCTGAGCAACGAGGAAGAAGAAGTTTCGAGAGGGAACTGAGTGAACTGTGAGCTGTTCTGTCTGCAAGGAAGAGTCGTTGGTTGCAAGAAAGATTACACAGCTTGAGACAAACTGCGATTGTTAAATAGACTTTCCCGATTGCAGCGAAGGGTGGCTGCTCTGTGCTGGTTTGTGGAGCCACGAAGATACGGAGAAGGGGACTTACGGTTTCCAGGAGCAAAGAGAAGGCCACGCTTTACAGAGCCGACAGGAATCCGTGCGCACCACCGTTCTGGACTTTGGGGGGCCCCCTGGGACTGGACCTGTGTCCCCAACATCACCGTGAGTCTGTTCCTGTCTGGTGCACCAGTTAGGGCCTAGTGCAGGCTTCAGTAGTTATAACACGGTAGCCGTGTGGCCTGTGTAGTAAAGGCCAGGGGGATTATATGCAGAGTAGCAACGATATATGTGTTTATTGTGTAAAGTTGCTTGTGAGATAGATTCTGAGTTTTGCAATTGCTTAAGCACTGTGTTATTTTACAGACAAATTGACTCATGTGCATTACCTTTTGTTATTGTAAACCCCTGTTTGCACCTTCCTTGTCCTTTCCATTTTCTGTCTCCCAATAAATCTATCCCTTGTGGTTTGCACCTCATCTTGTGTACAGTAGTCTTCCTGCACCGTGGTGGTCCCCCGGCCATCGCTTCATTATCTCTCTTGCTGTTCAGCCCTCACTCTCTATCTTCAAGAAGCAGTCACTTGCACAAACACTAAGCCTCTCCCAATATGAGCTAATCATAAACATTAACATTAACTTTACCTTAAAGTCACTGCCTAACTACAGTCAGAACTCTCTTACACTACCTATCTTGTGTTCTAAGTCCTAAGCTATGTCTTACCCTACGCTATCCTACATTGTACACACTACCAACACTATACATTACCAGAGCAGAATACACAATATACAGTATACCAAAAGACACAGGACATAGTTTACACTTCAATACAATGCAATTGTGCGTAGGAACGCCAAGCCTGGACAACCCCTCTCAAGTGTCAAGTGATTGTCTGACCCTAATAAAATGTACATTGAAGGCAGGTACTGGTGTAAAATAATAAATCAGACATAGTCACCTGCTCTGATCCCCATCACTCCAGTGCATTCCACTCCAGTGCTCTCTATTGGGACCAAAAGTGATGATGTCCTGTTTTTTGGTTATCGGACATTTTGAGGCTTGTGATTGGCTGTAGTCGTCATGTGACTGAAGTGGTGCCTCATCCGTGCACATGTGGTTGTCATCTACTCTTATGAAGAATTCATTCTAGGATTAAGAAAAGCAACAAAATAGTATAAACCTCAATCATCAGAAACATTTTCATGTAGAACAGAGACCCTAGCTCAGCATTGTATGGAGAGCGACTGGCGAGTCCTGTATATAGTAACTGATGATGACATACCTGTATATAAGTGACGGATCGCTTCAGAGAGTCCCCCTGGCAGCAGGCAGCCGAACGTAAGGTTTTCTGGAAGAAGAGGATATTAGTATTATATAATCAGCCTCCTTGTACGTCACATCGGTGTCTATAGGAGCATTCAGGACAGGAGATGGGAGAATTATAGAGATTGGCATTTATTATAATACTTACATATATAATGAGGAGGGTCCCGCATGTCGGCTGTCACTGGGGCTGCACATTCACATCTTTATATGTCTGTAAAATACAGAAAGACTTCAATATATACACATCAAACACCAAATATCTGCCAAGTGACTCTGTGATCTCTGTGTGTGAGCGGAGGAGTAAACCATGTCCTGCACTGACCTCGGACTCTCCTACTGAAGGTCTTGGTTTGGTCCAGTTGGTGATGAGGTGGAGGGTTCTCCTTATCCTTTGAAAGTCCATTTATAAAGATCCATAATAACATTATGTTTACATTGCAGGGTAGCGAGCTCCAGCCTGCCTATATATTTCTGTGTAAAAGTAAAGACTCAGAGATTATTATATATATGACATTCAGCTCTCTATAACAATTACATTATTACATATGTCCTACACAGACTCTTCTTGTTCTCCATTGTGATCATACAGCAGAGAAACCCTAAACTGACACTAATAATTCCTTTATAAGAACGTCTGGAGTAGTGATGAGCGAGTGGACTCGTTGCTCGGGCGGTCTCCAAGTATTTGTTAGTGTTCGGAGATTTAGTTTTTATCGCCGCAGCTGATTGATTTACAGCTACTAGCCAGGCTGAGTACATGTGGGGGTTGCCTGGTTGTTAGGGAATCCCCACATGTAATCAAGCTGTGTAGCAGCTGTAAATAATACAACTGCGGCAATGAAAACTAAATCTCCGAGCCATTACAAATACTCGGCGACCACCCGAGCGTGCTCAGGAAAGCACAAGAAATTAGTACACTCACTCATCACTAGTCAGGAACCATTTTCTTGCTGCCATCATCCTAATTAGAAGACCATAAGGATATGTGAAATGAAAAAATGTGTAAATCCCAAGATGGATAAATAGATACCTCAGGGTTTATGGTGAACCAGTGATCAATGGATTCAGAATCGGCCTCCAGATCAGATCTGGTATCTCAGGCCCCTAAAACTATTAATGAGAGAACTGGGACAAAAGAAAGAAATATTAGTAAGAAGAATAAAAGAGCAGAATAATTGGAAAGATACTCACGCCACAGATGATAAGACAGGATAAAATGATGAAAATGTTGTAGTTGCCTGAAAAGATAATAGAGAAGAAATTAATTCAGATCCTTCCATATATTACGTAGAAGAAAGTGCTGTGCACACAGCGTCCATAGTGCTAACATTAAAGAGGACCTATCCGCTCTCCTAATAGTTCTGGTTTAGTAAATAGATGCGTTCCCTATAACATAACAATGCTGGAGCCTCTTTCTGTATAATAATGCCCCAGCGTCCTCTACCTATATTGTACCGTCCTTACTCAGGGTAACATAGTATTCTGTCACATCTGATACAAGCAAAATATTTACCACACTATAAAGGAGTTGTCCAGGCTTGAGGGTAGTCTGCAGTTACTCTATGTGACTGCAGACTTGTGAATCCTGAAATAAATCACTGTGCGTGCTGTCAGGATTGCGAGTGCCGGCGCCAAGAGCAGGTGGGAATGAGACCAAAAGCTTGTGTTTTTTGCACAAATGATCATGAGAGGACTAGACGTGCATTACCTCGCTCAAGGCTTGAGGTTAAAGTCTGCACTGCAGTTACTCTATGTGACTGCAGACTTGTGGAATCCTGAAAGCGCTTATTGTGTTCACTGTCAGGATTCTTGGGTGCAGGTGCCAAGAGCAGGCGGCCATGTGATTTGGATACATGTGGTCACGTGCCGACTAGACGTCCGCCAATTTTCTCAATAAAAGTGAATTGAGCAAGGCCGAATGCGCCTAATAGGAATGTGGCTGGAAGTATGCAGATCACATACTTTCAATCACTTAAACACCCGCTTCTGGTGCTGGCACCAGAGAATACTGACAGCTTGCACACTGTGTGGATTTGTGGGTTGCCAGAGGGCGGTAGTTGTGCGTGAGCTGCTGTTGCATGTTACCCTGGTACTCTATAGGAAATTTGTGTCCTAGATCCCATGTGCTGTGGTGTGTGGGGTGTGTTGCACTCCCTGGGTACTCAGCTCAGTCTCTCTTTACGTCCAATGTCCTTTACTTCTCCAACCCATGACTTCACATCAATTTTCCTAGATAAGGAAGGGGTTAAGGGGCCTTTCCATAGCACCTGGATCGAGCGTTGATCTCCAGATGTTACAGGAGTATAAACACCCAGGGAGCTCTAGTAATGTCTCACACTGCCCAGAACAAGGTGTTCTCTCTTGCTGTTCAGCCCTCACTCTCTATCTTCAAGAAGCAGTCACTTGCCCAAACACTAAGCCTCTCCCAATATGAGCTAATCATAAACATTAACATTAACTTTACCTTAAAGTCACTGCCTAACTACAGTCAGAACTCTCTTACACTACCTATCTTGTGTTCTAAGTCCTAAGCTATGTCTTACCATACGCTATCCTACATTGTACACACTACCAACACTATACATTACCAGAGCAGAATACACAATATACAGTATACCAAAAGACACAGGACATAGTTTACACTTCAATACAATGCAATTGTGCATAGGAACGCCAAGCCTGGACAACCCCTCTCAAGTGTCAAGTGATTGTCTGACCCTAATAAAATGTACATTGAAGGCAGGTAATGGTGTAAAATAATAAATCAGACATAGTCACCTGCTCTGATCCCCATCACTCCAGTGCAGGCCGCTCCAGTGCTCCCTATTGGGACCAGAAGTGATGATGTCCTGTTTTTTGGTTATCGGACATTTTGAGGCTTGTGACTGGCTGTAGTCGTCATGTGACTGAAGTGGTGCCTCATCCGTGCACATGTGGTTGTCATCTACTCTTATGAAGAATTCATTCTAGGATTAAGAAAAGCAACAAAATAATATAAACCTCAATCATCAGAAACATTTTCATGTAGAACAGAGACCCGAGCTCAGCATTGTATGGAGAGCGACTGGCGGGTCCTGTATATAGTAACTGATGATGACATACCTGTATATAAGTGACGGATCGCTTCAGAGAGTCCCCCTGGCAGCAGGCAGCCGAACGTAAGGTTTTCTGGAAGAAGAGGATATTAGTATTATATAATCAGCCTCCTTGTACGTCACATCGGTGTCTATAGGAGCATTCAGGACAGGAGATGGGAGAATTATAGAGATTGGCATTTATTATAATACTTACATATATAATGAGGAGGGTCCCGCATGTCGGCTGTCACTGGGGCCGCACATTCACATCTTTATATGTCTGTAAAATACAGAAAGACTTCAATATATACACATCAAACACCAAATATCTGCCAAGTGACTCTGTGATCTCTGTGTGTGAGCGGAGGAGTAAACCATGTCCTGCACTGACCTCGGACTCTCCTACTGAAGGTCTTGGTTTGGTCCAGTTGGTGATGAGGTGGAGGGTTCTCCTTATCCTTTGAAAGTCCATTTATAAAGATCCATAATAACATTATGTTTACATTGCAGGGTAGCGAGCTCCAGCCTGCCTATATATTTCTGTGTAAAAGTAAAGACTCAGAGATTATTATATATATGACATTCAGCTCTCTATAACAATTACATTATTACATATGTCCTACACAGACTCTTCTTGTTCTCCATTGTGATCATACAGCAGAGAAACCCTAAACTGACACTAATAATTCCTTTATAAGAACGTCTGGAGTAGTGATGAGCGAGTGGACTCGTTGCTCGGGCGGTCTCCAAGTATTTGTTAGTGTTCGGAGATTTAGTTTTTATCGCCGCAGCTGATTGATTTACAGCTACTAGCCAGGCTGAGTACATGTGGGGGTTGCCTGGTTGTTAGGGAATCCCCACATGTAATCAAGCTGTGTAGCAGCTGTAAATAATACAACTGCGGCAATGAAAACTAAATCTCCGAGCCATTACAAATACTCGGCGACCACCCGAGCGTGCTCAGGAAAGCACAAGAAATTAGTACACTCACTCATCACTAGTCAGGAACCATTTTCTTGCTGCCATCATCCTAATTAGAAGACCATAAGGATATGTGAAATGAAAAAATGTGTAAATCCCAAGATGGATAAATAGATACCTCAGGGTTTATGGTGAACCAGTGATCAATGGATTCAGAATCGGCCTCCAGATCAGATCTGGTATCTCAGGCCCCTAAAACTATTAATGAGAGAACTGGGACAAAAGAAAGAAATATTAGTAAGAAGAATAAAAGAGCAGAATAATTGGAAAGATACTCACGCCACAGATGATAAGACAGGATAAAATGATGAAAATGTTGTAGTTGCCTGAAAAGATAATAGAGAAGAAATTAATTCAGATCCTTCCATATATTACGTAGAAGAAAGTGCTGTGCACACAGCGTCCATAGTGCTAACATTAAAGAGGACCTATCCGCTCTCCTAATAGTTCTGGTTTAGTAAATAGATGCGTTCCCTATAACATAACAATGCTGGAGCCTCTTTCTGTATAATAATGCCCCAGCGTCCTCTACCTATATTGTACCGTCCTTACTCAGGGTAACATAGTATTCTGTCACATCTGATACAAGCAAAATATTTACCACACTATAAAGGAGTTGTCCAGGCTTGAGGGTAGTCTGCAGTTACTCTATGTGACTGCAGACTTGTGAATCCTGAAATAAATCACTGTGCGTGCTGTCAGGATTGCGAGTGCCGGCGCCAAGAGCAGGTGGGAATGAGACCAAAAGCTTGTGTTTTTTGCACAAATGATCATGAGAGGACTAGACGTGCATTACCTCGCTCAAGGCTTGAGGTTAAAGTCTGCACTGCAGTTACTCTATGTGACTGCAGACTTGTGGAATCCTGAAAGCGCTTATTGTGTTCACTGTCAGGATTCTTGGGTGCAGGTGCCAAGAGCAGGCGGCCATGTGATTTGGATACATGTGGTCACGTGCCGACTAGACGTCCGCCAATTTTCTCAATAAAAGTGAATTGAGCAAGGCCGAATGCGCCTAATAGGAATGTGGCTGGAAGTATGCAGATCACATACTTTCAATCACTTAAACACCCGCTTCTGGTGCTGGCACCAGAGAATACTGACAGCTTGCACACTGTGTGGATTTGTGGGTTGCCAGAGGGCGGTAGTTGTGCGTGAGCTGCTGTTGCATGTTACCCTGGTACTCTATAGGAAATTTGTGTCCTAGATCCCATGTGCTGTGGTGTGTGGGGTGTGTTGCACTCCCTGGGTACTCAGCTCAGTCTCTCTTTACGTCCAATGTCCTTTACTTCTCCAACCCATGACTTCACATCAATTTTCCTAGATAAGGAAGGGGTTAAGGGGCCTTTCCATAGCACCTGGATCGAGCGTTGATCTCCAGATGTTACAGGAGTATAAACACCCAGGGAGCTCTAGTAATGTCTCACACTGCCCAGAACAAGGTGTTCTCTCTTGCTGTTCAGCCCTCACTCTCTATCTTCAAGAAGCAGTCACTTGCCCAAACACTAAGCCTCTCCCAATATGAGCTAATCATAAACATTAACATTAACTTTACCTTAAAGTCACTGCCTAACTACAGTCAGAACTCTCTTACACTACCTATCTTGTGTTCTAAGTCCTAAGCTATGTCTTACCATACGCTATCCTACATTGTACACACTACCAACACTATACATTACCAGAGCAGAATACACAATATACAGTATACCAAAAGACACAGGACATAGTTTACACTTCAATACAATGCAATTGTGCATAGGAACGCCAAGCCTGGACAACCCCTCTCAAGTGTCAAGTGATTGTCTGACCCTAATAAAATGTACATTGAAGGCAGGTAATGGTGTAAAATAATAAATCAGACATAGTCACCTGCTCTGATCCCCATCACTCCAGTGCAGGCCGCTCCAGTGCTCCCTATTGGGACCAGAAGTGATGATGTCCTGTTTTTTGGTTATCGGACATTTTGAGGCTTGTGACTGGCTGTAGTCGTCATGTGACTGAAGTGGTGCCTCATCCGTGCACATGTGGTTGTCATCTACTCTTATGAAGAATTCATTCTAGGATTAAGAAAAGCAACAAAATAATATAAACCTCAATCATCAGAAACATTTTCATGTAGAACAGAGACCCGAGCTCAGCATTGTATGGAGAGCGACTGGCGGGTCCTGTATATAGTAACTGATGATGACATACCTGTATATAAGTGACGGATCGCTTCAGAGAGTCCCCCTGGCAGCAGGCAGCCGAACGTAAGGTTTTCTGGAAGAAGAGGATATTAGTATTATATAATCAGCCTCCTTGTACGTCACATCGGTGTCTATAGGAGCATTCAGGACAGGAGATGGGAGAATTATAGAGATTGGCATTTATTATAATACTTACATATATAATGAGGAGGGTCCCGCATGTCGGCTGTCACTGGGGCCGCACATTCACATCTTTATATGTCTGTAAAATACAGAAAGACTTCAATATATACACATCAAATACCAAATATCTGCCAAGTGACTCTGTGATCTCTGTGTGTGAGCGGAGGAGTAAACCATGTCCTGCACTGACCTCGGACTCTCCTACTGAAGGTCTTGGTTTGGTCCAGTTGGTGATGAGGTGGAGGGTTCTCCTTATCCTTTGAAAGTCCATTTATAAAGATCCATAATAACATTATGTTTACATTGCAGGGTAGCGAGCTCCAGCCTGCCTATATATTTCTGTGTAAAAGTAAAGACTCAGAGATTATTGTATATATGACATTCAGCTCTCTATAACAATTACATTATTACATATGTCCTACACAGACTCTTCTTTTTCTCCATTGTGATCATACAGCAGAGAAACCCTAAACTGACACTAATAATTCCTTTATAAGAACGTCTGGAGTAGTGATGAGCGAGTGGACTCGTTGCTCGGGCGGTCTCCAAGTATTTGTTAGTGTTCGGAGATTTAGTTTCTATCGCCGCAGCTGAATGATTTACAGCTATTAGCCAGGCTGAGTACATGTGGGGGTTGCCTGGTTGTTAGGGAATCCCCACATGTAATCAAGCTGTGTAGCAGCTGTAAATAATACAACTGCGGCAATGAAAACTAAATCTCCGAGCCATTACAAATACTCGGCGACCACCCGAGCGTGCTCAGGAAAACACAAGAAATTAGTACACTCACTCATCACTAGTCAGGAACCATTTTCTTGCTGCCATCGTCCTAATTAGAAGACCATAAGGATATGTGAAATAAAAAAATGTGTAAATCACAAGATGGATAAATAGATACCTCAGGGTTTATGGTGAACCAGTGATCAATGGATTCAGAATCGGCCTCCAGATCAGATCTGGTATCTCAGGCCCCTAAAACTATTAATGAGAGAACTGGGACAAAAGAAAGAAATATTAGTACGAAGAATAAAAGAGCAGAATAATTGGAAAGATACTCACGCCACCGATGATAAGACAGGATAAAATGATGAAAATGTTGTAGTTGCCTGAAAAGATAATAGAGAAGAAATTAATTCAGATCCTTCCATATATTACGTAGAAGAAAGAAGAAAACGGATCCGGTGGAAAAAAATGGATCCGGCAGGAAAAAACGGATCCGGCGGAAAAAAAACGGATCTAGCGGAAAAAAACGGATCCGGTGGAAAAAAACCGATCTGGCGGAAAACAACGGATCCGACTGAAAAAACGGATCTGACGGAAAAAAACGGATCCTGCAAATGTGCTCGCAGGATGCATTTTTTTTCCCCATAGACTTGTATTAGCGACGGATCGCGACGAATGGCCACACGTCGCGTCCGTTCTGCAACGGATCCGTCGAGTTTTGGCGGACCGTCGGCACGAAAAAACGTTCAAGTGAACGTTTTTTTGTCCGTCGCGTCTGCCATTTTCTACTGCGCATGCGCAGCAGAAACTCTGCCCCCTCCTCCCCGCACTTCAGAATGGGCAGTGGATGCGTTGAAAAACTGCATCCGCTGCCCACGTCGTGTACAAATTTCACAACGTGCGTCGGTACGTCGGCTCGACGCATAGCGACGGACCCGTACTGACGCAAGGGTGAAAGAGGCCTTTATGAGCGTTGAATTTAAAAAAAAAAAAAAATGGAAAAAAACGGCGTGGGCTCCCGCGCAATTTTCTGCGCCAGAGGGGGAAAGCCGACGGCCGGGGGCCAATATTTGTAGCCTGCTATGAATATCAGCTCGCAGCTGTCTGCGTAGCCTTTACTGGCTATTAAAATAGGGGGACCCCCCAAAAAAATGACGTGGGGTCCCCCTATATTTTATAGCCAGAAAGGCTACGCAGACAGCTGCGGGCTGATATTCATAGCCTAGAGAGGGGCCATGGATATTGGCCCCCCCCCGGTTACAAATACCAGTCCGCAGCCGCCCCGAAAATGGCGCATCCGTAAGATGTGCCAATTCCGGCACTTAGCCCCTCTCTTCCCACTCCCGTGTAGCGGTGGGATATGGGGTAATAAGGGGTTAATGTCACCTTGCTATCGTAAGGTGACATTAAGCCGGGTTAATAACGGAGAGGCGTCAATAAGACGCCTATCCGTTATTAATCCAATAGTAAGAAAAGGGTTAATAAAACACGCACACATTAGGAAAAAGTATTTTAATATTCTTCATTTCACCATACTTACCATACTTCAGCGCCTGCAAAAAACGTAAAATAATAAACCGCATACTACCTGTCCGCCGTAGTCCAATTAATAACGAGTGTCCCACGACGATCTCCCCTATAGAACAGTGACATCGGGTGACGTCACTGCTCTATAGGACCCTCAGTGACACACTGACAGGAGACAATGGCTCCTGCAGTGCATCACTGAGGTTACCTGAGTTCAAAGTGTCACTTTATATAATTGCTGCATGGGAAAATGTCTCATACAGCAATGCCATAAAGTGAGACTAGGGACTTTTTTTTTTTACAGCGGCGGAGGAATACAGTGGCGGAAGGATACCTTCCTCCCGTCATTGTGTTTCTGAGCCCCTAGAGAGCGGTCGCATTATTTGATGCTGCTGCTCTCCACGGGAGATCGTCGTGGGACACTCGTGGATTTCTGCGGACAGGGAGTATATTGGTTGTTTGTTTTTTTCACATTTTTTATAGATGACACTGGCTTCGGGGATCAAAATGACAAGTAATGGTGAGTATGTAATCTATGTTTAATGTAATGTATGTCATGTATGTAATGTATGAATGTACTGTATGTCTATATGTATGTATGTATGTATGTATGTAGAATGTATGTATGGAGTATTTTTTTTTTTTTTCATTCAACACATTAGCCGGATGATGGGACTACTACTGTCCCATCATTGGCTAATGTGTCAATCACTGTCAGTGTAGCAGGCATAGCCCGATGGGACTTGTAGTCCCATCGGACGATGCCCGCACTGAGACCCCCGCACGCCGCAGAGACCCCCCCCCACGCCGCAGAGACCCCCCCCCACGCCGCAGAGACCCCCCAGCACGCCGCAGAGACCCCCGCACGCCGCTGAGACCCCCGCACGCCGCATAGACCCCCCAGCACGCCGCATAGACCCCCCAGCACGCCGCATAGACCCCCCAGCACGCCGCATAGACCCCCCAGCACGCCGCATAGACGCCCCAGAACGCCGCAGAGAGCCCCTCACGCCGCATAGATCCCCCAGCACGCCGCATAGACGCCCCAGAACGCCGCAGAGAGCCCCTCACGCCGCATAGACCCCCCAGCACGCCGCATAGACCCCCCCAGCACGCCGCATAGACCCCCCCAGCATGCCGCAGAGCCCTCCCACGCCGCATCAAGCCCCGGCACGCCGCATCAAGCCTGGGCATAGAATGAGATCCCTGGCAGGCCCGCACAGACCCCGCCCGCACAGAGACACGCAGTCTCCGCCCACGCACCGCCCACTTTACATTATAGTGATTTTAGCACTGTGGGGACTTCCGATTCCGATACCCGATACCACAAAAATATCGGATCTCGGTATCGGAATTCCGATACCGCAAGGATCGGCCGATACCCGATACTTGCGGTATCGGAATGCTCAACACTATTAATGAGAGAACTGGGACAAAAGAAAGAAATATTAGTAAGAAGAATAAAAGAGCAGAATAATTGGAAAGATACTCACGCCACCGATGATAAGACAGGATAAAATGATGAAAATGTTGTAGTTGCCTGAAAAGATAATAGAGAAGAAATTAATTCAGATCCTTCCATATATTACGTAGAAGAAAGTGCTGTGCACACAGCGTCCATAGTGCTAACATTAAAGAGGACCTATCCGCTCTCCTAATAGTTCTGGTTTAGTAAATAGATGCGTTCCCTATAACATAACAATGCTGGAGCCTCTTTCTGTATAATAATGTTAGCCCCCCCGCGTAAGCACAAAAAGAAATACAGCGGGGGTCTCATGGCCTCATAAACCCTATTTGTATTATATGGCTTCTGTAATGAGAGGTCAACTAAAGGTCAGGCCAGTCAGCTGTGGATGTGGGATTCTGGTTTTAACCAGTTTTGGCTAGTTTATTGGCGCCCTTTTTTAGCCGTTTTTTATTGGCTATTGGGATCTTGGGCGCCTGATTTTGGTCTATATAAACCCTGTTTTTTTGGGTTTTCATCATTCAGTCGGAGAAAGAAGAAAAGAAGAAGAACTACCTTGAAGATGGAAAGCCTCCTTCAGCAGATCCTGACAAGAGCCGGAGCCGAGGGTGGAGTGGACTGGCTTCAGCGCTGCCTGGCTATAGAACCTTTGTCGGCGGCAGCTGAGTCCGTCCCTCCTCCTGCAGAATCTTCCCTCCAGCCGCCGGTTCAAGCTCCCATCCAGCCGCCGGGTCAAGCTCCTCTCCAGCCGCCGGGTCAAGCTCTTCTCCAGCCGCCGAGTCAAGCTTCCTCGATACCGCCAGCATCCCCTGCTTCCGGGCGGCTTAGAAGACAGAGGGTTCCTTATTCCCCCTCAGCGTCGCCGCATGCCTCTAGCTGCTCCAGACAGGAAGTGAGGGGAAAGTCACGGCGCCGCCCTCCTTGAAAGTCTCGCAGCCCAGCGCGAGACTTCCGCAGCCTGCTTGAAGATAGAGCTCCATCCTCGTCAGCTGTTCCGGCCGGGAAGCCCACACACCACCGCGGCCGTAAAAGCGCTGCGGTGCCAGCGGCTCCTGCAGCGGTGACAGCTTCATCAGCCGCTGGTCATACCAGCGTTCAGGAAGATCTGGTGTCGTCCCAGTCAGATGAAGAGGAGGAATCGCCGGTCGCAGCAGCTTCCAATGTGAGCTTGCCTAACTTGGAGGGCTTGAGCTCCAGCTGCTCCCGAGATCCCAGGACCGGACACCAGCCATCGAGGGGTGAGACTATTAATATACCTACGTCTGTCCCTCATTCACACCTCTCTAACTTAATAAGGAAAGTGTTAGTGGATACCTTAAAAGAAATTATTCCTTCTACTGCACGCTTAGCAGATTTGCCTAGCGCTGCGGTTTCTAGCGCAGTAACCGCTAACACTATTCCTATTAACACATTTAAAGAAGCTCTGACATGCGAGTTATCGCCTTTGGGATTCCACTTGAGCTCTGCTGTTAAAGAGCTCATTTGGAATAATCAGTATGTGGATATTTTTTCTTTATTACCTAAAAAAGATCAGCATGTCAGAGCAGATAAAAAAGATGATAAAAATGAGTCTGATGAATTTAAACGCACGAATGTTAAATCATTTAACAATTGGGTTCAAGCATTTGCCATTTTTGCTGCAGTCTTGGGGGAGAAATCTCCCCATCTCTGCAGTAAATTATTTCAGCACTTAGATATTATACTGGAAGCTTATCGTAACTTCGGCGGGTTCGCCTGGCTGAGTTATGATGAGGCTTTCAGGCATAAATTATCAGTTCATCCTGAGCTCCATTGGGGAGTGAAGGATATTGGTTTGTGGATAAATTTAATGCTTCCACAAAGGCACAATACTACTAGGCAGACTTCCTCTAACACTTTGAAACGTGGCGTTTGTTTCGCCTTCAATGATTCCTTTTGCAAATGGAATACTAATTGCAGATTCCGCCACGAATGTTCGTTCTGTGGCAACTCACATCCAGTGGCCAAATGTTTCAAGAAACAATCATCTCAGCAGCCCTCTGCCAGGGAACACATTACAAAAAGCACTGACACCAGTGATTCTAGCAAACATGTCCCCATGGTTAAGCAGGTTTCCAGATCAGGAGACCAGTAAGTTGTTGTTTTCTGGTTTTTCTGAAGGATTTTTTGTACCTCAGTTTAAAGGGGAGGGCTGTTTGATTGTTTCTAATTTACCTTCGTTAAAGGCCAACCCGGGAGTAGCTAGGGACAAAATTTTGAGTGAAATCCAATTAGGCAGGGTCGCAGGCCCTTTTGACACACCTCCGTTCCCTAATTTTCGTACATCCCCTTTGGGTATAGTTCCAAAAAAAGAGGAGGGCTCATTTAGACTAATTCACCACTTATCTTACCCATCGGGTTCATCTTTGAACGATGAGGTGGATAAGTCTTTAATTTCAGTATCTTACTCTTCATTTGATTCTGCATTGGAGATCCTTCGTAAATTCGGCTGCAATGCTTTAATGTCTAAATCAGACATTAAATCAGCGTTCAGACTTCTCCCCGTCCATCCCTCCGGTTTTAATTCACTAGGTTTTTATTTTGATGATTGTTTCTTTTATGATAAGTGCTTACCCATGGGTTTTTCTTTGTCCTGTTTTTATTTTGAGAGTTTTTCCTCCTTTCTTCATTGGGTCGTGCAAACTACTTGTAAAGAAGCGGGTATCCTCCATTATTTGGACGATTTTTTATTTGTTGGTCCCTTAGGCTCCTCTATTTGTGAGGACGCCCTTAATAAATTTATTCATATGTGTGAATACTTCGGCATCCCTATCGCCCACGAAAAGACAGTTGGTCCTTCTCGATCCATTGAGTTTTTGGGGATTACCCTGGATTCTAAAAAAATGGAATCTCGACTTCCGGTGGATAAAATTTTGAAACTTTGCACTGCTTTAACTAATTTTTTGTCAAAAGAGAAGGTTACTCTTAAAGAAATTCAATCCTTATTAGGATTGTTGAATTTTGCAGTTCGGGTGATTCCTATTGGTCGGGCGTTTTGTAGGAGCTTATATGATGCCACCAAGGGCGTATCTTCACCTCATTCTCATATTAGGATTTGTGCTGCGCTGAAAGAGGATGCCAGAATATGGCTTTCCTTTTTATCAGAGCATAACGGTCGATCCTTGTGGCAGTCATCGTTTGTAGCTGCGGACTCTTTCCCGTTTCTTTTTTCTGTTGACAAGCATCTCGGTGGTTGCATCCTTTTTGCTTCCCATTGGACTTATTTTTGTTGGCCAGCGATTTGGGTGTCTGAACGGTTCGTTTCTAATTTTACAATCCTAGAAATTTTTTCTATTTTTGCCGGAATTTCTACCTGGGGGTCTCTAATGCAGAATTCCAGAATTTTATTTCTTTCCTCCAACCAGGCGGTGGTTTTTGCCATTAATACTTTATCTTCAAAAAACACTCTAGTAGCCAAAATTTTGAGACAATTAGTTTTGCTATGCCTAAAAAATTAATATTTGGTTGAAGGCTAAGCTCGGACAGAGTAAGCTTATAGCTTTAACGGATTCTTTACTTAATCGTCAGTGGTCGAATTTTTTTCTGCAGGTTCCCTATGCGGATTCAGAAGCAACCCTCTTATCCCCTTCAATCTGGGAAGTGATCACCCTCTAATACCGCATTTTATTAAAAATTCTCTGTCCGAAAGATCATGGGCTGATTACTCAGCCGCATGGCGTAATTGGATTAATTTTTGTGAGTTTAACTATTTTGACCCTTTGGTTTCGAATCCTATGGCAGCGCTCAAATTTGCTTCTGAAATGGCCCAGAGGGGTCTGTCGTACTCCGCGATAGCGAAAAGCCTTGCGGGAGTTTCCTTTTTTCTAAAACTTTCAGGTAGCATTCCTTTAACAAATTTTTTTCCGGTGAAACAGTTTTTGAAGGGCCTCAAAAAGTCTAATTTTATGCCCGATACTAGAAGGCCTATATCTCTATCACTGCTCAGAGATTTATGCTCTAGTCTCTTCCATGTCTGTTTGAATTCTGAGGAGGCGCTTTTATTTAGTGCCATTTTTTCTTTATCATTTTTTGGGGCACTGAGGATTGGCGAAGTAGTCTCCGCCAAAAAATCTAAACCTTCGGGACTCTTGTTAACAGATATTCAAATTCACGAAGCCTTTTTAGTCCTTTTTATTAGGAAATCAAAGACAGATCAGTTAGGAAGAGGTTCAAAGTTGAGAATTAATGCTATCTCTGATCCATCCATTTGCCCTGTAACTAAGATGTCTATTTGGTTTCAAACTAGACCTTTAAAGCAAGGCCCACTGTTTATTCATAGGGATTTATCACCGGTCACTGTATTCCAATTTACCGTATATACTCGAGTATAAGCCGAGATTTTCAGTCCAAATTTTTGGGCTGAAAGTGCCCCTCTCGGCTTATACTCGAGTCATGATCGGTGGTGGGGTCGGCGGGTGAGCACTGTCATATACTCACCTAGTCCCGGCGTTCCTGTCGCTCCCCCTGGCTGTCACACTGTCTTCGGTACCGCAGCCTCTTCCCCTGAGCGGTCACGTGGGACCGCTCATTAGAGAAATGAATAGGCTGCTCCACCTCCCATAGGGGCGGAGCCGCCTATTCATTTCTCTAATCAGCGGTGCCGGTGACCGCTGACAGAGGAAGAGGCTGCGGCACCGAAGACCAGCTGTCCGGGGGAAGGAGCGGGACGCCGGGAGCAGGTAAGTATGACATATTCACCTGTCCTCGTTCCACACGCCGGGCGCTGTCTCCATCTTCCCGGCGTCTCTCTCTCCTCACTGACTGTGCAAGTCAGAGGGCGCGATGACGCATATAGTGTGCGCGCCGCCCTCTGCCTGATCAGTCAGTGCGGAGAGACGCCGGGAAGATGGCGCCGAGGAGCTGCAAGCAAGAGGGGTGAGTATGTGTTTTATTTTTTTTTATTGCAGCAGCAGCAGCAGCTATGGGGCAATAATGGACGGTACAGAGCATTATATGGCACAGCTATGGGGCAACGGTGCAGAGCACTATATGGCACAGCTATGGGGCAATGGTGCAGAGCACTATATGGCACAGCTATGGGGCAACGGTGCAGAGCACTATATGGCACAGCTATGGGGCAACGGTGCAGAGCACTCTATGGCACAGCTATGGGGCAATGGTGCAGAGCACTATATGGCACAGCTATGGGGCAACGGTGCAAAGCACTATATGGCACAGCTATGGGGCAACGGTGCAGAGCACTATATGGCACAGCTATGGGGCAACGGTGTAGAGCACTATATGGCACAGCTATGGGGCAACGGTGCAGAGCACTATATGGCACAGCTATGGGGCAACGGTGCAGAGCACTATATGGCACAGCTATGGGGCAACGGTGCAGAGCACTATATGGCACAGCTATGGGGCAATGGTGCAGAGCACTATATGGCACAGCTATGGGGCAACGGTGCAGAGCACTATATGGCACAGCTATGGGGCAATGGTGCAGAGCATTATATATATGGCACAGCTATGGGGCAACAGTGCAGAGCACTATATGGCACAGCTATGGGGCAACGGTGCAGAGCATTATATATGTGGCACAGCTATGGGGCAACGGTGCAGAGCATTATATATATGGCACAGCTATGGGGCAACGGTGCAGAGCATTGTATATATGGCACAGCTTTATGTGGAGCATCTATGGGGCCATAATGAACGGTATGGAGTATCTATTTTTAATTTTGAAATTCACCGGTACCTGCTGCATTTTCCACCCTAGGCTTATACTCGAGTCAATAAGTTTTCCCAGTTTTTTGTGGCAAAATTAGGGGGGTCGGCTTATACTCGGGTCGGCTTATACTCGAGTATATACGGTAATTTTATCTTGAAGAAATGTTTGTCTTTTTTGAATTTGAAACACTTGAACATTACTTCCCATTCTTTTAGGATCGGAGCAGCTACTGAGGCCTCTAGGGCCGGGCTTTCTGAGGCCGGAATAAAAGAATTGGGGAGATGGAACTCTAAAAGATTCAAACTGTATATCAGACATGATCTTTATGATTATTAATTATCGATTTTCTTTTAGGTCCGTTAGTTATCTGGACAGTCGGACATTCTTTTGTCTTCTGGGCCCAGAAGAGGGCTAGTCAGCGAGTTTACACAGAGAACTTATCTTTTAATCTGTCAATTATTCAGGTTTGGTGGCTTGGTGTTCGAGGTCTGAGTTGGTTTTCCCTGGTTATTCAAGTTAAAAAATGGCTAGAAGAGTTCCCTTCTCCCGATTTAATTATTTTTCATGTTTCTGGGAATGATCTCGGAAGGATCAGAACCATGGATTTATTAGCTACTATGAGATCTGATATGATTGGTTTTCGGTCTATTTTACCTCATTCATCTTTTGTTTTTTCCGAGATCGTTCCCAGACTATTGTGGCATAATAACCGTTTTTCTTTTTTGGAGAAAATACGCAAAAGAGTGAACAAAGCGATGGAGAAATTTTTTCCTTTGGTTTCAGGTTTTTCTTTCAGGCATTCCGACCTTGAAGGTTTCTTACCTGGACTTTATAGACGAGATCTAATTCATCTATCAGATATTGGATTGGACATTTTCAACCTTGACCTACAGTCGATTATTGAAAAATGGCTGTGTGGTGGTGGGGGGGCCATGTCTCTTTGAGACTTGGCCTGGTGGGAAAATCACCCATGTATGGGTGGATTGGTATTATGGAGAAGTATGGAACTTTGGTTTTAAGAGATGAGTATATTTATTGGTATTTATTTAACTTATGTAACCCTAATAAACTACACGGCCATTTTTTATCCACATTAAAAGTGTTAGGTGTCTTTTTGTATGAATGGGTTTTGTGATGCCATGCCCCAGCGTCCTCTTCCTATATTGTACCGTCCTTACTCAGGGTAACATAGTATTCTGTCACATCTGATACAAGCAAAATAATTACCACACTATAAAGGAGTTGTCCAGGCTTGAGGGTAGTCTGCAGTTACTCTATGTGACTGCAGACTTGTGAATCCTGAAATAAATCACTGTGCGTGCTGTCAGGATTGGCGAGTGCCGGCGCCAAAAGCAGGTGGGAATGAGACCAAAAGCTTGTGTTTTTTGCACAAATGATCATGAGAGGACTAGACGTGCATTACCTCGCTCAAGGCTTGAGGTTAAAGTCTGCACTGCAGTTACTCTATGTGACTGCAGACTTGTGGAATCCTGAAAGCGCTTATTGTGTTCACTGTCAGGATTCTTGGGTGCAGGTGCCAAGAGCAGGCGGCCATGTGATTTGGATACAGGTGGTCACGTGCCGACTAGACGTCCGCCAGTTTTCTCAATAAAAGTGAATTGAGCAAGGCTGAATGCGCCTAATAGGAATGTGGCTGGAAGTATGCAGATCACATACTTTCAATCACTTAAACACCCGCTTCTGGTGCTGGCACCAGAGAATACTGACAGCTCGCACACTGTGTGGATTTGTGGGTTGCCAGAGGGCGGTAGTTGTGCGTGAGCTGCTGTTGCATGTCACCCTGGTACTCTATAGGAAATTTGTGTCCTAGATCCCATGTGCTGTGGTGTGTGGGGTGTGTTGCACTCCCTGGGTACTCAGCTCAGTCTCTCTTTACGTCCAATGTCCTTTACTTCTCCAACCCATGACTTCACATCAATTTTCCTAGATAAGGAAGGGGTTAAGGGGCCTTTCCATAGCACCTGGATCGAGCGTTGATCTCCAGATGTTACAGGAGTATAAACACCCAGGGAGCTCTAGTAATGTCTCACACTGCCCAGAACAAGGTGTTATCTCTCTTGCTGTTCAGCCCTCACTCTCTATCTTCAAGAAGCAGTCACTTGCCCAAACATATGAGCTAATCATAAACATTAACATTAACCTTACCTTAAAGTCACTGCCTAACTACAGTCAGAACTCTCTTACACTACCTATCTTGTGTTCCAAGTCCTAAGCTATGTCTTACCCTACGCTATCCTACATTGTACACACTACCAACACTATACATTACCAGAGCAGAATACACAATATACAGTATACCAAAAGACACAGGACATAGTTTACACTTCAATACAATGCAATTGTGCGTAGGAACGCCAAGCCTGGACAACCCCTCTCAAGTGTCAAGTGATTGTCTGACCCTAATAAAATGTACATTGAAGGCAGGTAATGGTGTAAAATAATAAATCAGACATAGTCACCTGCTCTGATCCCCATCACTCCAGTGCATTCCGCTCCAGTGCTCCCTATTGGGACCAGAAGTGATGATGTCCTGTGTTTTGGTTATCGGACATTTTGAGGCTTGTGATTGGCTGTAGTCGTCATGTGACTGAAGTGGTGCCTCATCCGTGCACATGTGGTTGTCATCTACTCTTATGAAGAATTCATTCTAGGATTAAGAAAAGCAACAAAATAGTATAAACCTCAATCATCAGAAACATTTTCATGTAGAACAGAGACCCGAGCTCAGCATTGTATGGAGAGCGACTGGCGGGTCCTGTATATAGTAACTGATGATGACATACCTGTATATAGGTGACGGATCGCTTCAGAGAGTCCCCCTGGCAGCAGGCAGCCGAACGTAAGGTTTTCTGGAAGAAGAGGATATTAGTATTATATAATCAGCCTCCTTGTACGTCATATCGGTGTCTATAGGAGCATTCAGGACAGGAGATGGGAGAATTATAGAGATTGGTATTTATTATAATACTTACATATATAATGAGGAGGGTCCCGCATGTCGGCTGTCACTGGGGCTGCACATTCACATCTTTATATGTCTGTAAGATACAGAAAGACTTCAATATATACACATCAAATACCAAATATCTGCCAAGTGACTCTGTGATCTCTGTGTGTGAGCGGAGGAGTAAACCATGTCCTGCACTGACCTCGGACTCTCCTACTGAAGGTCTTGGTTTGGTCCAGTTGGTGATGAGGTGGAGGGTTCTCCTTATCCTTTGAAAGTCCATTTATAAAGATCCATAATAACATTATGTTTACATTGCAGGGTAGCGAGCTCCAGCCTGCCTATATATTTCTGTGTAAAAGTAAAGAGTCAGAGATTATTGTATATATGACATTCAGCTCTCTATAACAATTACATTATTACATATGTCCTACACAGACTCTTCTTTTTCTCCATGGTGATCATACAGCAGAGAAACCCTAAACTGACACTAATAATTCCTTTATAAGAACGTCTGGAGTAGTGATGAGCGAGTGGACTCGTTGCTCGGGCGGTCTCCAAGTATTTGTTAGTGTTTGGAGATTTAGTTTTTATCGCCGCAGCTGAATGATTTACAGCTATTAGCCAGGCTGAGTACATGTGGGGGTTGCCTGGTTGTTGGGGAATCCCCACATGTAATCAAGCTGTGTAGCAGCTGTAAATAATACAACTACGGCATTGAAAACTAAATCTCCGAGCCATTACAAATACTCGGCGACCACCCGAGCGTGCTCAGGAAAACCCGAGAAATTAGTACACTCACTCATCACTAGTCAGGAACCATTTTCTTGCTGCCATCGTCCTAATTAGAAGACCATAAGGATATGTGAAATGAAAAAATGTGTAAATCACAAGATGGATAAATAGATACCTCAGGGTTTATGGTGAACCAGTGATCAATGGATTCAGAATCGGCCTCCAGATCAGATCTGGTATCTCAGGCCCCTAAAACTATTAATGAGAGAACTGGGACAAAAGAAAGAAATATTAGTAAGAAGAATAAAAGAGCAGAATAATTGGAAAGATACTCACGCCACCGATGATAAGACAGGATAAAATGATGAAAATGTTGTAGTTGCCTGAAAAGATAATAGAGAAGAAATTAATTCAGATCCTTCCATATATTACGTAGAAGAAAGTGCTGTGCACACAGCGTCCATAGTGCTAACATTAAAGAGGACCTATCCGCTCTCCTAATAGTTCTGGTTTAGTAAATAGATGCGTTCCCTATAACATAACAATGCTGGAGCCTCTTTCTGTATAATAATGCCCCAGCGTCCTCTACCTATATTGTACCGTCCTTACTCAGGGTAACATAGTATTCTGTCACATCTGATACAAGCAAAATAATTACCACACTATAAAGGAGTTGTCCAGGCTTGAGGGTAGTCTGCAGTTACTCTATGTGACTGCAGACTTGTGAATCCTGCAATAAATCACTGTGCGTGCTGTCAGGATTGGCGAGTGCCGGCGCCAAGAGCAGGTGGGAATGAGACCAAGAGCTTGTGTTTTTTGCACAAATGATCATGAGAGGACTAGACGTGCATTACCTCGCTCAAGGCTTGAGGTTAAAGTCTGCACTGCAGTTACTCTATGTGACTGCAGACTTGTGGAATCCTGAAAGCGCTTATTGTGTTCACTGTCAGGATTCTTGGGTGCAGGTGCCAAGAGCAGGCGGCCATGTGATTTGGATACATGTGGTCACGTGCCGACTAGACGTCCGCCAATTTTCTCAATAAAAGTGAATTGAGCAAGGCCGAATGCGCCTAATAGGAATGTGGCTGGAAGTATGCAGATCACATACGTTCAATCACTTAAACACCCGCTTCTGGTGCTGGCACCAGAGAATACTGACAGCTCGCACACTGTGTGGATTTGTGGGTTGCCAGAGGGCGGTAGTTGTGCGTGAGCTGCTGTTGCATGTCACCCTGGTACTCTATAGGAAATTTGTGTCCTAGATCCCATGTGCTGTGGTGTGTGGGGTGTGTTGCACTCCCTGGGTACTCAGCTCAGTCTCTCTTTACGTCCAATGTCCTTTACTTCTCCAACCCATGACTTCACATTAATTCTCCTAGATAAGGAAGGGGTTAAGGGGCCTTTCCATAGCACCTGGATCGAGCGTTGATCTCCAGATGTTACAGGAGTATAAACGCCCAGGGAGCTCTAGTAATGTCTCACACTGCCCAGAACAAGGTGTTATCTCTCTTGCTGTTCAGCCCTCACTCTCTATCTTCAAGAAGCAGTCACTTGCCCAAACACTAAGCCTCTCCCAATATGAGCTAATCATAAACATTAACATTAACTTTACCTTAAAGTCACTGCCTAACTACAGTCAGAACTCTCTTACACTACCTATCTTGTGTTCTAAGTCCTAAGCTATGTCTTACCATACGCTATCCTACATTGTACACACTACCAACACTATACATTACCAGAGCAGAATACACAATATACAGTATACCAAAAGACACAGGACATAGTTTACACTTCAATACAATGCAATTGTGCGTAGGAACGCCAAGCCTGGACAACCCCTCTCAAGTGTCAAGTGATTGTCTGACCCTAATAAAATGTACATTGAAGGCAGGTAATGGTGTAAAATAATAAATCAGACATAGTCACCTGCTCTGATCCCCATCACTCCAGTGCAGGCCGCTCCAGTGCTCCCTATTGGGACCAGAAGTGATGATGTCCTGTTTTATGGTTATCGGACATTTTGAGGCTTGTGATTGGCTGTAGTCGTCATGTGACTGAAGTGGTGCCTCATCCGTGCACATGTGGTTGTCATCTACTCTTATGAAGAATTCATTCTAGGATTAAGAAAAGCAACAAAATAGTATAAACCTCAATCATCCGAAACATTTTCATGTAGAACAGAGACCCGAGCTCAGCATTGTATGGAGAGCGACTGGCGGGTCCTGTATATAGTAACGGATGATGACATACCTGTATATAGGTGACGGATCGCTTCAGAGAGTCCCCCTGGCAGCAGGCAGCCGAACGTAAGGTTTTCTGGAAGAAGAGGATATTAGTATTATATAATCAGCCTCCTTGTACGTCACATCGGTGTCTATAGGAGCATTCAGGACAGGAGATGGGAGAATTATAGAGATTGGCATTTATTATAATACTTACATATATAATGAGGAGGGTCCCGCATGTTGGCTGTCACTGGGGCCGCACATTCACATCTTTATATGTCTGTAAAATACAGAAAGACTTCAATATATACACATCAAACACCAAATATCTGCCAAGTGACTCTGTGATCTCTGTGTGTGAGCGGAGGAGTAAACCATGTCCTGCACTGACCTCGGACTCTCCTACTGAAGGTCTTGGTTTGGTCCAGTTGGTGATGAGGTGGAGGGTTCTCCTTATCCTTTGAAAGTCCATTTATAAAGATCCATAATAACATTATGTTTACATTGCAGGGTAGCGAGCTCCAGCCTGCCTATATATTTCTGTGTAAAAGGAAAGATTCAGAGATTATTATATATATGACATTCAGCTCTCTATAACAATTACATTATTACATATGTCCTACACAGACTCTTCTTTTTCTCCATTGTGATCATACAGCAGAGAAACCCTAAACTGACACTAATAATTCCTTTATAAGAACGTCTGGAGTAGTGATGAGCGAGTGGACTCGTTGCTCAGGCGGTCTCCAAGTATTTGTTAGTGTTCGGAGATTTAGTTTTTATCGCCGCAGCTGAATTATTTACAGCTATTAGCCAGGCTGAGTACATGTGGGGGTTGCCTGGTTGTTGGGGAATCCCCACATGTAATCAAGCTGTGTAGCAGCTGTAAATAATACAACTGCGGCAATGAAAACTAAATCTCCGAGCCATTACAAATACTCGGCGACCACCCGAGCGTGCTCAGGAAAACCCGAGAAATTAGTACACTCACTCATCACTAGTCAGGAACCATTTTCTTGCTGCCATCGTCCTAATTAGAAGACCATAAGGATATGTGAAATGAAAAAATGTGTAAATTACAAGATGGATAAATAGATACCTCAGGGTATATGGTGAACCAGTGATCAATGGATTCAGAATCGGCCTCCAGATCAGATCTGGTATCTCAGGCCCCTAAAACTATTAATAAGAGAACTGGGACAAAAGAAAGAAATATTAGTAAGAAGAATAAAAGAGCAGAATAATTGGAAAGATACTCACGCCACCGATGATAAGACAGGATAAAATGATGAAAATGTTGTAGTTGCCTGAAAAGATAATAGAGAAGAAATTAATTCAGATCCTTCCATATATTACGTAGAAGAAAGTGCTGTGCACACAGCGTCCATAGTGCTAACATTAAAGAGGACCTATCCGCTCTCCTAATAGTTCTGGTTTAGTAAATAGATACGTTCCCTATAACATACCAATGCTGGAGCCTCTTTCTGTATAATAATGCCCCAGCGTCCTCTACCTATATTGTACCGTCCTTACTCAGGGTAACATAGTATTCTGTCACATCTGATACAAGCAAAATAATTACCACACTATAAAGGAGTTGTCCAGGCTTGAGGGTAGTCTGCAGTTACTCTATGTGACTGCAGACTTGTGAATCCTGAAATAAATCACTGTGCGTGCTGTCAGGATTGGCGAGTGCCGGCGCCAAGAGCAGGTGGGAATGAGACCAAGAGCTTGTGTTTTTTGCACAAATGATCATGAGAGGACTAGACGTGCATTACCTCGCTCAAGGCTTGAGGTTAAAGTCTGCACTGCAGTTACTCTATGTGACTGCAGACTTGTGGAATCCTGAAAGCGCTTATTGTGTTCACTGTCAGGATTCTTGGGTGCAGGCGCCAAGAGCAGGCGGCCATGTGATTTGGATACATGCGGTCACGTGCCGACTAGACGTCCGCCAATTTTCTCAATAAAAGTGAATTGAGCAAGGCCGAATGCGCCTAATAGGAATGTGGCTGGAAGTATGCAGATCACATACTTTCAATCACTTAAACACCCGCTTCTGGTGCTGGCACCAGAGAATACTGACAGCTCGCACACTGTGTGGATTTGTGGGTTGCCAGAGGGCGGTAGTTGTGCGTGAGCTGCTGTTGCATGTCACCCTGGTACTCTATAGGAAATTTGTGTCCTAGATCCCATGTGCTGTGGTGTGTGGGGTGTGTTGATGGGCATTATTATATTCTATAGGAAGTACATTATATTCTATCAGGAGGTGGGCTGCGTTATATTCTATGGGGGGTACATTATATTCTATGGGGAGGTGGGCTGTATTATATTCTATCGGGGGTACATTATATTCTATGGGGAGGTGGGCTGTATTATATTCTATGGGGGTACATTATATTCTATGGGGAGGTGGGCTGTATTATAATCTATGGGGGTACATTATATTCTACAGGGAGGTGGGCTGTATTCTATTCTATGGAAGGTACATTATATTCTACAGGGAGGTGGGCTGTATTATATTCTATGGGGGGTACATTATATTCTATGGGGAGGTGGGCATTATTATATTCTATAGGACAGTGTTCCCCAAGTCCAGTCCTCAAGAGCCACCAACAGATCATGTTTTCAGGATTTCCTTAGCATTGCACAGGTGATGGAATTATTGCCTGTGCAGCTGATGCAATTATCACCTGTGTATTATATTCTATGGGGGCTACATTATATTCTATGAGGAGGTGGGCTGTATTATATTCTATGTGGGGTACATTATATTCTACGGGGAGGTGGGCTGTATTATATTCTATGGGGGTACATTATATTCTATGGGGAGGTAGGCTTTATTATATTCTATGGAGGTACATTATATTCTATGGGGAGGTGGGCTGTACTATATTCTATGGGGGGTATATTGTATTCTATGGGAAGGTGGGCTCTACATTATATTCTATGGAGAGGTGGGCTTTATTATTTTCCTTGAGGGGTACATTACATTCTATGGGGAGGTGGGCTTTATTATATTCTCTGGGAGTACATTATATTCTATGGGGAGGTGGGCTGTATTATATTCTATGGGGGATACATTATATTCTATGGGGAGGTTGGTTGTATTATATTCTATAGGAAATACATTATATTCTATCTGGAGGTGGGCTGTATTATATTCTATGGGGGTACATTGTATTCTATGGGAATGGGGGGTTTACATTATATTCTATGGTGAGGTGGGCTGTATTATAGTCTATGGGGGCACATTATATTCTATGGGGAGGTGGGCTGTATTATAGTCTATGGGGGGACACTATATTCTATGGGGAGATGGGCTTTACTATATTCTATGGGGGTACATTATATTCTATGGGGAGGTGGGCTGTATTATATTCTATGGGGGCTACATTATATTCTATGGGGAGGTAAGCTATATTATAATCTATGGGGGTTACATTATATTCTATGGGGCGGTGGGCTTTATTATATTCTATGGGGGGTACATTATATTCTATGGGGAGGTCGGCTGTACTATATTCTATGGGGGTACATTGTATTCTATGGGGAGGTGGGCTGTATTAAATTCTGTGGGAAGGCTACATTATATTCTATAGGGAGGTGGGCTTTATTTTATTCTATGGGGGTACATTATATTCTATGGGGAGTTGGGCTGTATTATATTCTATGGGAGGTACATTGTATTCTATGGCGAGGTGGGCTATATTATATTCTATGGAGGGTACATTATATTCTATGGGAAGGTGGGCTGTATTATATTCTATGGGGGTACATTGTATTCTATGGGGAGGTGGGCTGTATTAAATTCTGTGGGAAGGCTACGTTATATTCTATAGGGAGGTGGGCTGTATTATATTCTTTGGGGGGCTACATTATATTCTATGGGGAGGTGGGCTGTATTATTTTCTGTGGGGGTACATTATATTCTATAACGAGGTGGGCTGTATTATAGTCTATGGGGGCTACATTATATTCTATGGTGAGGTGGGCTGTATTATATTCTATGGAGGGGCTGCATTATACTCTGAGGGGGCTACATTATACTCTGGGGTGGATGCATTATACTCTGTGGGGTGGCTGCATTATACTCTGGTGGGGTGGCTGCATTATACTCTGGTGGGGTGGCTGCATTATACTATATGTGGGCTGCATTATACTGTATCGAGGACTATGGAGAATACATTATACTATATGAAGAACTATGGGGTGCATTATAATCTGGGAAGTGAATTGTACTACATGGATGACTGGCGGTGCATTATACTCTATATATTGAGCACTATGAGGAGTGTATTATACTATATGGAGGACTGAGCAGCATATTTTAATATATGGAGGACTATGAGGAGTGTATTATACTATATGGAGGATTATGGGAAGTGTATTATATTATATGGAGGACTGAGGAGTGTATTTTAATTTATGGAGGACTATAAGGAGTGTATTATACTATACTGAAGACTATGGGGAGTGTATTATAATATATGGAGGACTATGGGGCACATTATAATATATAGAGGACTATGGGGAGTATTATACTAAACAAGCAAAATGCTGCATATTCATCAAGTGATTGGATTGTTTATGGCAGAACAAAAAGAGGCCGGGAAACAAGCGTCAAACGATTTCAATATTGTTGATCATACTCGTTTAGCGGCCTGAACTCAGCACATGTAAATAGAACAGAATTGCTTCTGTGTGATGTGCAATATGTCAGCATTTGGGGCCCCGCTTTAAACTTTTGCCTAGGGCTCCACTTTGCCTAAAACCGGCCCTGACCTTAGATATCCTGATTATTATTATTGGGTCCTTAATGGTATTTTAATAATACAAATAAAAGTTATTTTTAAGCTTGGTTTTCTAGTTCTTTGGTTTTCTGTATTGAAAGACACAATATTAACCCTTTCCTGTCATCTCTCTGCTTTTTCATGTACTAAATGGAAAGTAATACTTTGCTTTAGGACATGAAAAGGCTTTGGTGGTGATGTTAGGAGCTCCCCTCTCACCTAGCCCACTTAGATATCACAGTCAATAACGATCATGGCATCTGGAAGTTTGACATAGGGAAGAGACGAGGCACCCTCTGAGGAAGTGTTCACGAAACATGTGTCGGGGCAGAGGGAAGCACGCACATACCGCACATACCCTGCTGCAGTCCACTGCATGTTCATTTCTCTCTATCATCCATAGGTAATGTAAAAATATTTTATATACCATTGTGTCAGTCTCCATATTGATCTCATAACAGCCACTGGGCTTGTACTGGGGAGAAACCTAAATCCTTGCCAATATGCACTGGCCCTATATATTCTTTATCCCACAACCCCAAACAGTTGTTCAACACCTTTAACTCCCTCCTCCGCCCACCACTGCCCCCTCCGACTTCCTTAATCTCTGCTGAGGACTTTGCCACACATTTCAAAAATAAGATAGACCAAACAAGGCAAATCTCTGTTGTCCGACCACCACCACAACCCTTTGTATGCCAGAACAATGCCCTAACCCCTAACTTCCCTCTCCAAAATCACTGAAGGACAGCTTGCTCATCTTCTCTCCAAATCACACCTCACTACTTGTGCAGTCGACACCATCCCATCCCACCTCCTCCCCAACCTCACCACTACACTAATCCCATCCCTAACCCATCTCTTCAACCTATCACTAACTTCTGGTACCTTCCCCTCTGCTTTCAAACATGCCACAATCACAACTATGTCCAGCTTAACGCCCCATCTTTGCTCCCATTTGCTTCCAAACTACTTGAGCAGCATGTCCACGCTGAACTTTCCTCTCACCTTGCATCTAACTCTCTCTTCAACAGCCTACAATCTGGATTCCGTCCCACTCCCCACCATTCCACTGAGACTGCCCTGACCAAACTTACAAACGACTTACTTACAGCCAAAGCTAACAGACAATTCTCTATACTCCTCCTTCTAGACCTGTGCTCTGCCTTCGACACAGTTGACCACTGCCTCCTACTACAGATCCTCTCTTCCTTTGGTGTCAAAGACTTCGCCCTATCCTGGATCTCCTAATACCTCACCAACCGAACATTTAATGTTTCCTACTCCCATACTACCTCTTCATCTCGCCCCCTCTCTGTTGGTGTCCCTCAAGGCTCTGTCCTAGGACCTCTTATCTTTTCAATCTATACCCTTGGCCTGGGACAGCTCATAAGGTCATATGGCTTCCAGTACCATCTATATGCCGATGACACTCAGATCTACCTCTCTGGCCCAGATGTTACCTCTCTGCTTTCCAGGATCCCAGAGTATCTATCAGCCATGTCCTCCTTCTTCTCCTCTTGCTTCCTCAAACTCAGTGTGGACAAAATCAAACTAATTATCTTTCCTCCATCTCGCACATCTTCCCTACCTGATCTATCTATCACAATAAATGAATTCACACTTTCCCCCGTCCCGGTAATCCGCTGCCTCGGAGTAACCCTTGTCTCTGCCCTGTCCTTTAAACCACACATCCAAGCTCTCGCCACCTCCTGTCGCCTCCAGCTCAAAAATATTTCCAGAATCTGTCCTTTCCTCAACCCTCACTCTACCAAAATGCTTGGGCATGCCCTAATCATCTCTCGCCTTGACTACTGCAACATCCTCCTTTGTGGCCTACCCTCTAACACTCTCGCACCCCTCCAGTCCGTCCTTAACTCTGCTGCCCGACTAATTAAACTCTCTCCTCGCTACACTCCTGCTTCCCCTCTTTGCAAATCCCTTCACTGGCTCCCAATTTCCCAGCGTATCCAGTTTAAACTACTAACATTGACCTACAAAGCCATCCATAACCTTTCTCCTCCGTATATTTCCGAACTAATCTCTCACGATATCTTCCCTCACGTAATCTCCGGTCCTCCCAAGACCTCCTTCTCTCCTCCACACTTATTCGCTCCTCACCCAATTGCCTCCAAGACTTCCCCCGAATATCCCCTATCCTCTGGAATTCTGTGCCCCAACACGTCCGGTTGTCCACCACATTTGGATCCTTCAAACGGAACCTGAAAACCCATCTCTTCAAAGAAGCTTACAGCCTGTAATGACCACACGGCCACCTCAACACCATCGGAGCTACTGCAACCCCCGACCTACTGTCTCCTTCCCCACAATCCTGTAGAATGTAAGAGTGCAAGGGCAGGGTCCTCGCCCCTCTGTATCAGTCTGTCATTGTTAGTTTTGTTTACTGTAAGTGATATTTGTATTCTGATGTAACCCCGTCCCATGTACAGCACCATGGAATTAATGGTGCTATATAAATAAGTAATAATAATAATAATAATAATAATATATGGAATTGCACTTTAAATACATTCAGTCTTAGACTGGCTAATGCTATAATCCTATAAATATGTACCATGGTATGATTGCTTGTTGGTTTCTCTCTTTGGCCAGATCCTTACAATAAGCAGACATATTAATTCAGGGAATGATACCCCTCTATATGGAGGTAATCATGATACGGTTCTTTTAGATCCAATATAGTGTTTTGAACAAATGGATGCATAATATTATTGGTACTATGTGTAGAGGTCATTTACTGTGCGATCCCTCACACAAGACGCACTAGTTGTTTTATGAAATTACTAGCTGTACTACCCGGCTTCGCCCGGGTTAATGACTGCTGTTAGCAAAATAGAATGTGTTAACAAAAATTTATTCTGCACACAAAAACCACAAAACAAATAGATAGAAATGTAATTATTAAAAGGCAAAAACTAAGCAAATAGAAGCATTTCACAACATATATTAGCTTTGTTATACTGAGAATGTCTTTGTTGCCTATATTAACCAATCAGAGCTCAGGTTAATTAACTGTAGCAAAATAGAAGCTGAGCTGTGATTGGTTGCTATTGGCAGCCTGATAAATCCCCAGCCAACAGGAAGCCCTCCCCCCTGGCAGTATATATTAGCTCACACATACACATAATAGACAGGTCATGTGACTGACAGCTGCCGTATTTCCTATATGGTACATTTGTTGCTCTTGTAGTTTGCTTATTAATCAGATTTTTATTTTTGAAGGACAATACCAGACTTGTGTGTGTTTTAGGGCGAGTTTTATGTGTCAAGTTGTGTGTGTTGAGTTGCGTGTGGCGACATGCATGTAGCGACTTTTGTGAGATGAGTTTTGTGTGGCGACATGCGTGTAGCAACATTTTGTGTGTTGAGTTGCATGTGACAGGTTAGTGTAGCAAGTTGTGTGCAGCAAGATTTGTGCATGGCGAGTTTTGCGCGTGGCGAGTTTTATGTGTGGTGCATTTTGAGTATGTGCAAGTTTTGTGTGAGGCAACTTTTGCATGTGGTGCAACTTTTGTACATGTGGCAATTTTTCTGTGTGTGCAAGTTTTGCATGAGGTGAGTTTTCCATGAGGTGAGTTTTGCACGTGTGGCGAGTTTTGCGTGAGCCTAGTTTTGCATATGGCGAGTTTTGCATGTAGCGAGTTTTGAGTGGTGACTTTTGTGTTTCGACTTTTATGTGGCGAGGTTGGTGTGTGTGTGTGGTGAAATGTGTGCTGAGGGTGGTATATGTGTTCAAGCACGTGGTAGTGTGTGGCGCATTTTGTGTTTGTGTTCATATCCCCGTGTGTGGTGAGTATCCCATGTCGGGGCCCCACCTTAGCAACTGTACGGTATATACTCTTTGTCGCCATCGCTCTCATTCTTTAAGTCCTCATTGTTCACATCTGGCAGCTGTCAATTTTCCTCCAACACTTTTCCCTTCACTTTTTCCCCATTATGTAGATAGGAGCAAAATTGTTTGGTGAATTGGAACGCGCGGGGTTAAAATTTCACCTCACAACATAGCCTATGACGCTCTCGGGGTCCAGACGTGTGACTGTGCAAAATTTTGTGGCTGTAGCTGCGACGGTACAGATGCCAATCCCGGACATACACACATACATACATACACACATTCAGCTTTATATATTAGATATACCTGTATGTAATCTCCTGTATATAGTATATACCTGTGTGTCATCTCACCTATATATAGTATATATCTGTGTGTCATCTCCTGTATATAGTATATACCTGTATGTCATCTCCTCCTATACATAGCATATACCTGTGTCATCTCCTCCTGTATATACTATATACCTGTAGGTAATCTGCTCCTGTATATAGTATATACCTGTGTGTCATCTCCTCCTGTATATAGTATATACCTGTATGTCATCTCCTCCTGTATGTAGTATGTACCTGTATGTCATCTCCTCCTCTATATAGTATATACCTGTGTGTCATCTCTCCTGTATATAGTATATATCTGTGTGTCATCTCCTCCTGTATATAGTATATACCTGTGTGTCATCTCCCCTGTAAATAGTATATACCTGTGTGTCATCTCCTGTATATAGTATATAGCTGTATGTCATCTCCTCCTGTATTAGCCCTCGTTCACACGTTATTTGGTCAGTATTTTTACCTCAGTATTTGTAAGCTAAAATGGCAGCCTGATAAATCCCCAGCCAACAGTAAGCCCACCCCCTGGCAGTATATATTAGCTCACACATACACATAATAGACTGGTCATGTGACTGACAGCTGCCGGATTCCTATATGGTACATTTGTTGCTCTTGTAGTTTGTCTGCTTATTAATCAGATTTTTATTTTTGAAGGATACCAGACTTGTGTGTGTTTTAGGGCGAGTTTCGTGTGTCAAGTTGTGTGTGTTGAGTTGCGTGTGGCGACATGCATGTAGGGACTTTTGTGAGATGAGTTTTGTGTGGCGACATGCGTGTAGCAACTTTTTGTGTGTCGAGTTGCATGTGACAGGTTAGTGTAGCAAGTTGTGTGCAGCAAGTTTTGCGCATGGCGAGTTTTGCGCGTGGCGAGTTTTATGTGTGGTGCCTTTTGAGTATGTGCAAGTTTTGTGTGAGGCAACTTTTGCATGTGTTGCAACTTTTGTGCATGTGGCAATTTTTCTGCGTGTGGCAATTTTTCTGCGTGTGCAAGTTTTGCGTGTGGCGAGTTTTGCACGTGTGGCGAGTTTTGCATGTGGAGAGTTTTGCGCGTGGCGAGTTTTGAGCGGCGACTTTTGTGTTTCTACTTTTATGTGGCGAGGTTGGTGTATGTGTGGTGAAATGTGCACTGAGGGTGGTATATGTGTTCGAGCACGTGGTAGTGTGTGGCGCATTTTGTGTGTGTGTTCATATCCCCGTGGTGGTGTGATTATCCCATGTTGGGGCCCCACCTTAGCAACTGTACAGTATATACTCTTTGGTGCCATCGCTGTCATTCTTTAAGTCCCCCTTGTTCACATCTGGCAGCTGTTAATTTGCCTCCAACACTTTTCCTTTCATTTTTTCCCCATTATGTAGATAGGGGCAAAATTGTTTGGTGAATTGGAAAGCGCGGGGTTAAAATTTCACCTCACAATATAGCTTTGACGCTCTCAGGGTCCAGACGTGTGACTGTGCAAAATTTTGTGCCTGTAGCTGCGACGCCTCCAACACTTTTCCTTTCACTTTTTCCCCATTATGTAGATAGGGGCAAAATTGTTTGGTGAATTGGAAAGCGCGGGGTTAAAATTTCACCTCACAACATAGCCTATGACGCTCTCGGGGTCCAGACGTGTGACTGTGCAAAATTTTGTGGCTGTAGCTGCTACGGTTCAGATGCCAATCCCGGACATACATACATACATACATACATACACACACACACACATTCAGCTTTATATATTAGATATGTTGTTTTTTCTTTTAAAATAATTTTGACAATAAATTATATTCGGTTTTAAAAATCCCACTAAGTGTTAACTTCTGTTTGCCTGTTGCCCTAAATGTAGGGTACATATGGGGACCGTGTGATTTATATTACTGCTTGTGACACTATATGAAAGGACACTCCTTGTTTGATCCTATAGGTACTAGCCATGCAGGGCGCCAAAACTTTTGTATCAACTCATTTTCCTTTTTGTAATTTTTACAATGTAAAAGATGAAAATATAATTATTTTTTGCTTAAAATATAAAGGGAATGTGTCATCTTTAACTTTAGTAATGTTGACCAGCGGTGCCTAAACGTTTACATGCCACTGTATGTGTGTATAGATATATATATAATGTAATACCGTACAGAATTTTTAATACTGTTATCATATCTGACAAATGATAAATGCGGCATCTCACCTGTCAGCTAAGTAGTCATTTCCAGTCCTGGTCCAGATGTGACAGGCAGAAATTGTCGAAATATTCTTCACAGCAGACTGTAGTATTCACACCGATCTAACGTCAAGAGTAAAGTGAGCGGAAATCAGCTGCGCGTGCAGTTATCTAGGCTAGTACTGTCTGTGACATCATCAGTTCTATTTGTCTGTGACATCATCAGTTCTATTATGACATCATCAGTTCTATTTGTCTGTGACATCATCAGCTGCATTGCTGCCCACAACGTCAGCAGCTGTAGAAATGATTCATCCTATACAGTATATTCAGTATATTGTTTTGAAAGACACAATGTTAACCCTTTCCTGTCATCTCTCTGCTTTTTCATTCACTAATGGAAGGTACTACTTTGTTTCACGACATGAAAAGGCTTTCACGCCAAGATGGTGGTGCTACGAGCTCCCCTCTCTCACCTAGCCCACTCCAGCTGCAGCACAGAATTGGGGGTCCGGATTGATGGGGATATCTACTTAGATGCCACAGTCAATAGTGATCATGGCATCCGGAAGTCTGACAGAAGGAAGAGACAAGGCCTTATACTTTGCCTGACAGATTCATAGTGATTGGTAACAATGCCTTGTAATGTAATGCCTTGTAATGTAATCATTAAATCCACAGGTTCAGTGGATAATCAGGAGAAAAAAATATTTTATAAAAATATAGTTGTGCTGAAGTGTCGGTACATTATGGTCTGAAATTGCTACATTAATGTCCAGGGTGAATCCGACCTAATGTGAGAATTTTAGATCACATATATATAATGTAATACCGTACAAAATTAGTAATACCGTTATCATACCTGACAAATGATAAATGTGGCATCTTACCTGTCAGCCAAGTAGTCAATTCCAGTCCTGGTCCAGAAGTTGTAGCCAAAAAGTATAGAAATATTCTACAGAGCAAACTATACGATTCACACCGATCTAACATCAAGAGCAAAGTGAGCAGAAATCAGCTGCGCGTGTGTCAGCTAGTTCTGTCTGTGACATCATCAGTTCTATTATGACATCATCAGTTCTATAGTTCTATCATCAGTCACCTTCTAGTTCTTCCGTTCATTGCCTGTATATGCTGGCTGTACATACACCAGATATAGGCATGTTACATGGGGAAGCTGTTCTATAAGACTGTTACATGTGTGATTATATAGCAGCAGACATATTGGGGCACTGTTATATCAGTAGTGTCATCAGATCACTGTGTAAAACTGTCACTACTGTTGTGAATGCAGTTATCTTATCATGACCACCATTGTCTGGTATTACACTGGCCCAGTGATCGCACATGTCTGACTTCTGGGTTATGTGCGGCTTATTACTACTGTGAAGAAGTATAAGATGCCATTTTGATAAATGCATCTCACTACATGTAAGTGACATAACTAGAGTATGATGGGCCACAGTGCAAGATTTAGACTAGGGCCCTCTATCCTCTATGTATTTATATATGCGCCCTCCATCCTGGTATATATATCCCCCGCTCTGCCGCTATTATTTAATGTATAAAAAAATTAACCATTATACTCACTAGGGATGTACATAGAGGTCATGTGGCACCATAGCAGAAGTATAATGCACTCTCCATAGTCCTCCATATAGTATAACGCACAGCCCATAATCCTTTCTATAGTATCATGCACCTCCATAGTCCTCCATATGGTATAATGCATCCCAAAGTCCTCCATATAATATACTGCACAGCCCATAGTCCTACACATAGTATAATGAACTGTCCATAGTCCTCCATATAGTATAATGCATCTCCATATTAGTATAATACACAGCCCATAGTCCTCCATATGGTATAATGCACCTCAATGCTAGTATAATGCATAGCTCATATCCTTCTTATAGTATAATTCACAACCCATAGTCCTCCATAAAGTAAAATGTACAGCCCATAGTCCACCATAAATTAAAACGCGCAGCCCATAGTCATTCATACAGTATAATGCACAGCCCATAATCATAAAGTATAATGCACAGCCCATAGTCATCCATAAAGTATAATGAACAGCCTATAATCATCCATACAGTATAATGCACAGCCCATAATCATCTATAAAGTATAATGCACAGCCCTTAGTCATCCATAAAGTATAATGTACAGCCCATAATCATCTATAAATTGTAATGCACAGCCCATAGTCCACCATAAATTAAAATGCATAGCCCATAGTCATTCATACAGTATAATGCACTGCCCATAATCATAAAGTATAATGTACTGCCCATAATCATCCATACAGTATACTGCACAGCCTATAGTTATCAATAAAGTACAATGCACAGCCCATAGTCATCCATAAAGTATAATGCACATCCCATAGTCATCCATAAATTATAATTCACAGCCCATAGCCATCTCTAAAGTATAATGCGCAGCCCATAGCCATCCATAAAGTTGAATGCACCTCATAGCCACCCATAAAGTATAATGCACCTCATAGTCTTTCATAAAGTATAATGCACAGCCCATAATCATCCATGTAGTAATGTTTCCACCATGTACTCATTAGTTAAAAAAATACTCATCTTCCCTCCGTTCCCTTCTGAAGCTGGCAGCTGACTTCAGTGTGCAAGCAATTGGAGTGCAAGACGTCACTTCCATGCACCGCTAGTCACATGCACGACGACGTCAGCGGCTGGCCTCTGATTGGCCAGCAGCATGTATTGTCACGCACAGACCCATCTAAGGACACACATCCAGTTGAAGTTCCTGCTGTCAATGGCAGGCACCCACCCGCATAGGCCCAGTTGCAGTCATGACCACTGCAACCGGGGTCATTACGCCCTGCCCGTGATCAAGAATTTATCCTGCAGCTAGGTGATAAAAGTATTGGACCAGTGCTAAAAGTGCTAAAAGTGCATGTGTGGCACCCCAGGAGATCGAGTACCACAGTAGTGCTGCCTTTCTCACGGGGAGGGTATTGCTATGCCTGAAAACAAGAGGAATTCTTTTGGCAAGTAAATCCCACACACAACACCTTCTGAATCCAGGCCAAGAGGGGGAGCTCAAAACCCTGTTTTAGAGCAGCTTCCCTATATCCATCCTAATCTGGAGGATGAGTCAGCCAGTCTGAGGGAGACACTGAGTAAGAGCAGACGTCTGGAGCAGACAGGAAAGGAGCAGAGGAGAGATTGAGGGCTCTAGGAGGCGACAATTAGGCCTCTAAGAGCCAGAGTGCAGAAACCGGGCACCGGGAGCCCAAGGTTGTGGATAGCTGTAAGGTCCACAGCAGAGCCGGAGGGCATAGGACTATAAGTATACTGCCCTTACCATACCTGAGGCACAGCAGCAAATAGAGCTAGGAGTCACCGTGTCAGAGACCCCCAAGAGTACACCTCAAGCTGCCTGCCATGCAGGTTCTGTCCCAGGACAGGAGAGAGAAAGGAGTAATTTGCCAGCAAACCACAGGTAGCAAGGTGTTATGATCCTGGTGGTTAGAACACATGAACTGACCTGATAAGTAAACCCAAAAATAAGGACAAGCTCTGGGAATGTGGGAACTTTACTGACCGCAATTCTGATCCTATCAAACCACACTATAGGCAGCCGTGAAGCGTTCCTAACTCGGCCTAGACACCTCGTTCACAGCCTGAGAAACTAGCTACCCCTAGAGAGAAACAAAGCCTCACTTGCCTCAGAGAAATTTTCCCCAAAGTGAAAGCAGCCCCCCACAAATAATAATGGTGAGTTTAAGGGGAAAACACAAACATAGAAATGAAAATAGGTTTTAGCAAATGAGGCCCGCTAATAACTAAATAGTCAGAAGATAGCAAGGAATCTGTGCGGTCAGTATAAAATACTACAAAAGTATCCACGCAGAGAATACAAAAAGACCCCCACACCGACTCATGTGAGGGGCGCAACTCCGCACCCCAGAGCTTCCAGCTAGCAATCAAATAGCATATAAGCAAGCTGGACTGAACTCATAACATACTGAGAAACATTTTCAAATAGAAATGAGCAAAAATGGACTAGCATGAACTTAGCTTCACCACGAGGAGACAGGTCACAAGGGAAGTCCCAGAGAGATCTGAACCAGTACTGAATACAACGACAGCAGGCAACAAGTAAAGGTCCAGATGGAATTAAATAGGCAGCAGGCCTAGCAGGAAACGAGGCAGCTGGAGTCCAGCTACAGACCAGCCATAACACTAAAAACCACCAGAGGGAGCCCATGCACAGAACTCACAAAGTACCACTCATGACCACAGGAGGGAGCCCGAGAACGGAATTCACAACAGTACCCCCCCCTTGAGGAGGGGTCACCGAACCCTCACCAGAGCTCCCAGACCGATCAGGACGAGCCAAATGAAAGGCACGAACCAAATCGGCAGCATGGACATCAGAGGCAACAACCCAGGAATTATCCTCCTGACCATAGCCCTTCCATTTAACCAAGTACTGAAGCTTCCGTCTCGAAATACAAGAATCCAAGATCTTCTCCACCACATACTCCAATTCTCCCTCGACCAACACCGGAGCAGGAAGGTCAACAGACGGAACCACAGGCACCACATACCTCCGCAACAATGACCTATGGAACACATTATGAATGGCAAAAGATGCTGGGAGGTCCAAACGAAATGACACCAGATTGAGGATTTACAAAATCTTATAAGGACCGATGAAACGAGGTTTGAACTTAGGAGAGGAAACCTTCATAGGAACATAACGAGATGACAACCATACCAAATCCCCCACACGAAGTCGGGGACCCACACAGCGACGGCGATTAACAAAGCGCTTGGCCTTCTCCTGTGACAACGTCAAATTGTCCACTACGTGGTTCCAAATCTGCTGCAACCTATCCACCACAGAATCCACCCCAGGACAGTCAGAAGGTTCAACCTGACCTGAGGAAAAACGAGGATGAAAACCAGAATTACAAAAAAAAGGCGAAACCAAAGTAGCAGAACTAGCCCGATTATTGAGGGCGAACTCAGCCAATGGCAAAAAAGTCACCCAATCATCCTGATCAGCAGAAACAAAACATCTCAGATAAGTTTCCAAGGTCTGATTCGTACGTTCGGTTTGGCCATTCGTCTGAGGATGGAAGGCCGAAGAAAAAGACAAATCAATGCCCATCTTAGCACAAAAGGACCGCCAAAATCTGGACACAAACTGGGATCCTCTGTCAGACACAATGTTCTCCGGAATACCATGCAAACGGACCACATTCTGAAAAAACAGCGGAACCAAATCAGAGGAGGAGGGCAACTTAGGCAAAGGCACCAAATGGACCATTTTAGAAAAACGATCACAAACCACCCAGATGACAGACATCCTCTGAGAGACTGGAAGATCCGAAATAAAATCCATGGAAATATGCGTCCAAGGCCTCTTCGGGACAGGCAAAGGCAAAAGCAATCCACTGGCACGAGAACAGCAAGGCTTGGCCCGAGCACAAATCCCACAGGACTGCACAAAGGAACGCACATCCCGCGACAAAGAAGGCCACCAAAAGGACCTAGCCACCAAATCCCTGGTACCAATGATCCCAGGATGACCCGCTAACACTGAAGAATGAACCTTTGGAATAACTCTACTGGTCCATCTATCCGGGACAAACAGTCTCTCCGGTGGACAACGGTCAGGTCTATCGGCCTGAAACTCCTGCAGCACCCGCCGCAAATCAGGGGAGATGGCAGACAAGATCACCCCCTCTCTGAGGATACCAGCCGGCTCAGAAACTCCCGGAGAGTCAGGCACAAAATTCCTAGAAAGGGCATCAGCCTTCACATTCTTTGAGCCCGGAAGGTATGAAACCACGAAATCAAAACGGGAGAAAAACAGCGACCATCGAGCTTGTCTAGGATTTAACCGCTTGGCAGACTCGAGATAAATCAAATTCTTGTGATCCGTCAAGACCACCACGCGATGCTTGGCTCCCTCAAGCCAATGTCGCCACTCCTCGAATGCCCACTTCATTGCCAACAACTCCCGATTACCAACATCATAATTCCGCTCGGCAGGCGAAAACTTTCTTGAAAAGAAAGCACATGGTCTCATCACCGAGCCATCAGAGCTTCTCTGTGACAATACAGCCCCTGCTCCAATCTCAGAAGCATCAACCTCGACCTGAAAGGGAAGAGAGACATCAGGCTGACGCAAGACAGGAGCCAAAGAGAACCGATGTTTGAGCTCCTGAAAGGCCTCAACGGCCGCAGAAGACCAATTAGTCACATCAGCACCCTTTCTAGTCAAATCCGTCAAAGGCTTAACCACACTAGAAAAATTAGTGATGAAGCGCCGGTAAAAATTAGCAAAGCCCAAGAACTTCTGAAGGCTCTTCACCGATGTAGGTCATAGATGGCCTGGACTTTAACTGGATCCATCTCGATAGTAGAAGGGGAAAAAATAAAGCCCAAAAAGGAAACCTTCTGGACTCCAAAGAGACATTTAGAGCCCTTCACAAACAAGGCATTGGCACTCAGGACCTGAAACACCATCCTGACCTGCTTCACATGAGACTCCCAATCATCAGAAAAGACCAAAATATCATCCAGGTACACAATCATGAATCTATCCAGATACTCTCGGAAGATGTCGTGCATGAAGGACTGAAACACGGAAGGGGCATTAGAAAGCCCAAAAGGCATCACCAAGTACTCAAAATGACCTTCGGGCGTATTAAATGCTGTCTTCCATTCATCGCCCTGCTTTATACGCACAAGATTATAAGCTCCTCGAAGATCTATCTTGGTGAACCAACTAGCCCCCCTAATCCGAGCAAACAGATCGGACAGCAGAGGCAAAGGGTACTGAAATTTGACCATGATTTTATTTAGAAGGCGATAATCTATACAGGGTCTCAGAGAACTATCCTTCTTGGCCACAAAAAAGAACCCTGCACCCAAAGGTGACGAGGACGGACGAATATGCCCTTTCTCCAAAGACTCCTTTATATAGCTCCGCATAGCGGTATGTTCTGGTACAGATAAATTAAAAAGTCGACCCTTAGGGAACTTACTACCAGGAACCAAATTTATGGCACAATCACAATCCCTATGAGGAGGTAGGGCACTGGATTTGGGCTCATCAAATACATCCTGGTAATCTGACAAAAATTCAGGGACTTCAGAAGGAGTAGAAGAAGCAATTGACACCAAAGGAACCCCTTGACAACCCCAACTTGACACAGACATTGCTTTCCAATCCAGGACTGGATTATGAACCTGCAGCCATGGCAGACCCAACACGACAACATCATGCAAATTATGTAACACCAGAAAGCAAATAACCTCCTGATGTGCAGGAGTCATGCACATAGTCACTTGAGTCCAGTACTGAGGCTTATTCTTGGCCAATGGCGTAGCATCAATTCCCTTTAGTGGAATAGGGAATTGCAATGGCTCCAAGATAAAACCACAGCGCCTGGCAAATGACAAATCCATCAAATTCAGGGCAGCGCCTGAATCCACAAAAGCCATAACAGAGTAGGATGACAGAGAGCAAATCAAAGTAACAGACAAAATGAATTTAGGCTGTACAGTACCAATGGTGACAGACTTAGCGAACCTCTTTGTGCGCTTAGAACAATCAGAGATAACATGAGTGGAGTCACCACAGTAAAAGCACAACCCATTCTGACGTCTGTGATTTTGCCGTTCAATTCTGGTCAGAATCCTGTCACATTGCATAGACTCAGGCTTCTGTTCAGAAAACACCGCCAGATGGTGCACAGGTTTGCGCTCCTGCAAACGCCGATCAATTTGAATGGCCAAAGACATTGACTCATTCAGACCCGCAGGCGTGGGGAACCCCACCATAACATCCTTAAGGGCTTCAGAAAGACCCTTTCTGAAAATCGCTGCCAGGGCTCACTCATTCCATTGAGTGAGCACAGACCACTTCCTAAACTTCTGACAGTAAACCTCTGCTTCATCCTGACCCTGAGAGAGAGCCAGCAAAATCTTTTCTGCCTGGTCTACTAGATTAGGTTCCTCATAAAGCAATCCAAGCGCCAGAAAAAACGCATCCACATTTAGCAATGCAGGATCTCCTGGCGCCAGGGAGAATGCCCAATCTTGAGGGTTACCACGTAACAAAGGAATAATAATTTTAACTTGCTGAGCAGGGTCACCAGAGGAACGAGGTCTCAGAGAAAGAAACAATTTGCAATTATTTTTGAAATTCAAAAACCTAGATCTATCTCCAGAGAACAGCTCAGAAATTGGTATTTTAGGTTCTGACATAGGACTGCGAACTACATAATCCTGAATACTTTGTATACTTGTAGCAAGCTAATCCACACAAGAGGACAGACCTTGAATGTCCATATCTGCAGCTGAGTCCTGAACCACCCAGAGATTAAGGGGAGGAGAGAGGCTAAACACACTGCAGAGGAAAAAAAAACCTCAGAGCTTCTCTTATCCCTCTTTTGCGATGCATTAACACTTTACGGGCCTGCTGTACTGTTATGATCCTGGTGGTTAGAACACATGAACTGACCTGATAAGTAAACCCAAAAATAAGGACAAGCTCTGGGAATGTGGGAACTTTACTGACCGCAATTCTGATCCTATCAAATCACACTATAGGCAGCCATGGAGCGTTCCTAACTCAGCCTAGACGCCTCATTCACAGCCTGAGAAACTAGCTACCCCTAGAGAGAAACAAAGCCTCACTTGCCTCAGAGAAATTTTCCCCAAAGTGTAAGCAGCCCCCCACAAATAATAATGGTGAGTTTAAGGGGAAAACACAAACATAGAAATGAAAATAGGTTTTAGCAAATGAGGCCCGCTAATAACTAAATAGTCAGAAGATAGCAAGGAATCTGTGCGGTCAGTATAAAATACTACAAAAGTATCCACGCAGAGAATACAAAAAGACCCCCACACCGACTCACGATGTGAGGGGCGCAACTCCGCACCCCAGAGCTACCAGCAAGCAATCAAATAGCATATAAGCAAGCTGGACTGAACTCATAACATACTGAGAAACATTTTCAAATAGAAATGAGCAAAAATGGACTAGCATGAACTTAGCTTCACCACGAGGAGACAGGTCACAAGGGAAGTCCCAGAGAGATCTGAACCAGTACTGAATACAACGACAGCAGGCAACAAGTAAAGGTCCAGATGGAGTTAAGTAGGCAGCAGGCCTAGCAGGAAACGAGGCAGCTGGAGTCCAGCTACAGACCATCTGTAACACTAAAAACCACCAGAGGGAGCCCATGAACAGAACTCACAAAGTACCACTCATGACCACAGGAGGGAGCCCGAGAACGGAATTCACAACAGCAAGGTACGAGAAACCCAGCGCATAGTGGACCTGCCTGCCAAGGGAATTTCCACTTGTTTTCAGGCTGCCTGGGCTTCTTTTGTACCTGTGGCCAGTACCCTGGACTGTGGACTACTACCACCTGTAAACCAGGTAAAGACTTTACAACTCCGTGTCCTCCACTTATTCATCGGCATACACCATCCTTGCCACGCACCTTGGGAGCCCTGGGGACCCCGCTTCACCTGTGGGAAGCATTACCATCTTGCTGCAACAACATCACCCCATAGGACCCCTTTAAGCAGCGTCGGTCTCTATTGACCGAGAACCACAGGTGGCGTCACGACTCACGAACGATAAACTTTATTCACATTCCCCTTAAACGACCTTTCCCATTTTTATTACCCCACGGTCCTGGCGGGCGACTCACATGAACTTTAAATACAGCGCTATTTGTCAGTGTTAAATGCCTCCCTGTCCTCCTGACTATTAACTGCCCAAATTTGTTAAGACATGTAACCCACTTAAAGGGAACCTGTCATGTAAAAAAAATACTTTTAATCCGCAGATATGTGGTTAATCTGCAGGTTAATAGCGTTCTGAGTATGTCTGGTGCCAGCACTTAGACTCCCGTTGCTGGGAAATGGACTTTATTCATTCCAGTAGCCTTGGATTTCATGTCATAGGGCTGTGGCCTCTGTCATGGCTCAGTACACAGTGAGTGGCAGCTGGAACCGCGCCCCGGCACTGACTGACAACCAATGTTTTTTACATGACAGGTTCTCTTTAAAGTTCTAAAATTGGAAAGTTTTTCCCTATCTGAGATATATAGGATAAGTTTTTTATTGCTGGGGGTCCGACCACTAGGACCCCCAAAGATCCCAAGAACCAGGGCTCCATTCATTCTGAGAGTGCCAAAAACCAGCCATGTGCAAAGCTCAGCGATCTCTAGCACTCAGCAATATCCTGTGCTCAGCGATCTCCTGTGCTCAGCGATCTCCAGCGCTCAGCAATCTCCAGCGCTCAGCAATCTCCAGCGCTCAGCAATATCCAGAGCTCAGCAATCTCCAGTGCTCCTATTAAAAATATCTACACATGTTCAGTATTTGCAGCAGAGAAATCTGCTGCAAACACTAATGTGTTGGCAGCATAAAATACATGCATTTTAATGTGTTTTTATTGTATTTTTTACTTATTTTTGCATGCGGCATGGATGTATTTTTCCCATTCATTACTATGGGTGAAATCTGAAAGACAATACCTTGAGAAAGAGGGACGCTACCCTCGAAACGTGTCGGGATTGGCCCCTGTACACGTCCGTCAGTTACGGACAGGTGACGTCACCAGTTTACCACGCCCCCCGCTCACCTCGCGACGCTGTCGGCGGCGCCATCGGCCGTGGCTCAACGCTGACACACGGCGGCGGAGGTTTTCTGACTCCGGGGGACTGTAACCTCAGGGAGGACGCTCCCATTGCTAAAGATCCCTGGACTGTGAGGAAGGACATCGCCAGACAAGTAGCTACTTTTTTCCAACAGGACGTTACTTCATGCTGTAAGTGCCGTTCAGCGCATCAACCTTTACAATACTTATTGAAATCTGAAAGAATCGACATGCTGCAGATTCAACCCCTTAGTGACTGAGCAAATTTTGACCTTAGTGACCAAGCTAATTTTTTCAATTCTGACCACTGTCACTTTTTGTGGCAAAAACTCTGGAACGCTTCAACAGATCCCCGTGATTCTGAGATTGTTTTTTTTGTGACATATTGTACTCCATGATAGTGGTAAAATTTATTCTATATGATTTATGTTTATTTATGAAAAAAAATGGAAATTTGGCAAAAATGTTGAACATTTTGCAATTTTCAAACTTTAATTTTTTTGTACTCTTAAAAAAAGAGAGAGATGTCACACAAAACAGTCCATAAATAAAATTTTCCACATGTCTTCTTTAGATCAGCACAACTTTGGAAACATATATATTTTTTAAGAAGTTATAAGGGTAATTTGACCAGCAATTTCTAATTTTTTCAACAAAATTTACAAAACCATTTTTAAAGGGACTACACATTTGAAGTGACTTTGAGGGATCTATGTGACAGAAAATACCCAAAAGTGACACCATTCTAAAATCTTCACCCTCTCAAGGTGCTCAAAATCACATTCAAGAAGCTTATTAACCCTTCAGTTGCTTCACGAGAACTAAAGCAATGTGGAAGGAAAAAATGAACATTTAACTTTTTTCACAAAAAATTTACTTTAGACCCAAACTATTAAATTTTTCACAAGGATATCGGGAGAAAATGTATCACAAAATGTGTTGTGCAATTTCTCCTGAGTTCGCCAATACCCCATATGTTGGGGAAATCACAGTGGGGCTCGGAAGGGAAGTGGCACCGTTTGACTTTTTGAACACAAAATTGGCTGGAATTGAGAGCGAATGCCATGTCGCATTTGGAGAAACCCTGTTGTGCCTAAATGGTAGAAACTCCCAACAAGTGACCCTATTTTTCAAACCGCACCCCTCAAGGATTTCATCCAGGGGTATAGTGAGCATTTTGAACCCACAGGTACGACAGAATTTGATAACATTAGGTTGTCACATTGAATATGTCGTCTTTAGTGTTGAGCACAAGTGCTCGCTCCCTCAGTTCGCATTAGGTGCTTGGGTAATCACCAAATATCGCTGGTGCTCAAGTCCTTGCCCTGCATGTTTCGTGGCTTTACACACTGAAAAAAAATACAGGAATCACGATATTATGTGCGTACCTGAACACCCGATGCAAACTCGAGTAGCGAGCCCTTGCACTCAACAATAGCCGTCATATCGTCATCATTCTTTTTTACTTTTGAAAAAATCAATTCTAACCCCAACCCTAACACAATCCTAACCCAACCCTAACCCAACCCTATCCCAACCCTAACCCAACCCTATCCCAACCCTAACCCCAACCCTAACACAACCTTAACCCTAACACCAGCCCTAACCCAAACCCCAACCCTAACTGCAAAAAATGGAAAAAATAACATTTATTTATTTTATCATTTTTTTTCTAAATAAGGGGTGACTAACGGGGGTTTGACTTACTTTTTTTTATTTTGATCACTGTGATATTGTCTATCACAGTGATCAACAGGAATGATGGAGAGATCAAATTTTTGTCGTTTTCCTACTTTTATACAATAAATATTCTGCTAAAAAATTGTTTGTTTTCACATTGTTATATGTGGAGAGTTATAATTTTAATGCTTTTTCTGGCAGCAGAGCTATGTGACAGCTATTTAGGGTGTTCATAATTATGCAAGCTCATTGTTTTAGTTTTTTATTTTTATTTTTCCACCCCAAAAGATTTCAGTCTATTTATCAATTCAGTTGTACAGATGGGTGACATTAAAGATGGAACAATTTCTGTAATTAATATTTATATATATATATATATATATATATATATATATATATATATATATATATATATATATATTTATTTATTTATTATTATTTTTTGCATGACAAAAACCTAGCATTTTAACAATGGTGTGTAAACTTTTTACATCCATTGTCCAGTTGTGGCCAAAAGTATTTCAGCAATAAAATACTTGGCACTCAGAAGAACTTTGTGGTGAAGAAAAACATCATTTATTCAGTGCATCCAGTTCAACATGAACGTTTTCGGTCCAAACATAGGGCCTTCATCAGACAGGATTTTTGAATACTGTAATATACATATACAAAAAAATACAAAAGAATTTTTTTAGAGACAAAATTCATGATGCACTTTGAGGATACAATGCATTCAAAGATATGCAGCACAAAAAACCAAACATCACTGGTAAAAGTGACCAAACAACAATAGTGACGGACTTTGGTGAATCCTGACTTGGAGCGTGAGATGTGAGCTTCATTTTGAAGAAACAGAGAGCTGTGAATGTGTTGATAAGAGGATTACGATAAGGTGACCATGCTAGGTCTGGATAAGGACCTGCCAGAGTGGTGAGATAATGGTGAGATTGCCCCTGAATCATGCAGGGTGAGCTGCCTAAAATACAAGAATACAGACACGTAAAATATGTGACAACATAAGAGGATACATAAAGGTATATCAAGACATCAGGCTGCCATATATACGAGTAAGTGCTAAAGTATATAACGTGTGTGACCACCGGAGCTGCGTCAAAACCCTATGGATGTGTAAACAGTCCCCCCTCAAGGAGTAATACTATTATGTACCTGGAATACACAATATGTCTGTATGGGCCCACGGATGGTGCCAGAATCAGACAAAGTCCAGGAGGTGTGGTACCGTCTAAGAAGAAGGACATCATGTGGTAAGTGTAAGAAAATGCCAATAGGCACTATAGAGGACCCATGGAAGGGGACACATTACCTTATATAGTATGTAAGAATGCGCTGCAAAAAAGGGGCGAGATGCTCGCTGGTGCAGGGAGCGCTGCAAGAAATGAAGGTAGTGCCAAATAAATGAATAGTCCGGGCACGAGGGGTAAAGGCAGGATATAAATAAATGCCAATAGGCACTATAGAGGAACCATGGTAAAACCTGAGCAGGAGGACACAATACCTTGTGTGATATGCAGAACTGCGCTGCCAATGGGCGAGGTGCTCGCTAATGAGGAGAGCGCTGAAAGAAATAAAGGTGGTGCCAATTAAGTGAATACTCCGGGCATGAGGAGTAAGGATAGGGGGGTGACTGAGCGCCGCTGTACCTGGTGCTGCGGAGGAGAATGGCGCCGAACTGCAGAGGGTCCTCCCGGAAATGCTGGCACTCCAGCGGTACTTCCGGGTTTATGTGAGCGCCGACAGGGGGTCAGCTGACCCGCTGCGTCATCGGCGTCACATGACGGTGCCGGCCGCGCATGCGCAGGATAGATGGCAACAGTAGGGGAGCGCTGGGCAGATATATAAGCCCAATGGCGCCTGTATATTACATATAGTGTACTAATGTACCGCGCAGCTAAAGTATAAGTGACAATGCCACCTGGGGAGATTTTGTGGGCACTGAAACAGATAAATGAGGAATGAGAAGCTATGTGGGAGCTATATGTACACATAAGGGGTTAAGTCAGTCAAACCCAGGGGGATCCCTAATGGTGGTCACACAACTGTAATATAGAGACAATACTAATACTCTATATTCAACTGGCCTGGTGTGGAAATACTATACCATGTGAAGGATAGTCGGTGCTCGGTGCATAGTAGTGCAGCTAGCGATTCTGTGAGGATATAGAAGGGGGAAATAAAATCAATATAGCATACAAAACATAACCGGAATCACAATGCAATATTCACAGTAATTTTACAAAAAAGCTGAGACGTCGTAGTCCCTATTCAATCCCTTTGGTTCTAAAGTCTGCAACGTGTAGATCCAAAAAGATTCCCTTCTCTGGAGCATTTTGGTACGGTTCTCCCCAGGTGGCATTGTCACTTATACTTTAGCTGCGCGGTACATTAGTACACTATATGTAATATACAGGCGCCATTGGGCTTATATATCTGCCCAGCGCTCCCCTACTGTTGCCATCTATCCTGCGCATGCGCGGCCGGCACCGTCATGTGACGCCGATGACGCAGCGGGTCAGCTGACCCCCTGTCGGCGCTCACATAAACCCGGAAGTACCGCTGGAGTGCCAGCATTTCCGGGAGGACCCTCTGCAGTTCGGCGCCATTCTCCTCCGCAGCACCAGGTACAGCGGCGCTCAGTCACCCCCCTATCCTTACTCCTCATGCCCGGAGTATTCACTTAATTGGCACCACCTTTATTTCTTTCAGCGCTCTCCTCATTAGCGAGCACCTCGCCCATTGGCAGCGCAGTTCTGCATATCACACAAGGTATTGTGTCCTCCTGCTCAGGTTTTACCATGGTTCCTCTATAGTGCCTATTGGCATTTATTTATATCCTGCCTTTACCCCTCGTGCCCGGACTATTCATTTATTTGGCACTACCTTCATTTCTTGCAGCGCTCCCTGCACCAGCGAGCATCTCGCCCCTTTTTTGCAGCGCATTCTTACATACTATATAAGGTAATGTGTCCCCTTCCATGGGTCCTCTATAGTGCCTATTGGCATTTTCTTACACTTACCACATGATGTCCTTCTTCTTAGACGGTACCACACCTCCTGGACTTTGTCTGATTCTGGCACCATCCGTGGGCCCATACAGACATATTGTGTATTCCAGGTACATAATAGTATTACTCCTTGAGGGGGGACTGTTTACACATCCATAGGGTTTTGACGCAGCTCCCGTGGTCACACACGTTATATACTTTAGCACTTACTCGTATATATGGCAGCCTGATGTCTTGATATACCTTTATGTATCCTCTTATGTTGTCACATATTTTACGTGTCTGTATTCTTGTATTTTAGGCAGCTCACCCTGCATGATTCAGGGGCAATCTCACCATTATCTCACCACTCTGGCAGGTCCTTATCCAGACCTAGCATGGTCACCTTATCGTAATCCTCTTATCAACACATTCACAGCTCTCTGTTTCTTCAAAATGAAGCTCACATCTCACGCTCCAAGTCAGGATTCACCAAAGTCCGTCACTACTGTTGTTTGGTCACTTTTACCAGTGATGTTTGGTTTTTTGTGCTGCATATCTTTGAATGCATTGTATCCTCAAAGTGCATCATGAATTTTGTCTCTAAAAAAATTCTTTTGTATTTTTTTGTATATGTATGTTACAGTATTCAAAAATCCTGTCTGATGAAGGCCCTATGTTTGGACCGAAAACGTTCATGTTGAACTGGATGCACTGAATAAATGATGTTTTTCTTCACCACAAAGTTCTTCTGAGTGCCAAGTATATTATTGCTGATGTACTACGGGTTGGATACCTAACTTGAGCACCTCCCAGATACCCAGAGTGCCGTGCTTTACTATATTATAAAGTGGCCAAAAGTATTGACACCCCTGCAATTCTGTCAGATAAAACTCAGTTTCTTCCTGAAAATAATTACAATCACAAATTCTTTGTTATTATTATCCTCATTTAATTTGTCTTAAATGAAAAAACACAAAAAGAATTGTCCTAAAGCCAAATTGGATATAATTCCACACCAAACATAAAACAGGGGGTGGACAAAAGTATTGGCACTGTTCGAAAAATCATGTGATGCTTCTCTAATTTGTGTAATTAACAGCACCTGTAACTTACCTGTGGCACCTAACAGGTGTTGGCAATAACTAAATCACACTTGCAGCCAGTTGACATGGATTAAAATTGACTCAACCTCTGTCCTATGTCCTTGTGTGTGCCACATTGAGCATGGAGAAAAGAAAGACGACCAAAGAACTGTCTGAGGACTTGAGAAACCAAATCGTGAGGAAGCATGAGCAATCTCAAGGCTACAAGTCCATCTCCAAAGACCTGAATGTTCCTGTGTCTACCGTGCGCAGTGTCATCAAGAAGTTTAAAGCCCATGGCACTGTGGTTAACCTCCCTAGATGTGGACGGAAAAGAAAAATTGACAAGAGATTTCAACGCAAGATTGTGCGGATGTTGGATAAAGAACCTCGACAAACATCCAAACAAGTTCAAGCTGCCCTGCAGTCCGAGGGTACAACGGTGTCAACCCGTACTATCCGTCGGCGTCTGAATGAAAAGGGACTGTATGGTAGGAGACTGTTGTGAATTCCGCTCTTGGGCTCCCTCCGGTGGTTGTAAGTAGCACTTTTGTGAATTCTGCTCTTGGGCTCCCTCCTGTGGTTTTGAGTGGTATAGCTGCTTTGTGGATTTAGCATGAGCAGCTGCTTCCACTGATCGTCTTTCTGGCTCGGCTATTTTAGTCTGGCCTTATTCCTCAATCAATGCCAGTTGTCAATTGTTCCTGCTTGGAGCCACTGCTCTTTTGGATTTCCCTGACACTCTGTCCAGTTCAGCAAAGATAAGTCCTTGCTTGTCCTTTTGCAGTCCACTTGTTGTGGACTTGATTGTTCAGCACATTCTATGTTTTGCTCATTTGTCCAGCTTACCAGTATGGATCTATTCAGCTAAGCGGGAAGCTCTGGGCTGCAGATTTTGCCTTCCACACCTTTAGTCAGGTGTGGAGATTTTTGCATATCTCTGCGGTGGACTTTTTCTAGTTTTTATTACTGACCGCACAGTGTTCTTTCCTTACTATCTATTTAGCTAGAAGTGGCCTCCTTTGCTAAATCTTGTTTCATACTACGTATGTCATTTCCTTCTCCTCTCACAGTCAATATTTGTGGGGGGCTGTCCTATCCTTTGGGGATTTTCTCTTAGGCAAGATAGCTTTCCTGTTTCTACCTTTAGTAGGGTAGCTAGTTCTCCGGCTGTGACGAGGTGTCCAGGGAGTGACAGAAACATCCCATGGCTACTGCTAGTGTTGTGTTAAGATCAGGAACTGCGGTCTGTATAGTTACCACCTGCTCAGAGCTAGTCGCATGTCGCTCCTAAATTACCAATCCCTAACAGGAGACCCAGGAAGACCCCACTTCTTACCCCAAGACATAAAAAAGACAGGCTGGAGTTTGCCAAAACTTACCTGAAAAAGCCTAAAATGTTTTGGAAGAATGTTCTCTGGTCAGATGAGACAAAAGTAGTGCTTTTTGGGCAAAGGCATCAACATAGAGTTTACAGGAGAAAAAAAGAGGCATTCAAAGAAAAGAACACAGTCCCTACAGTCAAACATGGCGGAGGTTCCCTGATGTTTTGGGGTTGCTTTGCTGCCTCTGCCACTGGACTGCTTGACCATGTGCATGGCATTATGAAGTCTGAAGACTACCAACAAATTTTGCAGCATAATGTAGGGCCCAGTGTGAGAAAGCTGGGTCTCCCTCAGGGGTCATGGGTCTTCCAGCAGGACAATGACCCAAAACACACTTCAAAAAGCACTAGAAAATGGATTGAGAGAAAGCACTGGAGACTTCTAAGGTGGCCAGCAATGAGTCCTGACCTGAATCCCATAGAACACCTGTGGAGAGATCTAAAAATGGCAGTTTGGAGAAGGCACCCTTCAAATATCAGGGACCTGGAGCAGTTTGCCAAAGAAGAATGGTCTAAAATTCCAGCAGAGCATTGTAAGAAACTCATTGATGGTTACCGGAAGCGGTTGGTCGCAGTTATTTTGGCTAAAGGTTGTGCAACCAAGTATTAGACTGAGGGTGCCAATACTTTTGTCTGGCCCATTTTTGGAGTTTTGTGTGAAATGATCAATGTTTTGCTTTTTGCTTCATTGTCTTTTGTGTTTTTTCATTTAAGACAAATTAAATGAAGATAATAATACCAAAGAATTTGTGTTTGCAATCATTTTCAGGAAGAAACTGAGTATTATCTGACAGAATTGCAGGGGTGTCAATACTTTTGGCCACAACTGTATGTGAGGCGGAATGCACAAAAATGGCAATTCTGCTGTAGTTTTTAATATTCTTTCTTAGTACTTATTTCTTTTCATTGCGCTGGTTGTTACAGCCACAATGATGCCAGATATGTATTTTTTTGTTAGTTTTTTTTAATTAAAAAAAATGTATTTTGAAAAATATGTTTTTCACTTATAAATATTTTTAGTTTAATAATATTTATTGGTCCCACAAGGGGAACTTGAACAAAAGATCTATTGATCACATTGGTAATACTCGTACTGCATATGCAATACAGAACATTATCCATTCTGTCAGTGTTACACATAGCATGACTGGTGATTTTCATCAAAGACAGGACAACCCCATTAATATATTAGCCACAAATTTGAGTTGAATTACCTGGGCTTATGAACCTATTTTCTACCGAAGCCTGGAAGCATCAAGATATATTGCAAAATATGATTATTCGTAATTTGTAATTCCTATTACAAACCCAATTTGATATAGATAAATGATAAATGATTTTTTCCCACCACTAGATGTCGTCCTCTACAAGTTTTACATCAAACTGACCGAATGAAATAAATCTATACTTCTTTTTTACCAGATTGATTCTATGGTATAACTATAATTCAGTCCTTTATCAATGAATTAATTAATTGGTGATATCTTCAGCTAGATTATTTCCATGGCTTCATTCAAGCCCGTTGGTGACAGTGTTTGAAGTTTTTTGGAACCGATTCATCATTTATGTTATTTTTAAAGTCACTTTACTTTTTTGTCATTCTGAATGCACTTGGGCACAAAAATCAAGATCCTCTGCTGGCAGCTCCCTGTGCAATTGTTGACAAATGATATACCAGTGGTGGCGTGAGGCCAAGAAACACCGGTAGGTGAACGTGTGGCTTGTAGCCCAATGCCGTACAAATGTCTTCTGATGGTTTGTGTAGACCTTGTTTGTTGCTTTAGGCTTGGAATTTGATGTCCAATTTTACTCATAGTACAGAATGGATCACTAGTCTAGTGATAAATGAGTGTGCTCAGATAAGCAAGTGTCCTAATCGGTTCGAAAAATATGCTCGAGTCCCCGCGTCTGCATGTCTCGCAGCTGTTCGACAGCCACAACACATGCACAGATTTCCTGTTTGTTAGGCAATCTCTCTATGTGTTTCGACTGTCTAACAGCCACGAGACATGCAGCCGCGGGGACTCGAGCATATTTTTTGAGCACGCTGAAAATATTCAATTAGGCCAGGAGCATGATCAGATAGTACCTTACCCGGGCACGCTCACTCATCACTAATCACTATGCTCCATTCTTTTTATTCAATGAGACCATGTGGCAACTCCATGAAGAGTTCTTCACAAGGGAACATCACCCCAATTCTACTCCTGGGATGTTGGTGTGGGATGGCATAATGCACGGTAACGAGAACCCTCTTGTCTTCATTCCAGGTACACTAACAGCTCTGCGTTACATTGATTTGGCTGAGGAACCAGTGCTGTGACCATTTCTTCAAAGTGTCCCTGATCAAATTTTCAACATGTTAACACCAGAACGCTCGTTAGGTCGTTCTACTGTGAGCAGCCTGCGTGGCTTAATCATGCCGCCATTACTTGCATTGTCTTCGGACTTGTCTGCCATCTAATACACCTGGGACGTCATTGGTTGGCAACTGCACAGGGAGCTGCCAGCAGTGGATCTTGATGACTTGCCTAAGTGCATTCAGTGCTGCAGAATAGGGTTGAGCGAAACGGATCGAACAATTTCATAAGTCGCCGACATTTGGCAAAGTCGGGTTTCGTGAAACCCGACCCGATCCTAGCGTGGGATCGGCCACGCGGTCAGCAATCTTCACGCCAAAGTCGCGTTTCGTATGACGCTTTCAGCGCCTTTTCTCAGCCAATGAAGGTGGACGCAGAGTGTGGGCAGCGTGATGACATAGGTCTCGGTCCCCACCATCTTAGAGAAGGGCATGGCAGTGATTGGCTTGCTTTCTGTGGCGTCACAGGGGCTATAAAGGGGCGTGCACGCCGACCGCCATCTTACTGCTGCCGAGCTGAGCACAGGGAGAGTTTGCTGCCGCTTCGTCAGAAGCAGGCATAGCGTTAGGCAGGGTAAATTAACCCCCTATACCGCTTGTGCTGTAGCGATTTCCACTGTCCAACACCACCTTTTCTTTGCAGGGACAGTGGAGGCTAGATTTTTCTTCATCAGCTCTGTAGCTTATAGGGCTGCCCTAGAAGGCTCCCTGATAGCTGCGTTGCTGTGTGTATGCCGCTGTGCAAACCAACTGCTTTTTTCAAAGCACAAATCCTGCTGCTCCTTCCTTTTTGCACAGCTATCTTGTTTGTTTGTCCACACTTTTGTGTGCAGCAGTCCTTTTTATTGATGCCCGCCATACTTTTCTGAGATTATTGTAGGGAGATAGTAATTGTAGTAAATTCCTTTTTTTTTTTTTTTTCTTTAATATATCTTCAAGCCACTTTCTGCCCCTGAAACTGTGTAGTGTAAAACAGTGGACCTGTATTTTTCTGCACTGTCCCACACCTAAAAAGGGAGATTTATATTGCCAATCTGTGCATCTGCACCAGTCCTGTCTGTGGTACCTGTCAGTCATTTTCTGCCACAGAAACTATACTGTCATACAGTTGGCCTGATTGATTGACTAGTCTCCCATATAAAACAAAAAATAATAAAGGGAGATTAATATTGGCAAATCTGTGCATCTGTGCCACTCCTGTCTGTGGTATCTCTGTCAGTCATTTTCAGCCACAGAAACTATACTGTCATACATTGGGCCTGATTGATTGACTAGTCTCCCATATAAAAAAAAATAATAAAGGGAGATTAATATTGGCAAATCTGTGCATCAGTGCCACTCCTGTCTGTGGTATCTCTGTCAGTCATTTTCAGCCACAGAAACTATACTGTCATACATTGGGCCTGATTGATTGACTAGTCTCCCATATAAAAAAAAAAATAATAAAGGGAGATTAATATTGGCAAATCTGTACATCTGTGCCACTCCTGTCTGTGGTATCTCTGTCAGTCATTTTAAGCCACAGAAACTATACTGTCATACATTGGGCCTGATTGATTGACTAGTCTCCCATATAAAAAAAAAATAATAATGGGAGATTAATATTGGCAAATCTGTGCATCTGTGCCACTCCTGTCTGTGGTATCTCTGTCAGTCATTTTCAGCCACAGAAACTATACTGTCATACAGTGGGCCTGATTTATTCAGCACTCGCCCACACATAAAAAGGGAGATTTATATTCACAACAAGTTAACATACACCTTCTACCTTGTTTTTCAGTACCATATAACGGTTGTTAGTTTGGTTACATTTTCCCAAGAATGAGGAAGGCTGGTGGAAGAGGTCGTGGCCGTGGGCGGTCATTACCATCTGGTAATGCTGATGGTGGTGGTGCTGGTGGAGCATCGGGTGGTAGAGGGAAAATCAAAATAGCACCTAAGTCTCAAGTTGTTGAGCCAGCATCATCGTCCGGCTACACAAGGCCTCGAACGCTACCTTTTCTGGGAGTAGGAAAACCGCTGTTAAAGCCGGAGCAGCAGGAAAAAGTTTTGGCTTTCCTTGCTGACTCTGCCTCTAGCTCTTTCACCTCCTCTTCGGATAGTTCAAAATTGAAAAGTAGCCAGTCGTCGGTGGATGCTCCCGGTCAGGAACAAGTTGATTCCTTGTGTCCTTCCCCCAAAACAACAGTGAAGGATGCGTCAGGTGACACAACAGTTTACTCCATGGAGCTCTTTACACATACCGTGCCTGGGTTAGAAAGGGAAATTGTTAACAGCCCACTAGAAGATGATTCGGACACGGAGTGCACTGATGCACAGCCACAGCTAGATTGTCATGCTGTTCCATCGACTCACATCACTACATTGCCCTCCAAGTGTACTGAGCCAGAAACTGACCCTGATGAGACGATGGTGCCCATTCCCAATTGTTATAGCACCTTACACGGTGACACAGAGATAGCTGAACATGAGATTGAAGAGGAGGTGATAGATGACCCAGTTGTTGACCCAGGTTGGCAGCCATTGGGGAAAGAGGGTGCCGCTGGCAGTAGCTCAGAAGCGGAGGAGGAGGATCGGCAGCAGCCATCTACATCACATTTGCATTCATCTGGCAGGCCCGTCTCTGCCCAAAAAAGTTCGGCAAAACCAAAACCATTTTTCGGACAGCGTGGCCATCCGGTTAAAGTAGCACAGTGTGCAATGCCTGAAAAGGTATTTAATAGTAGGAAGAGTGCAGTCTGGCAATTTTTTAACCAAGATCCGAATGATCAGTGCAAAGTGATCTGTAAGAAATGCTCAAGGACATTTAGCAGAGGTCAGAATGTCAAAAGTTTAAATACAACGTGCATGCATCGACTTTTAACCACCATGCACTTGCAAGTCTGGACTAGCTACCAAACGTCCCGTAACGTTGTTGCACCCGCTCACAATGAAGCTAGTCAGCAACGCTACATTCCTTCCCTCACTGTAAGCCCACCGGTTAGAACAACAACAGCAGCAAATGTGGAGGTGTCGTCGCTAGGGCAAAGCAGTCAGGGAATCACAAGTTTATTGGTAGGAAACACAGCATGTAGGCCTACATCGAGAATACCATCACCAACCCTCTCTCAATCCGCCATGTCCACCACAACCACCACCGCAAGTCCCACCATATGCACCTTGCCAGTCCAGCTCACCCTCCAAGAGACTCTCATTAGGAAAAGAAAGTACTCACCCTCTCATCCGCGTACACAGAGTTTGAACGCCCACATTGCTAGACTTATATCGTTAGAGATGATGTCCTACCGCTTGGTTGAAAGCGAAGCTTTGAAAGCCTTGATGGCTTACGCAGTACCACGCTATGAGCTACCCAGTCAACACTTCTTTTCGAGAAAAGCCATCTCAGCCCTTCACCAGCATGTCAAAGACCGCATTCTCCATGCACTGAGGCAATCAGTCAGTAGAAAGGTGCACCTCACAACTGATGCATGGACCAGTAGGCATGGTCAGGGAGGTTACGTGTCCATCACGGCACACTGGGTTAATGTGGTGGATGCAGGGTCCACAGGGGACAGCCACAGTGGGACAGTTCTGCCTAGCCCACGGTCTAGGAAACAGTTGGCTGTAGGCGTTCGCCACACCTCCTCCTCCTCCTCCTCCTCTTCCAACCGAAGCGAAAGGTCATCCACAGAGCGCAGTCGCATGACCACTCCATCCGCAGCTGCCAGTGTTGCACACGAGGTGTCCCATTATGGAACAGCTAGTGGTAAGTGTCAGCAGGCTGTGTTGGAAATGAAGTGCTTGGGCGACAACAGACACACCGCGGAAGTTCTGGCCGAGTTCTTGCAGCAAGAAACTCAGTCATGGCTGGGCAGTGTACATCTTGAGGCAGGCAAGGTAGTCAGTGATAACGGGAGGAATTTTATGGCTGCCATAGCCCTTTCAGAACTGAAACACATACCTTGCCTGGCTCACACCTTGAACCTGGTGGTGCAGTGCTTCCTGAAAAGTTATCCGGGGTTACCAGCCCTGCTCCTGAAGGTGCGAAGTCTTTGCTCGCACATCCGCCATTCGCCCGTACACTCCAGCCGTATGCAGAACCATCAGCGATCGTTGAAGCTTCCCCAGCACCGCCTAATAATCGACGTTGCAACAAGGTGGAACTCTACACTGCACATGCTTCGGAGACTGTGCGAACAGAGGTGTGCTGTCATGTATTTGTGGGAGGATACACATACACGGGCAGGCAGTTGGATGGCAGACATGGAGTTGTCTGCTGTGCAGTGGTCGAAGCTCCAAGACCTCTGTCAAGTCCTTCAGTGTTTTGAGGAATGCACATGGCTGGTCAGTGCGGACGACGCCATCATAAGCATGAGCATTCCACTAATGCGTCTGCTGATGCAAAGTTTGACGCACATTAAGGAGCAGGCATCTGCAGTTGAGGAGAAGGGAAGCCTTGATGACAGTCAGCCATTGTCTGCTCAGGGAAGTCTCGGGGACGAGGTTGCGGACGAAGAGGAGGAGGAGGAAGATGGGGATGATTATTTATGGGAGTTGGAAGCTTCTCAGGGGGGAATAGAAAGTGTTGGTGGTGCAAGGTCAGGTACAGGTTTTTTACGGGAGACAAGTGAGGTGGATTTGCCAGAAAGTGCTCCTCAACCCAGCACAAGCATTGATTTGACACCTGGAACATTGGCCCACATGGCTGATTATGCCTTGCGTATCCTAAAAAGGGACCCCCGCATTATCAAAATGATGATCGATGAGGGGAGCAGTGCAGCAACAGGGACTAGCAGTACCTAATATACAGGCTGGAGCGACAGGAGGAGTTAATGAGCCCAAGTTTCCTTTGCCTGAAAAATTTGCTGGGGAACGCAGTAAATTTGTTTCTTTTCGTGAAGCTTGCAAACTGTATTTCCGTATGCGCCCGATCTCCTCTGGTAATGAGGCTCAACGTGTGGGTCTGGTGTTGTCATTATTAAGCGGGGATCCCCAAGCATGGGCATTTTCGTTGCCGTCTGATTTTGCTGCATTTAACTCAGTGGAGAGTTTCTTTTCTGCTCTAGGACACATTTACGACGATCCAGACAGAATGGCTCTAGCAGAATCTAAGTTACGCACTATTTGCCAGGGGGAGCGTGTTGCGGAGGATTACTGTTCTGAATTTCGCCGCTGGGCGGTTGACACTCAGTGGAATGAGCCAGCATTGCGGAGTCACTTTATTCATGGAGTTTCTAATAGGGTTAAAAAAGCCCTCCTGATGTACGAGACTCCTGCTTCACTAGATTCCGCTATGAGTCATGTTGTCCGTATTGATCGCCGTTTGCATCAGGGGAATCATGAGACGCCGCCTGTGGGTGAAGGTTTAGGTTCACGTGTGGTTGCTGCAGGTGAGCCCACGGAATCTATGCAAATCGCAGGGGTGTCACATGTTAAGAATCGTACCCCTGTACTCAGGAAGCAGGGAGCCTGTTTTTATCTCCGTTAAAACTGGTCATTTTATTAATATCTGTCCTCTGCTGTTGCTGGAAAACTTCTGAGCTCAGAGGGGGTGGAGGAGTCCAATCTGAGCTTATGTATATCCTCCATGATGATTTCTCAGTGCATGTTCCCTGCCAAAGTTGCTGTCGTTGGCAGAGAGATACCAATCACTATTTTTGTGGATAGTGGTTCCGCCATAAATCTCATTGATGAGGAGTTTGTGCGCACTGCTGGTTTTAAGATTGAAAAACTGCCTCATCCTATCCGTGTGGTCACCATCAATTGTGCTCCTCTTCCACAGGGGGAGATTACTGAGTTCGTGGCTGAGGTCAAACTCCACATTGGGGTTCTTCATTTCGAGCAGGCCACATGTAAGGTGCTCAAGAGTCTTCCGGCACAATTGGTTCTGGGTTTTCCATGGTTGTCTACACACAACCCGGTGATTGACTGGAAAACTCAGGACATAATCCAGTGGAGTGATTTCTGTAAGGAGAATTGCCTGGCCACATGTGTGTCCACTGTGACTTCAAGCGTTCCTGAGTCACTTCAGGATTATGCGGATGTGTTCTCTGAGAAGGGTTGTTCAGAGTTGCCGCCACACCGCTCCTATGACTGTTCTATCAGATTTAAACCAGGGGCCAAGTTGCCTAAAGCAAGGATGTTCAACATCTCCGGTCCGGAGAGACAAGCGCTCAAGGATTACATTTCTGAAAGTTTGAGCAAAGGGCACATCAGGCCGTCATCCTCGTCGGTGGCAGCAGGGTTCTTCTTCGTGAAGAAGAAAGATGGCGGATTCCGCCCGTGTTTGGATTTCAGGGAGTTGAACCAGATTACGGTTCGTGATCCATACCCTATGCCACTGATACCTGACTTGTTCAACCAGGTGGCAGGTGCTAAGTGGTTTACCAAGCTTGACCTCAGGGGGGCGTACAACCTCATAAGAGTCCGTCAAGGTGATGAGTGGAAGACGGCTTTTAATACCCCTGAGGGTCATTTTGAAAATTTGGTGATGCCTTTTGGGTTAACTAACGCACCTGCAGTGTTCCAACATTTCATCAATGATGTGTTCTCGCATGTTTTGGGGAAATTCGTTATCGTGTACCTAGATGACATCCTCATATATTCTTGCGACCATTGAAACACTACCGGATAGTCCTAAATGGATATCCAATTTAAGTAATGAAGAAAGAAAAGCTATCATTGAACTTCAGAACTTGTCGGATACTGTAATAAAACCGGCCGACAAAGGTGGCAATCTTGTCTTATGGCCTAATGATATGTACAAAGAGCAAGCTTATAAAATTCTTGGCAATTTTCAGGAATATTGTCAACTTACCCATAATCCTATGTCTCGTTTCCAGGATGACTTAATCTGTATCCTGGAAAGGGCATATGATGATTCTATTATACCAAAAAGAGTGGTTGACTGTATTAAAAAATTACATCCTCGTCTTCCCACGTTCTATTTGTTGCCAAAGTTGCACAAGGATCCCCAGAATCCACCGGGGAGACCTATTGTCTGGGGGTTTGTGTGAAATTATTGGTAACATCATTGATCATTACTTAAAACCCATTGTCTGTACACTCCCTTCCTTCATACAGGATACATCGGCAGCTCTCAGACGCATCAACCATATACAACTTGAAGATGGTTCCTTTATGGTTACCGCAGATGTAGAATCTTTATATTCTTCCATAAGACATAAAGATGGTCTGAGGGCGGTTGCTTTGTTCCTGGAAGAGAATGGTTTGGATAGACCTCTAGCACAGATGATTTTGGATTTATTACGTTTTGTTTTAGAACATAACATTTTTACCTTTGACCAAAATTTTTTTTTGCAAAAGCAGGGTACAGCAATGGGGGCCATTTGTGCCCCCTCATATGCGAATCTTTTTTTAGGGGCTTGGGAACGAGAAATTTTCATCAATACCCTCTAGACGGTATTGAACATGTGCAGGGTTGGATTCGTTTTATTGATGATATTTGGTTTATTTGGGAAGGAACTTCAGAACAACTGACTTCCTTCATACATAAATTAAACTGCAATGATTTAAATATAAAATTGACCTACAAAATGGGTCGTGATTTGGATTTTCTTGATTTAAAAATTTCTACCCTCGAAGATGGCACCATTGTAACTGATGTTTTTCGAAAACCCACTGCTACAAATTCCCTTTTACACGCATCCTCAGCTCATCATAATTCCACCATAAATGGTATACCTATCGGACAATTTATGAGGATTCGCAAAATTTGTACAGAGGAGAAAGCGTTTTTGGATCAAGCATGTGATCTCTCTCGACGTTTTGAAGAGAGGGGATACAGTAAAAGACAAATTAAAAGAGGCTTCACAAGAGCCCTCTCTAGATCACGTGAGGAATTACTGTATGCCCTAAGAGAAAAGCGCATTGAGAAAAAACAACCAATTAGAATGATAATGGATTACAACAAACAGTGGAATGAGGTGTCTTCTATTTTGAAAAGGCATTGGAATGTGCTTCAAACGGATCCTATTTTGAAAAAGATTCTACCAGATCAACCATCCATGGTTGCTAGACGTTCAAACAATTTAAAGGATTTATTAGTCCGTAGCCATTTTAGAGCTCAGCCGATTAGATCAGTGTCTTCTATCAAAGGTTTCTTTCCGTGTGGTAGCTGCAAAGCATGCAGTAATTTGGTTAAAAGCAAATCCTTCTGCAACTTTAATGGTACCAGGGAATACGAAATTCGAAAAACTCTTAACTGTTCATGCAAGGGTGTGATTTATCATGCAGAGTGTCCCTGTGGTAAGGTCTATATAGGCCTTACCACAAGGGAACTAAAAATTCGTACACGAGAACATGTGAAAGATATCGAGAAATCAGTTACTATTGACGACATAAATACTTTAAAAACCCTGCTCAGACATTTTAAGGCCTTTCATAACAGTAATCCCAGAGGGTTAAAAATAAAAGCCATTGATCAAATTTTTTGGGGAATAAGAGGTGGAGATTTAGGGAAATCCTTGGCTCAATTGGAGAGCCGATGGATTTATAGATTAGGTACATTAACTCCTCAAGGCCTAAATGAGAATCTGGGCTTTAGTGCGTTTCTTTAGTGGTTAGTTGTGTTTCTTGATATATGTGTGCATGTGTATGTACTTATGAATATGCACACATATTTTTGAATTCCTGGGTCTTTAAAATACAAAACACAAAATTCCTAGTTAATTAAATATCCTGTTTTTACTTTTTATATGTTTTTACATGGTTTTATATTTTTTCGTTCTTTTCACATTTTCATTTTTATTTTGATTTTAGTGTCTATTCGGAGGTGCTATTGGTCTACGTAATTGTATCTTCATTACCATCATGTAGTCCCTTGGGAGAAAATGGAACATTATTATCCTCACTCTGAAGAATCATCACTTTTCATCATTATTCTCATTAGTTGTGTTTATTTTTGTTTATTGTTGTATTTATTTATTTATATTTTTATTTTTTATTTATTTTTTATATTTATTTATTATTTATTATTTTTTATATTTTGTTATATTTATAATTTGTTTATTGTTTTTTATTTTTTTCGTATAGTTCCTGGGGAGAAAATGGAACATTATTATTATTCTCACCTTGAAGAATTATTATTATTTTTACTTCTGATTATTATTTTCTTTATTCAATTATATTATTATTTTTTATTTATTTATTTTTTATTACTTTTATTATTTCTTTTTATTTTCATTCACTCACTATTTATTGCATTGGATTTACTAATATATGGATATTTCGATTATATATGTGCACATGATTAATGTATCCTACATTCATAAATTATTTTTGGTGTTTCAAATATTTTTTGCATTTTATTTTTTGTATTACGTGTCACTTATATTATTATTATTTTTTCATTATTGTAATTATGTTATGTTTTTACACAGTTCACCATTAATTCACTTAGTTTTAGTATTTTACTTTACATTAGCCTTTAATTTACGTTTCATTTTTATTATTTTGGGTCCTTGCTTCTTCATTTGTAGCTAGTCCATCCTTGTGTTCCTTATTTTTCATTGAAGGGAGGTGCGCTTCTAATCTATGAGTCAGCCCTGACTTCCCGTCCTGCGCAGATGGTTCTTCATGCATTCCAGCATGCGTTCCAGCGCGGAGACCGGAAGTCACTTTTCACTGCCCGCTTAAGACTTTCATTAGTATAGAAGCGCCCACTTCTGCCCACCAATGAAATGTTTAGTTTCACTTCACCTCCGGTATTTAGACACTTCTTTTGGCCATGTAAGCTACGCCCCCATAGAGGAAGCATTAGCGAAACGGCGCTGTCGGGGTGAGAGCACACGCACAATTTGGGACCGCTCACATCTATTCACAGTCAGGTATGGTTACATTTTTTCTGTTTTATTTGCGCTCATTCTCCATGTAGCAACCAGATCTGCGGCTTTGCAGTTGTGATGTAGGGATTCATTCCCTTTTTGTATTGGCACACTTTGTGCATTATACGTCTGCACTAAGCACTCAGCACTTTACAATCATCAGCTAGTTATATGTATTGTGTGATTCATTTGATCACGGTTTACCATTCATTATGTGGAGAGCGTCTACCATGTTATTTTTCATAAAATGATCAGTGCTGTTCATTCATTATTTTGTTTTGTGGTGCACATATATTATTTTGGTTCAGTATTTTATGCACACATAGATCATTTACTTTTTTGCTATTCACTATATTTGATAGCTTGCATTAGCATTGGTCATTCAGGCGGGTGCATTTAGTTTCATGTATTTATAGTATGCACTGGACATTTTATTAGCATTTGCTAGTTGGCACTTTTTGTAGCATCTTTTTGCACATATAATTATTATGTCAGGCTTATTACATCTGTCTGTGCATTAAAGCAGTATTATTTATGTCACCAATCCTCAAAAACATACCTGACGTACAAATATTCATTTGGCATTGTCCATAAGTCTCTGTTTGTGTGTTCTTCTTTTGTGTGGTTCTTATGGCTTGTTTTGTAATTTTTACATGTTTTTAATGATATTTCAATAAATTTGTAACATTTTAATCATTTGCTATATCGTCTTTTCTACTCTTTATTCTAGTAGTAGTGTGTATCTATTAAACTTGAGAAATGTGTATTTTTTGCTCAATAGTTGCCGTTCTTGGGTTATATTGTGTCTGCTTCTGGTTTTAAAATGGACGCCGCTAAGGTGCAAGCGGCGCTGCATTGGGAACGTCCTGATAACCTGAAAGCACTTCAGCGGTTCCTTGGGTTTTCTAACTACTATAGGAAATGTATCAAGGATTTTTCTATCATTGCTAAACCGCTAACTGACATGACTAAAAAGGGTACCAATTTCTCCGTTTGGCCTGAGGCTGCTGTTCGCGCATTTGAATTTCTCAAGAACAGTTTGGTTTCAGCCCCCATTCTTGTGCAACCAGACGTATCTAAACCCTTTGTCGTGGAAGTCTATGCGTCTGAGATTGGTGTGGGGACGACTCTATCTATAGGCTCATCCTTGAGTGGTTTGCGTCCGTGCGCCTATTTCTCCAAAAAACTGTCGTCCGCTGAACGTAACTACGATATCGGCAACAGAGAGTTGTTGGCTATTAAGTTGGCCTTTGAGGAATGGCGACACTTCTTGGAGGGGTCGGTACATCAGGTCACTGTTATTACCGACCATAAGAATCTGCTGTATTTGGAGTCTGCCAAGCGTCTGTCTCCCAGGCAGGCTCGCTGGGCATTGTTTTTCACGCGGTTCAACTTTGTTGTCACTTACAGACCAGGGTCTAAAAACACTAAGGCGGATGCTCTGTCCAGGTGTTTTCCGGGGGGAGAACCTCGGGAGGATCCAGCACCCATCCTCCAAAAGGGTGTTGTGGTTTCGGCTCTCACTACCGAGGTTGAGGCTGAGATTGCCGAGGCTCAGGAGGAGGTACCATCTGAGCTTCCCATCAACAAATCTTTTGTACCACTTCATCTCCGCCTAAAGGTGTTGGCGGAGCATCATGATACTGTCCTGGTGGGTCACCCAGGGGTTAGAAGTACTTTGGAGTTGGTGTCTCGTCGGTTTTGGTGGCCCAAAATCCGACAGGACGTGGTCTCATATGTGACAGCTTGCACCACGTGCGCTAGGGCGAAGACGCCCCGCTCCTGTCCTGTTGGCACACTACTTCCTCTGGAGGTACCTAGTAAGCCATGGACGGAAATTTCAATGGATTTCATCACTGATTTGCCTCCCTCAGCTGGGAACACGGTCATTTTGGTGATTGTGGATCGGTTTTCAAAAATGTCGCACTTTGTGTCTTTGCATTCTTTACCTAATGCTAAGACTCTTGCTCAGGTGTTTTTGCAGGAGGTGGTCAGGCTTCATGGAGTTCCGTCTGACATCATGTCAGATAGGGGTACTCAGTTTGTAGCAAAATTTTGGAGGGCATTTTGCTCACGGCTGGGGATCAAGTTGTCTCATTCGTCTGCGTTTCATCCCCAGTCAAATGGTCAGACCGAGCGTATGAACCAAAATTTGGAGCAGTACTTGCGCTGCTTTGTTTCTGATAACCAGGAGGAGTGGTCTACCTTTCTTCCTTTGGCTGAGTTTGCCATCAATAATCACCGCCAGGAGTCGTCTGGGGAGTCTCCGTTTTTTTGTGTTTACGGGCTACATCCTCAGTTTTGTACGTTGAGTCAGAGAGGCTCTTCCGGCGTTCCGGAGGAAGACCAGTTAGGAACACAATTGTCATCAGTCTGGAGGAGAGTGAAACAGCACCTGTTGAGTGTGGGTGCTAGGTACAAATGTGTGGCTGACAGTAGGCGTGTGCAAGGTCCGGACCTGAGTGTGAATGACTGGGTGTGGTTATCCACAAAAAACATAAGACTAAAGATACCATCCCTTAAATTGGGTTCACGGTTTATTGATCCATTTAGGGTCACCGCCGTCATTAACCCAGTAGCGTACCGACTGGAGCTCCCTACGGTGTATAAAATACACAACGTGTTCCACAGGTCTCTTCTTAAGAAGGTGGTGGGTTCTGTGGACGCGGCGCCTATGCTACCTCCAGTCTTGGTGGATGGTAACCTAGAATTTGAAGTCTCCAGGGTGGTTGACTCTCGTGTGGTGCGCCGCACTTTACAATATTTGGTACACTGGCGTGGTTATGGGCCTGAGGAGAGGTCCTGGGTACCAGTCTCGGACATTCATGCGGATCGGCTGGTCAGGTGTTTTCATCGTCGCCATCCAGACAAGCCGGGTCCTATAAGCCGTGAGGGCCCTGGGGTCCCTCGTAGAAGGCGGGGTACTGTCATGTCGGACACTGTTCAGACCAGGTCGCCTGACAGACAGCGGTAATTCCGCATTTGACCACTGTTTGCTCATTGGCGTCGGCTAGTTTTCATCTGGCTGCTCCGGGGTTAATTTATCTGATCCTTGGATTGGAAGCTGGGCCATGCCCATTTCCTTTAAATGGTTCTCCTGATCTTTGGGCGTCGCCGATTATAGCTTCTGTCTTATCCTTAGTTATCTCGGTCCGGAGTGGAAAGCTGGTTGTTGGAGAATTGTTGCTGGTGGTGTATTTTCCTTTGTCTTATTTACTCCTTCCTATATTTGTATTTATTTTGCCCTGCACATTTATAGTGTATTCCTGATTGACTGCAGCGTGGTGTATATCTTCCTTTATCCTTGTTTGTTATAACTGTGGGTATTGGTCTATTGCACTCACTGGGTGGTGGGCGGTGGTCTTCAGTCTAGGGCTGAATCAGGAGTCAGGGTGAGGGTGGAGGCCTGAACATGCACACCTTCAGTGTAAACTTTAGGTAGAGGGTCAGACAGGGTTTCCCTAGTCTGAGGGAAATTGCAGGGGCCCGGGTTATTAGCTCTCGCCCTCCTTGTCTCCCCGTGACACCAGCTCAAACAGTGCTCTACCACTTGCAAAATTACCTCTCACTGCTCCACCACTGTTTAGTCTGTGCTGTTAAATTCTTCAATGGCACTAACAATACCAATTTGTTGACATGATTGATGCTACTTAAAATATTCAGGGGCCCTGTCCTACATTTACACCAGTTAATACTTTGCGCCAACTACCACTGTCTGCAAGTCAGCAGAAAAGCCCACCCTTGTACCTAGGTATGCCACCTGTTTATTTGTTAAAAAAAATTTTGCCAGACATTAACCTCACTTGATTATTTTGGCCTACTAACTGTGTCAGACACTCCTTACAGTTGTCCTACACTGAACAAAGCTAGGCCGCCTGCGTACTCCTGTAACCGATTTTTAACTGCATTTTGCCTATTACTTTTTTGGCCCTACTAACTGTGTCTGCCCCTCGGTGCAATCGTCCTCCGCTGACCACACCAATGCTGCCTGTGTACTCCTGTAGCCTAATTTAACCCCTTAAGCCCCGAGGGTGGTTTGCACGTTAATGACCGGGCCAATTTTTACAATTCTGACCACTGTCCCTTTATGAGGTTATAACTCTGGAATGCTTCAACGCATCTTGGCGATTCTGACATTGTTTTCTCGTGACATATTGTACTTCATGATAGTGGTAAAATTTATTCGATATAACTTGTTTATTTGAGAAAAAAACTGAAATTTAGCGAAAATTTTGAAAATTTCGCAATTTTCCAAATTTGAATTTTTATGCCCTTAAATCACAGAGATATGTCATGCAAAATACTTAATAAGTAACATTTCCCACATGTCTACTTTACATCAGCACAATTTTGGAACCAAATTTTTTTTTTGTTAGGGATTTATAAGGGTTAAAAGTTGACCAGCAATTTCTCATTTTTTGTAGGGATCACATCTCATTTGAAGCCATTTTGAGGGGTCTATATGATAGAAAATACCCAAGTGTGACACCATTCTAAAAACTGCACCCCTCAAGGTGCTCAAAACCACATTCAAGAAGTTTATTAACCCTTCAGGTGTTTCACAGGAATTTTTGGAATGTTTAAATAAAAATGAACATTTAACTTTTTTTCACAAAAAATTTATTTCAGCTCCAATTTGTTTTATTTTACCAAGGGTAACAGAAGAAAATGGACCCCCAAAGTTGTTGTACAATTTGTCCTGAGTACGCTGATACCCCATATGTGGGGGTAAACCACTGTTTGGGCGCATGGCAAAGCTTGGAAGGAAAGGAGCGCCATTTGACTTTTCAATGCAAAATTGACTGGAATTGAGATGGGATGCCATGTTGCGTTTGGAGAGCCCCTGATGTGCCTAAACATTGAAACCCCCCACAAATGACACCATTTTGGAAAGTAGACCCCCTAAGGAACTTATCTAGATGTGTGGTGAGCACTTTGACCCACCAAGTGCTTCACAGAAGTTTATAATGCAGAGCCGTAAAAATAAAAAATCATATTTTTTCACAAAAATGATCTTTTCGCCCCCAATTTTTTATTTTCCCAAGGGTAAGAGTAGAAATTAGACCAAAAAAGTTGTTGTACACTTTGTCCTGAGTACGCTGATACCCCATATGTGGGTGTAAACCATTGTTTGGGCGCATGGCAGAGCTCGGAAGGGAAGGAGCGCCATTTGACTTTTCAATGCAAAATTGACTGGAATTGAGATGGGACGCCATTTTGCGTTTGGAGAGCCCCTGATGTGCCTAAACATTGAAACCCCCCACAAGTGACACCATTTTGGAAAGTAGACCCCCTAAGGAACTTATCTAGATGTGTGGTGAGCACTTTGACCCAACAAGTGCTTTACAGAAGTTTATAGTGCAGAGCCGTAAAAATAAAAAATCATATTTTTTCACAAAAATGATCTTTTTGCCCCCAATCTGGAATTAAGATGGGACGCTAGATGTGTTGTGAGAACTTTGAACCCCCAAGTGTTTCACTACAGTTTACAACGCAGAGCCGTGAAAATAAAAAAATCTTATTTTTCCCACAAAAATGATTTTTAGCCCCCCAAATTTTTTTTTTCCCAAGGATAGCAAGAGAACTTGGACCCCAAAAGTTGTTGTCCAATTTGTCCCGAGTACGCTGATACCCCATATGTTGGGGTAAACCCCTGTTTGGGCGCACGGAAGAGCTCGGAAGGGAAGGAGCACTGTTTTACTTTTTCAACGCAGAATTGGCTGGAATTGAGATTAGACACCATGTCGCGTTTGGAGAGCCCCTGATGTGCCTGAACAGTGGAAACTCCCCAATTCTACCTGAAACCCTAATCCAACAACACCCCTAACCCTAATCCCAACGGTAACCCTAACCACACCCCTAACCCTGACACACCCCTAATTCTAATCCCAACCCTAATCCCAACCGTAAATGTAATCCAAACCCTAACCCTAACTTTAGCCCCAACCCTAACGCTAACTTTAGCCCCAACCCTAACCCTAACTTTAGCCCTAACCCTAACCCTAACCCTAGCCCTAACCCTAACCCTAACCCTAACCCTAGCCCTAATGGGAAAATGGAAATAAATACATTTTTTTAATTTTATTATTTTTTCCTAACTAAGGGGGTGATGAAGGGGGGTTTGATTTACTTTTATAGCGTTTTTTTATATCAGATTTTTATAATTGGCATCGGTGGGCGCGGCCATCTTCCTTTGGCGGAACCGGCGCTCTGCTGGCCGCGGCTTCAGGAAAATGGCCGCCGCGATATCCATCTGCGCACGCGCGGCATCCCGCGGCCATTTTCCTGAAGCCGCGGCCAGCAGAGCACCGCTTCTGCGCACGCGCGGCCAAAGGAAGATGGCCGCGCCCACCGATCACCAATGAAATAACGAACAGCGCGCTCTTTTAAATCCCCTGGCAGAGGATTCGGGACCTTGGGCATGCGCACACCACTACGCCACCAACGGAAAACTACGCAAAATCTGGGGGAAGACAACACGCCCTTTTGACCAGACCAGCCTGATTGACAGGCGAAAACGGAGACTTTGCAAAGGTATTTCGGCAACTTAGGTGGGTAATAAACGCATAACAAACACACTAATGTAACGCCCACCTCTGCCCCTATTTAACGCTATTTTTATCCCATCTTCCAAAAACGTGGTGACAGGTTCCCTTTAAGTCCCAGGTCACCTTGACGGGATAGTACGTCATATGGGATTAAGGGGTTAAACTGCATAGAGCCTGCTTTTTTATTTTAGGCCTAGGAAGTCTGTTTGCGGTCCCTCCTTGCAATCGTCCTCCGCTGACCACACCAATGCTGCCTGTGTACCCCTGTAGCCTAATTTAAACTGCATAGAGCCTCCTTTTTTATTTTAGGCCTACTACCTGTGTCTGTCTGCACCACTCAATACACCTGTCCTCCACTGAACAAACCAATGCCGCCTGTGTACCCCTGTAACCTATTTTAAACTGCATAGAGCCTACTTTTTATTTTATGCATACTACCTGTGTCTGTCTCATCCAGTCCTTACAGTTGTCCTCCACTGAACAAAGCTATGCCGCCTGTGTACTCCTTTTTTTATTTCAGGCCTCTGTCTGTCTGTCTGTCTGTCTGTCTGCGCCACACATTACAACTGTCCCCCGCTGAAACAAGCTGGGCCGCCTGTTTATTACTACCCTCATCCACAAAGCACTCCATGGCTCAGCACCACCCTACATCTCCTCTCTGGTCTCAGTCTACCAACCTACCCGTGCCCTCCGCTCTGCTAATGACCTCAGGTTAGCATCCTCAATAATCAGAACCTCCCACTCCCGTCTACAAGACTTTACACGTGCGGCGCCGATTCTTTGGAATGCACTACCTAGGTTAATACAATTAATCCCCAATCCCCACAGTTTTAAGCGTGCACTAAAAACTCATTTGTTCAGATTGGCCTACCGCCCCAACGCATTAACCTAATTATCCCTGTGTGGCCTATTAATAAAAAACAACAACATAATCACGTTCCTCCATCATGTTCTCATACACTTTATGCAGTTAATAGCCTCTGTGTCTGTACTGTTACATACTTAGGCAGTTAACTGGTTCATGCAGCTTTACATGAACACCCGAGCCTTACACTATGGCTGGTCCAAATAACTAAAGCAATTGTTACCATCCACCTCTCGTGTCTCCCCTTTTCCTCATAGATTGTAAGCTTGCGAGCAGCAGGGCCCTCATTCCTCCTGGTATCTGTTTTGAACTGTGATTTCTGTTATGCTGTAATGTCTGTTGTCTGTATAAGTCCCCTCTATAAGTTGTAAAGCGCTGCGGAATATGTTGGCGCTATATAAATAAAATTATTATTATTATTATTATTATTATTATTATTAGTCCTGCTAGCAGTTTTGAACTGCATTTCGCCACCTTTTTTTATTTCAGGCCTCTGTCTGTCTGTCTGTCTGTCTGTCTGCGCCACACATTACAACTGTTCCCCGCTGAAACAAGCTGGGCCGCCTGGTTAGTCCTGCTAGCAGTTTTGAACTGCATTTAGCCACCTTTTTTATTTTAGGCCTCTGTCTGTCTGTCTGTCTGTCTGTGCCACACATTACAACTGTCCCCCGCTGAAACAAGCTAGGCCGCCTGGTCCTGCTAGCAGTTTTGAACTGCATGAAGCCACCTTTCTTTATTGTAGGCCTCTGTCTGTCTGTCTGTCTGCGCCACACAATACAATTACAACTGTCCCACGCTGGAAAAAGCTAGGCCACCTGTGTACTCCTCTTACCAATTTAGAACAGCATTTAGCCTACTTACTTATTTGGGCCTAGTACCTGTGTCAGACTCTCACAACAGTTGTCCTCCACCGCTGAACCCAGCTATGCCACCTGTGTACTCCTTTTACCAATTGTGAACTGAATGTAGCCTTCCTTTTTATTTTAGGCCTACTCAGTGTGTCAGAGCCACTAATTACACATGCCCTCCTCCCCTGAACCACGCTATGCCGCCTGTGTACTCCACTTACCAATTTTGAACTGCATTTTGCCTAATTACTTATTTAGGCCTACTTATTGTGTCTGTCTCCCGTTACAGTTGTCCTCCACTGAATAAAGCTGAGACTCAATTTTCAGGCTTTCGGCCTATATTATCAGATATTAAACTGCATTTGGGCTACTTGTTTGGCTGGGCCCTACTAACGGTGTCTGCCGCTCCTGGGTTTTCTCCTGTTTGGTTTTCTTGAGTTTCAATCTTCAGGCTCTCATTAAGTAGTTGTTAATATAACACGGCATTAGGCCTACTAGTTTGGTTGGGGCCTATGTTGTGAGTTCCGTTCTCGGGCTCCATCCTGTGGTTGCAAATGGTATTTTTGGGAGTTCTGCTCTTGGGCTCCCTCTGGTGGTTTCAAGTGGAACTTAGCAGCTGCTTTCACTAATCGGTTCCCTGGCCTTGTTATTTAACTGGGCTTTGGGCTGTAGTGGATGCCAGCTGTCAATGTTCCTTTCTGTGGATTCAGTCCTTTCCTGGAAGTTCTCTGTTGGCCAGTCCATTTCAGCTTAAGATAAGTTCTGCTAGTTTTTGGGTGTTTCCCTGCCTATGACCTTTTGTTCAGTTTAAGTTATGTCTCTTTTGTCCAGCTTGTCATCATGAAATATTCCGGCTAGTTGGAAGCTCTGGGGTTGCAGATTTGCCCCTCCACACCGTGAGTTGGTGTGGAGGTTATTTTTGTAAACTCTGCGTGGACATTTAGTTTTTATACTGACCGCACAGTAGCCTTTTCTCTCTCTGTCTATTTAGATAGTAGTGACCTCCTTTGCTAAATCTAGTTTCATTTCTGAGTTTGTCATTTCCCTCTTCACTCACCGTCAATATTTGTGGGGGGCTATCTTTCCTTTGGGGGTTTCTCTGAGGCAAGATAGTTTTCCGTTTCCATCTTCAGGGGTAGCTAGTTCTTAGGCTGTGAAGAGGCATCTAGGCAGAGATAGGAACGCTCCACGGCTCTTTCTAGTGTTGGTGTTAGGAGTAGGGATTGCGGTCAGTAAAGTTACCACCTCCTCAGAGCTAGTACATTATTTGTTTTACCCACTAGGTCATTTCAGTGCTGCTCCGTAATCACTAGGTCATATAGGTGATTACTGTCTGTAGAGCTGCCACCTCCTCTGAGCTTGTCCATGATTGGTTTTACCCACCAGATCATCTCAGTACCACTCCGTAACCACCAGGTCATAACAGGCCTACTAACGGTGTCTGCCGCTCCAAGGTGTTCTCCTGTTTGGTTTTCTTGAGCTTCAATCTTCAGGCTCTCATTAAGTAGTTGTTAATATAACACTGCAGTTGGCCTACTAGTTTGGTTGGGCCATACTAATGGTGTCTACCGCTCCTGGGTTTTCTCCTGTTTGGTTTTCTTGAGCTTCAATCTTCAGGCTCTCATTAAGTAGTTGTTAATATAACACTGCAGTTGGCTTACTAGTTTGGTTGGGCCCTACTAACGGTGTCTGTTGCTCCTGGGTTTTCTCCTGTTTGGTTTTCTTGAGCTTCAATCTTCAGGCTCTCATTAAGTAGTTCTTAATATAACACGGCATTAGGCCTACTAGTTTGGTTGGGCCATACTAACGGTGTCTGCCGCTCCCTGGTGTTGTCTTTCACTGTACAAAGCTGAGCTTCAACTTCAGGCTTTCGGCCTATATTATCAGATATTAAACTGCATTTGGGCTATTTGTTTGGTTGGGCCCTACTAACGGTGTCTGCCGCTCAGACAAAACCAAGGATAACAACTAAATGAGCCCATATCCCTGCATGATGATACCCTAGTCTAGTACTTGTAATGCAGGGATCAGCAGTGTAAGGGTGTGAGATGTCTAAGAGCCAACAGGGTTGGGGCAATCTTCCTGAAACCCAAGCAACATGGAAATTCAGAACTATAAAAGGCTTGTGGCACCTCAATAAATATTTGTAAGGAAGCCTTCAGGGTAGAAATGATCCGTTCTGTGGCGTCTTTGCTAAATTGTCACAACCTCATGTAGACACTTTATTAAACACACCACAGCAAAGACATCCACCCCATTATGATATCCACAGCACCCGTTATATTCGTCAAGCTGATCCTTCCAAGGATAGTCCATCCTCATCTGGAGTAGATTGTCATCTTTCGATTTCTTGACAATATAGAGCGTGATTCCTGCCTTATGGTTCAGTTCAGGCATATTCATTTCTCCTCTCCGACTATTTTAAAATTTCTTTTTTGTTTACACACAATTGCAGTGTGAAGGCAGGTAATAGTGTAAAATAATAAACCACAAATACTCACCTGTCCTTACTCCTGTCGCTCGTTTAGGACTAGAAGTGATGATATCTGATTCTTTGGGGCTTGTGATTGGTTGTAGCCATCATGTGACTGAAGTGGTGCCTCATCCGTGCACATGTGGTTGTCATCTACTCTTATGAAGAATTCATTCTAGGATTAAGAAAAGCAACAAAATAGTATAAACCTCAATCATCAGAAACATTTTCATGTAGAACAGAGACCTGAGCTCAGCATTGTATGGAGAGCGACTGGCGGGTCCTGTATATAGTAACTGATGATGACATACCTGTATATAGGTGACGGATCGCTTCAGAGAGTCCCCCTGGCAGCAGGCAGCCGAGCGTAAGTTTTTCTGGAAGAAGAGGATATTAGTATTATATAATCAGCCTCCTTGTACGTCACATCGGTGTCTATAGGAGCATTCAGGACAGGAGATGGGAGAATTATAGAGATTGGCATTTATTATAATACTTACATATATAATGAGGAGGGTCCCGCATGTCGGCTGTCACTGGGGCCGCACATTCACATCTTTATATGTCTGTAAAATACAGAAAGACTTCAATATATACACATCAAATACCAAATATCTGCCAAGTGACTCTGTGATCTCTGTGTGTGAGCGGAGGAGTAAACCATGTCCTGCACTGACCTCGGACTCTCCTACTGAAGGTCTTGGTTTGGTCCAGTTGGTGATGAGGTGGAGGGTTCTCCTTATCCTTTGAAAGTCCATTTATAAAGATCCATAATAACATTATGTTTACATTGCAGGGTAGCGAGCTCCAGCCTGCCTATATATTTCTGTGTAAAAGTAAAGACTCAGAGATTATTGTATATATGACATTCAGCTCTCTATAACAATTACATTATTACATATGTCCTACACAGACTCTTCTTTTTCTCCATTGTGATCATACAGCAGAGAAACCCTGATACAACTGATACTAATAATTCCTTTATAAGAACATCTGGAGTAGTGATGAGCGAGTGGACTCGTTGCTCGGGCGGTCTCCAAGTATTTGTTAGTGTTCGGAGATTTAGTTTTTATCGCCGCAGCTGAATGATTTACAGCTATTAGCCAGGCTGAGTACATGTGGGGGTTGCCTGGTTGTTAGGGAATCGCCACATGTAATCAAGCTGTGCAGCAGCTGTAAATAATACAACTGCGGCAATGAAAACTAAATCTCCGAGCCATTACAAATACTCGGCGACCACCCGAGCGTGCTCAGGAAAACCCGAGAAATTAGTACACTCACTCATCACTAGTCAGGAACCATTTTCTTGCTGCCATCGTCCTAATTAGAAGACCATAAGGATATGTGAAATGAAAAAATGTGTAAATCACAAGATGGATAAATAGATACCTCAGGGTTTATGGTGAACCAGTGATCAATGGATTCAGAATCGGCCTCCAGATCAGATCTGGTATCTCAGGCCCCTAAAACTATTAATGAGAGAACTGGGACAAAAGAAAGAAATATTAGTAAGAAGAATAAAAGAGCAGAATAATTGGAAAGATACTCACGCCACCGATGACAAGACAGGATAAAATGATGAAAATGTTGTAGTTGCCTGAAAAGATAATAGAGAAGAAATTAATTCAGATCCTTCCATATATTACGTAGAAGAAAGTGCTGTGCACACAGCGTCCATAGTGCTAACATTAAAGAGGACCTATCCGCTCTCCTAATAGTTCTGGTTTAGTAAATAGATGCGTTCCCTATAACATACCAATGCTGGAGCCTCTTTCTGTATAATAATGCCCCAGCATCCTCTACCTATATTGTACCGTCCTTACTCAGGGTAACATAGTATTCTGTCACATCTGATACAAGCAAAATAATTACCACACTATAAAGGAGTTGTCCAGGCTTGAGGGTAGTCTGCAGTTACTCTATGTGACTGCAGACTTGTGAATCCTGAAATAAATCACTGTGCGTGCTGTCAGGATTGGCGAGTGCCGGCGCCAAGAGCAGGTGGGAATGAGATCAAGAGCTTGTGTTTTTTGCACAAATGATCATGAGAGGACTAGACGTGCATTACCTCGCTCAAGGCTTGAGGTTAAAGTCTGCACTGCAGTTACTCTATGTGACTGCAGACTTGTGGAATCCTGAAAGCGCTTATTGTGTTCACTGTCAGGATTCTTGGGTGCAGGTGCCAAGAGCAGGCGGCCATGTGATTTGGATACATGTGGTCACGTGCCGACTAGACGTCCGCCAATTTTCTCAATAAAAGTGAATTAAGCAAGGCCGAATGCGCCTAATAGGAATGTGGCTGGAAGTATGCAGATCACTGTTATGATCCGGTGGTAGGTTCACCAAACTGACCTGATAGGTAAACCTGAATAATAGGACAAGCTTCGGGGATGTGGGAACTATACCGACCGCAATCCTGATCCTATCCACACACACTAAAGGCAGCCGTGGAGCGTTACCTAAAAACCTAGATGCCTCTTCACAGCCTGAGAAACTGGCTACACCTAGAGAGAAAGCAAAGCCTCACTTGCCTCAGAGAAATAACCCCAAAGTTTAGGCAGCCCCCCACAAATAATAACGGTGAGTTAAGGGGAAAATACAAACATAGGAATGAAAAACAGGTTTAAGCAAATGAGGCCCGCTAACACTAAATAGACAGAAGATAGCAGGGATCTGTGCGGTCCGTACAAAAACTATCAAGAACTATCCACGCAGAAAGTACAAGAACCCCCACACCGACTCACGATGTGAGGGTCGCACTCTGCTCCCCAGAGCTTCCAGCAAGCGAAAAATCACATATAAGCAAGCTGGACTGAACGAATCATATACTGAGAAACATTTTCAAGGAAACAATGAGCAAAAAGAACTAGCAAGACTTAGCTTCTCAGAAATAGACAGGTCACCAGGAAAATCCAGGAGAGGTCAGAACCAGTACTGAATACAACGACAGCAGGCAACAAGTAAAGGTCCAGGTGGAGTTAAATAGGAACCAGCATAGCAGGAAATGAGGCAGCTGAGCCCACCTCCAGATCCGCAGTATCGCTAAGAGCCACCAGAGGGAGCCCAGACGGAATTCACAACAGTACCCCCCCCTTGAGGAAGGGTCACCGAACCCTCACCAGAGCCCCCAGGCCGATCAGGATGAGCAGAATGAAAGGCACGAACCAAATCGGCCGCATGGACATCAGAGGCGACAACCCAGGAATTATCCTCCTGACCATAGCCCTTCCATTTAACTAAGTACTGAAGCTTCCGTCTCGAAACACGAGAATCCAAGATCTTCTCCACCACATACTCCAATTCTCCCTCGACCAAGACCGGAGCAGGAGGGTCAACAGAAGGAACAACAGGCACCACATATCTCCGCAACAATGACCTATGGAACACATTGTGAATGGCAAATGATGCTGGGAGGTCCAAACGAAAAGACACAGGGTTGAGGATTTCCAAAATCTTATAAGGACCGATGAAACGAGGCTTGAACTTAGGAGAGGAAACCTTCATCGGAACATAACGAGAAGACAACCATACCAAATCCCCCACACGAAGTCGGGGACCCACACAGCGACGGCGGTTAGCAAAGCGCTGAGCCTTCTCTTGTGACAACGTCAAATTGTCCACCACGTGGTTCCAAATCTGCTGCAACCTATCCACCACAGAATCCACCCCAGGACAGTCAGAAGGCTCAACCTGACCTGAGGAAAAACGAGGATGAAAACCAGAATTGCAATAAAAAGGCGAAACCAAAGTAGCAGAACTAGCCCGATTATTGAGGGCGAACTCAGCCAATGGCAAAAAAGTCACCCAATCATCCTGATCCGCAGAAACAAAACATCTCAGATAAGTCTCCAAGGTCTGATTAGTTCGTTCGGTTTGGCCATTCGTCTGAGGATGGAAAGCCGATGAAAAAGATAATTCAATGCCCATCTTAGCACAAAAGGACCGCCAAAATCTGGACAAAAACTGGGATCCTCTGTCAGACACAATATTCTCAGGAATAACATGCAAACGAACCACATTCTGAAAAAACAGTGGAACCAAATCAGAGGAGGAAGGCAGCTTAGGCAAGGGCACCAAATGGACCATTTTAGAAAAACGATCACAAACCACCCAGATAACAGATATCTTCTGAGAGACTGGAAGATCCGAAATAAAATCCATGGAAATATGCGTCCAGGGCCTCTTCGGGACAGGCAAAGGCAAAAGCAATCCACTGGCACGAGAACAGCAAGGCTTGGCCCGAGCACAAATCCCACAGGACTGCACAAAGGAACGCACATCCCGCAACAAGGAAGGCCACCAAAAAGACGTAGCCACCAAATCCCTGGTACCAAAAATTCCAGGATGACCCGCCAACACCGAAGAATGAACCTCGGAAATGACTCTACTGGTCCATCTATCCGGGACAAACAGTCTCTCCGGTGGACAACGGTCAGGTCTATTGGCCTGAAATTCCTGCAGTACCCGTCGTAAATCAGGGGAGATGGCAGACAAAATCACCCCCTCTCTGAGGACAACAGCCGGTTCAGAAACTCCCGGAGAGTCAGGCACAAAGCTCCTAGAAAGAGCATCAGCCTTCACGTTCTTCGAACCCGGAAGGTATGAAACCACGAAATTGAAACGGGAGAATAACAGCGACCACCGAGCCTGTCTAGGATTTAGCCGTTTAGCAGACTCGAGATAAGTCAAATTCTTGTGATCCGTAAAGACCACCACACGATGTTTGGCTCCCTCGAGCCAATGTCACCACTCCTCAAATGCCCACTTCATTGCCAACAACTCCCGATTACCAACATCATAATTCCGCTCGGCAGGCGAAAACTTTCTTGAAAAGAAAGCACATGGCCTCATCACAGAGCCATCAGAGCTTCTCTGAGACAAGACAGCCCCAGCTCCAATCTCAGAAGCATCAACCTCGACCTGGAAGGGCAGAGAGACATCCGGCTGATGCAAGACAGGAGCCGAAGAGAACCGACGTTTGAGCTCCTGAAAGGCCTCCACGGCCGCAGGAGACCAATTCGTCACATCAGAACCCTTCTTGGACAAATCCGTCAAAGGCTTAACCACACTGGAAAAATTAGTGATGAAGCGACGGTAAAAATTAGCAAAACCCAAGAACTTCTGAAGACTCTTTACCGATGTAGGTTGAGTCCAGTCATAAATAGCCTGGACCTTGACTGGATCCATCTCAATGGTAGAAGGAGAAAAAATAAAGCCCAAAAAGGAAACCTTCTGGACTCCGAAGAGACATTTAGAGCCCTTCACAAACAAGGCATTGGCTCGCAGGACCTGAAATACCATCCTGACCTGCTTCACATGAGATTCCCAATCATCAGAAAAGACCAAAATATCATCCAGGTACACAATCATAAATCTATCCAGATATTCTCGGAAGATATCGTGCATGAAGGACTAGAACAGAGAAGGGGCATTAGAAAGCCCAAAAGGCATCACCAAGTACTCAAAATGGCCTTCGGGCGTATTGAACGCTGTTTTCCATTCATCGCTGTCATGATCTCCATGGCCAGAGAACTAGCATAAGCCTCTATAGGAACAAGCTCTTGGAAGATGTAACTGTACTGACCATGAACTAAACCTACCGCATCATCTAGAAGTAGCCAGGTAGCATGTCCTACTTTTTATCCCTATATGCCCAGCGCCGGCCGGAGAACTAAATAATGCTAGCAGAGGGAAATATAAGACCTGACTCACCTCTAGAGAAATGCCCAAAAGGAGACAGAAGCCCCCCACATATATTGGCGGTGATATGAGATGAAACAACAAACGCAGCAGGAAAATAGTTTTAGCAAATTTGAGGTCCGCTTTCTAGATAGCAGAAGACAGAAAGCATACTTTCATGGTCAGTAGAAAACCCTAACAAAACACATCCAGAAATTACTTTAGGACTCTGGCATTAACTCATAATACCAGAGTGGCAATTCCTGATCAACAAGAGCTTTCCAGACACAGTAACGAAACTGCAGCTGTGAACTGGAACCAAAATACAAAAACAAAACATGGACGAATGTCCAACTTATCTAGTAGATGTCTGGGAGCAGGAACAAGCACAGAGAGGCTTCTGATAACATTGTTGACCGGCAAGCATCTAACAGAGAAGCCAGGTTATATAGCGACACCCAGATCTAATCAGAACAGGTGAACAGGGAAGATGATGTCACAAGTTCAATTCCACCAGTAGCCACCGGGGGAGCCCAGAATCCAAATTCACAACAGTACCCCCCCCTCAAGGAGGGGGCACCGAACCCTCACCAGAACCACCAGGGCGATCAGGATGGGCCCTATGAAAGGCACGAACCAGATCAGAGGCATGAACATCAGATGCAGTGACCCAAGAATTATCCTCCTGGCCGTATCCCTTCCACTTGACCAGATACTGGAGTCTCCGTCTGGAAACACGGGAGTCTAGGATTTTTTCCACAACGTACTCCAACTCACCCTCAACCAACACCGGAGCAGGAGGCTCAACGGAAGGCACAACCGGTGCCTCATACCTGCGCAATAACGACCGATGAAAAACGTTATGAATAGAAAAGGATGCAGGGAGGTCCAAACGGAAGGAAACAGGGTTAAGAATCTCCAATATTTTATACGGACCGATGAACCGAGGCTTAAACTTAGGAGATGAGACCCTCATAGGGACAAAACGAGAAGACAACCACACCAAATCTCCAACACAAAGCCGAGGACCAACACGACGGTGACGGTTGGCAAAAAGCTGAGTCTTCTCCTGGGACAACTTTAAATTGTCCATCACCTGCCCCCAGATATGATGCAATCTCTCCACCACCGCATCCACTCCAGGACAATCCGAGGATTCCATCTGACCGGAGGAAAATCGAGGATGGAACCCCGAATTACAGAAAAACGGGGAAACCAAGGTGGCAGAGCTGGCCCGATTATTGAGGGCGAACTCCGCCAATGGCAAAAAAGCAACCCAATCATCCTGGTCAGCAGACACAAAACACCTCAGATATGTCTCCAGGGTCTGATTAGTCCGCTCGGTCTGGCCATTAGTCTGAGGGTGAAAAGCAGACGAAAAAGACAAATCTATGCCCATCCTAGCACAAAATGCCCGCCAAAATCTAGACACAAATTGGGTTCCTCTGTCAGAAACGATATTCTCAGGAATACCATGCAAACGAACAACATTTTGAAAAAACAGGGGCACCAACTCGGAAGAAGAAGGCAATTTGGGCAGGGGAACCAAATGAACCATCTTAGAAAAACGGTCACACACCACCCAGATGACAGACATCTTCTGAGAAACAGGCAGATCTGAAATAAAATCCATCGAGATGTGTGTCCAAGGCCTCTTAGGAATAGGCAAGGGCAACAATAATCCACTAGCCCGAGAACAACAAGGCTTGGCCCGAGCACAAACGTCACAAGACTGCACAAAGCCTCGCACATCTCGTGACAGGGAAGGCCACCAGAAGGATCTTGCCACCAAATCCCTGGTACCAAAAATTCCAGGATGACCTGCTAACGCAGAAGAATGCACCTCAGAGATGACTTTACTGGTCCAATCATCAGGAACAAACAGCCTATCAGGCGGACAACGATCCGGTCTATCCGCCTGAAACTCCTGCAAGGCCCGCCGCAGGTCTGGAGAAACAGCTGACAAGATAACTCCCTCCTTAAGAATACCTGTGGGGTCAGAGTTGCCAGGTGAATCAGGCTCAAAACTCCTAGAAAGGGCATCCGCCTTAACATTCTTAGAACCTGGTAGGTACGATACCACAAAATTAAACCGAGAAAAAAATAATGACCAGCGCGCCTGTCTAGGATTCAGGCGCCTGGCGGTCTCAAGATAAATCAAATTTTTGTGGTCAGTCAATACCACCACCTGATGTCTGGCCCCCTCGAGCCAATGGCGCCACTCCTCAAACGCCCACTTCATGGCCAAAAGCTCCCGATTCCCAACATCATAATTCCGCTCAGCGGGCGAAAATTTACGGGAAAAGAAGGCACAAGGCCTCATCACGGCGCAGTCAGAACTTTTCTGCGACAACACTGCCCCAGCTCCGATCTCAGAAGCGTCGACCTCAACCTGAAAAGGAAGAGTCACATCAGGCTGACGCAACACAGGGGCAGAAGAAAAACGGCGCTTAAGCTCCTGAAAGGCCTCCACAGCATCAGGGGACCAATTAGCAACATCAGCACCCTGTCTAGTCAAATCGGTCAATGGCTTAACGACATCCGAAAAACCAGAAATAAATCGACGATAAAAGTTGGCAAAGCCCAAAAATTTCTGAAGACTTTTAAGAGAAGAGGGCTGCGTCCAATCACAAATAGCTTGAACCTTGACAGGATCCATCTCAATGGAAGAGGGAGAAAAAATATATCCCAAAAAGGAAATTCTCTGAACCCCAAAAACGCACTTAGAACCCTTGACACACAGAGAATTAGACCGCAAAACCTGAAAAACCCTCTTAACTTGCCGGACATGAGAGTCCCAGTCATCCGAAAAAATCAGAATATCATCCAGATACACTATCATAAATTTATCCAAAAAATCGCGGAAAATATCATGCATAAAGGACTGGAAGACTGAAGGGGCATTAGAAAGACCAAAAGGCATCACCAAATACTCAAAGTGGCCCTCGGGCGTATTAAATGCGGTTTTCCACTCATCCCCCTGCCTGATCCGCACCAAATTATACGCCCCACGGAGATCAATCTTAGAGAACCACTTGGCCCCCTTTATGCGAGCAAACAAATCAGTCAGCAACGGCAATGGGTATTGATATTTAACCGTGATTTTATTCAAAAGCCGATAATCAATACATGGTCTCAAAGAGCCGTCTTTTTTTGACACAAAGAAAAAACCGGCTCCTAAGGGAGATGACGATGGACGAATATGTCCCTTTTCCAAGGACTCCTTTATATATTCTCGCATAGCAGTATGTTCAGGCACAGACAGATTAAATAAACGACCCTTTGGGTATTTACTACCCGGAATTAAATCTATAGCACAATCGCACTCACGGTGCGGAGGTAGTGAACCCAGCTTGGGTTCTTCAAAGACGTCACGATAATCAGACAGGAACTCAGGGATTTCAGAGGGAATAGATGATGAAATGGACACCAAAGGTACGTCCCCATGAGTCCCCTTACATCCCCAGCTCAACACAGACATAGCTCTCCAGTCAAGGACTGGGTTGTGAGACTGCAGCCATGGCAATCCCAGCACCAAATCCTCATGTAGATTATACAGCACTAGAAAACGAATAGTCTCCTGGTGATCCGGATTAATACACATAGTCACTTGTGTCCAGTATTGTGGTTTATTATTAGCCAATGGGGTGGAGTCAATCCCCTTCAGAGGAATAAGAGTTTCCAAAGGCTCTAAATCATACCCACAACGATTGGCAAAGGACCAATCCATAAGACTCAAAGCGGCGCCAGAGTCGATATAGGCGTCAGTAGTAATAGATGACAAAGAGCAAATCAGGGTCACAGACAAAATAAATTTAGACTGTAAAGTGCCAATGGAAACGGATTTATCAAGCTTTTTAGTACGCTTAGAGCATGCTGATATAACATGAGTAGAATCCCCACAATAGAAACACAACCCATTTTTCCGTCTAAAATTCTGCCGCTCGCTTCTGGACAGAATTCTATCACACTGCATGCTTTCTGGCGTCTTCTCAGTGGACACCGCCAGATGGTGCACAGGTTTGCGCTCCCGCAGACGCCTATCGATCTGAATGGCCATTGTCATGGACTCATTCAGACCCGCAGGCACAGGGAACCCCACCATAACATCCTTAATGGCATCAGAGAGACCCTCTCTGAAAGTAGCCGCCAAGGCGCACTCATTCCACTGAGTAAGCACAGACCATTTACGGAATCTTTGGCAGTAAATTTCAGCTTCATCTTGCCCCTGCGATAGGGACATCAAAGTTTTTTCTGCCTGAAGTTCCAAATGAGGTTCCTCATACAGCAAGCCCAAGGCCAAAAAAAACGCATCCACATTGCGCAACGCAGGATCCCCTGGTGCCAATGCAAAAGCCCAGTCTTGAGGGTCGCCGCGGAGCAAGGAAATCACAATCCCAACCTGCTGTGCAGAGTCTCCAGCAGAACGAGATTTCAGGGACAAAAATAGCTTACAATTATTTCTAAAATTCTGAAAGCTAGATCTATTCCCTGAGAAGAATTCCGGCAAAGGAATTCTCGGCTCAGATACCGGAGCATGAATAATAAAATCTTGCAAATTTTGTACTTTCGTGGTGAGATTATTCAAACCTGCAGTTACACTCTGAAGATCCATTATTAACAGGTGAACACAAAGCCATTCAAAGATTATAAGGAGAGAGAAAAAAAAGAAAGACTGCAGCATAGACAGACTGGCAAGTGATCCAATTAAGAGCACAGAGGAAAAAAAAAAAAAAAAAAAAACTCTCAGCAGACTTCTTATTTCTCTCCTTTCTCAGCCAAGGATTTTAACCCTTTAGTGGGCCGGTCAAACTGTCATGATCTCCATGGCCAGAGAACTAGCATAAGCCTCTATAGGAACAAGCTCTTGGAAGATGTAACTGTACTGACCATGAACTAAACCTACCGCATCATCTAGAAGTAGCCAGGTAGCATGTCCTACTTTTTATCCCTATATGCCCAGCGCCGGCCGGAGAACTAAATAATGCTAGCAGAGGGAAATATAAGACCTGACTCACCTCTAGAGAAATGCCCAAAAGGAGACAGAAGCCCCCCACATATATTGGCGGTGATATGAGATGAAACAACAAACGCAGCAGGAAAATAGTTTTAGCAAATTTGAGGTCCGCTTTCTAGATAGCAGAAGACAGAAAGCATACTTTCATGGTCAGTAGAAAACCCTAACAAAACACATCCAGAAATTACTTTAGGACTCTGGCATTAACTCATAATACCAGAGTGGCAATTCCTGATCAACAAGAGCTTTCCAGACACAGTAACGAAACTGCAGCTGTGAACTGGAACCAAAATACAAAAACAAAACATGGACGAATGTCCAACTTATCTAGTAGATGTCTGGGAGCAGGAACAAGCACAGAGAGGCTTCTGATAACATTGTTGACCGGCAAGCATCTAACAGAGAAGCCAGGTTATATAGCGACACCCAGATCTAATCAGAACAGGTGAACAGGGAAGATGATGTCACAAGTTCAATTCCACCAGTAGCCACCGGGGGAGCCCAGAATCCAAATTCACAACACATCGCCCTGCTTTATACGCACAAGATTATACGCTCCACGAAGATCTATCTTGGTGAACCAACTGGCCCCCTAATCCGAGCAAACAGATCGGACAACAGTGGCAAAGGATACTGAAATTTGACCGTGATGTTATTTAGAAGGCGATAATCTATACAGGGTCTTAGAGAACCATCCTTCTTGGCCACAAAAAAGAACCCCGCACCCAAAGGGGACGAGGACGGGCGAATATGCCCCTTCTCCAAAGACTCCTTGATATAACTCCGCATAGCGGCATGTTCAGGTACAGATAAATTAAAAAGTCGTCCCTTAGGGAACTTACTACCAGGAATCAAATTTATGGCGCAATCACAATCCCTATGAGGAGGTAGGGCACTGGACTTGGGCTCATCAAATACATCCTGGTAGTCCGACAAAAATTCAGGGACTTCAGAAGGAGTAGAAGAAGCAATAGACACCAAAGGAGCATCGCCATTAATCCCCTGGCAACCCCAACTTGACACAGACATTGCTTTCCAATCCAGGACTGGATTATGAGCCTGCAGCCATGGCAGACCTAACAAGACAACATCATGCAAACTATGTAACACAAGAAAGCGAATCACCTCCTGATGTGCAGGAGTCATGCACATGGTCACTTGAGCCCAGTACTGAGGTTTATTCTTGGCCAATGGCGTGGCATCAATTCCCTTTAGTGGAATAGGGAATTGCAAAGGCTCCAAGATAAAACCACAGCGCCTGGCAAAAGACAAATCCATCAAATTCAGGGCAGCACCCGAATCCACAAAAGCCATAACTGAGTAGGATGACAGAGAGCAAATCAAAGTAACAGACAAAATGAATTTAGGCTGTACAGTACCAATGGTGACAGACTTAGAAGTTTTTTATGCGCTTAGAACAATCTGAGATAACATGAGCAGAATCACCACAGTAAAAGCACAACCCATTCTGACGTCTGTGATTTTGCCGTTCAATTCTGGTCAGAATCCTGTCACATTGCATAGACTCAGGCTTCTGCTCAGAAAATACCGCCAGATGGTGCACTGGTTTGCACTCCCGTAAGCGCCAATCAATCTGAATGGCCAAAGACATTGACTCATTCAGACCCGCAGGCGTGGGGAACCCCACCATAACATCCTTAATGGCTTCAGAAAGACCCTTTCTGAAAATCGATGCCAGAGCACACTCATTCCATTGAGTGAGCACAGACCATTTCCTAAACTTCTGACAGAAAACCTCTGCTTCATCCTGACCCTGGGAGAGAGCCAGCAAAACCTTTTCTGCTTGGTCTACCAGATTAGGTTCCTCATAAAGCACTCCAAGCGCCAGAAAAAACGCATCCACATTTTGCAATGCAGGATCTCCCGGCGCCAGAGAGAATGCCCAATCTTGAGGGTCACCACGCAACAAAGAAATAATAATTTTAACTTGCTGAACCGGATCACCGGAGGAATGAGGTCTCAGAGAAAGGAATAATTTGCAATTATTTTTAAAGTTCAAAAACCTAGATCTGTCTCCGGAGAACAGCTCAGGAATAGGTATCTTAGGCTCTGACATAGGACTGCGGACTACATAATCCTGAATGCCTTTTACCCTAGCAGTGAGATGATCCACACTAGAAGACAGACTCTGAAGGTCCATAGCTGCAGCTGAATTCTGAAACACCCAGAGATTAAGGGGAGGAGAGAGGCTAGACACACTGCAGAGGAAAAAAAAAAATGAACTCAGGATTTCTCTTATCCCTCTTTTGCGATGCATTAACTCTTTATTGGCCTGCTGTACTGTTATGATCCGGTGGTAGGATCACCAAACTGACCTGATAGGTAAACCTGAATAATAGGACAAGCTCCGGGGATGTGGGAACTATACCGACCGCAATCCTGATCCTATCCACACACACTAAAGGCAGCCGTGGAGCGTTACCTAAAAACCTAGACGCCTCTTCACAGCCTGAGAAACTGGCTACCCCTAGAGAGAAAGCAAAGCCTCACTTGCCTCAGAGAAATAGCCCCAAAGTTTAGGCAGCCCCCACAAATAATAACGGTGAGTTAAGGGGAAAATACAAACGTAAGAATGAAAAACAGGTTTAAGCAAATGAGGCCCGCTAACACTAAATAGACAGAAGATAGCAGGGATCTGTGCGGTCGGTACAAAAACTATCAAGAACTATCCACGCAGAAAGTACAAGAACCCCCACACCGACTCACGATGTGAGGGGCGCACTCTGCTCCCCAGAGCTTCCAGCAAGCGAAAAATCACATATAAGCAAGCTGGACTGAACAAATCATATACTGAGAAACATTTTCAAGGAAACAATGAGCAAAAAGAACTAGCAAGACTTAGCTCCTCAGAAATAGACAGGTCACCAGGAAAATCCAGGAGAGGTCAGAACCAGTACTGAATACAACGACAGCAGGCAACAAGTAAAGGTCCAGGTGGAGTTAAATAGGAACCAGCATAGCAGGAAATGAGGCAGCTGAGCCCAGCTCCAGACCCGCAGTATCGCTAAGAGCCACCAGAGGGAGCCCAGAAGGAATTGACAACAGATCACATACTTTCAATCACTTAAACACCCGCTTCTGGTGCTGGCACCAGAGAATACTGACAGCTCGCACACTGTGTGGATTTGTGGGTTGCCAGAGGGCGGTAGTTGTGCGTGAGCTGCTGTTGCATGTCACCCTGGTACTCTATAGGAAATTTGTGTCCTAGATCCCATGTGCTGTGGTGTGTGGGGTGTGTTGCACTCCCTGGGTACTCAGCTCAGTCTCTCTTTACGTCCAATGTCCTTTACTTCTCCAACCCATGACTTCACATCAATTTTCCTAGATAAGGAAGGGGTTAAGGGGCCTTTCCATAGCACCTGGATCGAGCGTTGATCTCCAGATGTTACAGGAGTATAAACACCCAGGGAGCTCTAGTAATGTCTCACACTGCCCAGAACAAGGTGTTATCTCTCTTGCTGTTCAGCCCTCACTCTCTATCTTCAAGAAGCAGTCACTTGCCCAAACACTAAGCCTCTCCCAATATGAGCTAATCATAAACATTAACATTAACTTTACCTTAAAGTCACTGCCTAACTACAGTCAGAACTCTCTTACACTACCTATCTTGTGTTCTAAGTCCTAAGCTATGTCTTACCCTACGCTATCCTACATTGTACACACTACCAACACTATACATTACCAGAGCAGAATACACAATATACAGTATACCAAAAGACACAGGACATAGTTTACACTTCAATACAATGCAATTGTGCGTAGGAACGCCAAGCCTGGACAACCCCTCTCAAGTGTCAAGTGATTGTCTGACCCTAATAAAATGTACATTGAAGGCAGGTAATGGTGTCAAATAATAAATCAGACATAGTCACCTGCTCTGATCCCCATCACTCCAGTGCATTCCGCTCCAGTGCTCTCTATTGGGACCAGAAGTGATGATGTCCTGTTTTTTGGTTATCGGACATTTTGAGGCTTGTGATTGGTTGTAGTCGTCATGTGACTGAAGTGGTGCCTCATCCGTGCACATGTGGTTGTCATCTACTCTTATGAAGAATTCATTCTAGGATTAAGAAAAGCAACAAAAGAGTATAAACCTCAATCATCAGAAACATTTTCATGTAGAACAGAGACCCGAGCTCAGCATTGTATGGAGAGCGACTGGCGGGTCCTGTATATAGTAACTGATGATGACATACCTGTATATCAGTGACGGATCGCTTCAGAGAGTCCCCCTGGCAGCAGGCAGCCGAACGTAAGGTTTTCTGGAAGAAGAGGATATTAGTATTATATAATCAGCCTCCTTGTACGTCACATCGGTGTCTATAGGAGCATTCAGGACAGGAGATGGGAGAATTATAGAGATTGGCATTTATTATAATACTTACATATATAATGAGGAGGGTCCCGCATGTCGGCTGTCACTGGGGCTGCACATTCACATCTTTATATGTCTGTAAAATACAGAAAGACTTCAATATATACACATCAAACACCAAATATCTGCCAAGTGACTCTGTGATCTCTGTGTGTGAGCGGAGGAGTAAACCATGTCCTGCACTGACCTCGGACTCTCCTACTGAAGGTCTTGGTTTGGTCCAGTTGGTGATGAGGTGGAGGGTTCTCCTTATCCTTTGAAAGTCCATTTATAAAGATCCATAATAATATTATGTTTACATTGCAGGGTATCGAGCTCCAGCCTGCCTATATATTTCTGTGTAAAAGGAAAGATTCAGAGATTATTATATATATGACATTCAGCTCTCTATAACAATTACATTATTACATATGTCCTACACAGACTCTTCTTTTTCTCCATTGTGATCATACAGCAGAGAAACCCTAAACTGACACTAATAATTCCTTTATAAGAACGTCTGGAGTAGTGATGAGCGAGTGGACTCGTTGCTCGGGCGGTCTCCAAGTATTTGTTAGTGTTCGGAGATTTAGTTTTTATTGCCGCAGCTGGATGATTTACAGCTATTAGCCAGGCTGAGTACATGTGGGGGTTGCCTGGTTGTTAGGGAATCCCCACATGTAATCAAGCTGTGTAGCAGCTGTAAATAATACAACTGCGGCAATGAAAACTAAATCTCCGAGCCATTACAAATACTCGGCGACCACCCGAGCGTGCTCAGGAAAACCCGAGCAACGAGTACACTCACTCATCACTAGTCAGGAACCATTTTCTTGCTGCCATCGTCCTAATTAGAAGACCATAAGGATATGTGAAATGAAAAAATGTGTAAATCACAAGATGGATAAATAGATACCTCAGGGTTTATGGTGAACCAGTGATCAATGGATTCAGAATCGGCCTCCAGATCAGATCTGGTATCTCAGGCCCCTAAAACTATTAATGAGAGAACTGGGACAAAAGAAAGAAATATTAGTAAGAAGAATAAAAGAGCAGAATAATTGGAAAGATACTCACGCCACCGATGATAAGACAGGATAAAATGATGAAAATGTTGTAGTTGCCTGAAAAGATAATAGAGAAGAAATTAATTCAGATCCTTCTATATATTACGTAGAAGAAAGTGCTGTGCACACAGCGTCCATAGTGCTAACATTAAAGAGGACCTATCTGCTCTCCTAATAGTTCTGGTTTAGTAAATAGATGCGTTCCCTATAACATACCAATGCTGGAGCCTCTTTCTGTATAATAATGCCCCAGCGTCCTCTACCTATATTGTACCGTCCTTACTCAGGCTAACATAGTATTCTGTCACATCTGATACAAGCAAAATAATTACCACACTATAAAGGAGTTGTCCAGGCTTGAGGGTAGTCTGCAGTTACTCTATGTGACTACAGACTTGTGAATCCTGACATAAATCACTGTGCGTGCTGTCAGGATTGGCGAGTGCCGGCGCCAAGAGCAGGTGGGAATGAGACCAAAAGCTTGTGTTTTTTGCACAAATGATCATGAGAGGACTAGACGTGCATTACCTCGCTCAAGGCTTGAGGTTAAAGTCTGCACTGCAGTTACTCTATGTGACTGCAGACTTGTGGAATCCTGAAAGCGCTTATTGTGTTCACTGTCAGGATTCTTGGGTGCAGGTGCCAAGAGCAGGCGGCCATGTGATTTGGATACATGTGGTCACGTGCCGACTAGACGTCCGCCAATTTTCTCAAGAAAAGTGAATTGAGCAAGGTCGAATGCGCCTAATAGGAATGTGGCTGGAAGTATGCAGATCACTGTTATGATCCGGTGGTAGGTTCTCCAAACTGACCTGATAGGTAAACCTAAATAATAGGACAAGCTCCGGGGATGTGGGAACTATACCGACCGCAATCCTGATCCTATCCACACACACTAAAGGCAGCCGTGGAGCGTTACCTAAAAACCTAGATGCCTCTTCACAGCCTGAGAAACTGGCTACCCCTAGAGAGAAAGCAAAGCCTCACTTGCCTCAGAGAAATAACCCCAAAGTTTAGGCAGCCCCCCACAAATAATAACGGTGAGTTAAGGGGAAAATACAAACATAGGAATGAAAAACAGGTTTAAGCAAATGAGGCCCGCTAACACTAAATAGACAGAAGATAGCAGGGATCTGTGCGGTCGGTACAAAAACTATCAAGAACTATCCACGCAGAAAGTACAAGAACCCCCACACCGACGCACGATGTGAGGGTCGCACTCTGCTCCCCAGAGCTTCCAGCATGCGAAAAATCACATATAAGCAAGCTGGACTGAACAAATCATATACTGAGAAACATTTTCAAGGAAACAATGAGCAAAAAGAACTAGCAAGACTTAGCTTCTCAGAAATAGACAGGTCACCAGGAAAATCCAGGAGAGGTCAGAACCAGTACTGAATACAACGACAGCAGGCAACAAGTAAAGGTCCAGGTGGAGTTAAATAGGAACCAGCATAGCAGGAAATGAGGCAGCTGAGCCCACCTCCAGATCCGCAGTATCGCTAAGAGCCACCAGAGGGAGCCCAGACGGAATTCACAACAGTACCCCCCCCTTGAGGAGGGGTCACCGAACCCTCACCAGAGCCCCCAGGCCGATCAGGATGAGCAGAATGAAAGGCACGAACCAAATCGGCCGCATGGACATCAGAGGCGACAACCCAGGAATTATCCTCCTGACCATAGCCCTTCCATTTAACTAAGTACTGAAGCTTCCGTCTCGAAACACGAGAATCCAAGATCTTCTCCACCACATACTCCAATTCTCCCTCGACCAAGACCGGAGCAGGAGGGTCAACAGAAGGAACAACAGGCACCACATATCTCCGCAACAATGACCTATGGAACACATTGTGAATGGCAAATGATGCTGGGAGGTCCAAACGAAAAGACACAGGGTTGAGGATTTCCAAAATCTTATAAGGACCGATGAAACGAGGCTTGAACTTAGGAGAGGAAACCTTCATCGGAACATAACGAGAAGACAACCATACCAAATCCCCCACACGAAGTCGGGGACCCACACAGCGACGGCGGTTAGCAAAGCACTGAGCCTTCTCTTGTGACAACGTCAAATTGTCCACCACGTGGTTCCAAATCTGCTGCAACCTATCCACCACAGAATCCACCCCAGGACAGTCAGAAGGCTCAACCTGACCTGAGGAAAAACGAGGATGAAAACCAGAATTGCAATAAAAAGGCGAAACCAAAGTAGCAGAACTAGCCCGATTATTGAGGGCGAACTCAGCCAATGGCAAAAAAGTCACCCAATCATCCTGATCCGCAGAAACAAAACATCTCAGATAAGTCTCCAAGGTCTGATTAGTTCGTTCGGTTTGGCCATTCGTCTGAGGATGGAAAGCCGATGAAAAAGATAATTCAATGCCCATCTTAGCACAAAAGGACCGCCAAAATCTGGACACAAACTGGGATCCTCTGTCAGACACAATATTCTCAGGAATAACATGCAAACGAACCACATTCTGAAAAAACAGTGGAACCAAATCAGAGGAGGAAGGCAGCTTAGGCAAGGGCACCAAATGGACCATTTTAGAAAAACGATCACAAACCACCCAGATAACAGATATCTTCTGAGAGACTGGAAGATCCGAAATAAAATCCATGGAAATATGCGTCCAGGGCCTCTTCGGGACAGGCAAAGGCAAAAGCAATCCACTGGCACGAGAACAGCAAGGCTTGGCCCGAGCACAAATCCCACAGGACTGCACAAAGGAACGCACATCCCGCAACAAGGAAGGCCACCAAAAAGACGTAGCCACCAAATCCCTGGTACCAAAAATTCCAGGATGACCCGCCAACACCGAAGAATGAACCTCGGAAATGACTCTACTGGTCCATCTATCCGGGACAAACAGTCTCTCCGGTGGACAACGGTCAGGTCTATTGGCCTGAAATTCCTGCAGTACCCGTCGTAAATCAGGGGAGATGGCAGACAAAATCACCCCCTCTCTGAGGACAACAGCCGGTTCAGAAACTCCCGGAGAGTCAGGCACAAAGCTCCTAGAAAGAGCATCAGCCTTCACGTTCTTCGAACCCGGAAGGTATGAAACCACGAAATTGAAACGGGAGAATAACAGCGACCACCGAGCCTGTCTAGGATTTAGCCGTTTAGCAGACTCGAGATAAGTCAAATTCTTGTGATCCGTAAAGACCACCACACGATGTTTGGCTCCCTCGAGCCAATGTCACCACTCCTCAAATGCCCACTTCATTGCCAACAACTCCCGATTACCAACATCATAATTCCGCTCGGCAGGCGAAAACTTTCTTGAAAAGAAAGCACATGGCCTCATCACAGAGCCATCAGAGCTTCTCTGAGACAAGACAGCCCCAGCTCCAATCTCAGAAGCATCAACCTCGACCTGGAAGGGCAGAGAGACATCCGGCTGATGCAAGACAGGAGCCGAAGAGAACCGACGTTTGAGCTCCTGAAAGGCCTCCACGGCCGCAGGAGACCAATTCGTCACATCAGAACCCTTCTTGGACAAATCCGTCAAAGGCTTAACCACACTGGAAAAATTAGTGATGAAGCGACGGTAAAAATTAGCAAAACCCAAGAACTTCTGAAGACTCTTTACCGATGTAGGTTGAGTCCAGTCATAAATAGCCTGGACCTTGACTGGATCCATCTCAATGGTAGAAGGAGAAAAAATAAAGCCCAAAAAGGAAACCTTCTGGACTCCGAAGAGACATTTAGAGCCCTTCACAAACAAGGCATTGGCTCGCAGGACCTGAAATACCATCCTGACCTGCTTCACATGAGATTCCCAATCATCAGAAAAGACCAAAATATCATCCAGGTACACAATCATAAATCTATCCAGATATTCTCGGAAGATATCGTGCATGAAGGACTAGAACAGAGAAGGGGCATTAGAAAGCCCAAAAGGCATCACCAAGTACTCAAAATGGCCTTCGGGCATATTGAACGCTGTTTTCCATTCATCGCCCTGCTTTATACGCACAAGATTATACGCTCCACGAAGATCTATCTTGGTGAACCAACTGGCCCCCTAATCCGAGCAAACAGATCGGACAACAGTGGCAAAGGATACTGAAATTTGACCGTGATGTTATTTAGAAGGCGATAATCTATACAGGGTCTTAGAGAACCATCCTTCTTGGCCACAAAAAAGAACCCCGCACCCAAAGGGGACGAGGACGGGCGAATATGCCCCTTCTCCAAAGACTCCTTGATATAACTCCGCATAGCGGCATGTTCAGGTACAGATAAATTAAAAAGTCGTCCCTTAGGGAACTTACTACCAGGAATCAAATTTATGGCGCAATCACAATCCCTATGAGGAGGTAGGGCACTGGACTTGGGCTCATCAAATACATCCTGGTAGTCCGACAAAAATTCAGGGACTTCAGAAGGAGTAGAAGAAGCAATAGACACCAAAGGAGCATCGCCATTAATCCCCTGGCAACCCCAACTTGACACAGACATTGCTTTCCAATCCAGGACTGGATTATGAGCCTGCAGCCATGGCAGACCTAACAAGACAACATCATGCAAACTATGTAACACAAGAAAGCGAATCACCTCCTGATGTGCAGGAGTCATGCACATGGTCACTTGAGCCCAGTACTGAGGTTTATTCTTGGCCAATGGCATGGCATCAATTCCCTTTAGTGGAATAGGGAATTGCAAAGGCTCCAAGATAAAACCACAGCGCCTGGCAAAAGACAAATCCATCAAATTCAGGGCAGCACCCGAATCCACAAAAGCCATAACTGAGTAGGATGACAGAGAGCAAATCAAAGTAACAGACAAAATGAATTTAGGCTGTACAGTACCAATGGTGACAGACTTAGAAGTTTTTTATGCGCTTAGAACAATCTGAGATAACATGAGCAGAATCACCACAGTAAAAGCACAACCCATTCTGACGTCTGTGATTTTGCCGTTCAATTCTGGTCAGAATCCTGTCACATTGCATAGACTCAGGCTTCTGCTCAGAAAATACCGCCAGATGGTGCACTGGTTTGCACTCCCGTAAGCGCCAATCAATCTGAATGGCCAAAGACATTGACTCATTCAGACCCGCAGGCGTGGGGAACCCCACCATAACATCCTTAATGGCTTCAGAAAGACCCTTTCTGAAAATCGATGCCAGAGCACACTCATTCCATTGAGTGAGCACAGACCATTTCCTAAACTTCTGACAGAAAACCTCTGCTTCATCCTGACCCTGGGAGAGAGCCAGCAAAACCTTTTCTGCTTGGTCTACCAGATTAGGTTCCTCATAAAGCACTCCAAGCGCCAGAAAAAACGCATCCACATTTTGCAATGCAGGATCTCCCGGCGCCAGAGAGAATGCCCAATCTTGAGGGTCACCACGCAACAAAGAAATAATAATTTTAACTTGCTGAACCGGATCACCGGAGGAATGAGGTCTCAGAGAAAGGAATAATTTGCAATTATTTTTAAAGTTCAAAAACCTAGATCTGTCTCCGGAGAACAGCTCAGGAATAGGTATCTTAGGCTCTGACATAGGACTGCGGACTACATAATCCTGAATGCCTTTTACCCTAGCAGTGAGATGATCCACACTAGAAGACAGACTCTGAAGGTCCATAGCTGCAGCTGAATTCTGAAACACTCAGAGATTAAGGGGAGGAGAGAGGCTAGACACACTGCAGAGGAAAAAAAAAAAAATGAACTCAGGATTTCTCTTATCCCTCTTTTGCGATGCATTAACTCTTTATTGGCCTGCTGTACTGTTATGATCCGGTGGTAGGATCACCAAACTGACCTGATAGGTAAACCTGAATAATAGGACAAGCTCCGGGGATGTGGGAACTATACCGACCGCAATCCTGATCCTATCCACACACACTAAAGGCAGCCGTGGAGCGTTACCTAAAAACCTAGACGCCTCTTCACAGCCTGAGAAACTGGCTACCCCTAGAGAGAAAGCAAAGCCTCACTTGCCTCAGAGAAATAGCCCCAAAGTTTAGGCAGCCCCCACAAATAATAACGGTGAGTTAAGGGGAAAATACAAACGTAAGAATGAAAAACAGGTTTAAGCAAATGAGGCCCGCTAACACTAAATAGACAGAAGATAGCAGGGATCTGTGCGGTCGGTACAAAAACTATCAAGAACTATCCACGCAGAAAGTACAAGAACCCCCACACCGACTCACGATGTGAGGGGCGCACTCTGCTCCCCAGAGCTTCCAGCAAGCGAAAAATCACATATAAGCAAGCTGGACTGAACAAATCATATACTGAGAAACATTTTCAAGGAAACAATGAGCAAAAAGAACTAGCAAGACTTAGCTCCTCAGAAATAGACAGGTCACCAGGAAAATCCAGGAGAGGTCAGAACCAGTACTGAATACAACGACAGCAGGCAACAAGTAAAGGTCCAGGTGGAGTTAAATAGGAACCAGCATAGCAGGAAATGAGGCAGCTGAGCCCAGCTCCAGACCCGCAGTATCGCTAAGAGCCACCAGAGGGAGCCCAGAAGGAATTGACAACAGATCACATACTTTCAATCACTTAAACACCCGCTTCTGGTGCTGGCACCAGAGAATACTGACAGCTCGCACACTGTGTGGATTTGTGGGTTGCCAGAGGGCGGTAGTTGTGCGTGAGCTGCTGTTGCATGTCACCCTGGTACTCTATAGGAAATTTGTGTCCTAGATCCCATGTGCTGTGGTGTGTGGGGTGTGTTGCACTCCCTGGGTACTCAGCTCAGTCTCTCTTTACGTCCAATGTCCTTTACTTCTCCAACCCATGACTTCACATCAATTTTCCTAGATAAGGAAGGGGTTAAGGGGCCTTTCCATAGCACCTGGATCGAGCGTTGATCTCCAGATGTTACAGGAGTATAAACACCCAGGGAGCTCTAGTAATGTCTCACACTGCCCAGAACAAGGTGTTATCTCTCTTGCTGTTCAGCCCTCACTCTCTATCTTCAAGAAGCAGTCACTTGCCCAAACACTAAGCCTCTCCCAATATGAGCTAATCATAAACATTAACATTAACTTTACCTTAAAGTCACTGCCTAACTACAGTCAGAACTCTCTTACACTACCTATCTTGTGTTCTAAGTCCTAAGCTATGTCTTACCCTACGCTATCCTACATTGTACACACTACCAACACTATACATTACCAGAGCAGAATACACAATATACAGTATACCAAAAGACACAGGACATAGTTTACACTTCAATACAATGCAATTGTGCGTAGGAACGCCAAGCCTGGACAACCCCTCTCAAGTGTCAAGTGATTGTCTGACCCTAATAAAATGTACATTGAAGGCAGGTAATGGTGTCAAATAATAAATCAGACATAGTCACCTGCTCTGATCCCCATCACTCCAGTGCATTCCGCTCCAGTGCTCTCTATTGGGACCAGAAGTGATGATGTCCTGTTTTTTGGTTATCGGACATTTTGAGGCTTGTGATTGGTTGTAGTCGTCATGTGACTGAAGTGGTGCCTCATCCGTGCACATGTGGTTGTCATCTACTCTTATGAAGAATTCATTCTAGGATTAAGAAAAGCAACAAAATAGTATAAACCTCAATCATCAGAAACATTTTCATGTAGAACAGAGACCCGAGCTCAGCATTGTATGGAGAGCGACTGGCGGGTCCTGTATATAGTAACTGATGATGACATACCTGTATATAAGTGACGGATCGCTTCAGAGAGTCCCCCTGGCAGCAGGCAGCCGAACGTAAGGTTTTCTGGAAGAAGAGGATATTAGTATTATATAATCAGCCTCCTTGTACGTCACATCGGTGTCTATAGGAGCATTCAGGACAGGAGATGGGAGAATTATAGAGATTGGCATTTATTATAATACTTACATATATAATGAGGAGGGTCCCGCTTGTCGGCTGTCACTGGGGCTGCACATTCACATCTTTATATGTCTGTAAAATACAGAAAGACTTCAATATATACACATCAAATACCAAATATCTGCCAAGTGACTCTGTGATCTCTGTGTGTGAGCGGAGGAGTAAACCATGTCCTGCACTGACCTCGGACTCTCCTACTGAAGGTCTTGGTTTGGTCCAGTTGGTGATGAGGTGGAGGGTTCTCCTTATCCTTTGAAAGTCCATTTATAAAGATCCATAATAACATTATGTTTGCATTGCAGGGTAGCGAGCTCCAGCCTGCCTATATATTTCTGTGTAAAAGTAAAGATTCAGAGATTATTATATATATGACATTCAGCTCTCTATAACAATTACATTATTACACATGTCCTACACAGACTCTTCTTTTTCTCCATTGTGATCATACAGCAGAGAAACCCTAAACTGACACTAATAATTCCTTTATAAGAACGTCTGGAGTAGTGATGAGCGAGTGGACTCGTTGCTCGGGCAGTCTCCAAGTATTTGTTAGTGTTCGGAGATTTAGTTTTCATCGCCGCAGCTGAATGATTTACAGCTATTAGCCAGGCTGAGTACATGTGGGGGTTGCCTGGTTGTTAGGGAATCCCCACATGTAATCAAGCTGTGTAGCAGCTGTAAATAATACAACTGCGGCAATGAAAACTAAATCTCCGAGCCATTACAAATACTTGGCGACCACCCGAGCGTGCTCAAGAAAACCCGAGCAACGAGTACACTCACTCATCACTAGTCAGGAACCATTTTCTTGCTGCCATCGTCCTAATTAGAAGACCATAAGGATATGTGAAATGAAAAAATGTGTAAATCCCAAGATGGATAAATAGATACCTCAGGGTTTATGGTGAACCAGTGATCAATGGATTCAGAATCGGCCTCCAGATCAGATCTGGTATCTCAGGCCCCTAAAACTATTAATGAGAGAACTGGGACAAAAGAAAGAAATATTAGTAAGAAGAATAAAAGAGCAGAATAATTGGAAAGATACTCACGCCACCGATGATAAGACAGGATAAAATGATGAAAATGTTGTAGTTGCCTGAAAAGATAATAGAGAAGAAATTAATTCAGATCCTTCCATATATTACGTAGAAGAAAGTGCTGTGCACACAGCGTCCATAGTGCTAACATTAAAGAGGACCTATCCGCTCTCCTAATAGTTCTGGTTTAGTAAATAGATGCGTTCCCTATAACATAACAATGCTGGAGCCTCTTTGTGTATAATAATGCCCCAGCGTCCTCTACCTATATTGTACCGTCCTTACTCAGGGTAACATAGTATTCTGTCACATCTGATACAAGCAAAATAATTACCACACTATAAAGGAGTTGTCCAGGCTTGAGGGTAGTCTGCAGTTACTCTATGTGACTACAGACTTGTGAATCCTGAAATAAATCACTGTGCGTGCTGTCAGGATTGCGAGTGCCGGCGCCAAGAGCAGGTGGGAATGAGACCAAAAGCTTGTGTTTTTTGCACAAATGATCATGAGAGGACTAGACGTGCATTACCTCGCTCAAGGCTTGAGGTTAAAGTCTGCACTGCAGTTACTCTATGTGACTGCAGACTTGTGGAATCCTGAAAGCGCTTATTGTGTTCACTGTCAGGATTCTTGGGTGCAGGTGCCAAGAGCAGGCGGCCATGTGATTTGGATACATGCGGTCACGTGCCGACTAGACGTCCGCCAATTTTCTCAATAAAAGTGAATTGAGCAAGGCCGAATGCGCCTAATAGGAATGTGGCTGGAAGTATGCAGATCACATACTTTCAATCACTTAAACACCCGCTTCTGGTGCTGGCACCAGAGAATACTGACAGCTCGCACACTGTGTGGATTTGTGGGTTGCCAGAGGGCGGTAGTAGTGCGTGAGCTGCTGTTGCATGTCACCCTGGTACTCTATAGGAAATTTGTGTCCTAGATCCCATGTGCTGTGGTGTGTGGGGTGTGTTGATGGGCATTATTATATTCTATAGGAAGTACATTATATTCTATGGGGAGGTGGGCTGTATTATATTCTATCGGGGGTACATTATATTCTATGGGGAGGTGGGCTGTATTATATTCTATGGGGGTACATTATATTCTATGGGGAGGTGGGCTGTATTATAATCTATGGGGGTACATTATATTCTACAGGGAGGTGGGCTGTATTCTATTCTATGGAAGGTACATTATATTCTACGGGGAGGTGGGCTGTATTATATTCTATTGGGGGGTACATTATATTCTATGGGGAGGTGGGCATTATTATATTCTATAGGACAGTGTTCCCCAAGTCCAGTCCTCAAGAGCCACCAACAGATCATGTTTTCAGGATTTCCTTAGCATTGCACAGGTGATGGAATTATTGCCTGTGCAGCTGATGCAATTATCACCTGTGTATTATATTCTATGGGGGCTACATTATATTCTATGAGGAGGTGGGCTGTATTATATTCTATGTGGGGTACATTATATTCTACGGGGAGGTGGGCTGTATTATATTCTATGGGGGTACATTATATTCTATGGGGAGGTAGGCTTTATTATATTCTATGGAGGTACATTATATTCTATGGGGAGGTGGGCTGTACTATATTCTATGGGGGGTATATTGTATTCTATGGGAAGGTGGGCTCTACATTATATTCTATGGAGAGGTGGGCTTTATTATTTTCCTTGAGGGGTACATTACATTCTTTGGGGAGGTGGGCTTTATTATATTCTCTGGGAGTACATTATATTCTATGGGGAGGTGGGCTGTATTATATTCTATGGGGGATACATTATATTCTATGGGGAGGTTGGTTGTATTATATTCTATAGGAAATACATTATATTCTATCTGGAGGTGGGCTGTATTATATTCTATGGGGGTACATTGTATTCTATGGGAATGGGGGGTTTACATTATATTCTATGGGCAGGTGGGGTTTATTATATTCTATGGGGTTACATTATATTCTATGGGGAGGTGGGCTGTATTATAGTCTATGGGGGCACATTATATTCTATGGGGAGGTGGGCTGTATTATAGTCTATGGGGGGACACTATATTCTATGGGGAGATGGGCTTTACTATATTCTATGGGGGTACATTATATTCTATGGGGAGGTGGGCTGTATTATATTCTATGGGGGCTACATTATATTCTATGGGGAGGTAAGCTATATTATAATCTATGGGGGTTACATTATATTCTATGGGGAGGTGGGCTTTATTATATTCTATGGGGGGTACATTATATTCTATGGGGAGGTCGGCTGTACTATATTCTATGGGGGTACATTGTATTCTATGGGGAGGTGGGCTGTATTAAATTCTGTGGGAAGGCTACATTATATTCTATAGGGAGGTGGGCTTTATTTTATTCTATGGGGGTACATTATATTCTATGGGGAGTTGGGCTGTATTATATTCTATGGGAGGTACATTGTATTCTATGGCGATCTGGGCTATATTATATTCTATGGAGGGTACATTATATTCTATGGGAAGGTGGGCTGTATTATATTCTATGGGGGTACATTGTATTCTATGGGGAGATGGGCTGTATTAAATTCTGTGGGAAGGCTACGTTATATTCTATAGGGAGGTGGGCTGTATTATATTCTTTGGGGGGGCTACATTATATTCTATGGGGAGGTGGGCTGTATTATTTTCTGTGGGGGTACATTATATTCTATAACGAGGTGGGCTGTATTATAGTCTATGGGGGCTACATTATATTCTATGGTGAGGTGGGCTGTATTATATTCTATGGAGGGGCTGCATTATACTCTGAGGGGGCTACATTATACTCTGGGGTGGATGCATTATACTCTGTGGGGTGGCTGCATTATACTCTGGTGGGGTGGCTGCATTATACTCTGGTGGGGTGGCTGCATTATACTATATGTGGGCTGCATTATACTGTATCGAGGACTATGGAGAATACATTATACTATATGAAGAACTATGGGGTGCATTATAATCTGGGAAGTGAATTGTACTACATGGATGACTGGCGGTGCATTATACTCTATATATTGAGCACTATGAGGAGTGTATTATACTATATGGAGGACTGAGCAGCATATTTTAATATATGGAGGACTATGAGGAGTGTATTATACTATATGGAGGATTATGGGAAGTGTATTATATTATATGGAGGACTGAGGAGTGTATTTTAATTTATGGAGGACTATAAGGAGTGTATTATACTATACTGAAGACTATGGGGAGTGTATTATAATATATGGAGGACTATGGGGCACATTATAATATATAGAGGACTATGGGGAGTATTATACTAAACAAGCAAAATGCTGAATATTCATCAAGTGATTGGATTGTTTATGGCAGAACAAAAAGAGGCCGGGAAACAAGCGTCAAACGATTCCAATATTGTTGATCATACTCGTTTAGCGGCCTGAACTCAGCACATGTAAATAGAACAGAATTGCTTCTGTGTGATGTGCAATATGTCAGCATTTGGGGCCCCGCTTTAAACTTTTGCCTAGGGCTCCACTTTGCCTAAAACCGGCCCTGACCTTAGATATCCTGATTATTATTATTGGGTCCTTAATGGTATTTTAATAATACAAATAAAAGTTATTTTTAAGCTTGGTTTTCTAGTTCTTTGGTTTTCTGTATTGAAAGACACAATATTAACCCTTTTCTGTCATCTCTCTGCTTTTTCATGTACTAAATGGAAAGTAATACTTTGCTTTAGGACATGAAAAGGCTTTGGTGGTGATGTTAGGAGCTCCCCTCTCACCTAGCCCACTTAGATATCACAGTCAATAACGATCATGGCATCTGGAAGTTTGACATAGGGAAGAGACGAGGCACCCTCTGAGGAAGTGTTCACGAAACATGTGTCGGGGCTGAGGGAAGCACGCACATACCGCACATACCCTGCTGCAGTCCACTGCATGTTCATTTCTCTCTATCATCCATAGGTAATGTAAAAATATTTTATATACCATTGTGTCAGTCTCCATATTGATCTCATAACAGCCACTGGGCTTGTACTGGGGAGAAACCTAAATCCTTGCCAATATGCACTGGCCCTATATATTCTTTATCCCACAACCCCAAACAGTTGTTCAACACCTTTAACTCCCTCCTCCGCCCACCACTGCCCCCTCCAACTTCCTTAATCTCTGCTGAGGACTTTGCCACACATTTCAAAAATAAGATAGACCAAACAAGGCAAGTCTCTGTTGTCCGACCACCACCACAACCCTTTGTATGCCAGAACAATGCCCTAACCCCTAACTTCCCTCTCCAAAATCACTGAAGGACAGCTTGCTCATCTTCTCTCCAAATCACACCTCACTACTTGTGCAGTCGACACCATCCCATCCCACCTCCTCCCCAACCTCACCACTACACTAATCCCATCCCTAACCCATCTCTTCAACCTATCACTAACTTCTGGTACCTTCATCTCTGCTTTCAAACATGCCACAATCACAACTATGTCCAGCTTAACGCCCCATCTTTGCTCCCATTTGCTTCCAAACTACTTGAGCAGCATGTCCACGCTGAACTTTCCTCTCACCTTGCATCTAACTCTCTCTTCAACAGCCTACAATCTGGATTCCGTCCCACTCCCCACCATTCCACTGAGACTGCCCTGACCAAACTTACAAACGACTTACTTACAGCCAAAGCTAACAGACAATTCTCTATACTCCTCCTTCTAGACCTGTGCTCTGCCTTCGACACAGTTGACCACTGCCTCCTACTACAGATCCTCTCTTCCTTTGGTGTCAAAGACCTCGCCCTATCCTGGATCTCCTAATACCTCACCAACCGAACATTTAATGTTTCCTACTCCCATACTACCTCTTCATCTCGCCCCCTCTCTGTTGGTGTCCCTCAAGGCTCTGTCCTAGGACCTCTTATCTTTTCAATCTATACCCTTGGCCTGGGACAGCTCATAAGGTCATATGGCTTCCAGTACCATCTATATGCCGATGACACTCAGATCTACCTCTCTGGCCCAGATGTCACCTCTCTGCTTTCCAGGATCCCAGAGTATCTATCAGCCATGTCCTCCTTCTTCTCCTCTTGCTTCCTCAAACTCAGTGTGGACAAAATCAAACTAATTATCTTTCCTCCATCTCGCACATCTTCCCTACCTGATCTATCTATCACAATAAATGAATTCACACTTTCCCCCGTCCCGGTAATCCGCTGCCTCGGAGTAACCCTTGTCTCTGCCCTGTCCTTTAAACCACACATCCAAGCTCTCGCCACCTCCTGTCGCCTCCAGCTCAAAAATATTTCCAGAATCTGTCCTTTCCTCAACCCTCACTCTACCAAAATGCTTGGGCATGCCCTAATCATCTCTCGCCTTGACTACTGCAACATCCTCCTTTGTGGCCTACCCTCTAACACTCTCGCACCCCTCCAGTCCGTCCTTAACTCTGCTGCCCGACTAATTAAACTCTCTCCTCGCTACACTCCTGCTTCCCCTCTTTGCAAATCCCTTCACTGGCTCCCAATTTCCCAGCGTATCCAGTTTAAACTACTAACATTGACCTACAAAGCCATCCATAACCTTTCTCCTCCGTATATTTCCGAACTAATCTCTCACGATATCTTCCCTCACGTAATCTCCGGTCCTCCCAAGACCTCCTTCTCTCCTCCACACTTATTCGCTCCTCACCCAATTGCCTCCAAGACTTCCCCCGAATATCCCCTATCCTCTGGAATTCTGTGCCCCAACACGTCCGGTTGTCCACCACATTTGGATCCTTCAAACGGAACCTGAAAACCCATCTCTTCAAAGAAGCTTACAGCCTGTAATGACCACACGGCCACCTCAACACCATCGGAGCTACTGCAATCCCCGACCTACTGTCTCCTTCCCCACTATCCTGTAGAATGTAAGAGTGCAAGGGCAGGGTCCTCGCCCCTCTGTATCAGTCTGTCATTGTTAGTTTTGTTTACTGTAAGTGATATTTGTATTCTGATGTAACCCCGTCCCATGTACAGCACCATGGAATTAATGGTGCTATATAAATGCGGCGCCCCCGCACCGCCGCAGGGCCGAGGGGTACCCGGAGCCGGGCCTCTAGTTCTCAGTCTCGGGGTTGTCACGGTGGCTAGACCCGGTCCGTGGCCCTGTCCGTCAGTGGGGGACGTCCGGTGTAATAGGTGGTAGTAATGGTAGCGATGGAGCGGTACGGTTGTGGGGTGTAAGTCGCGGTAAATAACGAGGACACCAGGTTGCAGTCTCTTTACCTCTTTACTGGAGATCTCTGAGTCCTCAGTCCAGAACACGGTTCACCAGGCTACGCAAGTCCGGCCGGTCCAATGGCACCTCCAGAGTTCTCCTCTCAGGTGGAAATCTGTGCCTTCCTTCTAGCGCTATGTGTTGTAGTCCTTCCCTGCTGTGCTCACGGAAAGTAACCCCACAACGGTTGTGTCTGTTTCTTAAGTTCCCTCACAACTCGATTTGATGTTCCTCTGTAATCCACCCCTTCCCTGTATTCAGGTTGGAATGGCACCCGTTTGTCAGGTAGGCCTGGAGTTCTTCCGGGACCCTAGAGTCGCCCCTCTCCCGCAATTGCCCCCCAAGACTTCATAGGTGATATGTGGTAGACAGCCCGCCTGAGACCGACTGTCCTGCCGCTGTTTGGAGTATGGCTTGAAGCTGTATTCTAATCCACTCCCTCGGCGTTCCGGCCACCGGTATTGCGCCTCAGCAGGGTGCTGCCTCTTTCAACAAAACCCCTACTGGTATTCTCCTTCTGCTTGATCTCATTTCTCACTCAGCACAATCTATCTCGCTTCTAGTCCTTTCTTGAGTCCCGCCGCTTCCAGGAGCCTGCGCGGACCCGTTACGTTCTTTCAATGCCAAGCCTCTGCCAGGATCCCACCCCTGGCAGAGACCCTACAGTCTCTCCCTTCACAACACCCCCTGCCACAGGGTGTTGCTCCGTTCAATCCCGTCAGCGTTCTGTCTAACTTCCTGCCTGACCCCCAGTTTACCCACTATGGTGGGGAGTGGCCTAATGAATAGCACCCTTAGCTCCCCCCGGAGGCCCAGCTGTGAAACATATTGGTGTCTGTGATACCTGATTGGAGGAACTCCTTCGGTGCCATCGAACGTACCATGGCTCCCCTTAGCGGCGAAGCCACAGCACTGCAACGACCAGGACTCTGGGGCGCTGCACTCCCCCCTGGTTAAACACAGTACTCCGGGACTGGGAAGAAAAACAACAATACAGATTAGCAAAAAGACATACAATTTTGTTGAGTGCAAAACGATAAGTATACTTGAACAGGCTTCCCTTTATGGGAGGTGAGGACACTTTTAACGTTACAAACATGGTCAACATTATAAATTTCAGGCTATGCATAACTCCTGTTACCCAACCGGGTATTCTACTTAGTGCAAATTCTGGAACAATAAATTAACATTGCCTTTAAGAAACATACACTCTTAGTTTACCAAAGGCCTTCCTATAATCACATTACAGGGTAAGGTAACTTCACATTCTCCTACTTTGAACCTGCAGGACCGCCTGTCCCTATGGCACCAGACCTACTGCCTCTCCTTTCTTTTACAGGACCGCCCCGTTCAGCCAGGGCCTACTGCCTTTCGCTACTATACATAGTATAGACATAACATTCCTTTCGTTTAAAGAACTCTGAGCCCGCTCTACTCGGCTCCTTTAAGGACTCACTCTCTAACCCCTACGGGTTCGCCTTCTGTCCTTAGTAACAAAGTAACTTTCTATGGGGACGCAGGGTTGACCTTCTATCCTCACCTTCATCATTACTTCCTTACTTTCAGCTATGCAGATCTCTATCTCTACCCCTACGGGCTCTCTGCATCTTTTCTTTCTGCAAAACATTATTTAGATTTCACATTTCAACAAATTCAACACATATAACTTAGCATGTAAAACAGTTACATTTCTTTTTCAAGCTTCATTATCACATTACTGTTCTGCAACAGTATCTTTCTCAAGTTCAATTTCACACATCCCCTTTAAGAGGGGACCAAGTCTTTCTGAGGTAGCTCGTCTTCTCAGCCTACCAGCCCACGCAAAGGTTCCGGTATGGTATCTTCGCAAAGTGTCTTTAACTAGAACCGGTAGGAAAGGTATCTTCACAAAGTGTCTTTGGCTCAAACCAATAGGGCAAATATCTTCGCAAAGTGTCTTTGGCTAAAACCAGTAGGGAGCACCTTTAAGAAGGTGCAAACTATTTACAAAAGAAAGTTCGAATCATGCACAGTCCATGATTTCTGCAGTTTGTGTAACTTGGTGCAAAAACTTCAAGAAAAAGAAAAACAAACAAAGGGGATCCCGGGTCAACAAAGGGATCCATTAACCCTAGACAGGTTTAGCAGCAACTCAAAAGAACAAACAGTAACTATTTACATTTTCACAAAGCGAAATCTTACTCTTCTTTCAGAAGTTTCCATGAGGCGCCACCTGGCGGGCGGACCCCTGCAATTCAGGTTTCAGGTCCACTCCCGCTGCCAGATACACCCCATGGGTTCGGGTCTGTTGCACGACCAGGTCGTGCGCGGCGATCAAGGTCTGTGTCCCCACTTCTCTCTGTGCTGGTACATCCGGAACATCGGTCACTCGAAGGGGCACCTCCTTAGGCACGACGGTGGTGGCGGCGATCGGGTGGCAGATCGCAAGTTCTGTGGTCAGGCAGGTGGGGCCGACCAGGGTGGTTACAGATCGGTCACACAGCGGCACTTTGGCCACAGGGGCTGGTTTCTCTTTCTTGTAGACGTTCAGAGCGAACCACCCCTTTTCCCCAAGATGCCGGGTGTAGGTAACACTGTCTCCCGGATAGAGGTCTCGATCGGGGTGACCCTCTCTAAGGTGTGACTCGACATCCCGTCGGTTAACAAAGACCTCCGCGTATAGCCCCGGTTCTTTAATGAAGCCCCAGCCTCTTTGGAGTTTAAAGACGGTGATGATGCCCTGCCTGCGCGGGGCCTGGTGAGTGGTGGGGTCCTTACGGGCCCGGTCCTTGACCGCCAAATCTTTTTGATGGTAGGCCTCCCGTTTAGCCTGATGTGTTTCCTCTTCCTCTCGCCACCGCTGTTCTAGCTGGATCTGGTATTCTTCCCAGCTTAGGGCCTGTACCATTTCTCCCTTCTGGGTCTCCACCCCGGGGAACCCCATGAGATTGGATCCAGGGTTCACCCAGCGGCACACCGTGCGCTCCGCGCTGACCTCACACGGCAAGGGAGTAGGGGTGATTGGGGCTCGCATACGGTGTTCCATGCCCGTGGCTTCCTCCCATGGTAACAGGCGCTGAAGTCTATGGGTCCCCGGGAGAGGTGGTGCTGCTACGGGACCCACTAACACACCCTCTGCTGGTGGGGCAGGATCGGCGGACTCACCCACTGGTACGATTCCACTTTCCGCAACAGGTCCCGCTGGTTCTTCCGATGTCCAGGAATCCACTGCCGGTCCCACCTGATGCGGGGCCTGGACTCTTACATGCAGTTGGAGGAGCTGGTTATATAAATCCTCCATCTCGGCTCTCAGGAATTTGGTGTTATCTACGGAGGACAGGCTGCTGGGCTCATCCGGGTAGTCAGGGGAGACTTCCACTTCAACCCCGCTGTCGGGTTCGGAGCTGCTGGCCATAGCGTCCTCCACGTGGGTCGCTTCCTGGTCTTTTTCCCGCTCTCTCCTGCGTGAGCAGTTTCGTTTTCTCTGCCTCCGCCCCCCATTAAGGATTAGGAGGCGGATCTCTGCTGCTGATGGACACGTCCTCACTGCACAGAAATATTTAGACTGGGCGGCCATTATTCTTCGCGCTCTCCAGCTCGTCTACGCCCACTCCACGCCCCTCTTCTCTTCCTGCGCTTTCCTCAGCGCTGCAATGGCGGCGGATTTTGGCGGCAACTGGCGCAGCACAGTCTTTGTAATAAAGTACAGTCCAAGCACAACAAATCACAGTCTCTAGGCACACATGACCTGATTCTTCAGGCTTAAGTAGATCCTGTTCGTGACGCCAAGTCTGCGGCGCCCCCGCACCGCCGCAGGGCCGAGGGGTACCCGGAGCCGGGCCTCTAGTTCTCAGTCTCGGGGTTGTCACGGTGGCTAGACCCGGTCCGTGGCCCTGTCCGTCAGTGGGGGACGTCCGGTGTAATAGGTGGTAGTAATGGTAGCGATGGAGCGGTACGGTTGTGGGGTGTAAGTCGCGGTAAATAACGAGGACACCAGGTTGCAGTCTCTTTACCTCTTTACTGGAGATCTCTGAGTCCTCAGTCCAGAACACGGTTCACCAGGCTACGCAAGTCCGGCCGGTCCAATGGCACCTCCAGAGTTCTCCTCTCAGGTGGAAATCTGTGCCTTCCTTCTAGCGCTATGTGTTGTAGTCCTTCCCTGCTGTGCTCACGGAAAGTAACCCCACAACGGTTGTGTCTGTTTCTTAAGTTCCCTCACAACTCGATTTGATGTTCCTCTGTAATCCACCCCTTCCCTGTATTCAGGTTGGAATGGCACCCGTTTGTCAGGTAGGCCTGGAGTTCTTCCGGGACCCTAGAGTCGCCCCTCTCTCGCAATTGCCCCCCAAGACTTCATAGGTGATATGTGGTAGACAGCCCGCCTGAGACCGACTGTCCTGCCGCTGTTTGGAGTATGGCTTGAAGCTGTATTCTAATCCACTCCCTCGGCGTTCCGGCCACCGGTATTGCGCCTCAGCAGGGTGCTGCCTCTTTCAACAAAACCCCTACTGGTATTCTCCTTCTGCTTGATCTCGTTTCTCACTCAGCACAATCTATCTCGCTTCTAGTCCTTTCTTGAGTCCCGCCGCTTCCAGGAGCCTGCGCGGACCCGTTACGTTCTTTCAATGCCAAGCCTCGGCCAGGATCCCACCCCTGGCAGAGACCCTACAGTCTCTCCCTTCACAACACCCCCTGCCACAGGGTGTTGCTCCGTTCAATCCCGTCAGCGTTCTGTCTAACTTCCTGCCTGACCCCCAGTTTACCCACTATGGTGGGGAGTGGCCTAATGAATAGCACCCTTAGCTCCCCCCGGAGGCCCAGCTGTGAAACATATTGGTGTCTGTGATACCTGATTGGAGGAACTCCTTCGGTGCCATCGAACGTACCATGGCTCCCCTTAGCGGCGAAGCCACAGCACTGCAACGACCAGGACTCTGGGGCGCTGCATAAATAAGTAATAATAATAATAATAATAATAATATATGGAATTGCACTTTAAATACATTCAGTCTTAGACTGGCTAATGCTATAATCCTATAAATATGTACCATGGTATGATTGCTTGTTGGTTTCTCTCTTTGGCCAGATCCTTACAATAAGCAGACATATTAATTCAGGGAATGATACCCCTCTATATGGAGGTAATCATGATACGGTTCTTTTAGATCCAATATAGTGTTTTGAACAAATGGATGCATAATATTATTGGTACTATGTGTAGAGGTCATTTACTGTGCGATCCCTCACACAAGACGCACTAGTTTTTTTATGAAATTATATGTTGTTTTTTCTTTTAAAATAATTTTGACAATAAATTATATTCGGTTTTAAAAATCCCACTAAGTGTTAACTTCTGTTTGCCTGTTGCCCTAAATGTAGGGTACATATGGGGACCGTGTGATTTATATTACTGCTTGTGACACTATATGAAAGGACACTCCTTGTTTGATCCTATAGGTACTAGCCATGCAGGGCGCCAAAACTTTTGTATCAACTCATTTTCCTTTTTGTAATTTTTACAATGTAAAAGATGAAAATATAATTATTTTTTGCTTAAAATATAAAGGGAATGTGTCATCTTTAACTTTAGTAATGTTGACCAGCGGTGCCTAAACGTTTACATGCCACTGTATGTGTGTATAGATATATATATAATGTAATACCGTACAGAATTTTTAATACTGTTATCATATCTGACAAATGATAAATGCGGCATCTCACCTGTCAGCTAAGTGGTCATTTCCAGTCCTGGTCCAGATGTGACAGGCAGAAATTGTCGAAATATTCTTCACAGCAGACTGTAGTATTCACACCGATCTAACGTCAAGAGTAAAGTGAGCGGAAATCAGCTGCGCGTGCAGTTATCTAGGCTAGTACTGTCTGTGACATCATCAGTTCTATTATGACATCATCAGTTCTATTTGTCTGTGACATCATCAGTTCTATTATGACATCATCAGTTCTATTTGTCTGTGACATCATCAGTTCTATTATGACATCATCAGTTCTATTTGTCTGTGACATCATCAGTTCTATTATGACATCATCAGTTCTATTTGTCTGTGACATCATCAGCTTCATTGCTGCCCACAACGTCAGCAGCTGTAGAAATGATTCATCCTATACAGTATATTCAGTATATTGTTTTGAAAGACACAATGTTAACCCTTTCCTGTCATCTCTCTGCTTTTTCATTCACTAATGGAAGGTACTACTTTGTTTCACGACATGAAAAGGCTTTCAGGCCAAGATGGTGGTGCTACGAGCTCCCCTCTCTCACCTAGCCCACTCCAGCTGCAGCACAGAATTGGGGGTCCGGATTGATGGGGATATCTACTTAGATGCCACAGTCAATAGTGATCATGGCATCTGGAAGTCTGAAGTCTGAGAAGGAAGAGACAAGGCCTTATACTTTGCCTGACAGATTCATAGTGATTGGTAACAATGCCTTGTAATGTAATGCCTTGTAATGTAATCATTAAATCCACAGGTTCAGTGGATAATCAGGAGAAAAAAATATTTTATAAAAATATAGTTGTGCTGAAGTGTCGGTACATTATGGTCTGAAATTGCTACATTAATGTCCAGGGTGAATCCGACCTAATGTGAGAATTTTAGATCACATATATATAATGTAATACCGTACAAAATTAGTAATACCGTTATCATACCTGACAAATGATAAATGTGGCATCTTACCTGTCAGCCAAGTAGTCAATTCCAGTCCTGGTCCAGAAGTTGTAGCCAAAAATTATAGAAATATTCTACAGAGCAAACTATACGATTCACACCGATCTAACATCAAGAGCAAAGTGAGCAGAAATCAGCTGCGTGTGTGTCAGCTAGTTCTGTCTGTGACATCATCAGTTCTATTATGACATCATCAGTTCTATAGTTCTATCATCAGTCACCTTCTAGTTCTTCCGTTCATTGCCTGTATATGCTGGCTGTACATACACCAGATATAGGCATGTTACATGGGGAAGCTGTTCTATAAGACTGTTACATGTGTGATTATATAGCAGCAGACATATTGGGGCACTGTTATATCAGTAGTGTCATCAGATCACTGTGTAAAACTGTCACTACTGTTGTGAATGCAGTTATCTTATCATGACCACCATTGTCTGGTATTACACTGGCCCAGTGATCGCACATGTCTGACTTCTGGGTTATGTGCGGCTTATTACTACTGTGAAGAAGTATAAGATGCCATTTTGATAAATGCATCTCACTACATGTAAGTGGCATAACTAGAGTATGATGGGCCGCAGTGCAAGATTTAGACTAGGGCCCTCTATCCTCTATGTATTTATATATGCGCCCTCCATCCTGGTATATATATCCCCCGCTCTGCCGCTATTATTTAATGTATAAAAAAAAATAACCATTATACTCACTAGGGATGTACATAGAGGTCATGTGGCACCATAGCAGAAGTATAATGCACTCTCCATAGTCCTCCATATAGTATAACGCACAGCCCATAATCCTTTCTATAGTATTATGCACCTCCATAGTCCTCCATATGGTATAATGCATCCCAAAGTCCTCCATATGATATACTGCACAGCCCATAGTCCTACACATAGTATAATGAACTGTCCATAGTCCTCCATATAGTATAATGCATCTCCATATTAGTATAATACACAGCCCATAGTCCTCCATATGGTATAATGCACCTCAATGCTAGTATAATGCATAGCTCATATCCTTCTTATAGTATAATTCACAACCCATAGTCCTCCATAAAGTAAAATGTACAGCCCATAGTCCACCATAAATTAAAACGCATAGCCCATAGTCATTCATACAGTATAATGCACAGCCCATAATCATAAAGTATAATGCACAGCCCATAGTCATCCATAAAGTATAATGAACAGCCTATAATCATCCATACAGTATAATGCACAGCCCATAATCATCTATAAAGTATAATGCACAGCCCTTAGTCATCCATAAAGTATAATGTACAGCCCATAATCATCCATAAATTGTAATGCACAGCCCATAGTCCACCATAAATTAAAATGCATAGCCCATAGTCATTCATACAGTATAATGCACTGCCCATAATCATAAAGTATAATGTACTGCCCATAATCATCCATACAGTATACTGCACAGCCTATAGTTACCAATAAAGTACAATGCACAGCCCATAGTCATCCATAAAGTATAATTCACAGCCCATAGCCATCCATAAATTATAATTCACAGCCCATAGCCATCTCTAAAGTATAATGCGCAGCCCATAGCCATCCATAAAGTTGAATGCACCTCATAGCCACCCATAAAGTATAATGCACCTCATAGTCATTCATAAAGTATAATGCATAGCCCATAATCATCCATGTAGTAATGTTTCCACCATGTACTCATTAGTTAAAAAAAAAAATACTCATCTTCCCTCCGTTCCCTTCTGAAGCTGGCAGCTGACTTCAGTGTGCAAGCAATTGGAGTGCAAGACGTCACTTCCATGCACCGCTAGTCACATGCACGACGACGTCAGCGGCTGGCCTCTGATTGGCCAGCACCATGTATTGTCACGCACAGAGCCATCTAAGGACACACATCCAGTTGAAGTTCCTGCTGTCAATGGCAGGCACCCACCCGCATGGGCCCAGTTGCAGTCATGACCTCTGCAACCGGGGTCATTACGCCCTGCGGAATTCCTTTGGCAGGTAAATCCCACACACAACACCTTCTGAATCCAGGCCAGGAGGGGGAGCTCAAAACCCTGTTTTAGGGCAGCTTCCCTATATCCATCCTAATCTGGAGGATGAGTCAGCCAGTCTGAGGGAGACACTGAGTAAGAGCAGATGTCTGGAGCAGACAGGAAAGGAGCAGAGGAGAGATTGAGGGCTCTAGGGGATGACAATTAGGCCTCTAAGATCCAGAACACAGAAACCGGGCACTGGGAGCCCGAGGTTATGGATAGCTGTAAGGTCCACAGCAGAGCCGGAGGACATAGGACTATAAGTATACTGTCCTTACCATACCTGAGGCACAGCAGCAAATAGAGCCAGGAGTCACCGTGTCAGAGACCCCCAAGAGTACACCTCAAGCTGCCTGCCATGCAGGTTCTGTCCCAGGACAGGAGAGAGAAAGGAGTAATTTGCCAGCAAACCACAGGTAGCAAGGTACGAGAAACCCAGCGCATAGTGGACCTGCCTGCCAAGGGAATTTCCACTTTTTTTCAGGCTGCCTGCGCTTCTTTTGTACCTGTGGCCAGTACCCTGGACTGTGGACTACTACCACCTGTAAACCAGGTAAAGACTTTACAACTCTGTGTTCTCTACTTATTCATCGGCATACACCATCCTTGCCACGCACCTTGGGAGCCCTGGGGACCCCGCTTCACCTGTGGGAAGCATTACCATCTTGCTGCAACAACATCACCCATAGGACCCCTTTAAGCAGCGTCGGTCTCTATTGACCGAGAACCACAGGTGGCGTCACGAACAATAAACTTTATTCACATTCCCCTTAAAAGACCTTTCCCCTTTTTATTACCCCACGGTCCTGGCGGGAGACTCACATGAACTTTAAATACAGCGCTATTTGTCAGTGTTAAATGCCTCCCTGTCCTCCTGACTATTAACTGCCCAAATTTGTTAAGACATGTAACCCACTTAAAGGGAACCTGTCATGTAAAAAAAATACTTTTAATCCGCAGATATGTGGTTAATCTGCAGGTTAATAGACTTCCGTTGCTGGGAAATGGACTTTATTCATTCCAGTAGCCTTGGATTTCATGTCATAGGGCTGTGGCCTCTGTCATGGCTCAGTACACAGTGAGTGGCAGCTGGAACCGCGCCCCGGCACTGACTGACAACCAATGTTTTTTACATGACAGGTTCTCTTTAAAGTTCTAAAATTGGAAAGTTATTCCCTATTTGAGAGATATAGAATACTTTTTTTATCGCTAGGGGTCCGACCACTAGGACCCCCAAAGATCCCAAGAACCAGGGCTCCATTCATTCTGACAGTGCCAAAAACCAGCCATGTGCAAACTCAGCGATCTCTAGCACTCAGCAATCTCCAGCGCTCAGCAATCTCCATCGCTCAGCAATCTCCTGTGCTCAGCAATCTCCAGCGCTCAGCAATCTCCAGCGCTCACCAATATCCAGAGCTCAACAATCTCCAGAGCTCATATTAAAAATATCTGTTCAGTATTTGCAGCAGAGAAATCTGCTGCAAACACTAATGTGTTGGTAGCATAAAATACATGCATTTTAATGTGCTTTTATTGTGTTTTTTAACTTATTTTTGCATGCGGCATGGATGTATTTTTCCCATTCATTACTATGGGTGAAATCTGAAAGAATCGACATGCTGCAGATTTAACCCTTTAGTGACTGAGCAAATTTTGACCTTAGTGACCAAGCTAATTTTTTCAATTCTGACCACTGTCACTTTTTGTGGCAAAAACTCTGGAACGCTTCAACAGATCCCCGTGATTCTGAGACTGTTTTTTTGTGACATATTGTACTCCATGATAGTGGTAAAATTTCTTCCATATGATTTATGTTTATTTATGAAAAAAAATGGAAATTTGGCAAAAATGTTGAACATTTTGCAATTTTCAAACTTTTATTTTATTGTACTCTTAAAAAAAAGAGAGAGATGTCACACAAAACAGTCCATAAATAAAATTTCCCACATGTCTTCTTTAGATCAGCACAACTTTGGAAACATCTTTTTTTTTGTTAAGAAGTTATAAGGGTAATTTGACCAGCAATTTCTAATTTTTTCAACACAATTTACAAAACCATTTTTAAAGGGACCACATCACATTTGAAGTGACTTTGAGGGATCTATGTGACTATGTGAATCTTCACCCTCTCAAGGTGCTCAAAATCACATTCAAGAAGCTTACTAACCCTTCAGTTGCTTCACGAGAACTAAAGCAATGTGGAAGGAAAAAATGAACATTTAACTTTTTTCACAAAAAATTTACTTTAGACCCAAACTGTTACATTTTTCACAAGGATATCGGGAGAAAATGGACCACAAAATGTGTTGTGCAATTTCTCCTGAGTTCGCCAATACCCCATATGTTGGGGAAATCACAGTGGGGCTCGGAAGGGAAGTGGCACCGTTTGACTTTTTGAACACAAAATTGGCTGGAATTGAGAGCGAATGCCATGTCGCATTTGGAGAAATCCTGATGTTCCTAAATGGTAGAAACTACCAACAAGTGACCCTATTTTTCAAACCGCACCCCTCAAGGATTTCATCCAGGGGTATAGTGAGCATTTTGAACCCACAGGTACGACAGAATTTGATAACATTTGGTTGTCACATTGAATTTGTCATCTTTAGTGTTGAGCGCAAGTGCTCGCTCCCTCAGTTCGCATCAGGTGCTTGGGTAATCACCAAATATCGCTGGTGCTCAAATTACATGCTCGAGTCCTTGCCCTGCATGTTTTGTGGCTTTACACACTGAAAAAAAAATACAGGAATCACGATATTATGTGCGTACCTGAACACCCGATGCAAACTCGAGTAGCGAGCCCTTGCACTCAACAATAGCCGTCATATCGTCATGATTCTTTTTTACTTTTGAAAAAAAATCAATTCTAACCCCAACCCTAACACAACCCTAACCCAACCCTAACCCAACCCTATCCCAACCCTAACCCCAACCCTAACACAACCTTAACCCTAACCCTAACATAACCCTAACACCAGCCCTAACCCAAACCCCAACCCTAACTGCAAAAAATGGAAAAAATAACATTTATTTATTTTATAATTTTTTTTCTAAATAAGGGGTGACTAACGGGGGTTTGACTTACTTTTTTTTTATTTTGATCACTGTGATATTGTCTATCACAGTGATCAACAGGAATGATGGAGAGATCAAATTTATGTTGTTTTCTTACTTTTATACAATAAATAGTCTGCTAAAAAATCGTTTGTTTTCATAGTGTTATATTTGGAGAGTTATAATTTTAATGCTTCTTCTGGCAGCAGAGCTACGTGACAGCTATTTAGGGTGTTCATAATTATGCAAGCTCATTGTTTTAGTTTTTTATTTTTATTTTTCCACCCCAAAAGATTTCAGTTGGAGCTGGAACAATTTCTGTAAGGTATATATATATATATATACTCACTGGCCACTTTATTAGGTACACCTGTCCAACTTCTTGTTAACACTTAATTTCTAATCAGCCAATCACATGGCGGCAACTCAGTGCATTTAGGCATGTAGACATGGTCAAGACAATCTCCTGCAGTTCAAACCGAGCATCAGTATGGGGAAGAAAGGTGATTTGAGTGCCTTTGAACGTGGCATGGTTGTTGGTGCCAGAAGGGCTGGTCTGAGTATTTCAGAAACTGCTGATCTACTGGGATTTTCACGCACAACCATCTCTAGGGTTTACAGAGAATGGTCCGAAAAAGAAAAAAAATCCAGTGAGCGGCAGTTCTGTGGGCGGAAATGCCTTGTTGATGCCAGAGGTCAGAGGAGAATGGGCAGACTGGTTCGAGCTGATAGAAAGGCAACAGTGACTCAAATCGCCACCCGTTACAACCAAGGTAGGCCTAAGAGCATCTCTGAATGCACAGTGCGTCGAACTTTGAGGCAGATGGGCTACAGCAGCAGAAGACCACACCGGGTACCACTCCTTTCAGCTAAGAACAGGAAACTGAGGCTACAATTTGTACAAGCTCATCGAAATTGGACAGTAGAAGATTGGAAAAACGTTGCTTGGTCTGATGAGTCTCGATTTCTGCTGCGACATTCGGATGGTAGGGTCAGAATTTGGCGTAAACAACATGAAAGCATGGATCCATCCTGCCTTGTATGGAGCATCTTTGGGATGTGCAGCCGACAAATCTGCGGCAACTGTGTGATGCCATCATGTCAATATGGACCAAAATCTCTGAGGAATGCTTCCAGCACCTTGTTGAATCTATGCCATGAAGAATTGAGGCAGTTCTGAAGGCAAAAGGGGGTCCAACCCGTTACTAGCATGGTGTACCTAATAAAGTGGCCGGTGAGTGTATATATATATATATATATATATATATATATATATATATATATATATATATATATATATATAATTATTTTTTTTTTTTGCATGACAAAAACCTAGCATTTTAACAAGGGTGTGTAAACTTTTTATATCCATTGTACTGTATGTGAGGCAGAATGCACAAAAATGGCAATTCTGCTGTAGTTTTTCATATTCTTTCGTAGTACTTATTGCTTTTCATTGTGTTGGTTGTTACAGCCACAATCATGCCAGATATGTATTTTTTTGTTAGTTTTTTTTAATAAAAAAAAATGTATTTTGAAAAATACGTTTTTCACTTATAAATATTTTTTGTTTAATAATATTTATTGGTCCCACAAGGGGAACTTGAACAAAAGATCTATTGATCACATTGGTAATACTCGTACTGCATATGCAATACAGAACATTATCCATTCTGTCAGTGTTACACATAGCATGACTGGACAACCCCATTAATATATTAGCCACAAATCTGAGTGCAATTACCTGGGCTTATGAACCTATTTTCTACCGAAGCCTGGAAGCGTCAAGATATATTGCAAAATATGATTATTTGTAATTTGTAATTCCTATTACAAACCCAATTTGATATAGATAAATGATAAATGATTTTTTTCCCACCATAAGATGTCGTCCTCTGCAAGTTTTATATCAAACTGACCGAATGAAATAAATCTATACTTTTTTTTTACCAGATTGATTCTATGGTATAATTATAATAATAATAATAATAATCTTTATTTTTTTATATAGCGCTAACATATTCCGCAGCGCTTTACAGTTTGCACACATTATCATCGCTGTCCCTGATGGGGCTCACAATCTAAATTCCCTATCAGTATGTCTTTGGAATGTGGGAGGAAACCGGAGCACCCGGAGGAAACCCACGCAAACACGGAGAGAACATACAAGCTCTTTGCAGAATTATAATTCAGTCCTTTATCAATGAATGAATTAATTGGTGATATCTTCAGCTAGATTATTTCCATGGCTTCATTCAAGCCCGTTGCTGACAGTGTTTGAAGTTTTTTGGAACCGATTCATCATTTATGTTATTTTTAAAGTCACTTTACTTTTTTGTCATTCTGAATGCACTTGGGCACAAAAATCAAGATCCTCTGCTGGCAGCTCCCTGTGCCGTTGTTGACAAATGATATACCAGTGGTGGCGTGAGGCCAAGAAACACCAGTAGGTGAACGTGTGGCTTGTAGCCCAATGCCGTACAAATGTCTTCTGATGGTTTGTGTAGACCTTGTTTGTTGCTTTAGGCTTGGAATTTGATGTCCAATTTTACTCACAGTACAGAATGGATCACTAGTCTAGTGATAAATGAGTGTGCTCGGATAAGCTCGTGTCCTAATCGGCTCGAAAAATATGCTCGAGTCCCCGCGTCTGCATGTCTCGCAGCTGTTCGACAGCCACAACACAGGCACAGATTTCCTGTTTGTTAGGCAATCTCGCTATGTGTTTCGACTGTCTAACAGCCGCAAAACATGCAGCCGCGGGGACTCTAGCATATTTTTTGAGCACGCCAAAAATATTCGATTAGGCCAAGAGCATGATCAGATAACACCTTACCCGGGCACACTCGCTCATCACCAATCACTATGCTCCATTCTTTTTATTCGATGAGACCATGTGGCAACTCCATGAAGAGTTCTTCACAAGGGAACATCACCCCAATTCTACTCCTGGGATGTTGGTGTGGGATGGCATAATGCACGGTAACGAGAACCCTCTTGTCTTCATTCCAGGTACACTAACAGCTCTGCGTTACATTGATTTGGCTGAGGAACCAGTGCTGTGACCATTTCTTCAAAGTGTCCCTGATAAAATTTTCAACATGTCAACACCAGAACGCTCGTTGGTCGTTCTACTGTGAGCAGCCTGTGTTGCTTAATCATGCCGCCATTACTTGCATTGTCTTCGGACTTGTCTGCCATCTAATACACCTGGGACGTCATTGGTTGGCAACTGCACAGGGAGCTGCCAGCAGTGGATCTTGATGATTTGCCTAAGTGCATTCAGTGCTGCAGAACATTCCTGAGACAACCATTCCTCAGTGATAGCAGCCAGGGCTGTAAGTGTAGGAAATTCTGTATGGGGCGTTCATACTTAATACTGAATTGATCGAGATGTTTTGATCATTTTGTTTCCATTTTTTCATCATTTGCATATCATTAACATGTCAATCCATCCTGTGATTTCCATAATCCACACATTTTTCTTCTTGGTGTTGCATTTCCAGAGTTGAGGAGTGGATATACATCATGTTGTGTCACATAACTGTGGCCGCTTATGTCTGTCATAGTCTCATACACTTGGCTGCACTTTCCTCATTGTTCTGCCTGAACTTCATTGTTAGTAAAGTTTCCTAAATAAACACGTGAACAAAAAGGCTCACATTACCGCAGACCAAACAAGTACAAGTGGCAGGTGAGTTAATATGTCACATAAGTGACAATGATTCCAAACCATGGCAGAAATACAAGTTGTTGCAACAGAAACAGCAGACATGTCTTGTGTATAAAAAAATTACTTTTTAAATAGTTTATTGTGCATTTTTTTAAACAAAATAATCTGTCAATTGCTGTGAAATTTATGTTTGTTAAATAATACATTAAATAATACGATTTAATTTTGGGAGAGCAACGGTTGACAGCGTTTCACCTATTGACCAGCAGAGGGAGACAGCGCCCATTAGTCCTATTTCATGGCGCTGTAGGTTTTCAACTGTAGATCACCTCATGTCATACACGAGTCTGTGGTTAATATATGTTATTAAATCACTATAATAAGGGAGCGACACGTCTACTTGCTGGGAGCGCATTTCTGAAAATTGGTATTCATTTTTTTTGGAGGTGTACAAAAACTTAGCAATAAACTGTGTATAAGCGGACTATGCCGATTTTTTTCTTTTATTTCCTTATTTTTAGACTTTTAATGTTATTAGGTATCTGTATCGGGCGGCATATTATACGTTGTCAATGCACAGCGCAAGGCAAATATTTTGCTCCCATTAACCCATGGACTGCTAGACATAACAACAATTTAGAAATATTAAGTTAAAGTTATACATTATTATATATTTTTACTTTTAATTTCTATTATATATTTTGTAATGTACCGTATATACTCGAGCATAAGCCAACCCGAGTATAAGCCAAGGCAACTACTTTTGCCACGTGAAACAGGGTAAGCTTATTGACTCGAATATAAGTTGGGTATGTTGTCCCCCTCATCCCTGTCCTGCTATGCGTGGCTCCCCCTGTCCTGTCCTGGTATGTGGCTCCCCCTGTCCTGGTATGTGGCTCCCCCTGTCCTGTCTTGGTATGTGGCTCCCCCGTCCTGTTCTGGTATGTGGCTCCCCCGTCCTGTTCTGGTATGTGGCTCCCCCTGTCCTGTCTTGGTATGTGGCTCCCCCTGTCCTGTCCTGGTATGTGGCTCCCCCTGTCCTGGTATGTGGCTCCCCCTGTCCTGTCTTGGTATGTGGCTCCCCCGTCCTGTTCTGGTATGTGGCTCCCCCGTCCTGTCCTGGTATGTGGCTCCCCCGTCCTGTTCTGGTATGTGGCTCCCCCTGTCCTGTCCTGGTATGTGGCTCCCCCGTCCTGTTCTGGTATGTGGCTCCCCCGTCCTGTCCTGGTATGTGGCTCCCCCGTCCTGTCCTGGTATGTGGCTCCCCCGTCCTGTTCTGGTATGTGGCTCCCCCGTCCTGTTCTGGTATGTGGCTCCCCCGTCCTGTCCTGGTATGTGGCTCCCCCGTCCTGTCCTGGTATGTGGCTCCCCCGTCCTATCCTGGTATGTGGCTCCCCGTCCTGTCCCGGTATGTGGCTCCCCCGTCTGTCCTGGTATGTGGCTCCCCCTGTCCTGTCTTGGTATGTGGCTCCCCCTGTCCTGTCTTGGTATGTGGCTCCCCCTGTCCTGTCTTGGTATGTGGCTCCCCCGTCCTGTCCTGGTATGTGGCTCCCCCGTCCTGTCCTGGTATGTGGCTCCCCATGTCCTGGTATGTGGCTCCCCCGTCCTGTCCTGGTATGTGGCTCCCCCGTCCTGTTCTGGTATGTGGCTCCCCCGTCCTGTCCTGGTATGTCGCTCCCCCGTCCTGTCCTGGTATGTGGCTCCCCCGTCCTGTCCTGGTATGTGGCTCCCCCCGTCCTGTCCTGGTATGTGGCTCCCCCGTCCTGTCCTGGTATGTGGCTCCCCCGTCCTGTCCCGGTATGTGGCTCCCCCGTCTGTCCTGGTATGTGGCTCCCCCTGTCCTGTCTTGGTATGTGGCTTCCCCTGTCCTCTCTTGGTATGTGGCTCCCCCTGTCCTGTCTTGGTATGTGGCTCCCCCTGTCCTGTCTTGGTATGTGGCTCCCCCGTCCTGTCCTGGTATGTGGCTCCCCCGTCCTGTCCTGGTATGTGGCTCCCCCTGTCCTGTCTTGGTATGTGGCTCCCCCGTCCTGTTCTGGTATGTGGCTCCCCCGTCCTGTCCTGGTATGTGGCTCCCCCGTCCTGTCCTGGTATGTGGCTCCCCCTGTCCTGTCTTGGTATGTGGCTCCCCCGTCCTGTCCTGGTATGTGGCTCCCCCGTCCTGTCCTGGTATGTGGCTCCCCCTGTCCTGTCTTGGTATGTGGCTCCCCCGTCCTGTTCTGGTATGTGGCTCCCCCGTCCTGTCCTGGTATGTGGCTCCCCCGTCCTGTCCCGGTATGTGGCTCCCCCGTCTGTCCTGGTATGTGGCTCCCCCTGTCCTGTCTTGGTATGTGGCTTCCCCTGTCCTCTCTTGGTATGTGGCTCCCCCTGTCCTGTCTTGGTATGTGGCTCCCCCTGTCCTGTCTTGGTATGTGGCTCCCCCGTCCTGTCCTGGTATGTGGCTCCCCCGTCCTGTCCTGGTATGTGGCTCCCCCTGTCCTGTCTTGGTATGTGGCTCCCCCGTCCTGTTCTGGTATGTGGCTCCCCCGTCCTGTCCTGGTATGTGGCTCCCCCGTCCTGTCCTGGTATGTGGCTCCCCCTGTCCTGTCTTGGTATGTGGCTCCCCCGTCCTGTCCTGGTATGTGGCTCCCCCGTCCTGTCCTGGTATGTGGCTCCCCCTGTCCTGTCTTGGTATGTGGCTCCCCCGTCCTGTTCTGGTATGTGGCTCCCCCGTCCTGTCCTGGTATGTGGCTCCCCCGTCCTGTCCTGGTATGTGGCTCCCCCTGTCCTGTCTTGGTATGTGGCTCCCCCGTCCTGTTCTGGTATGTGGCTCCCCCGTCCTGTCCCGGTATGTGGCTCCCCCGTCCTGTTCTGGTATGTGGCTCCCCCTGTCCTGTCTTGGTATGTGGCTCCCCTGTCCTGTCCTGGTATGTGGCTCCCCCGTCCTGTCCTGGTATGTGGCTCCCCCGTCCTGTCCTGGTATGTGGCTCCCCCGTCCTGTCCTGGTTTGTGGCTCCCCCATCCTGTCCTGGTATGTGGCTCCCCCGTCCCTGTCCTGGTATGTGGCTCCCCCGTCCTGTCCTGGTTTGTGGCTCCCCCGTCCTGTCCTGCTATGTGGCTAAAAAAAAAACCCAACATGGAGAGCAGACTCACCAAAATCTTGTCAAATGACAAATGCACTCGCAGGGTGCAGCAGGCCCCCGATAATAAATGCTAAAGTAGCACAGGTGCAAGCTACTGATGAGAGCAACCATCCACTCACCCAAACATTAGAGGGGTTGGCCGCCTAGTAGCAAAAATGCACACAGGTAAGGCTTGCATAAGACACTGTTCACACAGATAAATGTGATGCACAGTGTCTGGACAACCTATTGATCACGCCCATAGTATTAGCAGGCAGGCCATCCAGCACTATATATATACATGCAACACACAAGGAACAAAATAAAGGGGCGGTGCCGCACCCTGCAAAAAGATGATAAAAAGTGCAAAAAAGATGAAAAATTAAATAATGTATATAATACATTAGATGAGGTATTAGTTACAATTTTGGCCAAAATGGATAAGCTTGCAGCCCAACGTCAAGGGTCCTCACCAACCTGCAAGTCCTACTCTAATATCAAAAACAGCTAACATAGAAAAACTAAAAAAAAAAACAACATGAAGAGCAGACTCTCATCAGTAGCTTGCACCTGTGCTGCTTTAGCATTTATTATCGGGGGCCTGCTGCACCCTGCGAGTGCATTTGTCATTTGACAAGATTTTGGTGGATCTGCTCTTCATGTTGTTTTTTTATTTAGTTTTTCTATGTTAGCTGCTATGTGGCTCCCCCGTCCTGTCCTGCTATGTGGATCCCCCATCCTGTCCTGCTATGTGGCTCCCCTGTCCTGTCCTGGTATGTGGCTCCCCCTGTCCTGGTATGTGGCTCCCCCGTCCTGTCCTAGTATGTGGCTCCCCCGTCCTGTCCTGGTATGTGGCTCCCCCTGTCCTTTCCTGGTATGTGGCTCCCCCTGTCCTGGTATGTGGCTCCCCCGTCCTGTCCTAGTATGTGGCTCCCCCGTCCTGTCCTGGTATGTGGCTCCCCCTGTCCTTTCCTGGTATGTGGCTCCCCCTGTCCTTGCATGTGGCTCCCCCATCCTGACCTGGTATGTGGCTCCCCCTTTCCTGGTATGTGGCTCCCCCTGTCCTGGTATGTGGCTCCCCCGTCCTGTCCTAGTATGTGGCTCCCCCGTCCTGTCCTGGTATGTGGCTCCCCCTGTCCTTTCCTGGTATGTGGCTCCCCCTGTCCTGGTATGTGGCTCCCCCGTCCTGTCCTAGTATGTGGCTACCCCGTCCTGTCCTGGTATGTGGCTCCCCCTGTCCTTTCCTGGTATGTGGCTCCCCCTGTCCTTGCATGTGGCTCCCCCATCCTGACCTGGTATGTGGCTCCCCCTTTCCTGGTATGTGGCTCCCCCTGTCCTGGTATGTGGCTCCCCCGTCCTGTCCTAGTATGTGGCTCCCCCGTCCTGTCCTGGTATGTGGCTCCCCCTGTCCTTTCCTGGTATGTGGCTCCCCCTGTCCTGGTATGTGGCTCCCCCATCCTGACCTGGTATGTGGCTCCCCCTTTCCTGGTATATGGCTCCCCCTGTCCTGTCCTGGTATGTTGCTCCCCCTGTCCTGTCCTGGTATGTGGCTCCCCCTTTCCTGGTATGTGGCTCCCCCTGTCCTGTCCTGGTATGTTTGGCTCCACCTATTGTATGCATGGCTCTCCCGGTCCTGCATTGCTCAGCTCCCCCGTCCGTATTGCTCAGCTCCACCGGTCCCCCATTGCTCAGCTTCTCCGGTCCGCATTGCTCAGCTCCCTCCGGTCCTGCATTGCTCAGCTCCCCCAGTCCCGCATTGCTCAGCTCTCCCGTTCCCACATTGCTCAGCTCTCCCGGTCCTGCATTGCTCAGCTCCCCCGGTCCGTATTGCTCAGCTCCACCGGTCCCCATTGCTCAGCTTCTCCGGTCCGCATTGCTCAGCTCCCTCCGGTCCTGCATTGCTCAGCTCCCCCAGTCCCGCATTGCTCAGCTCCCCCGGTCCCGCATTGCTCAGCTACCCAGGACCTGCATTGCTCAGCTCCCCCGGTCCCGCATTGCTCAGTTCCCCTGGTCCCGCATTGCTCAGCTACCCAGGTCCCACATTGCTCAGTTGCCCCGGTCCACATAGCTCTGCTCCGCCATCCCGCATGGCTCGGCTCCCCCGTGCCATGGTTTTATGCATGGCATAAAACGTCATACTCACCCTCCTCGCACCTGCATCTCCATTGTCCCGGCGCCGGCGGCTCTCCTCTCCTCTGCTCAGTGGTCACTGGTACCGCTCATTAAGGTAATGAATATGCGCTCCACGCCTATGGGAGTGGAGATGCGTCCATTTTCATTACTTTAATGAGTTGTACCATGTGACAGCTCAGCACAGGAGAGGAGAGCCGCCTGCGCTGGGACAACGGAGATGCAGGGACAGAGATGCAGCAATGGAGGGTGAGTATGAGCACTTCTGTTAGCCGGCGGCTACAGCTGTCACTGTGCCACAGCCGCCAGCTCCTGTCACCCACTGCTCCACTGCCCGCCTCCCCCACCGGCTTTTAGGACCGTGACTCGTGTATAAGCCGAGGGGGGGCGTTTTCAGCACAAAAAATTGTGCTGAACATCTCGGCTTACACACAAGTATATACGTTAACTACTGTATTTTTTTGCCCTAAGGCTGGAGTCACACTTGACGTATGATAAATCGATCCAAGTCTCCCTGCCGAGAGTTGCACCAGTGTAATGCGAGTGTCATGTGAGTACAATCCGATTTTCACACCTAGCATCCGATCGACATCCGAATGCAGTACAGTTGCTATCCAATTGCAATGCGATTTTAACATGAGCTTTTACATAGAGCAATTCGGTCATTTACACATCGTTTTCAAAGGAAATATTTTTCAAAACACACAAATAGATAGATAGATAGATAGATAGATAGATAGATAGATAGATAGATAGATAGATAGATAGATAGATAGATAGAACAAAAGCTGGCGCATACAGTAAAATCACACTGACAGGTTGAAATAGAATAGATAAAATAGATACTGTATATACACATAGAATACATACCGTATATACTCGAGTATAAGCCGACCCGAGTATAAGCCGACCCCCCTAATTTTGCAACAACAAAAAAACTGGGAAAACATATTGACTCGAGTATAAGCCTAGGGTGGAAAATGCAGCAGCTACCGGTAAATGTCAAAAATAAAATATATACCAATAAAAGTAAAATTAATTGAGACATCAGTTAAAAGTTTTTATATCCATATTGAATCGGGAGCCCCATATAATCCTCCATGCAGTTCTTTATGGCCCCATAGATGCCCCATATAATGCTCCATGCAGTTATGGCCCCATAGATGCCCCATATAATGCTCCATGCAGTTATGGCCCCATAGATGCCCCATATAATGCTCCATGCGGTTATGGCCCCATAGATGCCCCATATAATGCTCCATGCAGTAATGGCCCCATAGATGCCCCATATAATGCTCCATGCAGTTATGGCCCCATATAATGCCCCATATAATGCTCCATGCAGTTATGGCCCCATAGATGCCCCATATAATCCTCCATGCAGTTATGGCCCCATAGATGCCCCATATAATGCTCCATGCAGTTATGGCCCCATATAATGCCCCATATAATGCTCCTTGCAGTTATGGCCCCATATCATGCTCCATGCAGTTATGACCCCATATAATGGCCCATATAATGCTCCATGCAGTTATGGCCCCATATAATGCCCCATATAATGCTCCTTGCAGCTATGGCCCCATATAATGCTCCATACAGTTATTGCACCATAGATGCCCCATATAATGCTCCATACAGTCATGGCCCCATAGATGCCCCATATAATGCTCCATACAGTTATGGCCCCATATAATGCTCCATGCAGTTCTTTATGGCCCCATAGACGCTCCATATAGCATTGTGCCACATGTAATGCTGCTGCAATAAAAAAAATAAAAAATCATATACTCACCTCTCGTCGCTGCCCGCTGCTCCTCAGCGTTCCGTCTCTCCGCAGTGACTGTTCAGGCAGAGGGCGGCTACTACTACGTCATCGCGCCCTCTGACCTGCACAGTCACTGCAAGAGGACGGGAAGATGGAGCGGCGCCCGGCGAATGGAACGCAGACAGGTGAATATGAAATACTCACCTGGTCCCGGCGCTCCTGACGCTGTCCCTGCCTGTCCCATGGTACCGCAGCTTCTTCCTGTAATCAGTGGTACCGCTCATTACAGTAATATTCATTACTTTAATGAGCGGTACCTCGTGACCGCTGAATAGAGGAAGAGCTGCAGCGAGAGAGACCATGGGACAGCGTTAGGAGTGCCGGGAACAGGTGAGTATGCGACTGTCCTCTCTCCCCCTCACCCGCCGACCCTGCCGCCGAACATGACTCGAGTATAAGCCGAGAGGGGCACTTTCAGCCCAAAAATTTGGGCTGAAAATCTCGGCTTATACTCGAGTATATACGGTATATATAGACATCAGTGACATATACAGTACAGACCAAAAGTTTGGACACACCTTCTCATTTAAAGTAAGTAAGTAAGTATATACTTAACAAAAAAGTGTGAAACAACTGAAATTATGTCTTATATTGTAGGTTATTCAAAGTAGCCACCTTTTGCTTTGATGACTGCTTTGCACACTCTTGGCATTCTCTTGATGAGCTTCAAGAGGTAGTCAGCGGGAATGGTTTTCACTTCACAGGTGTGCCCTGTCAGGTTTAATAAGTGGGATTTCTTGCCAAAGTATACAATTCCACATGTGTTAATTCATAGTTTTGATGCCTTCAGTGTGAATGTACAATTTTCATTGTACTTTACTTACTTTAAATGAGAAGGTGTGTCCAAACTTTTGGTCTGTATTGTGTATATATATATAAATCTGACAAAATGAACATTTTGCAGTGGTCTCTTAAGTTTTGCCAGAGCCGTATATGACGTCGGCGCGAGCCGTCGGCTTTCCCTCTGCTGGTTACGAAAATTGTGCGGGAGCCTATGCCACCTTTTTCCCAAAAAATGATCTTTTGTCAATTAAAATACATGTCCAGTAATTTGCACACACACACTGTACTAATTGTATTTGTCACTGACATCTATATATCTACATATTCTATATGTATTTACTGTATGCAATCCATCTCTTCTATCCTGCCGGCTCCTACAGTGATTTTATAGAAGCCGGCTTTTCTTCTATTTCTTTAGAAGCCCGCTTTTTTCTTTCTTTTATAGAATCTGGCTTTTCTTCTATCTATCTATGTAATATATATCTACTATATAATCGTCTAAGGGTCACTTCCGTCTTTATGTCCTTCTGTCTGTCTGTCACGGATATTAATTGGTCGCGGCCTCTGTCTGTCATGGAAATTCAAGTCTCTGATTGGTCGTGGCAAAACAGCCACGACCAATCAGCGACGGGCACAGTCCGGCGGCAAAATGGCCGCTCCTTCCTCCCCGCAGTCAGTGCCAGTTCCATAATCCCCTCCAGTCAGCGCTCACACAGGGTTAATGGCAGCGCTAACGGACCGCGTTATGCCGTGGTATAATGCACTCCGTTACCGCTGCTATTAACCCTGTGTGACCAACTTTTTACTATTGATGCTGCCTATGCAGCATCAATAGTAAAAAAATCTAATGTTAAAAAAAAAAAAAAATAGTTATATACTCACCGTCCGTCGGCCCCCGCATCCAAAACAGGCTTTTCCCGCTCCTCGCGACGCTCTGGTGACCACTCCATGCATTGCGATCTCGCGAGATGATGACGTAGCGGTCTCGTGAGACCGCTGCGTCATCATCTCGCGAGACTGCAATGCACTCTTGAGACCGGAGCGCACGAGGAGCATCGGTAACTGCTTCGCCTGGATCCTGGGCCAACAGAAGGTGAATATATAACTATTTTTTACTTTCATTCTTTTTTTTAACAGGGATATAATGCCCACATTGCTATATACTGCGTGGGCTGTGCAATATACTACATGGGCTGTGCAATATACTACGTGGCTGTGCAATATACTACGTGGGCTGTGCAATATACTACGTGGCTGTGCAATATACTACGTGGGCTGTGCAATATACTACATGGGCTGTGCAATATACTACGTGGGCTGTGCAATATACTACGTGGGCTGTGCAATATACTACGTGGCTGTGCAATATACTACGTGGGCTGTGCAATATACTACGTGGGCTGTGCAATATATTGCGTGGGCTGTGCTATATACTATGTGGGCTGTGCAATATACTACGTGGGCTGTGCAATATACTACATGGGCTGTGCAATATACTACGTGGCTGTGCAATATACTACGTGGGCTGTGCAATATACTACGTGGCTGTGCAATATACTACGTGGGCTGTGCAATATACTACATGGGCTGTGCAATATACTACGTGGGCTGTGCAATATACTACGTGGGCTGTGCAATATACTACGTGGCTGTGCAATATACTACGTGGGCTGTGCAATATACTACGTGGGCTGTGCAATATATTGCGTGGGCTGTGCTATATACTATGTGGGCTGTGCAATATACTACGTGGGCTGTGCAATATACTACGTGGGCTGTGCAATATAATACGTGGGCTGTGCAATATACTACATGGGCTGTGCAATATACTACGTGGGCTGTGCAATATACTACATGGGCTGTGCAATATACTACGTGGGCTGTGCAATATATTGCATGGGCTGTGCTATATACTACGTGGGCTGTGCAATATACTTCGTGGGCTGTGCAATATACTACGTGGCCTCTGCAATATACTACGTGGGCTGTGCAATATACTACATGGCTGTGCTATATACTACATGGGCTGTGTTATACACTACGTGGGCTGTGTTATACACTATGTGGGCTGTGTTATACACTACTTGGCCTGTGTTATACACTACATGGGCTGTGTTATACACTATGTGGCCTGTATTTTATACTGCATGCGTGGGCTGTTATATACTACGTGGCTGTGTTATATGCTATGTGGGCTGTTATACACTCCATGGGCTGTGCTATATACTACGTGGCTGTGCTATATACTCCGTGGGCTGTGTTATATTCTACGTGGCTGTGCTATATACTACGTGGGCTGTGCTATATACTACGTGGCTGTGCTATATACTACGTGGCTGTGCTATATACTACGTGGCTGTGCAATATACTACGTGGCTGCTATTTACTGCGTGGGCTGTTATATACTACGTGGCTGTGCTATATACTACTTGGCTGGCCGCGAACAATCAGCGACAGGCGCAGTCCGGCCGAATCCTGTGTATTCAATGTATTATTCTAAAATCTTCATAAATAAACTACATACATATTCTAGAATACCCGATGCGTTAGAATCGGGCCACCATCTAGTACATATATATATGTGTGTGTGTCACTGACATCTATATATACAGCTCTGGTAAAAATTAAGAGACTATTGCACAGTTTTATAAAAATCAGCTTCTCTACACGTCTGAAAGCCATTCCATTCCAGTGTCAGTTGAATTCCAACCAGAGTACCCCTCATTCTACCTAATGTGCTTCTGATTAGGTGATCACCTGAACCAAATCTTATTTAATGAGGGAAAGTATAAAAAACACTGCTGTGGTGGTCACAATCCTCTTGCAATAGGACAAGCTGGATGGCAAAACAAGTGCTAGTAATATCCCAAAAGTAATAGGAATGAAAAAATAACTTTTAACCATGACAAAGGAGTTGAAAAGAAAAGTCTTGAGTGAGGAAAAGAAGGGCTCAATTTTGTCTTTACTAGCAGAGGGACACAGTGATCGTCATGTTGCCTCCATCCTTAACATTTCTAAGACGGTAGTCCATTACAACAAGGTCAAGCAGCAGACATTGGGGACAATAAAGCTAGAGACAGGCAGAGGGCAAAAACGACTTTCCACTGACCAGGATGACCTTCATCTTATTCAAATGTCACTCAGCAACCGCAGGATGACATCAAGTGACCTACAAAAGGAATGGCAAATGGCAGCTGGGGTGAAGTGCACGGCAAGAACAGTTCTTAACAGGCTCCTAGAGGCAGGACTCAAGTCATGTAAAGCTGATGAAAGGCTTTTTTCTAATGAGAAGCAAAGGAGAGACAGGATGAAGTTTGCCAAAGACCATAAGGCTATGTTCACACGCTGCGGATTTTGCTGCGGATCCGCAGCGTTTCCGCAGCTGCGGGTCCACAGCGGTTTCCCATGCATTTACAGTACAATGTAAACCTAAGGGAAACGCAATCCGCAGTGCACATTCTTTGTGCGGAATCCGCAGGTGTTTTACACCTGCTCCATAATAGAAAACCGCAGTGGAATCCGCACAAAAAACGCGCCCTGCGGATTTATCAAATCTGCTGCGGAAAAATCCGCAGAGGATCATTCTACGTGTGCACATACCCTAAGGATTGGACCATAGAGGACTGGAGTAAGGTAATTTTCTCTGATGAGTCTAATTTTCAGCTTTGTCCAACACTTGGTCATCTAATGGTTAGATGGAGACCTGGAGAGGCGTACAAGCCACAGTGTCTTGCACCCACTGGGAAATTTGATGGAGGATTGGTGATGATCTGGGGATGCTTCATCAAGGCTGGAATTGGGCAGGTTGTTCTTTGCGAAGGACGTATGAATCAAGCCGCATATAAGGTTATCCTGGAAAAACAGTTGATCGCTTCTGCTCAGGCAATGTTCCCCAACTCTAAGGACTGTTTTTTCCAGCAGGACAATGCCCCATGCCACGCAGCTAGGTCAATCAAGGTGTGGATGAAGGACCACCACATCAAATCCCTGTCATGGCCAGCCCAATCTCCAGACCTGAACCCCATTGAAAAACTCTGGAATGTAATCAAGAGGAAGATGGATAGTCACAAGCCATCAAACAAAGAACCGCATGAAAGCTGTCATTAAAAATCGTGGTTATTCCACAAAATATTGATTTCTGAACTCTTCCTGAGTTAAAACATTAGTATTGTTGTTTCTAAATGATTACAGACTTGTTTTTTTTGCATTATTTGAGGTCTGCAAGCAACGCATTTTTTGTTGTTATTTTGACCATTTCTCATTTTCAGAAAATAAATACAAAATGTATTGCTATTCGGAGACATGTTTTCAGTAGTTTATAGAATAAAAGGACAATTTACATTTTACTAAAAAATATACCTATAAAGAGAAAAATCAGACAAACTGAACATTTTGCAGCGGTCTCTTAATTTTCCCCAGAGCTGTATATATATTCTACATGTATATATCTATTCTCTCTATTCTATTCTAACCTGTCACTCTGATTTTACTGTACGCGCACATGAATTGCCGGCTTTTCAAAGGACAAGGTGCGTAAAGATTGGACAGTACTCGCATGGTCTGAGTGCTGTGCGATTTTCACTCGCACCCATAGGCTTGCATTGGCGAGTCTCGGAGACAATCACAGCATGCTGTGATTTTACACGCACGCTGAATGCGCCGGGAAAATAAACGGTGATGTGAGCTGCCCTATAGATGCTGTATTCTACAGTAGTGTGACCCCGGCCTAACACTAATTCTATCGATTGTTTATTACTCTTAGCCCTTAATCCTAGTCCTAAACCTTAGAAAAGGAATGTAAAAACATAAAGTTTCCTACAACTTTTTTTTAACTTTATTTTTCCACTTTTTTTTAGATTTTACACAGCTCCCCCAGCTGTTCTATGTGTTTCCTCCCACAAAATTGTAAGTGAGAGGAGAGATACAGAGTTTTGGGAGAGCATAGAGCAGTTTAAGTAATCTTATTCACTGCCTATGCAGAGTGCAGCAGTCAGTATGAATTTGTCATCTTTTCCTGTACTATGTATTGTATGGACAGTGACCAGGATGACACAGCTCATTTTATCCGCAAAAAAAACCCAAAAACTAAAAAATATTCCTGCAACAAAAAATTATATAAAAATGAAAGGGGGGATGTGGGGTAATCAACCTTACGCGTTACGAACATACATGTCTTTGATCATAGGTTGGTCCCCCATTCACCCCATTTTTGCTTCCCCTTTAATTTTTTGTATTTACCTTATCATGACTATTTTTATCACATTAACAAAGATTTTTTCATTTTGAAATTTTTTTTTGGTGCTGGAATTTTTTGTTTGTTTGTTTCTGCATGGGGGAGGCTAACCCCATTTTTTCCGTCCATCAATATGTGTATTGCGTATTTCCTCTGTCTACAATGATTAACTGATAATTTTTTCCTTTTCTTGTGTCTCACTTCTCCCCCTAGAGATTGTTATCTTGATTACTGCCTATGTAGAGAGAAGCAGCTGATGACAAACCCATTTCGACTGCTGCGCTCTGCACAGAAATCTGTAGCACGACCTCTGGCTGCTTTAATCTTCTAGTTTTCCGGCTGTCAGCAAACGAGATGATCTTATTTTGTAAAAAAGAAACTGTAGTGAGGGCAGGGGTTGAACATTTTTTGCCTGAGGTAACAGCCCCTGCAGACCCCCCATGCTATGCCACTGGATGGTTTATTGTTTTGGGGGTACTTTACTGTTCTTATGGCACTATAACGCAGGCTAGGTGGCTCTCACAGTGTTGAGGGTCCTGTGGTGATTGCATGTTATACAGCCATTATGTGGGATCACTGTTACATGACACTGTGGCAGGCTCTGTTGATCGGAGTCTCTATGGCAGTCTTTGTGGGGCTCTATGGTGGCACCATTATTTGAGGTGTTGCGGTTGTGCTTTCCTGCCACTTTGACTAAGTCAATAACTGCCTAGTCCAAACCTCCTCTGGCATTAATATCAGCCCAAAACTGTGCACTGGGAGCTATTGCACATGGCATGGGTTTCCCCAGAGCAGCTGCATGCTAGCCTTACATCACCAAGCACAATTCCAAGTGTCAGAAAGAGTGATGTAAAGCAATCCGCCACTGAACTCTGAAGCAGTGGAAACACGTTCTGTGGAGTGACAAACCACACTTCTTTATCTGATAGATTACTTTGAGATTGGTGAATGTTAGAAGAATGTTGCTTGCTTGACTGAATTGTGCCAACTGTAGAGGTGGGATCATGCTATGGGTTTGTTTTTCAAAAGTCGTTTCTTAGGCCTCTTATGTCCAGTGAAGGGAAATCTTAATGCTATAGCATACTAATACATCCTGTACAATTGTAGCTTCAAACTTTTTGGGAACAATTTGGGGAAGGCCCTTTTCTGATCCCCATGAATGTGCTCCAACAAACAAGGTCCTTAAACACACGAATGGATGAGTTTGGTGTGGAAAAACATGAACGGCCGCACAGAGCCCCAACCTCAGCTCCATCCATGAACTAGAAAGGAGATAGATGTTGGATGAGAGGACCGGGCTCACAATGTCTAATGGCATTTTTTTGGTTGAAGGGGAAAAATTCCCATAAACACCTTCAAAATCTTGTAGAAGGAAAGTCCACCTAGAAGATTGGAAGCAGTTATATCTAAAGGGATCAAATGCATATTAATGCCTATGGATGTAGAATGGGAGATAATAAAAGGTCCTGTGGGTGTAATGTGTAGGTGCCACGATACTTTGGTCCATACTGTGTATACTGTATGTAAATGGTATACAAGTCATAACAAGCGTTGGCTTATCACTATTTGTTACCATCTTTTCAGTTAGCCATTAACCACTGAGGACTCTCAATTCTAAATAATTGGCTTATCACTAGGAATCCGTCACATTATGATTAAATAATCAAATGGGGTCCGATCACATGGACCCCAACTAATTGGTAGAATGGAGCATGACCGCCATCTCAGTTTTTTCACTTGAAGGCGACTCTGGTGGAGTTGTCACCTTGACGAAAGCTGCGCTGTTGTCAGAATCCAAGTGATTAGCAGCCGATGGCATATTCTAATGGTATTCCCTCGCTAGCTGCAGCTGCAAACCCTTATAAATCAAAGGAAATGGCCTTTGAATTGTCAGATCCGTAAACGAATAAAGCCCTTATTTGGAGGCTCCAAGCAATTAAATGTCTGTTAGGTCCATAATGAGAGTGGCTTCAAATAAAAACTTGCATACACACAGCGATTCATGGATTGTTATCTCTGCCCTAATTAGAAGGCAGAAGTGGCACAATATTAGTAAGCTGACATCAGTGTTGTAACACTATAGTTGGGCATGTGTCATTAAGCCACAATATAAACCCCAGAGAGGTTTGCTAATTACTGTAACTGCAAACCAACACTACAGATTTATACTCGGGGGTATAGGCGCAGGCGTCAGTGTCAGCAATCCTTGCTTTCTCCAACACTAAACTAAAAACAAAGTGACAAATCAGAATGTGGAAGTCTCTCCGACACGTTTACAATAATATGCTTTAATATAAGAAGTACACAGGCTTTCTTCTGCTGAGAGCTAACATTTAATTTGGTGCTCCTACGTCACAAAGAGCTGCATAATCCATAGCAAAGATATCAGGTATGATAACCACACGTAACTTCCAATTGGTAACAATAGACCAATTTTTTTATTTTGTGAAAAAAAAAAAATCGATGCATCCCAAATTTCGTTTGGAAGCTGGATTATCTTCTACAGACTCTAATGGTGATATTTATCCATGGGCATAACAAACCATAGAGTCGCAGTGGTTGCAACCTCGACCGGCCAGTGCATGTGGAGGCCCACTGACGCCAGCACAAATTTCAAATGGATGTGCATCCTTGGTCACACATTCAGTTGAAGTGTATTGTGTTGCAGACCAGTCGGGTCCGTGCACAACAATACAAGCTACTTATAAATCAGAGCCGAGCAGCTGCATCAGCACGCTGAATTCAGCTGCTGACTTTAGAAGAGGACGCAGTGGGAGTGCACATGGATGGCAAGTATAATATTTTTTTTCTATGTATTAAAGAACACCAGCAGAATGGGGAACATACACCAGGAAGGGGGATATGTATACTGGGATGGGGCAGAGGATAAGGGACATATACCAGGAAGAGGCCCAGGATAAAGGACATATACCAGTATAAGGGACATATGTATACCAGGAAGAGACCCAAAATAAGGAACATATACCAGCATGGTGTATGTGTTTTAGACATGCTTAAAAATGTGGGTGATAGGTATGAGTACAGACAACTGGTGAAGTTTGAGTGAAGGCTTGGAGAAAAAGGTATGAGATTCAGAAAATGTAGGACATTAGCCTTAGATAAATTGCAGAACGGATAGCAAGGGTAAGGTGATAGACAGTGATAAAGAAGGACATATCGGGTGGTGCAGAACTGTGGAGCGCTTTGTGAGTTTATAATAAATGTATATTGTACGCTGATGTGAATGGCAAACCAGTGCGATGACTGGCACAGGGAGGAACCATTGGTGTAGCGGCTGGACAGATATATGACCTTGGCTGCCACATTCTGGGTGGATTCGAGTTGAGAAAGTTTGATTACAGTGAGACCGATTAGTAGAGAGTTGCAGTAGTCCAGATGAAAACAAAGAAGAGTATCATTAAAAGTTTTTGTAGAGTCAAAGGTGAGAAAAGGTCAGATTCTGTAGATGTTTTTAAGGTGCAGGTGACATGAGCAAGTGAGCGATTCATAGAATCATAGAATGTTGGAATTGGAAGGGACCGCCAAGGTCATCGTGTCCAACCCCCTGCTTAATGCAGGATTCACTAGCCATCTCAGACAGATGTCTGTCCAGCCTGGTATAAGAGAGATGCCGTAAAGTGGCTACCAGGTACACATAAAATTGGCCTTTTTTATGCGCTAAACGCTCTCATTTTTCATATTTTTAGTGCAGTAATGCAGTTCAATTTCTGTGTTTCATTTTTGCATGTGTTAGCGCTGCAGTGTGCTGCCTTTTTTGCTTGACTGTATAGGAGTTGGTGACTCTAAGGTTCAGCACCTGTTCACACTTGATCTATGTTTGGATGTGACGGTCAGTTTTTTCAAATTGTATTGTCTAGCCTTCTCACCGAGCACTCCGCCTCCTAGTCACAAGTGTCTTAATTGCAGCAGGTCCAGTACCCCTCCACAGAGAAAGAGAATGTTAGTCTCATGAGAGGTTTTCATAGGTGCCCATTCACATGGAGACGTTTATTCTCAGCGAGGAAGGATAGCGCAGGACCTGGTATAAGAGAGATGCCGTAAAGTGGCTACCAGGTACACATAAAATTGGCCTTTTTTATGCGCTAAACGCTCTCATTTTTCATATTTTTAGTGCAGTAATGCAGTTCAATTTCTGTGTTTCATTTTTGCATGTGTTAGCGCTGCAGTGTGCTGCCTTTTTTGCTTGACTGTATAGGAGTTGGTGACTCTAAGGTTCAGCACCTGTTCACACTTGATCTATGTTTGGATGTGACGGTCAGTTTTTTCAAATTGTATTGTCTAGCCTTCTCACCGAGCACTCCGCCTCCTAGTCACAAGTGTCTTAATTGCAGCAGGTCCAGTACCCCTCCACAGAGAAAGAGAATGTTAGTCTCATGAGAGGTTTTCATAGGTGCCCATTCACATGGAGACGTTTATTCTCAGCGAGGAAGGATAGCGCAGGACCTGGTATAAGAGAGATGCCGTAAAGTGGCTACCAGGTACACATAAAATTGGCCTTTTTTATGCGCTAAACGCTCTCATTTTTCATATTTTTAGTGCAGTAATGCAGTTCAATTTCTGTGTTTCATTTTTGCATGTGTTAGCGCTGCAGTGTGCTGCCTTTTTTGCTTGACTGTATAGGAGTTGGTGACTCTAAGGTTCAGCACCTGTTCACACTTGATCTATGTTTGGATGTGACGGTCAGTTTTTTCAAATTGTATTGTCTAGCCTTCTCACCGAGCACTCCGCCTCCTAGTCACAAGTGTCATTATTGCAGCAGGTCCAGTACCCCTCCACAGAGAAAGAGAATGTTAGTCTCATGAGAGGTTTTCATAGGTGCCCATTCACATGGAGACGTTTATTCTCAGCGAGGAAGGATAGCGCAGGACCTGGTATAAGAGAGATGCCGTAAAGTGGCTACCAGGTACACATAAAATTGACCTTTTTTATGCGCTAAACGCTCTCATTTTTCATATTTTTAGTGCAGTAATGCAGTTCAATTTCTGTGTTTCATTTTTGCATGTGTTAGCGCTGCAGTGTGCTGCCTTTTTTGCTTGACTGTATAGGAGTTGGTGACTCTAAGGTTCAGCACCTGTTCACACTTGATCTATGTTTGGATGTGACGGTCAGTTTTTTCAAATTGTATTGTCTAGCCTTCTGACCGAGCACTCCGCCTCCTAGTCACAAATGTCTTAATTGCAGCAGGTCCAGTACCCCTCCACAGAGAAAGAGAATGTTAGTCTCATGAGAGGTTTTCATAGGTGCCCATTCACATGGAGACGTTTATTCTCAGCGAGGAAGGATAGCGCAGGACCTGGTATAAGAGAGATGCCGTAAAGTGGCTACCAGGTACACATAAAATTGGCCTTTTTTATGCGCTAAACGCTCTCATTTTTCATATTTTTAGTGCAGTAATGCAGTTCAATTTCTGTGTTTCATTTTTGCATGTGTTAGCGCTGCAGTGTGCTGCCTTTTTTGCTTGACAGCCTCTGTTTGAAGACATCCATTGGAGGAGAACTCACCACCTCTCGTGGCAGCCTGTTCCATTCTTTTGTGAGGGAGAGCCAGGGCCATAGTCATGGCTGAGACTATTTGCTTACACGCACCCTGGCCTCCTGCCACATGAAAACAGTGTCCCCCTTTTCAGCATACCTTCAGCTACATCATCTGCACCGTCAGGGTCCCATCTGAGCGGCCGAAGTTCTGCTGCTGGTGTTGTACAAATAGAGACAGAGTCCACCTTCAACTTTAAACAGATAACTTTACTGGTTTCTTCTCTCAGCACCTCCATGTCTTTTGCAGCATTAACATTAGGTTCCACACAGCATATTTCCATTGCCTTTTTACTTACAGCATCAACATTAGGTTCCACACAGCACATGTCCTTCACTTTCCCTGTGCTTTTCAATGTGTTCCCGGGACATCCCTTCCCTCTAGGTATCACAGCGTAATCCCTGTCCAGCCTCACTACCTTTAGGTTGTGAGGCTACATAAGAGCAGACAAACTTGGGAGCAGCAATAACCCTGACAAAGAGGGCTAGAGCCCTTGAAACGCGTTGGTTTGTTAGCTGCTCTAGCACACCTGCTCTCTCTGGCCCCGTAGCTTGGTGACGTCACCTGTAGCTCCGCCCACCTCTCCGACCGCTACCTCAGCGTTGCTTCCGGCCGGGGCACGCGAGCTTTCGCGGTCTTGTGGCTCTTGCTGCATCTATTGTTCTAACCCACCATCCTGTTACGGCGGCGGTACAGTGGCAACACAGATTCCTCGGAACCGCTCCTCTCTATACCAGCGAGACAGTGAGTACAGCCCAATTACATTTGCATGCATAAACCGTGATATATGAGTACTATTAACTGTCTCACTGGAGGAAGATTGATACTCATTTTTTATGCACGGGTAACTGTTTCTATTTAAAGTAACCTACTTCAAACACCACCTGACGGCAACTTACATACTCACCACCAACGAAGCCGTGCTTCACTCCTGACGTTATCAGTAGTAAGTATACTTAACGTTGTGAGAACTGGATCACAGACATTTAGAATCACACTTGTAAAAGGGTGTATATCCTTCTAAGCAGGAGGAACCGTTCAGCCTTGGAAAAAGCACTTTTAGCCATCACGACACCAGTAATAATTGTGGACACAAATTAGGTCCCCTACCGCATATTGTCATTCAGTACCTAAGTGAGTAGAAATTCTATATCTCACTATTCTACTATATTTATGAATTTGAGTAACATAAAAGCATCTGCTTTTTGTTTTCTCTCATCCTTTAAAAATATTCTACCAGCACCTATAAGGGTTTATCAAAAAGTCTACCTCATCATCAATGATGATCTAATGAGTAAGTGCTTTTTGAACTTATATCCACTTAACTACACACATTTATTTTTTATTTTTGCTTACACTGTGTTCCAAATTATTATGCAAATTGGATTTAAGTGTCTTAAAGATTTAATTGTTTTGTTTTTCAAATAAACTCGTGGATGGTATTGTGTCTCAGGGCTCAATGGATCACTGAAATCAATCTTAAACACATGTGATAATTAGTTTTCCCGGTGATTCTAATTAAAGGAAAACTACTCAAAAATGATGTTCCACATTATTATGCAGATCACAGGTTTCAAGCAATATGGGAAATAAAAAGGATCTCTCTGCTGCTGAAAAGCGTTAAATAGTGCAATGCCTTGGACAAGGTATGAAAAAATTAGATATTTCACGAAAACTTACGAGTGATCATCATACTCTGATGAGATTTGTGACTGAAACAGAGCACAGACAGAGTTCATGCAAATAAAGGCATAATGAGGAAGTTTTCTGGCAGACAAATTCATTGGATTAAGAGAGCAACTGCCAAAATACCATTGCAAAGCAGCAAACAGTTATTTGAAGCTGCTGGTGCGTCTGGAGTCCCTCGAACCTCAAGGTGTAGGATCCTTCAAAGGCTTGCTGTGGTGCATAAACCTACTATTTGGCCACCCTTAAACAGTGTTCACAAGCAGAAATGGTTGTATTGGGCCCAGACATACATGAAGACTAATTTTCAAACAGTCTTGTTTACTGATGAGTGTCGAGCAACTCTGGACGGTCCAGATGGATGGAGTAGTGGATGGTTGGTGGATGGCCACCATGTCCCAACAAGGCTGCGACGTCAGCAAGGAGGTGGAGGAGTCATGTTTTGGGCTGGAATCATGGGGAACCAACTGGTAGGGCCCTTTAAGGTTCCTGAAGGTGTGAAAATGACCTCAGAAAAGTAAATAGAGTTTCTGACTGATAACTTTCTTGCATGGTCTAAAAAGCAGAAATGTGCCTTCAGGAGCAAAACCATCTTCATGCATGACAATGAATACCCCTGAGTAATTGGCTGCTATGGGCATAAAAGGAGATAAACTCATGGTGTGGCCACCATCTTCCCCTGACCTCAACCCTATAGAGAACCTTTGGAGTATCATCAAACAAAAGATCTATGAGGGTGGGAGGCAGTTCACATCAAAACAGCAGCTCTGGGAGGCTATTCTGACTTCATGCAAAGAAATACAAGCAGAAACTCTCCATAAACTCACAAGTTCAATGGATGCAAGAATTGTGAAGGTGGTATCAATGAAGGGCTCCTAGGTTATCATGTAACTTGGCCTGTTAGAATGTTTTGGAGTTAAATAGCTTTTCTGTCCAGTGAATGTGACCTCCTAATGCTGCAAATTCCACAAATGAGCATTTTCAGTTCTTTAAAACATATCAAATGTTTAGAAATTCTACTGTGCATAATAATTTGGAACAGTGCATTTTGAGTTTTTATTCATTTTTGAGATTATACTGTTATCATTGGGAGGTTTCTTCAATAAAATTCGATGTATACTCTATTGGGTGATGACTTTTATTAGACTGACTGTCATTTGCACTGACCATTTAGGAAAATCCGAGAAAAATGTAATTTGCATAATAATTTGGAACATAGTGTATGTAATGTAGACAGCTCAGGTGAATGCTATATATATATTTTTTTACCAAGTATCTATACTACTTATCTAACAGGTCCACACAGAACCTGTTGTATTCACCAGCAGCATGCTACAGTAAGCAATTGTCTCTTCACCAGCAACTGCCTGTAGCGCCAGTGTTTCCTCTTTTTATCTTTAGAGATTATAGAAGTAGCCTCGACACATTTCCCTTCCATGATATGAGTTCATCAGGAGGCGAATGCAATATTCAGTGTCAGTGTATAAATGACATCAGACATGGACTAATTCTACATTTAGGAGTGATATTAAAGAGGAAAGGTGTATAATTAGGTGTCATTAGCATATATAAGGTACTGGAAACCAAATCTACTGATTGTTTTTCAATTAGAGGCAAAGTAGAGGAGGGGACCTGAGGAACCCCGACAGTCAGGGTAAGAATAGATGAAAAGCCCACAAAAGATACGGATAAGGAGTGGTCAGGGAAGTAGGAGGAGAACCAAGAGACAAAGGTGCTCTTGATGTGGAGCGCCCCCAGACGCAGGGCCGCGGGGTACTCAGTACCGGGCCTCTCTGTCTCAGTTCTGGGGTTGTCACAGTGGCTAGACCCGGTCCGTGACCCTGCTAAGGGGCGTCCAATTAAAGGTGTGATGAGGGTGCGTGGTGCAGGTCGCGATGAATAACGAGGACACAGGGTTGCAGTCTCTTTACCTCTTTACTGAAGGCTTCAGGATCCGCAATCCAAAGTACTGCTAACAGGGCTGGCTGAGACCGGCCGGTCCGAAGGCACATCCAGAGTTCCCTTTGCAGGTGGAAATCAGTGCCTACCTTCTAGCGCTTGTGTGTTGTAGTACCTCCCTGCTGAGCACCACGGGATAGTCCTCACAACTGTTGTGTCTGTTTCTGATGTTCTTCTCTCACAACTCGTATCTATTCTGATGTTCTTCTCCGTCCCCCAGATGATATGGATAGGACGCACCCATATGACGGGTAGGCCTGGAGTTCTTCCAGGACCCTAGTGTCGCCCCTCTCCCACAGTTGCCCCCTATGTCTTCTTAGGTGATTTTGGTGAGACAGCCAACCTAAAATTAACTGTCCTGCCGCTGTTTGAAGTATTGCTTGGAGCCTAATACTTCCTCGGCGTTCCGGACACCAGCTACGCGCCTCAGTAGGATGTTGCCTCGATCTTACGGCACAACTCCTACTGGCTTTATCTCCTTTTTGCTGCGATCTCGTTTCTCACTTCTCCACAGTAAACCTCGCTTCTTTTCCTTTCTTAGGATGCCACCGCATTCGAGTGCAGGCGCGGCTCCATAATGTTCTGTTCTGTTCGCTAGGCCACTGTCAGGATCCCACCCCTGACAGAGACCCCCCTGAATCTTCCCCCGCAACACCCTCTGCCACAGGATGTTGCCTGGATCCAACCCAGTCAGCTTCTGACTAACTTCCTATCCAGCCCCCAGTTTTACCAGATTGTGAGGAGTGGCCTAATACATAGCACCCTTTGCTCCCCCTGGTGGCCAGAATGTGAAGTGTAAAGTGTAACTGTGATACCTGGTCAGGTGAACTCCTTAAGTGCCATCAGACGTACCATCACTCCCATTAGAGGCAGAGCTTCAGTACTGCAACGACCAGGACTCTGGGGCGCTGCAGATGCCTATAGAGCATAGCATAGTGAAGAGGAGCTGTAATCTACAGTGTCAAATGCTGCAGAGATCCAGGAGAATCAGCAGGGAGTGCTGACCATTAGGCCGGTGTCACGCTCAGCGTAGGGAAATACGGTCCGTATTTTACATGCGTAACACGCAAAAATGTTTCCAAAATAGTGATCCGTATGTCATCCGTAGGCAGGGTGTGGCAGCATATTTTACGCATGTCATCCTCCGTATGTAATCCGTATGGCATCCGTACAGCGAGATTTTCTCGCCGGCTTGCAAAATGGACAGAGAATGGATCCATGGGCTCAAATATTCATGAAAACATATATACAGTATATATATACACTGTGTTCCAAATTATTATGCAAATAATATTTCCTCATATTTTCTCTAAATTACCTATCTGAATTGCAGTCATTGTTATTTTCCAGTCATCTACTATTCTAGTATAATTGCAATGTTTTGGAAAAAAACTGCCTATGAAAACAGAATCTTTTTAAAAAAAATAAACACTCAAAATGCATGTTCCAAATTATTATGCACAGCATTTTTTAATTTTGAACAAAAAAATGGTCAATTGTGAAGTTATAAGCATTATCAGCTTATTACAAAATGAAATCAAACAGTTTTCAAGTGAAAACTTTATTCTAGGTGATGTTACATTTGTACGTAGGACCCCTTGTTCAAAAGAAGCTTCTGAACTCTCTCGTCCATTGAATTTGTCAGTTTTTGGATGGTTTCTGCTTCAATTGTTTTGCATGTGGACAGAATCCCCTCCCAGAGCTGTTGCTTAGATGTGAACTGCCTCCCGCCATCATAGACACTCCTTTTGATGATGCTCCAGAGGTTCTCAATGGGGTTGAGGTCAGGGGAAGATGGTGGCCACACCATAAGTTTGTCCTCTTTTATGCCCATAGCAGCCAGAGATGCAGATGTGTTTTTTGCAGCATGAGACGGTGCATTATCATGCATGAAAATGATCTTGCTGCGGAAAGCACGGTTCTTCCTCTTGAACCATGGCAGGAAGTGTTGTTTTAGAAACTCCATATAGTTTATGGAGTTCATCTTTACCCCTTCAGGGATCATAAAGGGGCCGACAATCTCTCTCCCCATGATTCCAGCCCAAAACATTACTCCACCTCCTTCTTGTTGGTGCCTTAGCCGTGTTTTCATGGGGTGTCCATCCTCCACTCCATCCATCTGGACCATCGAGCGTTGCACGGCACTCATCGGTGAACAAAACAGTTTGGAAGTCAGTCTTCATGTATCGTTTGGCCCACTGGAGCCGTTTCTGCTTGTTGCAGTGGATAGAGGTGGTCGACAGGATGGCTTACGCACAGCTGCAAACCTCTGAAGGACCCTGCATCTTGTTGTTCTGGGGACGTTGGAGGCACCAGCAGCTTCAAAAGCTTGTCTGCTGCTATGACAAGGCATTTTTGCAGCTGCTCTTTTAACCTTACGCAATTGCCTGTTGGAAAGAGTCCTCAATTTTTCCTTATCAGCACGCACATGTGTGTGCTGCGAATCAGCTACATACTTCTTGATTGTGCAATGATCACGATGAAGTGTCTTGGCAATGTTGATTGTAGTCATGCCTTGACCTAAATACTCCACGATTTGTTGCTTCTTAGCAGCCGACACATCCTTTTTCTTTCCCATTTTGGCCAAAAATGTAGGCTGCTTAATAATGTGGAACAGCCTTCTTAAGTAGTCTTGCCTTTATTTGGACACACCTGCCAAACTAATTTGCATCTGCAATTGCTTTCAGTGATATAAAGAGCCCTGACACACATCACCATCAATGAGTTTAAATGACAAACAAAAAAATTCTAACCTTATCACTCCTAAACTCTATGTGCATAATAATTTGGAACACAGTGTATATATGTGAGACACATATATATACATAAATTTATATTTCATACAGCGCTAGATAGCATAAAAGACGGTAATTCAATTGCCGGCTTTTGCTATCTCCTTCCCAAACCCGACATGATATGAAACATGGTTTACATACAGTAACCCTTTTTATATGAAAAGAAAAAACATTATATTTCAGCTCACCCGCATAACAGAATTTTCCATAGTCCAAGTGTAATCCGAGCAAGGAAAGCGTCTCTGTCCAACGCTGCAGTTTATGAGCAAAAGAAAAGAAAAAAATCCAGCTCCAGCAGTAAAATTGATAGAAATTTTATTCGAACATCTTTAAAAATTGGAAAGCTGCTTACAAAAAATATGGATCACAAAATAAGGATGGAAACAACCATCAGATCGCTGGACGCGTTTCGAGCGCTGGAAGCGCTCTTAAACTTCAGCATCAAGTTTAAGAGCGCTGAAGTTTAAGAGCGCTTCCAGTGCTCGAAACGCATCCAGCGATCTGATGGTTGTTTCCATCCTTATTTTGTGATCCATATTTTTTGTAAGCAGCTTTCCAATTTTTAAAGATGTTCGAATAAAATTTCTATCAATTTTACTCCTGGAGCTGGATTTTTTTCTTTTCTTTTGCTCATAAACCTTTTTATATCCCTTTTTTTTGCATATTCCTCACTACTAATGTTAGTAGTGTGTATGTGCAAAATTTGGGGGCTCTAGCTGTTAAAATAAAAGGTTAAATCGCGGAAAAAACTGGCATGGGCTCCCGCGCAATTTTATCCGCCAGAGAGGGAAAGCCAGTGACTGAAGGCAGATATTAATAGCCTAGGGAGGTAACATGGTTATAGGACCCCCCTGGCTAAAAACCTCTGCCCCCAGCCACCCCAGAAAAGGCACATCTGTAAGATGGGCCTATTCTGGCACTTAGCCTCTCTCTTCCCACTCCCCTGTAGCAGAGGGATATGGGGTAATAAAGGGTTAATGCCACCTTGCTGGTGTAAGGTGACATTAAGCCAGGTTAATAATGGAGAGGTGTCAATAAGACACCTATCCATTATTAATCCAATAGTAGTAAATGGTTAATAAAACACACACACATTAGGAAAAAAGTATTTTAATGAAATAAAGACACAGGGTGTTGTAATAGTTTATTATACTCTTAATCCAAATGACGACCCTCGTTCTGTAAAAAAGGAAAAATAAAACAACAACAATATCCCATACCTTTCCGGCGCTCAGTCATGTCCCACAATGTGAATCCATCTGAAGGGGTTAAATAATTTTACAGCCAGGAGCCTGCTAATGCAGCCACCCCTGCCTGTAAACACTGGGGAATGAATGGGAAGAAGGGGAACATAGCTACCTAGACTTGCGGTGCTGCGCCCCCTGCTGGCATAACCTCATATGAACTCGAGCGTGAGAAAATATTCAGAAAAATTCCCACGCTCGAGTTCATATGAGGTTATGCCAGCAGGGGATGCAGCACCGCAAGTCTAGGTAGCTATGTTCCCCTTCTTTCCATTCATTCCTCAGTGTTTACAGGTGTCAGGACTCTGAACATTTTTTTTACCTTTTGTGCATTACTGCCCTTTTCCAAGATGGTGTCTTTGGTCTCATGTGCACTGTGTCTTCCTGCTATAAAACTCCACCCCAGCCTTCAGTCTGTGCTAGAGTATTCTGCCTTGCATCCAGCTCCTGACCTCTGGTGACTCCCTGGCTATAAACCTGCTCCTGTGAACCTGTGTGGAGATCCTGCTACTCTGCTCTGAGTTCCTGCTGCATACACCAGTTCCTGTAATCCTCCTTTATCTGCTGCTCATGTTTACTTCCATCTGCATTTGCTGGACATGTAAGCGTTTGCTGCTCTGCAAAAACCTGAGACTATTAACCAGGCCTCCCTGGTTGAGCTAAGATATTATTTGAACTGCCTTATAAGCATGTCTATCTGTGTTTTGGACTAAGCAAGGACTTATTCGTGTCAAGTATCCTCAAGAATAATTGTGCTTCATAGACTTTCTGCGTGATTGCATTTTCCTCTGAAGTTTCCTATAGGCTGCTGAGCTGCATTTGATATTTGTACCAAGTGTTGTGGACTTGAGTTTCTCTCTGCACCTGTTTGAATCACCGTGTGATAATATAGACTTTACCACTTATAAAACTGTGTCCTGTAGTTGTCTTGTTCCACGCAAAGAGTCTCCTGAGTTATCCTCTATAATTATTACAACAGGCAGGGTTGGCTGCATTAGCAGGCTCCTGGCTGTAAAATTATTTAACCCCTTCAGATGGATTTACATCGTGAGACATGACTGAGCGCCGGAAAGGTATGGGATATTGTTGTTTTTTTTATTTTTCCTTTTTTACAGAACGAGGGTCGTCATTTGGATTAAGAGTATAATAAACTATTACGATACCCTGTGTCTTTATTTCATTAAAATACTTTTTACCTAATGTGTGTGTGTTTAATTAGCCATTTACTACTATTGGATTAATAATGGATAGGTGTCTTATTGACACCTCTCCATTATTAACCTGGCTTAATATCACCTTACAATAGCAAGGTGTCATTAACCCTTTATTACCCCATATCCCATCACTACAGGGGAGTTGGAAGAGAGTGGCCAAGTGTCAGAATAGGTGCATCTTTCAGATGTGCCTTTTCTGGGGTGGCTGGGGGCAGATGTTTTTAGCCAGGGTGGGTCCTATAACCATGGTACCTCCCTAGGTTATTAATATCTGCCCTCAGTCACTGGCTTTCCCACTCTGGCAGAGAAAATTGTGCAGGAGCCCACGCCAGATTTTTCAGCGATTTAACCCTTTATTTTAACAGTTAGAGCCCCCAAATTTTGCACACACACACTACTAACATTAGTAGTGAGGAATATGCAAAAAAAAAAGGGATATGAAATGGTTTACTGTATGTAAACCATGTCTCATATCATGTCGGGTTTGGGAAGGAGAAAGCAAAAGCCGGCAATTGAATTACCGGCTTTTCTGCTATCTAGCGCTGTATGAAATATATATATATATATATATATATATATATATATATATATATATATATATGTGTGTGTGTGTCTCACTGACATATATATATATCTCCCTGTACTATGTGTAGACATTTATTTAATCTATTCTATTCTAACCTGTCAGTGTGATTTTACTGTACACCGCACTGAATTGCCGGCTTTTCTATAGAACACCGCTGAGTATTTCTCGCAAGTCACACTGTTGGTCCGTGTGTAATCCGTATTTTTCTTGCCCCCACAGACTTTCTTTGGCGGATTTTTTGCGCAATACGCTGACAAACGCAGCATGCTGCGATTTTCTACACCCGTAAAATACGGCTGAGAAATATATGGCAGATAGGAGCTGCCCCATAGAGAATCATTGATCCATGTGCAATGCGTAGTTTTTGCGCCTCTCATACGCCCATAAAACTCTCTATTGTGACGCCGGCCTTAGATTTAGCAGTAAGTAAATTGTTAGAGACTTTATTAAGGGCAGATTTTGTAAAGTCTAAGGAGTGGAAACCGGATTGTCAAAAGTCAAGAAGAAAGTGAGCTGAGAAATAGTGGATCCAGGAGTTTAGAGATGGAGGGACATTAGAGACCATTCTGTAGTTAGCAAGGATGGACAAGGGATGGCTTTAGTAAAGGAGTTATGACGGTGTGTTTGAAGGAGGAGGGAAAGATACCAGAAGAAAGAAAGATTTTAAGTATTTTAGTAAGGTGGGCATTGACAGCCAGGGTGAAGGTGATGTGAGGGAATAGGGTCACTGGTGCAGTTTGCAGGGAGAAAAAAAGCGAAGAGCCTGCTAACTTCTTATTCTGTGACAGGTTCAATAAAAACAAAATCAGGTTGGTAACCCTGTGGGGTATATTTATCAAAGTAGAGAAGTTTTTTGCTTTATTACCTGCCTATGATTTTGTTAGTGGTTTCTGTATTCACGGTAGGTGTTTTTTTTTCAGTTTTTTTTAAACTGCCGATGTTTTGCTGCAATTAATTGAAAAAAAAAAACTGCTCAAACATATAACAATAAATTAAATTGACAGCTTTTTGAGAAAGGATTTATTCAATTAAATTAGGGCTGTGAACATTCATCAGCTCCATATTTTGCTGCCTTAATTAACAATATGGTTTTACTAAATGAATTAGCTGTTTTGGAGTCTTCATACAGTATGGAAGATTTCATAAACCTGCCCAGAGTGTTGAATGACGTATTTCAACCCTATCCGACGTACTTGCTTTATTCATTGCTGTTTAATTGTCCGACAATGGCATTTAAAGGGGTTGTCCACTGTACAGTACTCAGACAGCTTCATCTCAATCCTTATGTTTCCACCAAGTGATACAACAACATTTATACTCATCTCCAGTGCCTGCACCATTACAGCGTTGTTGGCACTCGTTGCCTCGGGGCTCATATCACATTGTTATGCTTCTTCTGCTGCCAATCAGTGCTGGCTTCACTCCCCTCTACTTCAAACAAATTAGACATCCAGACGAAGTTAGAGAGCAGCCTCAAAAAAATGGGTGGAACAGCCTGTCACGAGAGGTGGTGACTTGAGTACTCCTTCAATGGAAGTCTTCGAACAGAGCCAGGTTTGGTTTAGTTAAATGGTTTAGTGAATTCTGCATTGAGCAGGGGGTTGGACACGATGACCCTTGAGGTTTATGATTTTAATTGTCATTGTTTTATTTCCCTAAAAAATTACAATAAAAAGTTTTCCTAACATTGTATGTACCTCAATGGTTTCAATAAAAATGCCAAAAAACAAGCCATCATCCAGCTTCATTGAGGGTAAAGAGGAAAATGGGTAACAGGTCTCAGAAAGTGGTGACACCGCTTAATAAAAAAGTCAGGTACTGCTGTAATTGTACTGTCGGCAGGTTTTTCTAAACAAAAACTTTCCCCTCATAAAACAAGCTCTCACACTTCTATGGTGAAAAAAACTTATGTTGCTTTAAAGAAGAGGAGAAAAGAACCAAATATGGAAAATGAACATGAAGAAGTTAAGGAGGCTAAAATGCTGTAGTCATGTGGTAAAGATGCAATTTTTCAGGAAAACTTCAAAGTGACTTTGAAAAATGCATTTACAAGATGTCACAATTGTGTGAAGGTAAAAGAAAAAACTGCACAGTAATCTTCCCGTAGTTAGAACTTTCCATGTAGCCGGGCAGAGAAAGATATGAAGTCACAACTGGTGTAAAAACGATACTGAACATTAAAGCTTCCAACAGCTAATGAGCTATAAAATGATTGCTCTGCTAATAGAACTATTTATAAAGCACTACCCCACCACGCCGAGTGCTTCAGAGCACGCACCAGAGCAGCAAGTGAAAGCTATATCAATCAAAATGCCTAAATCGGCCACAACATTAAAACCACCTGCCAAATATTGTGGTGGTCCCCCTCGTGCTCCTAAAACAGCATTGAACTCCCCAAGGTCTGACATTCTTTTAAAGAGGTGGTCTACATTCATTAATTTTTGCCCACAGGCTCCGTAATGTGTATAATAACAAACTTAGCTTTACCTAGGGCTCCCATGAACATTAGACTAATGTTGGCTGAACCCGCCTATATTGATGGGTTTGGCCAACAATCTAACGTGTATAGGGATGCTGGCCAACTGAGGGTGGGGGAGATGTCGATCAAGCACGTCTGATCTCAAAGTGTCAGTCACTTTTTTCTTTCAGAGATAAGCCTAGGGCAGAGATGTCTGTTGGTGGCGCTTTCATAGAATGCAGAGGAACGCTCGATCGAGCGAACTCATCTGTGCATGAGGGAGTCGGCTGAGATGACTGTTGGCCGAACAGTTGTTCTGTCAATAACCATCTAATGTGTATGGGGCCTTAACCCTCCCAGTGCTGCCTCTCCACTGCTGCATAGTTTGTTGATAGGCTGAAGTGGTGACGTCACATGGACAGCAGTCCAACCTATGACGGAGCTCAGCTGCTCTGCTGATTTATATGGCATGAGACACTAGGCCCAATGATTGACTATAGCATTTCCAATGTGATGTCACCGCTGCTGTCAATCAATAGAAACCCGAGAACAGGCAGAAAGGAGGAGCAAGATCCAGGGAGGGTTTGTGGTAACACATCAATGTTTAGCCATTTTGTTATACTATTCCTAAACCTGTAAGATTAACCCCTTTACTCCCGAGGGTGGTTTGCATGTTAATCACCAAGCTAATTTTTACAATTCTGACCACTGTCCCATTAAGAGGTAATAACTCTGGATCCCGGTGATTCTGACATTGTTTTTTGAAGACATACTGTACATCTTGCTAGTGGTAAAATTTCTTCGATAAGACTTGCAATTATTTGTGAAAAAAACGGAAATTTGTCGAAAATTTTGAAAATTTCGCAATTTTCCAACTTTGAATATTTATGCCCTTAAATTGCAGAGATATGTCTCGCAAAATACTTAATAAGTAACATTTCCCACATCTCTATTTTACATCAGCACAATTTTGGAACCAACATTTTTCTTTGTTAGGGAGTTATAAGGGTTAAAAGCTAAACAGCGACTTCTCATTTTTACAATACAATTTTATTTAGGGACCACCTCACATTTCAAGTCACTTTGAGGGGTCTATATGATAGAAAATACCCAAAAGTGACACTATTCTAAAAACTGCACCCCTCAAGGTGCTCAAAACCAACCGCATTCAATATGTTTATTAATAGTGATGAGCGAGTATACTGTGCTCTTTGCTCGGATTTTCCCAAGCATGCTCGGGTGGTCTCTGAGTATTTGTAACTGCTCGGAGATTTAGTTTTCATTGCAGCAGCTGAATGATTTACAGCTATTACCCAGCCTGAGTACATGTGGGGGTTGCCTGGTTGCTTGGGAACCCTCACATGTAATCAAGCAGGCTAGTAGCTGTAAATCATTCTACCTGTGAGATCTTCATGACCCCTCCTTCTTTCTCACACGTCACTAGGGCTAAATAGCCAGAACGGAAAACATGTGAAATAACAAGTGCAAAAAAATACATATAAAAAGATTAAAATCCATAGCACAATATAACCAGATATTTACAGAAGTTGAACATCTAAACTTATTACAAAAAAACAGACATATCAATTTTTTCGTTGAAACCAAGTGAGCCTGACGCATCCGCGCGCAGGATCCAGTTGGCTTCCTGTCTTCCTGTCTTTCTCGACATGTATCAGACTGCACTCAGATGACATCAGAGTGCAGTCCAATGTTTTTCATGCATTCATTGACTTGAATGGGTGCGCGCTCTGCAAGGTACGCTGCCAATCGCAGCATGCTTCAATTTTCTTCTCATGTCGAATCGGCATAAGAAACAATTTGCAGATCTGTCCTGCCTCATTGAATAACACTGGTCAGAGGGCAATGCAAGATTTTTTCGTATTTATTTTACACCCGTGTGAGAAACTTATTACAAAAAAACAGACATATCAATTTTTTCGTTGAAACCAGGTGGGCCTGACGCATCCGCGCGCAGGATCCACTTGGCTTCCTGTCTAAGCAAGATATGATGAAGGTCTCCTCCCTGCTGAGGTAAGGAAACTTTTTCCAAACCTGCAAAACATAATACTTGTGAATTCCCTGCATGTTCTTCTTTTATATGTTTAATAAGGCGGGGTACCCCTTTACCCATGCGTATTGAGTTAAAATGTTCTCTAATACGCACGAATAATGGGCGAATTGTTTTCCCCACATAAAAAAATCCACATGGACAGAACATAACATAAACGACATGCGTAGTTCTGCATGAAATGAAAGAACGCACAGTGTGAACTATCGGACCTACTTTAATAAATTTACCTGTCAAGTGGAAGCTGCAAAAATTGCAGTGTCCACACTTGTAATTACCATTAGGACTTCCAGACTCTAACCAATTATTGTGTGGGGATGTAATCCTATTACGTACCAGACAATCCCTAATGTTCTTACTGCGAGGGCAAGCAAACAACGGACCTCTTTCTGCTATCTCTTTTAAATCAGAATCTTGACCCAGAATCTGCCAATTTTTTCTAATCGCGGTTCTAATTTGTCTATCCATTGGACCAAATTTAAAACAAAAAACGAACTTTTTCTGTTCTTTTTCTTTTTTCTTTTTATAAACAGTAGTCTCTGTCGCTTTTTTTAGGGCTTCATCAAGGACTATTTGAGGATAACCTCTCTTTTCGAACCTACGATATAATTCCTCAGATTGTTTTTGAAAACCTATCTCGCTATTATTTATTCTTTTAACCCTTAAAAACTGGCTATATGGTAAAGCCAGTTTAGTGTATGAAGGATGGGCACTGTCGAAATGTAAAAGGGAATTTGATGCAAATGGTTTACGATATACTTCAGTTTTTAATCCCTCAGGGTCAACCTTTAAGTTCACATCCAGGAAAATCAATTCGGCTCCCCCAAAATTAGAGGTGAATTTCATGTTCATGTTATTCGATTGCCCCAGATATTCCACAAATTGTGTAAAGGACGTGTGGTCCCCGTCCCACACCATGAACATGTCATCCACGAAGCGCACGTAAAATTTAATATGCCCCAAATACGGGTTACTAGAGGAATAGATGTAACGTTTCAATGCAAAATTGGCTGGAATTGAGATCGAATGCCATGTCGCGTTTGGAGAGCCCCTGATGTGTCTAAACAGTGGAAACCCCCCACAAGTGACACCATTTTGGAAATTACACCCCCCCAAGGAACTTATTTAGATGTGTAATGAGCACTGTAAACCCCCAAGTGCTTCACAGAAGTTTATAACGTAGAGCCGTAAAAATAAAAAATCATAGTTTTTCCACAAAAGTTATATTTTTGCCCCCAATTTTTTATTTTACCAAGGGTAACAGGAGAAATTGGACTACAAAAGTTTTTGTGCAATTTGTCCTGAGTACGCTGATACCCCATATGTAGGGGTAAACCCCTGTTTGGGCGCACGGGAGAGCTCAGAAGGGAAGGAGAACCAGATTTTACTGTTATTGTTTGCAGTGCCATGACCCACTGGGATAGCCGATGAGGTGCCAAAACAGCAGAACCCCCCATAAGTGACCCCATTTTACGAACTACACCTCTCAATGAATTCATCTAGGGGTGTAGTGATCATATTGAGACCATGGGTGTCTCAGAATTTGATACCATTGGGCAGTGAGAACAAAATAACTACATTTTTACCACCAAAATTTTGTTTTAGCAAAACATTTTACATTTTCACACAAGAAGTGGGTAAAAATGGCAAGAAAATTTGTCCTACAATTTCTAATGAAAGTGGCAATACCCCATATGTGGCTGTACAGTGCTACTTAGCCATTCCGAGAGACTCGGGAGGAACGGAGCGCTTTTTGCCTATTCAAGTGAATGGGTCTGTGCACATGTCAGCGTGTTTCCACGGACACATTTTTTAATGTCAGCACTAGTGTTGAGCATTCCGATGCTGCAAGTATCGGGTATCGGCCGATACTTGCTGTATCGGAATTTCCGATACCGAGATCCGATATTTTTGTAATATCGGATATCGGTATCGAAACAACATTAATGTAAAAAGGTGTAAAAGAAAGAATTAAAATAAAAAAAATCGCTATACTCACCTGTCCGACGCAGCCGGGACCTCGGCGATTGTAAGCGGCAGCGTTGTTTCTTTAAAATTCGCGCTTTTACTTGCTTACGTGAATTCCCGGCTTCTGATTGGTCAGGGCGGCCATGTTGCCGGGACTCGGACCAATCACAGCAAGCCGTGACGAAATTACGTCACGGCTTGCTGTGATTGGTCCGCGTCCCGGCAACATGGCCGCCATTAACCAATCACAAGCCGTGACGTCACGGGAGGCTGGACACGCGCTTATTTTGAAAAGCGCGCGTGTCCAGCCTCCCGTGACGTCACGGCTTGTGATTGGTCACGGCGCCATATTGCCGGGATGCGGACCAATCACAGCAAGCCGTGACGAAATTACGTCACGGCTTGCTGTGATTGGTCCGCGTCCCAGGAACATGGCCGCCATTAACCAATCACAAGCCGTGACGTCACGGGAGGCTGGACACGCGCTTATTTTGAAAAGCGCGCGTGTCCAGCCTCCCGTGACGTCACGGCTTGTGATTGGTCACGGCGCCATATTGCCGGGACGCGGACCAATCACAGCAAGCCGTGACGTAATTTCGTCACGGCTTGCTGTGATTGGTCCGAGTCCCGGCAACATGGCCGCCCTGACCAATCAGAAGCCGGGAATTCACGTAAGCAAGTAAAAGCGCGAATTTTAAAGAAACAACGCTGCCGCTTACAATCGCCGAGGTCCCGGCTGCGTCGGACAGGTGAGTATAGCGATATTTTTTATTTTAATTCTTTATTTTACACATTTATATGGTTCCCAGGGCCTGAAGGAGAGTTTCCTCTCCTTCAGACCCTGGGAACCATCAGGAATACCGTCCGATACCTGAGTCCCATTGACTTGTATTGGTATCGGGTATCGGTATCGGATTGGATCCGATATTTTGCCGGTATCGGCCGATACTTTCCGATACCGATACTTTCAAGTATCGGACGGTATCGCTCAACACTAGTCAGCACGGGCCATAAAACATCCAGCACATGTGCATACACATAACACACATGGATGTCATCCATGTGACATGCATCGGCGCCGGGGAAGAAGCATTACAGTAAGCACTGTTCCCCAGTGCCGGGTGCTGAACATGAATCTCCTCATTCTTCCCTGCTCTACCAGCGATCAGCGCGAGCAGGGGAGAATGATGAGAGTAACATTTAAGTAATAACAGAGACAACAGGCGGCAGCTGATGGAACCATTACTCACATCAGCCTACCCCTGCTGCTGCTAATAACAGTGACAGTATGAGCGGCGAATGGGACTATTCATTTGCTGATCCTGTGCTATAAATAAATACGATAATTAAAAAAACTGCGTGGGTTTCACCCCCTAATTTTGATAACCAACCAGACAAAACTTACAGCTGGGGGCTGCAACCCTCAGCTGTCAGCTTCAGCAAGGTTGGATATCAAGAATGGAGGGGTCCCCACGCCATATTTTTTAATTGTTGAAATAAATAATTTTTAAAATCGGCGTGGCCCCCCCCCCCATTTTTGACAACCAGCCTTTCTAAAGCTAACAGCTGGGGGCTCAGGCTGGTAAGGGGCCATGGATATTTACCCCCCAGCCTAAAAATAGCAGCCCACAGCTGCCCAGAAAAGGCACATCTATTAGATGTGCCAATTCTGGCGCTTTGCCCGTCTCTTCCCACTTGCCCTGTAGTGGTGGCAAGTGTGGTAATAGTTTTCGGTTGATGTCACTGGTAACATCAAGCCCACTGCTTAGTTATGGAGAAGCGTCTATAAGACACCTATCCATTACTAATCCTATAATAATTTTTTATTTATTTAAATAATTAAAAAATATGGCGTGGGGACCCCTCTATTGTTGATATCCAACCTAGATAAAGCTGACAACTGAGGGTTTTGACTGGCTGGTTATCAAAAATAGGGGGGGACCCATGCCGTTTTTTTTTAATTACCGTATTTATTTATAGTGGAGGAACGGCAGATGAACACTCCCATCCACCGCTCCTGCTGTCACTGTTATTAGTAGCAGCAGGGGTAGGTTGATGGGAGTAATTGTCCCATCAGTTGCCGCCTGCTGTCTCTTTTATTACTTAAATGTAACTCTCATCATTCTACCCTGCTCGCGCCGATTGTTGGCAGAGCAGGGGAAAATGATGAGAGCCATGTTCAGCACCCGCCGTCGGGGAACAGTGCTTACTGTAGCTCTTCTTCCCTGGTGCCCATCCTTGTGGTATTGATGCGGCACATGCATGCCACACGCATTACACACAAGGACACTGACATCTCTGGTACCGGAAATATCAGGATGTGTGAAAGAGACCTTATAGCGGGTTTTTATGTTTGGCTACTGTCACACACTAAAAGACGGCTTTTATTGCAAAAAATAGTTTTTGCATCACCATATTTTGAGAGCTATAATTTTTTCATATTTCAGCCGACAGAGCCATGTGAGGTCTTGTTTTTTGCAGGACGAGTTGATGTTTTTCTTGGTAACATTTTTGGGCACATGACATTTGGATCGCTTTCTACTCCAATTTTTGGGAGGCAGAATGAACAAAAACCAGCAATTCATGAATTTCTTTTTTTTTTTTTGGGGGGGGGTGGGTTTATACCATTCCATGTGTGGTAAAATTGATAAGGCAGTTTTATTCTTTGGGTCAGTACGATTACAGCAATACCTCATTTATATCTTTTTTTTATGTTTTGGCGCTCTTATACAATAAAAACTATTTTATATAAAAAAAATAATTGTTTTTGCATCCCTTTATTCTAAGAGCTGAAACTTTTTTATTTTTCTGCTGATGGTGCTGTATAGGGGCTTGTTTTTTTGCGGGACAGGATGGCGTCTTCCGCGGTACCATGGTTATTTAAATCCGCCCTTTTGATTGCGTGTTATTCCACTTTTTGTTCGACGGTATGATGATAAAGCATTGTTTTTTGCCTTGTTATTTTTTTAGGGTGTTCACTTAAGGGGTTAACTAGTGGTATAGTTTTATACGTCGGGTCGTTGCAGATGTGGTGATACCAAATATGTGTACTTTTATTGTTTAGATTTGTTTTTTCATTAAAATATTTATTTAGAGATAGAATAAATATTTATTTTTATTTTTTTAAATATTTTTACAATTATTTTAAAAAACATTTTTTACTTTTTTCTAACCTTTTTACTTTGTCCCACTATGGGACAATCATTTTTTGCAGGCTGACCGCTTCTATAGTTTGCAGATGAAGCAGCATCTGCATGCTATAGAAGCTGTCAGCGCTGCATTGACAGGGAGACTTGGTGATGATGCACTGCGCATGATCACCACGTTTCCTAGCTCTGGTGACCCGGATGTTGACATGACATGTCACCATGGCAACGATCGGGACCCCGTGTCACGCCGCGGGGTCTCCGATGCAAAGGCAGAGGGGCTGTCAGCCCCTGCGTCGGCTTCCGGAATGCTGCAATCGTGTTCGATTGCAGTATTTCAGGTGTTATAGTGCCGGGAGCGGTCTGTGACCGCTCCTGGCACCTTGTGCCGGGTACCAGCTGTCAGAATCTGACGCCCGGCGGCGATCGGCCGCGCTATCCCTGTGATGGTGGCTGATCGCTGAGACGTACTATTCCGTCCATGGTCAAATTGGACCGGATCACATGGATGGAATAGTACGTCTGATGTCAGAAAGGGGTTAAAACGTAATCGTTGTATTCATTTTTATTTCATAAATCAATAGTACGCATGAAAATAATAAACTTCGTAATACATCTCATCAGAGAAATCTGCTTCTTTCTCCACTAGGACTGATCATTCATTTTCAAAATTCTCAATACTTAGGTAAAATCTGCATTTAGTGAAGACAGACTTTCCTATTACTGAGATAGAAGATGGCAGCTGCTATTGATGAGATTCTGTGTGACCCCCAGAATGCTGCGATCGATAGCAATCATAGCATTTCGAAGTCAGAAAGAGGGAGGGGGCTCCCTCTCCCCTCAGAATGGCGCCATTGCGATGTCATTGTGGGGGGCCAATCGATGTCATGGTGATGTCATCATAATGATGACATTAGGGTCACCAGGGCCAGCAAGCTAGTTAGAGCAGAGTATGGTCTGACAAGCTTGTATCGATGCAGCACAGACAGTTTATAAAGCTTTGCAATGCTCGTGCATTGCAATGGTTTATAACAGCGATCAGACTACAAAAAGTGAAAGTCATTTAGAGGGACTAAGTAAAAAAGAAAAAAAAATTACAAAATAATAATAATTAAAAAATATATATTATACCCATCAATAAATACTAAAAAAAAAGTGCCCATAATTGGTATCATCGCGTCCGGAACGACCCGACCTATATAATTATTCCTGAATTTCTGGTTTTTGTTTGTTTTGCCTTTTAAAATTCAGAATAGAAAGTGATAAAAAAACGACATGTGCCCGAAAATGGTACCAATAAAAACGTCAACTCATCCCACAAAAAAACAAGCCATCACATGACTGTCAGCAGAAATATGGAAAAATTAATAGCTCTCAAAATACGGAGATGCAAAAACTATTTTTTTCTAGTTTTTCCCACAAAAAAAAGTGTCTTTAAGGCTAGTTTCACACTAGCATTTTGAGGAGCTGCGGAGGGCTGCGGACTTCCTCCGTGAAGCCCCGCCCTCGGCAGCACCTCTGCCGCTAGCTCCGCCTACTGCGTCGTTTTGACGATGCGGAAAAAAAAGAAATTGTTACAAGCTGCGTTCTACGCTGGTCGCCGCATCGTCAAAACGACGCATGCGGAAGCATCCGCATACAGCGGCACGACCTGCGTACCTAATGTTAAAGATAGGTACGTAGGCCGCATGCCGGCCGCATGCAGAAGTAGGTGGAGCTAGAGGCGGAGGTGCGGCCGAGAGCGGGGCTTCACGGAGGAAGTCCTCCGCAGCTCCTCCAAACGCTAATGTGAAACCGGCCTTAGTGTGTGATAGCAGCCAAACATGAAAAAACTCATATAAATCTGGTATTGCTGTAATTACACTGACCTGAAGAATAAAGTTATCTAATTACTGATACTGCATGAGAAACGGCGTACAAAATAAATAAAACCAAATCTTCACCTGCTGTTGATTTATTCATTCTACCTCCCAAAGATCGCAGTAAAGCTCGGCTCACATTTATCCTGCTCTCTATGCTGAACGCTTACTCTCGGGTTTCCGTGTAAATCTCTGAAATACATGATTCAGACGGAACCCCCGGCGGAAGATATCCTATAATGAGACAGATGGAGACTCTTTGGACGTTGCATGGCCTATGATCCGGAGGCGTCCATCTTTTTAGGTGTACATAAAAGCACGGTCCACCACAGTATTGTGCACCTCTGAAAAGAAGGAAACTGCTGAACAGAGGCCAGTTGGAGTCCAGAGTAATGCTGCTGTCTCATTATAGTGAATGGTGCTTCATCTGAATCACGTCATTCAGAGATTTAAATGGAAACCCCGATGCAAGTGCTGAACATAGAGCGCCGAATAAATGTGATCCCACACAGTATGTAAAATGTTCCCAATAAAAGCTTTATCTCATTCCACAAAAAAAGCAAGTCCCAAGTCAGGTCCATCATTTGTTAAAGGAAATATAGGGGTCTTCCACGTTGCTGGTAGCACAAAGGCTCTAGAAAAGCGATATGGCTCCTCATGTTCCAATTGAAATCCAACAACTTCTGCGCTCCCAAATCCAAATGCCCCTTCCTCTCTTAGCCCCACAGTGTGCCTAAACCACATTTAGCGTACACATGTTTGGCATTTCTGCAGCAATTAGAGACCACTTAATTTACATGTGTATTTCTCCAGAATCAAGAGCTGGGCACTACCGTGCAATGGTGACTACAACGTACTAGGCACTATAATAACAGATTTGCAATTTTCACTCGACAACATCCAAATTATCACTTCACCTGTAGATAAATTCCCAAAGGAGTATAATTTCCAAAATGGGGTCACTTGAGGGGGGAATTCTGCTCTTCTAGCACTTAGGGGCTCTGTATATGGAGTCTGCAAACTATTTTAGGAAAATCTGCGCTCCAGGAGGCAAATAGTGATCTGTCCCTACCAAGTCTCACCGTGTGGCTAAGACGCAAGTCTCGCCATGTGGCTTATGTGTCAAACGTTTTAACGTATGCATGTTTTCAGATACAGTATGGTTGGTGACAATCATGTTTTAGGAAGGAGGAACGTAAGAGTGTGTCCTCGACAAACATTCTCTTCTCCCCTCACTACTAAAGCGGGTACACTTTTTGTGTATTTTAAGCACATAGAGCGTTACGAGCACTAAGTGAGTGGTTTATGAGTAATAATGTAAATGACATAGTGTATACAATTTTGCAGCTATTTGATATGTGGATGACTTAAATGTATTTTGATATGGTTATAATGCAGTATTGCATTAAGATAGGGATAGTATAAAGTTAGGAAGTTAGGACTTGAGTGCAGGAATAGTATAAAGTGATAGATATAGATAGGAATGGGGAAGGGCAGTGTGGGCACAATAGAACCAGGAAATAGATAATTCTAGTATAGGAACAGTTAAAATGTTCAGGAACAGCTTGGGAGGGGCAACATTAGATATATTGGAAGGCATTTCCTGGTTATAGGCAGATAGATATAGTGACAGATTGCTTGCAGCAGACGTTCAGGACCAGAGGGATTAAGGACACTTGAGATATGGACTGCGAGAGCAGCATGAGAACATTTGCAACAAATTTCTGTGGTCCATCCACAGACGTCTGGGGCCTACAACCCGAATAAGGTATGGAAGAGCTTGCCTTGCTCCCTTTCCCTAAGGGGAAGCCAGATGGGAATTCACAAATGGAAATTGGACCGGGATTCTGGGGAGTTGCGGAGACGGGCAGAACATTCCAGGGGGTAAAGGTGCCCGTAAGTAGAGGGATAGCACAGGCTGGAGAAACTGTTACCACTTTGACATACTGTGCTGTATCCTTGATTAAAAAAAAGAACTTGATCTGCTCAGTTAAGTTCAACTGTTTAAAAGAGGACAAAGTGTCTGGTATTGACTGTGTGGCTGTTATGAGATCTAGAATTGTAGAGCCAGCAGAGTCCTCTGGACAAAAAGTGAGTGTTATCCAGTTTACACAGAGCACACAACAGATGGGATATTATTTACTTGTGAGGTGCCAGGGTGTGGGAACACTACAGCCTCTCTCTCTCTCAAAGGCTTGTTTAGATGTTCTTTTGTATACTGGATTTTATGGCGAGGACGCAGGAGAGGTTTTGTCTGATGACTCTTCCATGAAGGTCACACTTGTCTAGGTGCCTCTGAACAGTAGAACAATGTACCACAACTCCATAGTCTGCTAAATCTTTCTGAAGGTCTTTTGCAGTCAAGCGGTGGTTCTGATTTGTAAGCAGCTCTCACTGAAATTTAGCTTGGTCTTCCAGGCCTTATCTTGACCCCCAATGTTACTGATAACTGTCATTTTTATTACATTTTGAACTGAGGAAAGGGCAACTTGAAAGCATTTTGCCATCTTATTGTAGCCTTCTTCTGCTTTGTCGGACTCCACCATTTTCACTTTCAGAGTGCTAGGCAGCTGCTAAAAAGAATCCATGGCTGCTGTTTTTTGGCACAAGGTTAGAGGAGGCTGGGTTTTTATAAAGCTGGGAAATGTGCATCACATGGCCTTTTCTAAAGATATTAGTGAACAAGCCACAAATCTCCAAGATTTCTGTACTTTTACATCAACCTATCTTCCTTTTTATCATTTTTAAAATGTAAGCAATGAAAATATATATATTTTTTGCCTAAAATTCAAAGAAATTGTGTCATCTTTAACTTTAGGCCTTTTAAAGATCATTTTATCTTCAACTTGCTTAACAGTTCACAGTAACAGTAATTTTGACCAGGGATGCCCAAACTTTTATATGTCACTGTAAGTGCAACACAAACGTCTAAACGAGGTCTAAGTGAAATAGGTTCAGTAATCAATTTGTTAAGTTGCATGTCACTGTCAGTGGGAAAGTTCACAATGTATTTTGGCACAGCCTAGTCAATGTTTTGCCAGAGTGTCAGATCTCTCTAGAAAGAAAGTCCATTTATTCCACCTGTTACGCAGAAGACTGTCAAAACACTACTGTGCAAATGATAAGAAGGCAATAATGTGACAATGATCACATTAACCCATTCAGTTAACACAGTATAAAAAAATGGCAAAAAATGATGCTTTTCCATCATACTGCTGAAGAAAAAATGGAATAAAGCGCAATCTAAAAGTTGAATGGCTGAAAACAAACCGCTACACAACTTCATCGGTGGTGAAATAAAAAAGTTATAGCTCTCAGAATAAAGCGATACAAAAATAATATTTTTTTAATAAAATAGTTTTATTGTGTAAAAGCGACAAAACATACACAAAAACTATACAAATGTGATATCGTTCTAATCTTACTGACCCGAACATTAAAGATGTCTTATCATTTTTAGCACAATGGCATAAACCCCCCAAAAAAACAATTCCTGAATTGCTGGAATTTGTTCATTTTGCCTCCCAAAAATCAGTATAGAAAGCTCAAACCTCTGGTCTGGACAGATATAGAGCAGAAGGGACAATGCATGGAATGGTTATGGGTCTCCCAACCCAAGCGTGACAGACACATAGAAATGTATAAAGCGGAGACCCACGGCCAGTCCGTGCATTGCTGGCAGACCTCCCAACCTTCCCAGATTTGAGAGTCTGCCCTGCTGTCATGGCCGGGATCTTACTTTTCCCGCACTGCCCTGAGTGTGATTCATTATTCATTCACCGACTGGTTGCTAAGAGACGTCTGGAAAGTTCTCCTGCAGCTTTTCTTTGTACAACATCCAGATGGGCTGCTCTGTGCGCACAGGACCTGTAATGAGGTCACAGAAGGGGAGGAGTCAGTGGTCACATGATCAGGGGCCTCTATATGCAGGTCTCTGCTGTGCTGGTTGTCATGGTGCTGGATGAGGGTAAGTTTATGTGTGGGGTCAGGAGGGGTTTACAGAGTAGATGTAACAGAGCCATGTGTGTACAAGGTGTACGGAGCAGAGCCATGTGTGTACGAGGTGTACGGAGCGGAGCCGTGCATGTACGAGGTGTATGGAGTGGAGCATCATGTGTAGCCATTATACAGTATTAAGCATCATGTGTGGCCATTATACAGTATGGAGCATCATGTGGGGCCATTATACAGTATGGAGCATCATGTGGGGCCATTATACAGTATGGAGCACTGTGTGGCCATTATAAAGTATTGAGCATCATGTGGGGCCATTATACAGTATGGAGCACTGTGTGGCCATTATACAGTATAGAGCATCATGTGTAGCCATTATACATTATGGAGCATCATGTGGGGCCATTATACTGTACGCAGCATAATGTGGGTCCATTATACTGTACAAAGCATCATGTGTGGCCATTATACAGTATGCAGCATCATGTGGGCCCATTATACTGTATGGAGCATCACGTGGGGCCATTATACTGTATGCAGCATCTTGTGGGGCCATTATACTGTACGCAGCATCATGTGTGGCCATTATACAGTATGGAGCACTGTGTGTCCATTATACAGCATTGAGCATCTTGTGGGGCCATTATACTGTATGCAGCATCATGTGGGGCCATTATACAGTATGGAGCACTGTGTGGCCATTATACAGTATTAAGCATCATGTGGGGCCATTATACTGTACGCAAAATCAAGTGGGGCCATTATACAGTGTGGAGCACTGTGTGGCCACTATACAATATTGAGCATCATGTAGGGCCATTATACAGTATGGAGCACTGTGTGGCCATTAAACAGTATTGAGCCTCATGTGGGGTCATTATACAGTATGGAGCATCATGTGGGGCCATTATACTGTACTCAGCATAATGTGGGGCCATTGTACTGTACAAGGCATCATGTGTGGTCATTATACAGTATGCAGCATCATGTGGGCCCTTTATACTGTATGGAGCATCACGTGGGGCCATTATACTGTATGCAGCATCTTGTGGGGCCATTATACTGTACGCAGCATCATGTGTGGCCATTATACAGTATGGAGCACTGTGTGTCCATTATACAGCATTGAGCATCTTGTGGGGCCATTATACTATGTGCAGCATCATGTGGGGCCATTATACAGTATGGAGCACTGTGTGGCGATTATACAGTATTAAGCATCATGTGGGGCCATTATACTGTACGCAGAATCATGTGGGGACATTATACAATGTGGAGCACTGTGTGGCCAAAATACAGTATTGAGCATCATGTAGGGCCATTATACAGTATGGAGCACTGTGTGGCCATTATACAGTATTGAGCCTCATGTGTGGCCATTATACAGTATGGAGCATCAGTAGGGCCGTTAAACAGTATGGAACATCATGTGTGGCCATTATACAGCATTGAGCATCATGTGTGGCCATTATACAGTATGGAGTATCATCTGTGGCCATTATACAGCATTGAGCATCATGTTTGGCCATTATACAGTATTGAGCATCATGTGGGGCCATTATACAGTATGGAGCATCATGTGTGGCCATTATACAGTATGGAACACTGTGTGGCCATTATACAGTATTGAGCATCATGTGTGGCCATTATACAGTATGGAGCACTGTGTGGCCATTATACAGTATTGAACATCATGTGTGGCCATTATACAGTATGGAGCATCATGTGGGGCCCTTGTACTGTACGCAGCATCATGTGAGGCCATTATACAGTATGGAGCACTGTGTGGCCATTATACAGTGTTGAGCATCATGTGTGGCCATTATACAGTATGGAGCATCATGTGTGGCCATTATACAGCATTGAGCATCATGTGAGGCCATTATACAGTATGGAGCATCATTTGTGACCATTATACAGTATGGAGCACTGAGTGGCCATTATACAGTATTGAGCATCATGTGTAGCCATTATACAGTATTGAGCATCATGTGTGGCCATTATACAGTATGGAGCATCATGTGGGGCCATTATACTGAACGCAGCATCATGTGGGGCCATTATACAGTATGGAGAACTGTGTGTGGCCATTATATAGTATGGAGCATCATGTGTGGCCATTATCCACTATGGAGCATTATGTGTGGCCATTATACAGTATAGAGCACTATGTGGCCATATTTTTTGTTTATAATTATTGTTTATGAAACAGTGTGATCAGTAGTGCTAAATGGGTGTGGTTGGGGTATGAATATGGGTGTGACTAGTTGTGAAATGGGTGTGGTCAGAGGCATGGCCTAAAATTTGCTGCGGTGTGCTGTGCGCGCTGCAAACTTTGTCCCTCTTTGCATTCTTCGAAAGTTGGGAGGTATGGCATTACGGTACATGATCAGAGCGAGTTCAATGGATGTCTGCATGAGCCCTTAGGCTATGTTTCCACAATCACCTTATGGTGAGTTTTTGATGCTCTGTCTAAGGCTACGTTCCCACGCTAAGCTTTTTGTGAGTTTTTGAAGTTTCAGATTTTCTGCACCTTTAAGTAAATTAAAATTGCATTTTTGACACTGCGCTTTTTGTCTCTTTTTGGTGTGTCATGTTTTAAATAAAGCTGCTTTGTTTTTGTTACTTCCCGATATCTGGCTTTCACAAAACTTTATTGATACAGTCATGTGTGGACTACATGCTTTTTTAATGCATTTCCACTGCATAAAAGCGTGTTTTTTTTACCTGCGAATATTCCACATCTAATGCAAGTATATAGGACAAATCTACACATAAAACTCAGCGTACCCACAAGAGAAAGTTACATGTTGCAGATTTGAAACACACACCGCAGGTCAGAGTTAGAAAAAAAAAGCACAAAGGACATGAGATTACTATAAATCTCATCCACTTTACTGGAACCGTGGCACGTTTCACTGCAGATCTCGGTTATGGGAAATTTTCATGTCATAGTTATTTTTGAAATTTTCCATAAATCTTAAACCAGACGTGTCAGAATGAATACATTGTTATAAGTAATGTGAAAAAATCCTGTAATTTATACTGTATAGAGTAACTCAATACATCCCTCCTGCTGTGTCACAAAAGAAAAAATCTGGTCTGGAAACCTGTCAGCAAGTCCTAGAATGAGCCGCAGCTCAGTTGGTGCCGCTGTTTGATTTATAATGTTGAGTTGTCACCCGATGGCAGAGAACAGGTGGATGGCAGCAGGCATGGATTGTTTGATGTTGGACCAATCTCAGTCACTTGCTCCTGTCTATCACACAACATAGGAAGATGCTTAAAGTGGATTATGAACTTTTCATAGAGGTCGTTAAAGATTAGGAAAAAAGGGCTGTTTTTTCAGTGAAAGAGTGCCATACATGTCGAAAGGCCGTATCTGTTATTGCAGCTGAATACAAAGCTGATGTAAAAACCACCAAAAATACACTGAAGACTCTTCAGGAAAAACACTGCCAAAGTTTTCCTGAAGCTTCTTCTGTTGCAAAAGCTCACTTAGGGTGTGCTCACACAGAGTTTTTTCAAGAATTTTTGGAACACAAAATGAGGGTAAACTGTCCAAATTTTTCTAAAAAACTTAGCATTTCTGTACAGTTTCATCTCCAAAAACTCAGCAAAGGGACTCAATGAGAAAACATTCTTAGGCTATGTGCACACAGAGCTTTTTAGTAGGTTTCGGAGCAGAAACTCTAAAGTTTTGAGGACTTTTGAATTTTTGAGGGAGATTTTGACGGTATGTGCACACGTTGTGGACTCTTGGGCGGATTTTTCCGAGCAGAATCTGAAAACTCCGCAGGTAAAACGCCCTGCGGATTTAGAAATGGTTTTACCACGGTTTTTGTACGGATTCCACCTGCGTTTTTATACCTGCGGATTCCTATTAAGGAATAGGTGTAAAATGCTGCGGAATCCGCACAAAGAATTGACATGCTGCAGAAAATAAACCGCAGTAAATCTGTGTGGAATTTTCCGCAGCATGTGCACAGCGGATTTGGTTTTCCATAGCTTTACATGGTACGGTAAACGCATGGAAAACAGCTGCAGATCCGCAGCGTCAAATCTGCTGTGGATCTGCAGCCAAATTCGCAATGTGTGCACACACCCTGAGAGTTTCCTCCCAGTTTCTGCTCCAAAAAGACTCCGTGTGCATATACTTATTGAGTCGAATCTTAGTGGAAACTCTCAAAATCCTCCACAAAAACTTTTTTTGTACAGTTTCTGCTCCAAAAACTAAGCAAAAACATAGGTGGAAAAATCTGATGAGGTTTTCAAGAGGGAGCCACTTAAAAAATGCTCCTCTAATGGGTTTTTGGAGGCAGTTTTTTTCTCAAAACATTTTTGTAAAGAGGTTTGTAAAGAAATCCAACATAAAGGAGGGGACATTTCAATTATTTTTTCCCACAGTGGATTTTCAAACCTTGCTAGAAAAAAACCTCTAAAAAACTTACAATATGAAGCGTATCGTTGATTTTCTATTTAAATGAATAAAGAGAGTATTGAAAGGAGGAGTTGAAGTGGTTTTCAAGAAGGATTTTGGAACAGATAGGCTTCAAAATTCTCTTCTAAAAACTGTGTGAACCTAGCCTTAGGGTAAGCGCACATAGTGTCTTGTTCAGGATTCCCCCTGAAAAAGCGCCCCATAAATTGAACATAATACAGAGCAATTTCAAAATGACATTTGAATTGATGCCTTCAATCAACCAATACAAAATCAACATCTCTGTTCCATTAATAAAACTTTGTCCAACTAAAAAAGACCCTGCTAAAAAGGGTCATTCCCTGTGCTAGATATAATAATCTCAGTCGGAAGACATGAAATCGTGCATTTACTGTCTTAAACTGGATTTTGATTGATGAGGCCCAGTCTGTTCCCATTTGTATTCTGGCAGGCGTAGTAGTAAATCAGGCAGAAGAAACGCTTCCCTTCTGTCCATTTGTATCTGCTTTCAGTCATACGGCTCAATGTCACCCGCACTGACAGATCGTATCTGGATTTTCTTACTATAGACAGTATCTGTACTGCCCTCATTATCTCAATCTGATTATCTACTTTCCAGATGATCCTAAGATTTTCTTTTTAATGATTTTTCTTTCTTTTTTTTTTTTTCAAATATCTTCCCTCCGGCGCCAGTTGAACCAGGATCTTCTGATGTAAGCACTGTCTGCTCACTGAGACTATTACTATCGCGCTTGTATCTTGAGTTACAAACGCTGAGATTTTTTAGTGATATTTTTAAGAATATTATTGTATGTGAGTACGGTATATAAATAAGTAAAAGAGGCTTGAAGTAAATTGTGTTAAAGGAGTTGTCTGGTGCGGCTCACTTCCACATTAGGAGGTGAGCGGACTATCGGCCTATGGGTGCGGGAATGAGATTATGCACTTGACAAATGCCAGCTGTGCACATGCTTAACTGATATTTCCATCAAAGTACGCAAGCTCAAAACCCGTGTCAGGGGTCCTCCTTGTCTTAGGAGACCCTACACTAAAATTAAGAACAATTCAATTGAAAAGGACATCAAACTTAAACATATCACAGAAAAAAAAGGTCAGACTTACCAATACCTGGCTACAACACCAATATACTGGAAGATGCAGATAGTCCCACTGATCTATGGTGGATAGTGATGAGCGAATGTACTCGTTACTCGAGATTTCTCGAGCATGCTCGGGTGTCATCTGAGTATTTGTAAGTACTCGGAGATTTAGTTTTCATCGCCGCCGCTGAATGATTAACATCTGTTAGCCAGCATAAGTACATGTGGGGGTTGCCTGGTTACTAGAATCCCCACATGTAATCAAGCTGGCTAACAGATGTAAATCATTCAGCTGCAGCGCTGAAAACTAAATCTCCGAGTACTTACAAATACTCGTAGGACACCCGAGCATGCTCGAGAAATCTCGTGTACCGAGTATATTCGCTCATCACTAATGGTGGAGTTAGCCAAGTATTGGCAGGTAGTGCCTCTTTTTTTCTGTAATGTTACGTCTCCATAATAAATTACGGTAACTGAATAAATTGTGCAGTAGAATGAAGTCAACATCAGGAAAGTGAAAAAAATGTATGCTTAGAGACTAGAGAAGTACTGAGTGAGAAGTACCTTCCCAAGTAATAAGGTTGGGTTGACACATTGGGAAGCATGAAATCTGTCGACCTACAAGAACATTATGTAAAGGAATCCAAAGAAAAAAGTAGCCCAAAACATTTTAAAAATTCTTAAAGGTAAATTTATTAAGACTGGAGTTTCACGTTTCTACAAAACATGGTTTTATGGGATGGAATTTAGATCCTCTGCTGGTTATCCGGCCATTGAGTTCGTAATTGTATGACCCCCACCTTTGAACACCCTTCCCCATCTCCTTTCCTCCCCTCCTTTTCCTTTTGAGTTTCTTTTGCCTTTGTCTTTTCCTTTCTGCTTTTTCCTTTTCCTTTCTCTCTCTTTGATTTCTCGTATAGCTTTGTTATTCCACTTAGTCTGTGTGGTTATGGAGTTCAGTATCCTGTTTTTGAATGTACAACTTATGTAACTACCTTGGTACGTTCTCAGGATACCTATGATAAGACAATACTTCTTATTCTTTATAACAGTCTTTATTCATACTATTTTTTCCTTTTGTTGTTGCCTTTCTATCGCTGCATGGTTTGTGCCTTGTGATTATATTACCTTTTCTCTTTCAAAAGTTCAATAAAAAAGATAAATAAAAAAAATAAAAAATACTGCCACTTCGTACATTAACCATTATTTTGTGATACGTATGGTACGACCATTTAAAGAGGACTTGTTACCAGGTCAGAAATGGCCAGTTTTCTTTTTCTTTTTTCTCTTGTTTAATTACCACTCCTAACCTGAGTATTCCATTTCTTGTCTTTTATTTTATTTTAATCTTTTAATTTGCCATATAGTTGAAGAGATGTGGACCTTTTTATTTAGTGCAAATTGTATGGTCTTTACAAATGGGAGTGGCTCACAGGATCCTCTGGGGCGTGTCTTTAGGGTGCTTTGAATAATTAGTCTGTGAGCCACGTTTACTAAGTGAAGACTACAAAAATAGCATTAAAGAAAAAGGTCCCATGTTTCTGGAATCATATGGAGGATTTAAAAAATAAATAAAATAAAAACATTGTATACTGAGGGGAGCAGTGGAATAAAGTAAAAATAAAAATAATACTTTTTACTTGGTGACAAGTCCTCTTTAGAAAAAAAGCACTAAATGACGTCCTTTCTTCTGGATAAGTTTTTGCACTTTTCTGCTTTTTGAACCTTAATTTATGCGAACAGTTATTTGATAAGGAATAACATGTCTGCAGCTGTCATCTTTAACAATAACCTGTCAGAGTGATCTCTATTTTTTGCAATGTAAAGTTCTCATTGTCAGTAAGACAGTAAGTTGGTATTTTATTACATCTTATTGTCAATCAGTGTCAGTTTTGCCAATATTGTAAAACACAAGATACGCCAAAATCAGCTTCATTATTTAATATAAGGGAACAGAAAGACCTAGACAAACCGGGGAAAAACATGGCAGATGAATCTAAATTTTGATAACTGATTTGAGCATTCTGTCTGCAAGTAAGCTGAGCAGCAGTGCTCAATGTCAAGCAGCAGCGGCAAAAGCAAATAAAATTTTAGGCAATGTTGGCATGATGAGTAGTTGGTGAGTCTTTGATGCTGCTGATTTTCTGTTGACTTTCTGCAACTATTAGATAAATTAGTTTTTTTGTGGGTTTTTTTTCCTTGTACCTTTGGGTGCGTTTTTTTTTTACTTGCGTTTTTATAGCCGCAGTTTTTGTCTCTTTATTGCATGACGTTTTACATAAACCTACCGTACTTTGTTTTAGATACCTCCTGGTATTTAGCTTAACACAAAACTGTATTGATTGTCATGTGTGGATTACATGTGTATTTTACTTGCGGATTTTCCACATCCAATGCAAGTTTATGGAGAAAATCCACAAATGAAAGTCAGTGTACCCGCAAAAGAAATTGGCATGTTGCGAATTTCAAAAATTCACTGGTTGGTAGGTCAGTTTACGCAGCATAAAAAAAGGGACAGTTAATAGGAAATTTCTATAAATCCCTTCTGCTTTGCTTTTACTAAAGAAAAAACACTGGGGAGAGATTGCGCAAAATAGGGTCTTATCCAAATAACATTATAGGCATTAGTATCAGACTGTGCTAATCTGATCCAGGATAATATGCACTTTTAGGGCTCTTTTCCATTTGCGAGAAACACGTCCGTGTCTCGCATGTGAAAACCAAGCTCTGGCACCGGCACTTCAGAGCGGAGCGTGCATGTAGGAGTCAGATGCTAATGATTCACTAAGGCTAGTTTCACACTAGCGCTTTGAGGAGCTGCGGAGGGCTGCGGACTTCCTCCGTGAAGCCTCGGCCGCACCTCGCTCCGCCTATTTCTGCATGCGGCCTGCGTACCTATCTTTAACATTAGGTACACAGGTCGTGCGGCTGTATGCGGATGCTTTCGCATGCGTCGTTTTGACGATGCGGCGAAAAAAAGAAATAGCTACCAGCTGCGTCCTATGATGGTCGCCGCATCGTCAAAACGACGCATGCGGAAGCATCCGCATACAGCGGCACGACCTGCGTACCTAATGTTAAAGATAGGTACGCAGGCCGCATGCAGAAGTAGGCGGAGCTAGTGGTGGTGGTGCGGCCGAGGGCAGGGCTCCTCAAAACGCTAATGTGAAACCGGCCTTAGATGCATGTGCCTCGAAATGAATCAGAAGCATCTGAGGAGTGTTGTGCTCCTCAGCGTGTAATGAATTAGATGAGCTATGGAGTCATGCTCCTGCCGTGCTCTCATTTTGCCCATTTTGGTGGGGCTTGGAAATTTTGGCTTGATGACCCCTAAAGTCGTAAATTTTTGCGCAAAAATGTTTTGACTTTTCAAAGCAATATATACTGAACTTCTGGCAAAATTGCTTTGATGAGTGGAGGCCAATATGCAGCTTTATCATTGTTAAAGGAGAGGAGCCCAAACACATTTCTTGCACTGGGGCCTATAAAACAAGGAGACATTCATGATGTGTAACAAAGGAGATTTAGTACAGGGAAGGATTCTTTACAGTAAAAGTCCTATGATATGCCCTACCACAAGAGGTAGTAATGGCAGATAGTATGTCAGCATTGTAATAATTTCTTGGTTTCTCATAATAAATGGTGTTAACAATTATAATAACATCTAGCAATAAATATTTTTACCATTTATTAAGAAAGATTGAACTTTATAGACCTGTGTCTTTTTTTCAAGCTATGTAACAAGTGTCTATAAAAACTTATTTACTGTGACTGTTGGTTATAAGTGTGGAATCTTTACACATAAGTGTGGAATCTAGCCACAACCCCAAACACCGGGAATCAAATGATGCAATCCGCATACTGATGAAGCTCTGGACACTTAGGGAAAGTAATGCAGAAACCTAGTGTAATCTGGACACATGTATTACATACTGGGTATGCTAATTAGCATCTGCGGTCCAAGTGTGTCTTATGGAAGTAAAACGAGACAGTGTATTTATTTTTCACTTAGATCCTAAACTCTTGGGAGTGATTGACATGTCTCTTTGTACTAGAGTCAGCAGAAAAAGCTCATGTAATCCCACACATGTGCCGTGGAACAAGAATAAGAACGACCACCTGCTCCACAATTTCCAGATGCCTCAGAAGTGCTTCATAATTCAATTCAGAAAGTTAACTCTAAAAGGATGATGAGATATTCTCAAGGATCAGAGGGTCTGCAATCATTTAATGCTAAAGCAATGGTAATAAAAAATATTCCACTCATCTTCCTTTTTTCACACCAAATGGATTCTGGACAGAGGACTAGCTATCGGTTGATCTCAGGGGCAGGGAAACATCTGAGTGAGCCCCTAACCGTGATTACAACTATGATGGCGCACCCTGATCATGGGTATAAGGGAACCTCACCAAGTTACTATGCTATTACTGAGACTAAGGCTATGCGCATATGTTGCGGATTTTGAGGCGTTTCTGCAGCATTCTTGGACATGCGGAATTACATCAAATTCGCAGTGTAGTGCACCACCAATGTTAGTCAATGGGAAATTGAGAATTGGTGTGCACATGCTGCGGAAAAATACACGCGGATTTGCAGCGTTTTATTTTCTGCAGCATGTCAATTCTCTTTGCGGATCTGCAGCGTTTCTGCACCCATTGAGTACAATTGAGTCAGGCAAATCTGCAGCAAAACTGCAGATTTAAAAAGATCTGTGGTTTTGCTGTGGAGTTGCATGCGAGAAACGCTGCAGATAGGGAGGAGGAAGAGTGTGGGCAGAGAATATGTGTGTGGACGGAGACTGTGTATGAGCCGAAAAGATGTGTGTGCGCGCGGGTATCTGTGTGTGTGTTGTACGTGGGTCTGCGGGGTCTGCGGTTGAGTGCGGGGCTGTGTGTATGTGTGTGTGCTGGTCTCTGTGTAGGCAGGCATCATCCTATGGGACTACTAGTCCCATCTGGCTATGCCTGCTACAGTGACAGCTAGCCGATGATGGGACAGTAGTAGTCCTATTATCCGACTACTGTGTTCAAGTGTAAAAAAAACCCAAACACATACACACATATACACATACAGTATATACTCAACATACAGCTAATCCCCGATGCCCTTGCTCTCCTGTAAAAAAAATAAAATAATAAACCAAAAGCATACTCCCTTTTCCAATGTAATACATTTAATAATGAGTGTCCCATGACGATCTCCTGTGTAGAGCTGTCACATCGGCAGATGTGACTGCTCTCCAGGGACTCTGGTGATACAATGATGGCAGGTATCCTCCTGCAGTGGATCACTCAGCCATCAGAGGTCAATCGAGTTCATGCTGTCACTTGTGGCACAGCTGCGTGGGAAAATTATCATGCAGCAGTGCCATAAAGTGACAGCATGAACTCCAGTGAACCCTCATTGATAACACTGCAGGAGCCATTGTCTCCTGTCAGTGTGTCACTGGAGGCCCTGTAGAGGGATCACATCTCCTGATGTGACTGCTCTACAGGGGAGATCATCATGGGACACTTGTTTTTAAATGGACTACATCGGAACAGGGAGTATACTGTTGGTTTATTATTTTTTCTTTTTTACAGATCGAGGGCGTCGCATCGATTAGGCATACAATAAAGATGGCAAACTGTGTTTAGTGTTTTATTTCATTAAAATACTTTTTTCTGGCTGTGTGTTTATTTAACCCTTTACCAACTATAGGATTATTAATGGATAGGTGTCTTATTGACACCTCTCCATTACTAAGCCGGCTTGATGTCACCTTACAATACAAAGGTGACATCAACCCCACAACTATTATCCCATATGCCACTGCTACAGGGCAGTGGGAAGAGAGAGGCTAAGTGCCGGAGTTGGCACACCTTAGAGATGTGCTATTTCTGGAGTGGCTGTGAGCTGGTGTTTGTAGCCAGGGGGAGAATATCCATGGCCCCTTCCTAGGCGATTAATATCAGCCACAGCTGTCTGCATAGCATTTTCTGGCTATTAATTATAGGGGGACCCCACATCATTTTTTGGGGGGGCTTCCCTGTTTTAATAGCCAGTAAAGGCTAAATATACAGCTGCGGGCTGATAAAAAAAAATTTCCAATTTTTTTATGTATAGATCTATCTATCCCATATCTATCTATCTATCTATCTATCTATCTATCTATCTATCTATCTATCTATCTATCTATCTATCTATCTATCTATCTGTGTGTGTAAACATTCTTCAATGGAGTATGTAAATGAAGAGGTTGGACAAGAAATGACATCACAATTCTTTTTTTTGTTAAATAATAGATCTTCATTTATCTTACAAAACCGCATACAAATACGCATGAAAAAAACACATGAAAATCTGCATAAAAAACACATCAAATCTGCGCAGATTTTTACCTGCGTTTTCTGCCAAGAGATGCAGAATCTGCACAGAAAATTCCACAGGCAAATCTGCAACATGTGAACATACCCTAAATCTCTACACAAAGACCAACACTGATATTACTGCCATATAGTAACTAATGATGAGTGAATTTGTTCGGAAAATGATGGCCAAACATAAACTCAGCACGAATATGGCACATTTGGATTCGTGATCGGAAACACGAGCAAAATGTTATAAAATCAGTAAAAATCGGTAACATTTGGTAAAAATTGCGGGAAAATATTTGCATTGCCACAAAAGTATTTTCAGCACTTTAGCAACGATAATGGTGGTATATCATGAGCATTTGGCTCATGAGGGAGGGGAGGGGGTTTGCTGAGCTCAAAGGCACGGTTTTCTGGTCAACAGTTTTTTTTTTCCTAACTTTATGTGCGCACATTGCGGCTATCTAACCAGGGCGCAGGAAACATCCACAATGTCCTGACACCACGGCTGCTGAGCTCACATGTCCCTCTCCAAATAAAGGGTGGACATCTTGTTTTAGCGCCATTTTGACACTGTAAAAGCGCAGAGAGGCTGCTCCTGACGCTGGCACTGTTAACAGCATTTTAGCTAGTTAGATAGGCTTTGGTATGTCAGTCAGATAGTGTAGCTAGCTAGTGTCCAGTGTGACTGTTAAATTTACCTTCCAGCATTTTTTTTGTGGCCACAGACAAAGCCAGCATGTCCTACAAGTGTGTTGTGCACTACTTCTATTGTGCTCCATGCACAAGTATAGCATTCTAAATGTGAAACAGCCTGCTGTATCCCAACTTGTCATTTAGTGCTGTGGTGATCTGAAACTGTCTGCAGACCTAAGGCACATTAAAAAATTTTTTATAATTTTTCAGTTGCAAAAAGTTAGACTGCCCATCGTATCACACTTTGTCATTTTGTTGGGTTGAAATTAAGCTGTCTGCAGATCTCACACACATAACCAAAAATGTTTTTCTGTTGCTAAACATCATACAGTAGGGGACATCTCACATTCAAATAGTTTGTAGCATCTTGTGGGTTATAGAGGCCTGATACAGAGGCCACCAAAAAATTCTGTTCCTAGCGTCATATAGTTGGAGACATCTCACATTCAATTAGTTTGTAGTATGTAGTGTGTTATAGAGGCTTGATCCAGAGGCCACACAAAATTATGTACCTAGTGTCATACAGTAGGGGACATCTCACATTCAAATAGTTTGTAGCATCTAGTGGGTTATAGAGGCCTGATACAGAAGCCACCAAAACTCTTTCTGTTCCTAGTGTCAGACAGTAGGGGACATCTCACATTCAAATAGTTTGTAACATCTAGTGTTGTCACGGTATATAAAGTGACCCCTACGGGGGTTGGTAAGCGGACAGCATAACAAACTCACAATGGGATGGAAAAGGGGGAGGAAGGCCCTGTCAATAGGGAAATAAAGGAAGGGACACCCCTGAGCTCAAGTCTGAGCCTGTCCCTGCACTCCCCTAATGCCCTGAGTGGGTCCTTCCCCCCCACCGCCATCAAGATACCTCGTCCCTAACTATCACCTAACTCTGCCCTGGCTAGTGCACTGGCAGGCGATGGGCACCAGCCACACCACTGCAGATATTACCACATGGGGGATAGTGACAAACACGAAAGGGATGAGGAAATAAACACTTAGCTTTCTCTGCTGCAAAGCACCACACAGCAGAGTAAAGGCACCAGGATAATGAACCCAGCAGAAGCACCACTGCACCAAGAGAGCTCCTCGCTCAGGCTTTGTCACTGAAAATTGCTCTATCACCAACAGTCAGCTGATGCATCAGGTGACCATTTAAAGGATGGTGGGAGTGGTCACCACCTGCATCAGCTGACCCAGCAACACTGCAGTTACATCAGATTGCCAGTGGGGGGAAAAACTGACATTAACCCCTAATGGACTGAAAGGAAAAAAGCTACAGTTAAACAAAGTGGATCTAAAGCTGCCACAAATCCAAAAATGGATTGTGACAAGTGTGTTATAGAGGCCTGATCCAGAGGACACCAAAAAAATTGTTCTGTTCCTAGTGTCATACAGTAGGGGACCTGACTTTCAAATTATTTGTAGCATATCTTCTTTCTCATACAGCCCTCATCCACACTCAAACAATTCTTTCTTCTGTGATTAACGCGATACAGCACGGCATATTTCACTTTGGAATTTACTGCCCCTGATATTCAGCTGTTTACTGAGGTGGTGCAGAGTTTAAAATCTATTTTGTTTGTTGCTAATACTGTACTCCTACCACACTATCTGAGCAACACATACCTGGGAAAAAGCGAGGCCTTGATGGAAGGGGAATTTGTCTTGGTGTTTAAGGTGTATGTGGGGTAGGTGGTAAGGTTAGTGAAAGCACTAGTGAACCAACAACGTCACGTCCTATGCAAAGACATCTAACAACTTCTGTTACTGGACGGGCTACTCCACTACCTTTCTTTGGCAGACGCACAGCGGTATGCCTTGTTGATGAGGCCCAGAAAGAGCATGTGCTCGAGTGGATGGCAAGCTCTGCTTCAGGTGGCCTCTCTTCCTCCACCAACTTGGATCCGGGACAGAACGAAGTAGGGTCCAAACTGTATCCTGACCCTCATTATCACACATTAACCCCTGAGGGAGAGATGATCCTGATTATACTCAGATATCTGAGGCTCATGCGGACTGTACTGTGCTGTCAGCGCAGAAAGAGAAGGAGGGCGACTTCAAGGGCAAGGTACGTGATAACACAGAGAATGATGATGATGATGTGGTAGATCCCAGTTGGCGTGAACATAGAGGCACACAGCTGAGTAGGTCATCTGAGAAGGAAGACTAGGAGGTTACGTTGTGCTGTACGTCGCTGACACCTAGTGATGCAGCCACGATGAGCAATGCATCCTTAGCACAACTGTTGCTGTGACCAGCAGTGCTCGTGGGTCTGCAGCTCGCAGGGTGGCAAGGGTTGCCTAGCCTGGGCCTTTTTTGACACCGCAAAGGATAAGCCAACTCACATAATCTGCAAACTTTGCAAAATAAAACTGAGTAGAGAGAAAAAGTGCAATATTTTGAATACTACATGTATGAACCTTCACATGCGCAATCAACATGCGTTACTCTAGGAATCCCACTGCGCAAAAATGCATCCATTGAGTGTAAGCTGTTATGATCAGCAGGGTTCTCTCTCTCTGTCTACTGTAGAGTGTAAGCTCATATGATCAGCAGGGTCCTCTCTCTCTCCTGTAGAGTGTAAGCTCTTATGATCAGCAGGGTCCTCTCTCCTGTAGAGTGTAAGCTCTTATGGTCAGCAGGGTCCTCTTTCTCCTGTAGAGTGTAAGTTCGTATGATCAACAGGTTCCTCTCTCTCTCTCCTGTAGAGTGTAAGCTCTTATGGTCAGCAGGGTCCTCTCTCTCTCCTGTAAAGTGTAAGCTTTTATGGTCAGCAGGGTCCTCTCTCTCCTGTGGAGTGTAAGTGTGGCGCCCCAGGGTCCTGGTTGTCACAGTAGTGTCACTTTCCTCCTGGGGAGAGTGATGCTACGTTTGGAGGCAAGGAAGGATAACTGCATCCAGGTATCACAAACACATAACACATTTCATACTCCAGGCCACCAGGGGGAGCATCTGATTTTATTTATTAGGTGATTCCCCATATATATAGAACTGGTAGTCTGTAGGGAGAGGGAGTTAGTTCCAGACAGCCGTCTGAGGAGGACAGAGGGTCCACGGAGCTGTGCATGCAGTAAGGGACTACACCACTACAGCGCAAGGGAAGGCTATTGATTTCCACCTGGACAAGTGGACTCTTGACTTGCCTCTGAACCAGCGAGACTCTGCCTGCCTTGTGGTCTGGTGCCCTGGATTGTGGATGCTGAAGTCTTCAGTAAAGGTAAAGAGACTGCAACCTTGTGTCCTCGTTCTTCATTGCGCCATTCACCATTCACCATCTACATACTGGGAAACCCTGGGGATATACTTCACCTGTGGGAAGGTATACCATCTAGCTGCCATAGCATCACCTGTTGTGAATTCTGCTTTTGGGTTCCCTCCGGTGGTAGTAGGTGGTAATGCAGTTGTCCCTGGGTTGCAGTCCTGGTCAGGTGTGTCTGCTGATTGCAGTTCTGACTGGGGTATTTAGGTGTGCAGGATTCATTATGAACCCCCTGACAACCCCAACTAGTCACAGACATAGATTTCCAATCCAACACAGGATTATGTACCTGAAACCACGGAAAACCCAGCACGATAACATCATGCAAATTATGTAACACCAGAAATCGACAATCTTCCTGATGGGCTGGCGCCATGTGCATGGTCACCTGTGTCCAAAACTGGGGCTTATTTTTAGCCAAAGGTGTAGCATCAATCCCCCTTAAAGGAATAGGGTTCTGCAAAGGCTGCAAGGGAAAACCACAACGCCTGGCAAACTCAAAATCCATTAAGTTCAAGGCGGCGCCTGAATCCACAAACGCCATGACAGAAAATGATGACAATGAGCAGATCAAGGACACAGATAACAGAAATTTAGGTTGTACAGTACTGATAGTAAATGAACTAGCGATCCTTTTTGTCCGCTTAGGGCAGACTGAAATGACATGAGAAGCGTCGCCACAATAATAACACAACCTATTCTGACGTCTGAATCCTTGTCGTTCCGTTCTAGACAAAATCCTATCACACTGCATTGGCTCAGGACTTTGCTCTAAGGATGACGCCACAGCGTGCACAGTTTGACGCTCCCGCAAACGCCGATCAATCTGAATGGCCAGAGACATAGAATCACTCAGACCGGAAGGCGTGGGAAACCCCACCATAACATCTTTAACGGATTCAGAAAGACCCTTTCTGAAAATTGCCGCCAAAGCATCATCATTCCATTTAGTCAACACAGACCATTTTCTGAATTTCTCACAATACAATTCTGCCGCCTCTTGACCCTGAGACAGGGCCAACAAGGTTTTCTCCGCTTGATCCACAGAATTCGGTTCATCATATAATAATCCTAAAGCCTGAAAAAAGGAATCTACATTAAGCAAGGCCGGATTCCCAGATTCCAGGGAAAATGCCCAATCCTGTGGATCGCCACGCAGCAGGGAGATGACAATTTTAACCTGCTGAATGGAATCACCAGAGGATCGTGGTCTCAGAGCAAAAACAGTTTACAATTGTTTTTAAAACCCCAAAATTTGGACCTATCACCAAAAAACAAATCAGGAGTAGGAATCTTCGGCTCTAAAGCAGGAGTCTGAACAATATATTCAGAAATACCCTGTACCCTAGCAGCAAGCTGGTCTACAAGAGAAGCTAATTCCTGAACATCCATGCTGGCACAAGACTCCTCAGCCACCCATAAATAAAGAGGGAAGAAAAGACAAAACAGACTGCAGAAAAAAAAATGGCTCAACACCTTTCTTCCCTTCTTCTGAGATGCATTTAACTCATTATGGGCCAGTTGTACTGTTATGATCTGGTGACCTTGGAGCCGCATGAAAACTTTCTCTGGAGTCGGTGGAACCTGTACTGACCGCAAATCCTGAACTAACACCGCAACTAGAAGTAGCCGTGGGGTGTGCCTAACAAACCCTAGACACCTTGACACAGCCGGAGGACTAAATACCCCTATAGATGGAAATAGGAATGCTATCTTGCCTCAGAGCAGACCCCCAAAGGATAGGCAGCCCCCCACGAATAATGACTGTGAGTAGGAGAAGAATAGACACACGCAGGTAGAAAACAGGATTTAGCAAAAGAGGCCACTCTAGCTAAATAGGAAAGGATAGGACAGATTACTAGGCGGTCAGTATTAAAACCCTTCCAAAAATATCCACAGCAGATAATAAAAAAAGTTCCACAATCTAACTAAAGACATGGAATGTATATCTGCCACTCCAGAGAATCCAACAAGACTGAGAAAATACTGACACAGTCTAAGCTGGACAAGAAAACACAAAGAAGAGCACTGAATTGTGAAGCACACAGCATGTGTGCCACAGGAAAAAAAAAACAGACACTTATCTTTGCTGATTTGGCAGAAAGGCAGGAGGAACCAGGCAGAGGTCCAACACCTCCCAACAACAATTGACAACTGGCAAGGACTAATGAATCCTGCACACCTAAATACCCCAGTCAGAACTGCAATCAGCAGACACACCTGACCAGGACTGCAACCCAGGGACAACTGCATTACCACCTACTACCACCGGAGGGAACCCAAAAGCAGAATTCACAACAATCACCCCAGGGGACCCCTTAAAGCAGCGTCGGTCACCCTGACCGAATACCACAGGTGGTGTCACGAACATAAACTCTATCCCTTAAAAGACCTTTCCCTCTTATATGGACGTCCCACGGCCACGGACCGGGTCAGCCGCCGTGACATCCCCCTGTGAACCGCAGGACCCGGTACCAAGTAACCCACTTTCCTGACGGGGCGCTCCAACTTGGCGTCACGAACAGGATGGACTGACCCTGGAAATTGGGTCATGTGCACCTAAAGGACTGTGCCTAACTGTTTTTGTGCTCAGAGACTGTGTATTGCAAAAGACCGCCAAAATTGCTGCCAAAACCGCCGCCATTACAGTGCCACGAGGAGCGCTGGAGAAGAAGGGCATGCCATCGTGGGTGGGAACTAACTAAGAAGCGTGAAAAATAATGGCCGCCCAGTCCAAGTATCTCTGTACCCTGAGGACGTGTCCGTCAGCAGCCAAGATCCGCCTCCTGATCCTAAATGGCGGGAGGAGGCCAAGAAGAAGGAACCACCCCTGAAGGAGAGAGCAGGAAATAGACCTGGACGGAGAGAGCCTTGTGGATAACGCCATGGCCAGTGTCCCGGAACCAAAGCGTGGGGTGGAAGCGGAAGACTCCCCCAGCAACCTGGAAGGAAGCCGCGGCGAGCCGTGACCAGTTGTCCATGGACTCCTGCAGACTGGAGTGGAGGAGTTAATCGACCAGCTCCTGTGGATGCAGCTGGACAGGGAAACGACGTGCCAGGTGGCACCAGCAGGGGAACTGCAGGGGCCGTGTCCCATCCAACAGCCCCCGACACCAGCGGAGGAGCCCGGCACTGGAGATGCTGTGGAAGGTAGGAATGACAACCCTGCCCCAGTAGCCGAAGACCTCTTAGTGGGCCCCATAGCTGCACCACCTTGTTATGGGTCTGCCCGACTCCAGATCCTAGGGGAATGGGACCAGGTCACGGGGATGGAACGCTTTATGAAGGCCCCAATCGAGCCCACCACCTTGCCGGGTGAAATTTATGCAGAGAAAACCGTTTACTGCTGGGTAAATCCTGGACCAGACCTTTTGGGGTTCCCCGGGACTACTAAGAAGGAGGGAGAGACTCTGGAAGTCCTAAGCTGGGACGAGTACCAGCAGCAACTCGGCCGCAAATGGGAGGCTAAGGAGAAGGAATGCCAGGCCCGGCGCAAAGCCTTTGACCAGAGGGACTTAGGTGCCAAGGCCCATGCCCGCAAGGACCGCCATACCAACCAGGCCCTGCTGAAGCAGGGCACAGTGGTAGCCTTCAGATTGAAGAAAGGCTGGGGATTCATTAAGGAGCCAGGGTTATACGCGGTAATCTTTGTGAACAGGGGGGACGTGGAATCTCACCTATGGGAAGGACACCCAGACAGAGATCTTTACCTCAGTGACCATGTAACTTACACTAGGCACCAAGGTGATAAAGGGTGGTACGCTCTAAATGTGCACAAATGCAGAGACACTGCCCCAAAGCCGACTAAGCTGAAGACACAAGCAGCGCCACCTAGCGCCAAAATAGCTACTACCACTCCCACTGTAACCCCAGCTTACACCACTACCAAGACGACAGTGTGCACCATCACCACTACTGACACCGCAGTAGCCACTATGCCAACCATCACATGCACTCAGACTACACAGACCCCCATTGCAGGACACGACCTGAGGGTGCATGAATTCAAGACCTATGACATTTATTTGTTACCAGTGGTAATTCTGGCTCAAGACCTTCCCAGGCCAGGAAGTATCCAGCATCAAGTATTACCTTGGAAACAGCCAAAGTAAATAGAAAGAAGGAATATGACTGTACATAGTTGGAAGTTAACCCATTATTGCTGGAAGTTTAAAATGACTGCTACAATTTAAAAGTTTTGTTTTACCTGGCCAGGTAATCATTTACCGTTTATCGTCAAGTTTAATCACTTACAGAACTGTGAATCATGAACTGTGCATGATCAGGACTTGTAAATAGTTTGCACCTTCTTAAAGGTGCTTCCTACTGGTTTTACAAAAAAAGCTTTTAAAGAGACTGTTTCTAATCTTGCTGTGAAAGTTGCTTTGTTTTCCAGAGACCTGAAGAAAAACCCATCTGGCGTGGCAGGATTCCAAGCCTGGATACACGCCTTGTAGTCCGCCTAAGACCAACGTTGGGGGTTAATGATGGGTCCCTCGCATCGTTGCTGTTGTTCTTAAGTATTAATTGACTCGAGTATTAAATTGCATTACCTCAGTATTAAAAGACTTGAATATTGTTTTGCACCCTTAAAGGGAATATTGACTTGATACACTTTGCTGAACCAACATCCAAAGTTAGTTAAAAATGTACTTTATATGCCAGCTAGTTAGCATATTAGTGAGTTAATATATATAGAATAAAAATAAAACTTGAGACTTGAACTTAGATAGAATTGTATTTGATATAGTTGATAGTATATATTGTGAACTTGAACAAACTGATATTTTGATAGCATAGTAGATGATGCACTTTTGAATAAAATGGGGAAAATGAAGTAACTCACGGGGGTTGGACGAAGATTTTGCACTTAACAGATAGTATACATGTGAGGGTCATAGCACTTCATAGCTAGGTAGTTGTTGCACTGTTTTATTAAATTATTCTTAAAAGTAGGCCTACAATGTAAATATGTTTTGCAACGTTCAAGTGTCCTCACCTCCCATAAAGGGAAGCTCTAGTTTGTATAGTATTAATTAGTTTTACAAGTTTTATAGCATTTTAAAAATTGTATGTCTTTTTGCTAACATGTATTGTTGTTCTTCTTTTCCCAGTCCGGGAGTACTGGATTTAATGGGGGGGAGTGTGGCGTCCCAGGGTCCTGGTAGTCACAGTAGTGTCACTTTCCTCTCGGGGAGAGTGATGCTACATTTGGAGGCAAGGAAGGATAACTGCATCCAGGTATCACAAACATGCAACACATTTCATACTCCAGGCCACCAGGGGGAGCTTCTGATCCTATTTATTAGGTGACTCCCCATATATATCGAACTGGTAGTCTGTAGGGAGAGGGAGTTAGTTCCAGACAGCCATCTGAGGAGGACAGAGGGTCCACGGAGCTGTGCATGCCCTCAGAGCTGCAGCTCCCAGAAAGAGACATTTTGAAGGCAGAACTGTATTGCAGTGAGCGTGAAGGAAGGCAAAGCAAAGGAGAGGATACCGGAAGGGGACCAGCCCTGAACAGGCTGCCTCCTTCTGAGGCACAGAACACCGGTAGCCGGTACACCGAGGTAGTAAGGACCTCTACGCCTTACTTCAGAGACCGGCAGGACAGCTAATTGCATGTTACCTGTCCGCACCTACACCCACGAGGCACGGTGACACCCCACAGAGCTAGGTTATCTAAGAGACTCTATTAAAAGGCTCAAGTCACTAGTCATACGGGTTTTGTCCTATCCTATATGGGGAACAGAGAGAGAGACACTACATCTGTGAGGACCTTATTTGAAGCTTATGCAGTAAGGGACTACACCACTACAGCGCAAGGGAAGGCTATTGATTTCCAGCTGGACAAGGGGACTCTGGACTTGCCTCTGAACTGGCCGGACTCTGCCTGTCCTGTGGTCTGGTGACCTGGATTGTGGATGCTGAAGCCTTCAGTAAAGGTAAAGAGACTGCAACCTTGTGTCCTCGTTCGTCACTGCGCCATTCACCATCTACATACTGGGAAGCCCTGGGGATATACTTCACCTGTGGGAAGGTATACCATCTAGCTGCCATAACATCACCCCAGCGGACCCCTTAAAGCAGCGTCGGTCACCCTGACCGAATACCACAGGTGGCGTCATAAACTTTATCCCTTAAAAGACCTTTCCCTTTTATACGGACGTCCCATGGCCACGGACCGGGTCAGCCGCCGTGACATTCCCCTGTGAACCACAGGACCCGGTACCGAGTAACCCACTGCCCTGATGGGGCGCTCCATAAGCTCTTATGGTCAGCAGGGTCCTCTCTCTCTCTCTCTCTTGTAGAGTGAAAGCTCTTATGGTCAGCAGGGTCCTCTCTCTCTATCTCTCTCCTGTAGAGTGTAAGCTCTTATGGTCAGCAGGGTCCTCTCTCTCCTGTAGAGTGTAAGCTCTTATGGTCAGCAGGATCCTCTCTCTCTCTCTCTCTCTCTCTCCTGTAGAGTGTAAGCTCTTATGGTCAGCAGGGTCCTCTCTCTTTCTCCTGTAGAGTGTAAGCTCTTATGGTCAGCAGGATCCTCTCTCCTGTAGAGTGTAAGCTCTCATGATCAGCAGGGTCCTCCCTCTCTCTCTCCTGTAGAGTGTAAGCTTTTATGTTCAGCAGGGTCCTCTCTCTCTCTCTCTCCTGTAGAGTGTAAGCTCTTATGGTCAGCAGGGTCCTCTCTCTTTCTCCTGTAGTGTAAGTTCTTATGGTCAGCAGGGTCCTCTCTCTCTCCTGTAGAGTGTAAGCTCTCATGATCAGCAGGGTCCTCCCTCTCTCTCTCCTGTAGAGTGTAAGCTCTTATGGTCAGCAGGGTCCTCTCTCTCTCTCTCTCTCCTGTAGAGTGTAAGCTCTTATGGTCAGCAGGGTCCTCTCTCTTTCTCCTGTAGAGTGTAAGCTCTTATGGTCAGCAGGGTCCTCTCTCTCTCTCTCTCTCTCCTGTAGAGTGTAAGCTCTTATGGTCAGCAGGGTCCTCTCTCTCTCCTGTAGAGTGTAAGCTCTCATGATCAGCAGGGTCCTCCCTCTCTCTCTCCTGTAGAGTGTAAGCTCTTATGGTCAGCAGCGTCCTCTCTCTCTCCTCTCCCCCATTTGTATTTCTGAAAAATTACAAGTGGAGCGCCCCCACTGCCGCAGGGCTGAGGGGTACCCGGTACCGGGCCTCTGAGTCTCTGTTCTGGGGTTGTCACGGTGGCTAGACCCGGTCCGTGACCCTGCTGAGGGGCGTCCAATGAAAGGTGTGGAGGGTGATGATGTTATGGTGCGGTGCAGGTCGCAGTAAATAACAAGGACACCAGGTTGCAGTCTCTTTACCTCTTTACTGAAGGCTTCAGGATCCTCAATCCGGAATACGGTTAACCGGGCTGCGTAAGTCCGGCCGGTCTAATGGCACCTCCAGAGTTCCCCTTGCAGGTGGAAATCTGTGCCTACCTTCTAGCGCTTGTGTGTTGTGGTCCTCCCCTGCTGTGCTTATGGGATAGTCCCCACAACTGTTGTGTCTGTTTCTGAAGTTCCCTCACAACTCGATTATGATGTTCTGCTTCGTCCCCCAGATGATATGGCTAGGACGCACCCGTATGACGGGTAGGCTCGGAGGTCTTCCGGGACCCAAGAGTCGCCCCTCTCCAAATGTTGCCCCCTATGTCTTCTTAGGTGATTTGAGTGAGACAGCCCGCCTATAACTGACTGTCCTGCCGTAGGTTTGAAGTAAGGCCTGGAGCTCAATACTTCCTCGGCATTCCGGCCACCGGCTACGCGCCTCAGTAGGATGTTGCCTCGTCTTACAGCACGACTCCTACTGGTAATTCTCCTTGTTGCGTTGATCTCGTTTCTCACTCAGCACAATAAACCTCGCTTCTTGTCCTTTCTTGGGGTACCGCCGCAATGACATGCAGGCGCGGTCCCGTAACGTTCTCTCTGTTCGCTAGGCCTCTGTCAGGATTCCACCCCTGACTGGGACCCCCCTGAATCTTCCCCTGCTACACCCTCTGCCACAGGATACCCTCTGCCACAGGATGTTGCCTGGTTCCAACCCAGTCAGCTTCTGACTAACTTCTCATCTAACCCCCAGTTTTACCAGATTGTGAGGAGTGGCCTAATACATAGCACCCTTAGCTCCCCCTGGAGGCCAGACTGTGAAGTGTATTGGTGTCTGTGATACCTGGTCAGGTGAACTCCTTCAGTGCCATCGGACGTACCATAGCCCCCCTTAGCGGCGGAGCATCAGTACTGCAACGACCAGGACTCTGGGGCGCTGCACTCCCCCCCCGTTAAATCCAGTACTCCTGGACTGGGAAGAAAACAACAATACATGTCAGCAAAAAGACATACAATTTTGAAATGCAATAACAATAAGCAAATTCGAACAGAGCTTCCCTTTATGGGAGGTGAGGACACTTGAACGTTACAAACATGGTTAAATACTTTAAATAACATACTATAAATAACTTTTCTTACCCAACCAGGTATTCTACTAAGTGCAAATTTTTGAACAATAATTTAACGTTGCCTTTAAGGACGTACACGCTGAATCCACTAAAGACCTTCTTATAAAACACTATAAGGCTAATCAACTTTTTCTTCACTTTCCATCCTTACATCTGCATGACCGCCTGTTTATCTGCCCCAGGCCTACTGCCTCTCGCTCTGTTGCAGGACCGCCCCTTTTCGCCAGGGCCTACTGCCTTTCTGCTACTATACACAGTATAGAACTTATCAACCTTCCCTCAGTTCAGGATCACTGAGCCATCTCGGTATGGCTCCTAGGAGGACTCACAGACTAACCCCATACGGGTTGTAGCAGCAAAACAGCCAAACAGACGAACAGTTAACTATTTACAGGTTCAAAATATTAGGACATTTACTTGAACTACTCAGGAGGCAGCACCGGCGGAGGCAACCCCTTTGGATATTGCCTGCCGCCTGGTACTGTGTAACGGGGTTTGTTGTCCCATCTGGGGGTCTGCGTACCCACTGTCTTCAGTTCTGGGGCAGCAGGGGCACCGACCACCTGAGGAGGCGCCTCCTTGGCCACGACGGTGGTTGAGGTGACGATGCTGCAGGTCGTGGTTTTGACAATGGTGCACATTGGAGTGACCACGGTGGTCTTGGTGATAATCGTGGGCTGACCACAAGGGGGCACCTTCGCTACGGGGGGCAGCTTTACCGGCACCTTAGTCGGGGGTGTCACGGGGTTTTGCTTCTTATGGACATTCAGGGCGAACCACCCCTTTTCCCTAAAATGCCGGGTGTAAGTGACTTCGTCCCCCGGGTAGAGATCCCGGTCTGGATGGCCTTCTCTGAGATGAGACTCCACATCCCGCCGGTTGACGAAGACTTCGGCGTACAGACCCGGCTCTTTTATAAAGCCCCAGCCTCCGTGGAGCTTGAAGGCAACGACGGTGCCCTGCCTGCGCGGGGCCTGGTGAGCGGTGGGGTCCTTGCGGGCCCGGTCCTTGACCGCCAAGTCTTTTTGGTGGTGGGCCTCTAGCCCGGCCTGGTACGCCTTTTCCTTCTTCTCCCACTGCTGTTCCAGCTGGGCCTGGTATTCCTCCCAGCTCAGGGCCTGCACCATCTCCCCTTCCTGTGTCTTCACCCCGGGGAACCCCATGAGGTTGGATCCTGGGTTCACCCAGCGGCACACTGTGGGCTCCGCATGGACCTCACACAGCAGGGTAGTTGGTGGAATCGGGGCTTTCAGGAAGTGTTCCATACCCGTGGTCTCCTCCCATGGTAACAGGCGTTGGAGTCTATGGGTCCCAGGGAGAGGGGGTGCCGCGACGGGGCCTATCAACAGACCCTCAGCAAGCGGGACAGGGTCGGCGGACTCACCAGTCGGTGCAGGCCCCTCCTCCTTGGTCGGCTCCGCTGGCGGTATGGTCGATAGGAACGTCGGCTGGAGTTCCGGCAGCGACGCAGTGTCAGGCGTTGGAAGGCTCTCCACCGGCGCCTCCATCCGCATCTGGAGGAGTTGTTCGATCAGGCCTTCCATTTCAACCTGCAGGAGGCCGGTCGCAATCGCGGAGAGCTGACCACTGTGCTCGTCCGGGTGGCTGGGGGAGTCCTCGGCTCCGACCCCGCATTCCTGGTCTGAGCGACTGGTCATGGTGTCCTCCACGTGGGTCACCTCCTGGTCTTTTTCCCGCTCTCTCCTTCATGGGCGGTTTCGTTTTCTCTGCCTCCGCCCACCATTGAGAATCAAGAGGCGGATCTCGGCTGCTGACGGACACGTCCTCAAGGTACAGAAATATTTAGACTGGGCGGCCATTGTCTTTTCGCGCTCTTCAGCTGGTCCACGCCTACTCCACGCCCCTCTTCTCATCCTGCGCTCTCCTCAGTGCTGTAATGGCGGCTGGTTTTGGCGGCAAATGGCAATCCACAGTCTTTGCAATAAGTCACAGTCCAAGTACAATAAATCACAGTTCCAAGGCACACATGACCTGATTCTTCAGGCTTAAGTAGATCCTGTTCGTGACGCCAAGTTGGAGCGCCCCCACTGCCGCAGGGCCGAGGGGTACCCGGTACTGGGCCTCTGAGTCTCTGTTCTGGGGTTGTCACGGTAGCTAGACCCGGTCCGTGAACCTGCTGAGGGGCGTCCAATAAAAGGTGTGGAGGGTGATGATGTTATGGTGCGGTGCAGGTCGCAGTAAATAACAAGGACACCAGGTTAGTCCCCACAACTGTTGTGTCTGTTTCTGAAGTTCCCTCACAACTCGATTATGATGTTCTGCTTCGTCCCCCAGATGATTTGGCTAGGACGCACCCGTATGACGGGTAGGCTCGGAGGTCTTCCGGGACCCTAGAGTCGCCCCTCTCCAAATGTTGCCCCCTATGTCTTCTTAGGTGATTTGAGTGAGACAGCCCACCTATAACTGACTGTCCTGCCGTAGGTTTGAAGTAAGGCCTGGAGCTCAATACTTCCTCGGCGTTCCGACCACCGGCTACGCGCCTCAGTAGGATGTTGCCTCATCTTACAGCACGACTCCTACCGGTAATTCTCCTTGTTGCGTTGATCTCGTTTCTCACTCAGCACAATAAACCTCGCTTCTTGTCCTTTCTTGGGGTACCGCCGCAATGACGTGCAGGCGCGGTCCCGTAACGTTCCCTCTGTTCGCTAGGCCTCTGTCAGGATCCCACCCCTGACAAGGACCCCCCTGAATCTTCCCCTGCAACACCCTCTGCCACAGGATGTTGCCTGGTTCCAACCCAGTCAGCTTCTGACTAACTTCCTATCTAACCCCCATTTTTACCAGATTGTGAGGAGTGGCCTAATACATAGCACCCTTAGCTCCCCCTGGAGGCCAGACTGTGAAGTGTATTGGTGTCTGTGATACCTGGTCAGGTGAACTCCTTCAGTGCCATCGGACATACCATAGCCCCCCTTAGCGGCGGAGCATCAGTACTGCAACGACCAGGACTCTGGGGCGCTGCACAAGCATCCCAGTATTAGAATCTGCGCAAATTTATCTGCTGCAAGTTTTTTTTTTTTAAATTTGAATTTCAAAAGATCAGCTCATCTCTATCAGTGATATTTCTGTTATTCTATTCACTTCTTACAGATGAAATGTCATTTTTTTATTTGTATTCTTGTATGCTCTGTAATTTCTTAATGTTTGTATTTAAACATTTGTTTTCCCTTTTATGTCTTGCCTATGATTTTATTTTTTCATGAACTGATTTATGGAAATGCATTTAGAAACAACTAATCACAGTGTCATTGTTTCATAGTCTATTTCTCTCTGAAGGTCGGGATGCAAAACCATATAGTGAGAACAATAGTGATAATGATATAATACACTGGTGTAGCAACTGAAGCAGCAAAGGATATTGATTTATGGAAAGCAGAGCACACAGCAAGTTGCCAGAATGTATCTATTGTTCAAAGCAAAAGCCAAGTTATTACTTGTTAAACAATATCTCAACTGCAGTGTGGGCATATTATACCTATGAAAACGTTCAAGGAGGGCCTGGATGCCATTCCTGCAAAATATAATTATACAGGTTATTATGGGTGCTATATTCTGTGATGGTATGTTGCTCCAGGGAGCTAGTCTAATTTCCAAATCTCAACTCAGGAATTTTTCCCCTAAGGCCGTCTTCACACATCTGTTTTTTGGTCTGCCTGCGGTCTGTTTTTTAAGGACCGCAAATACGGACACACGCGCACCCATTGTTGTTCAGTGGTGGTGCACACATGTCAGGTTTTTCACACAGACCATGTGTCCATGTGAAAAACTCATAGACATGTCAGTTTTTTATGCGCACCAAGGACAAAATGCATGCCGCACACGTGCACGCTGATGACACATGGGTGACATCTGTATGCCATCAGTGTGACACTTACCGTCGCCTCTGGAAAAGCGGTACAGTTTGCTCTGTTCCCAGGCGTAGGGTGCTGAAGACAGTTCTAATCATTGTTGACTGCTCTCCCTGAGGCTAGTACAGCCAGGCGACAATGATGGGAGTTGTTTTCAGCACTCGCTGTGTACATTGTGTGTTAAATGAAATTAATTAAACAAAAAAAATTGACCTGAGCTCCTGCGTAATTTTGATAACCAGTAGAGGGAACACCCAGAGCTCGGGGCTGATGTTACTAATCTGGGAAAGGAGACAAGATCCCAAAAGGTTCCCAGGCTGTTAATAACAGCTCACAGATCTTTGCTTAGCCTATAAGGCATCTTTCACACATCAATTTTTTTAGAATCAGTCACCATCCGTCAAAGTGTTGAAAAGATCCTGTGCAGATTGTAAAAAACTCATGCACTGGATCTGTGTTTTTTGAGGAATCCATCAAAGCAGCTGCAGCAGGAATTTAAAGGAACAGAATTCTGGAGAGAGAGATTCCCTGAATGGAAAAATGGGTTAAATTAAAGGAATAGAAATTCTTCCAGACATGCTCAGTTTCAAAAAACGGAATCCGTTGCTGGATTCCATCTTTTGACGGACAGCGACAGATCCTGTGCCTATAGGCTTCCATTCTAGCCAACGACAGATGCTGCTGGATCTGTCGCTGGCCGACTTTTTCGACACAGACAAAGAACATTTCTTTGTACGTCTTCTCCAGACGACGGATAAACAAATTCCAGCGCACGACGGACGAAACGTGAGGCCATCCGTCGTAATCCGTAGCTAATACAAGTCTATGAGAAAAAGACGGATCCAGCGGGCAAATTCGCTGGATCCGTTTTCTTTACAAAACGACGTGTTTTGACGGAAACAAAAAGACTGATGTGTAAAAGAGGCCTAAGACGCCCCCATTACTAACCCCATAGTCACAGTGTAAAAAATACACAGGCAGAATAAAGTCCTTTAATTGAAAGAAAGACACAGACTCCTTTATTTGAAATAAACACACCCCACCCTTTTTTACCTATTTACTAGTACAAAGTAAAAAAAAAAAAACCATATTCCTCATCTGTCCAACGATAATCCATTTGACCCACACCGTAATCCATTCCTGCTTCATCTGGATGCCTTGCTCAACGGTCGCATGATGCGACTATTCAGCATGACATCCAGGAGACACTGAGCTGAGGATCAGAGTGCAGCTTCAGTGACCTGCAGTGACGTCATTGTGGTTAACACCGGTCACGGAAACTCACTGTGAGCGGCTTGATGAACTGCGGTGACCTCAATGATATTATCGCTAGCACTGTGAAGGTTACTGCAGTTCATTGGTCGGCTCACACTGAACTGAGCGTGGGAACGGCTGGCAGTGACCGGCGGTAACCTCTATGACATTACCCCTCATCACTGAAGCAGTGTCCCTAGCTCAGCTCAGTGTCTCCTGGATTCCTGTTTGAGTGGTCGCTTTATGCCGCTGCTCAGCCATGAAATACAGATGTAGCAGAGCTGGACTTATTTGTAGGACAAAAGGATTGTTGTCGGACGGGTGAGGAATATGTTTTTTTGCTATTTTATTTTTTGTACTAATAAATGAAAAAATGAGGGTGGGTGTGTTTATTTGAATTAAAGGACTTTATTCTTGCTGTGTATTTTTTACAATATGAATAAGGGGTTAGTAATGAGGGCGTCTTTATAGACACCTCTCCATTACTAAACCCTGGGTTTGTTGTCAGCTGACAATACAAAGCTGACATCAACCTCAACCTTATTACCCCACTTGCCACCACCACAGGTCAAGTGGAAGGAGCTAGGTTAAGTGTCCGATTTGGTGCATCTTATGGATGCTACATTTCTGGGGCCATTTCTAGGGCCCTTCTCCCCCCCTGGGAGAGGGGGAAATATCCCTGACCCCTTGCCAAGATATTAATATCAACCCACAACTGTCTGTTTAGCCTTTGCTGGTTAGAATTTATAGGGGACCCTACATCATTTTTTTTTTGCTAAGGTCTCCCATAAACTAACCAGTAAAGGCTAAGCAGACTGCTGTGAGCTGTTATTAATAGCCTGGAAGCCTCTTGGGATACTGTCCCTTTTCCCAGATTAGAAACATCAGCCCCCAGCCGTGGGTTTTCCCTCTGCTGCTTATCAAAATAACGTGGAAGCCACGCCAATTTTTTTAATTTAATTATTTATTTTACACATGATGTACACAGCGGGTGCTGAATATAACTACCATCATTGTTGCCTGGTAACGCTGAGCTCAGGGAGACCAGGCGACAATGATTAGAGCTTTCTTCAGCACCCAACGACTGGGAAAAGCGCAAACTGTATGGCTTTTCTCAGATGCCGGTACGTATCACACTGATGACACACAAATGTCATCCCTATGTCATCAATGTGCACGTGTGTGTCATGCATTTTGTCCATTGGTGCTGGTAAAAAATGGACATGTCTGCAGGTTTTTTACATGGACTGGTCATGTGGTACCACTCATTAAGGTGATGAATATGGACACATCTCCACTCCCATAGGGATGGAGCGCATATTCATCATCTTAATGAGCGGTAACACGTGACCGCTGAGCACAGGAAGAGCTGCAGGCAGGCGCAAGTGGCTGGAATGAGATGCAGTGCCAGCACCCAGGGTGCGCAGGTCGGTGAGTATGATGTTTTTTGTTTTTTTTTCAATAGGAAACATGAACACAGGGATAAGGGATAAGGAAGCATGCATACAGGGACAGAACAGGGGAGGCATGCATACAGGGACTGAACTGGGGAGGCATGCAGACAGTGGCAGGGACGAGGAGCCATCCATACCAGGACAGGGAAGGGGGAGGCATGCATACAATGACAGGGGCAGGGGAGGCATATAGACAGGGACAGGGATGGGGAGGCATTCATACCAGGACAGGGGTGAGGGGACAATGCATACCCGGCTTATACTCGAGTCAATAAGCTTACCCAGTTTTCCGAGGCAAAAGTAGGTGCCTCGGCTTATACTCAGGTTGGCTTATACTCTAGTATATACGGTAATTTTTATTACATAGTTTCTAATAAATTTGGTATTTTTTATCTTATATTTCTGTCTGGTGGATTATGGTGGCTTCAGTTCCTCTGGTGTTTTACTCTAATATAGCGGTCTGCCAGCTATAAAAGGGAAACGTGTGCAGGTACAAACATGGGGCACATTAGGAATATAACATGGAAAAAGTACACTTTAAAGGACAAACAAAAAAGCTACATTTCTGGGTAATATGAAGGTTCCCCCTGAACACTTGAGCATCATATTATGAAAATATTTCTTATCTTTGCGCTAATGTATTTTTTTTTAATTTGCTTTTGTTTTACTGCTTTCTGTAATAACTAAAAAATGAACAAGAACTTTTCGAGCCATTATTCTAATACGCGTTCTCATTGCAGATCAATGGTAAATTATTCAGGGATAAAGAACACGCTGCATTTAGAGTAGGCCCTTTCTTCGCTCTATTAAATTACTGTAATATGTACAGAAGACATAATTCCAATTTAATTAACTTCATCACCAAAGAAAATTTTGTGTATAAAGGTGTGCGTCTCCCTGTGAATAGGATTAAAACCTGAACCTTGATTTTCCGTATTTTACGTTAATATTACTGGTATAACATGAAAAACAAAGAGCTTCACCATCAAGAGAAAGAACGTGAACAAAGCAACGACTGACTGTGAAGTCACATTAGAGACAATTGTCGTTTTTCTATAAAAACAATGTGGATGATTGTAATGTCCAATTACAGGAGCCATTTCCCGTGTAACAGGCAATTATCAAGTCATATAAAATATAAGATATTGGAAACCTCTGTTATATCAATAAGCCATTAATACACTATTCTATTGGCACAAGTAGTCTTCTCCCATTAACACGGAAACATCAGCCAATTTTACTAATTCCATTCAAATTGACTCAGTAATGTATATAGAAATAGGGGGACCCACAGCAAAGACCTGACCCCCCCACCCCCTATTATGGTTAGTTTTGCCACATAGGGCTTGTACATTTTCCCCACAAAACTTTTCTATGACCCAGGAGCCAATTTCCACTGCCACGTTCTTCCCCTTGACCCAAATCACATATTGATGAACTGTCCAAAGATTAGTCTTTATGAAATATTTTGCATATAATATGTGCGACTATTAGTGTATATGTGCTACTACTAACCTACAGTCTGTCGCATTAAGCAGTCATTCAGATATTCCTAGTAGTTGAGCATAATCAATGCTTGACTACCTTTGGTTATGATGTAGAAGTGAAAGTTTAATTCTGCAGCACTTAAAACGTCACTTTTATTTCTTCATTAAAAATTATAGATTCCGTTCATGCAATAAATGTATAAAGATAAAAGATAAATCAGTGCTATGATAGCATTTTTTTTAAAACATTTATTGTATGAACAGAAACTCTGGTTTTTAATGAAGAAATAAAAGTAAAGTTATAACTTTCAAATGGAGCTGGATTAATCTTTCATCTCTACAGCGTATTAAACCATTCAGAAACCAGCTGGGTTTTCTCCATGCGCCACTATTATCTATCCTCAAGTCAACTCCAATTGGTGAGCTGAAACATCTATATTTATCTATGGTTATGCTTGTCTGTGAGCTCTTTGGGTTTAAAAAAAAAACATTTTTCCATGAAATTTTCCAGATTTTTTTCCCCCCTATATCACACCCTATTTTCAGTCCACTCCAGTCCACATTTTTATTATAGGCTTCTGCGTGTGCATTCCAGCATTGGGGATTTCCTCCCTTTTTATGCCCAGGAAATATTCTGGAAACATGTATTTTCTGGAAATTTAAAGAGACTTGATCAGCTGTTGTTGTGAAGGGAAGATGCATTCATAAATATCTATCTTTACAAATAGACTCTTCAGAAATAACTAAATCAGGAATTCAAGTGCCACCGAATGGATATAGAAATCTAAAAAATCCATTACCACCATTTAAAATGCATGGCCACATGACTTAGGATAAGAAATCAAACCAGAATTCTTTGCTGCATGAAAACCCAAGATCCACCCAAGAGCGCTAAAAAGTAACTAAAAGGTGCCACTAAAAAGTGCACTTGGATGTGTTTTTTTGTAGCCCTCTCCAACAGGAGAGGGCGCCTCAATAACCATTCCGTGTCCCTCCGAGCCAGAAGGCCAAAATGAGGGTCCTGGACAAATAGCATCCTCCAGCCAAAGCCAAAGGAGACCCACCCAAGTGAGAACTAGAAGCCATAAATAGTCAGCTCCCTTCCCAATAGCGGAGAGCCATGGATCAGGGGGGAGTGGAATCTGATGACCACAAACTCCACCCCTAGACAAATCAAGAGGGAACCTCTAAGGGAACTGCTCCCTGAACAGTCCTACAGACACACAGTGAAAACATTCAAAAATAAATAGTGAAAGTATTTTCCAGTGTCTCACAATAAAAATTAAAAGACTGCGCTTGTGCAGGCAGTGCGGCCACCCAGCTACTGAATCCCCGCCCCGCAGTGTGTTATGCATTATGCAACCCAGCAGGTGAGGTCAGACGGCCAATGCTCAATGCGCCTGCCCAAGGCAGAAGAGCACAGCGCAAGCGCCGGATTTCCAAGGAAAACAGCAATGAGGGGGCGGCGACCAGCGCCCCAGAAGATATGACTGACGGCAGTTTGGCGCGTCAAAGAGGGGGGTTCAGACCTGCCTCCAGGTCTAAAGAAAGGTATTTGGGCAGAATTATAAATACCTTTATTTGGGGAATAACAGCAACAAAAACTAAAAGAGCCACCTTGGCAGAATGCAGCTTTACTGCTGCACAAGGTGGCTCTTTTAGTTTATAACGGCTGGAGGGGGTGATAGTGTCCCTATAAATAAGTGTGAACATTTGAAGTGCTTGTGCAATGTGCCAAAATTCAAATGGGTTTTTTCAGGCGCAGTGAATTAAGGCACCCCAGGGTCACCACTTCTGGGACATTTTGCACCTCAGACTTTCAAACTTACTCAGCCTAATTGCATTGATCCTGGAAGGCCATAGTTTTCAAAGGGATGATTATTTAAGCCACCCGGCGTACTAACCAGTGCATCATATCCAGTGTGAATGATGTATTTATCTACTGGGTTGTCCCACACTCAAAAGCTGCCTTTTTGAAAGATAAAAAGGCCAGGTTATGATCCAGAAACTCCAAATGCCTACATCAGTGTAAATCAGGAGAACTGGTTGGATAGGTTAGAGGCCTCTGACAAAAGGTCTGCAGAGTAAAGTTTCTGTAACAACCCTCCCAGCATCACTGCATGGCCTTCCATACCCTACCTGCCTATTACATCAACTCACTCACCTAGTGCCATGCTGAGAGATCTGTCTGCTGCCGGCTCCATGCCATGTGCTTCATGGCTGCTTGCTGTGTACAGTTTCTGTCTGTGTGCATAGGGGGCGGCGCCAGCAACTTCTGTTTCTTATTCAGTCTGTGTGCACCTCCCTAGGGTGTCTCTGGCCAATAGCCTAGAGGCCTCTGATTCTTAAGGCGTAAATGGTAAGAGCGCGTGCACAACTAGTGGTGGTGCAAAGGTAGGTTCCCACACCATATAGTACATAAAGTAAAAAACATTGCACTCAACTTAATGCTCATGTGAGATTTTAATGTAGTACCCAAAACGCTTCGGTCCGACAAACAGGACCTTCATCAGTTACGTACTGTAAGTGAACTTGCGGAAAAAAAGAGACGTTCGTGTCTCTGGGCACACAATAGACAGCGTCTGTGATTATTGTTATGATCCTAGTGGCAAGGATCGCAGGACGGACTAGCTAAGTAACTGAACAGACTACTAGCTCTGGGGAAGTGGTAACTAGATTGACCGCAACCTGATCCTATCCGCAAACAACTGTAGGCAGCCGTGGAATGTTACCTAAAAAATCCTAGACGTCTCGTCACGGCCTGAGAAGCTGACTATTCCTGGAGGGAAAGTAAGTCCTCACTTGCCTCAGTGGAAGACCCCAAAGATATAGAATAGCCCCCCACAAATATTAACGGTGAGTTAAGGGGAAAGCACAAACGCAGAGATGAAATCAGATTTAGCAAATGAGGCCCGCTAATACTAGATAGCAGAAAATAGGAAGGAAACTGTGCGGTCAATAAAAAACCCTATTCAAAATATCCACGCAGAAATTGCTCGAGCCCCCGCACCAACTAACGGTGCGGGGGAAGCAACTCCGTACCCCAGAGCTTACCAGCAAAAAGAAATCACATGTTAGCAAGCTGGACTAGACTCATCATACACAGAAATCATATTGCAGGCAGATGAGCAAAAAATATTCAAACAGAACTTAGCTTATCCTGAAGAGGCAGAAAACGAGATAATCAGGAGTAATCAGAATAGCACTGAATACATTGACAGCCGGCAACAAGTGGAAGTGAAGCAGAACTAAATAGGAGCCTCCCTGGTGAATAACGAGGCAGCTGATCCAGCAGACCCGCAGGATAATAAACCAAACCACCAGGGGGAGCCAAAAAACCAAAGTCACACAATACCATCTGTGACCACAAGAGGGAGCCTGAAAACGGAGTTCACAACAGTACCCCCCCCTTGAGGAGGGGTCACCGAACCCTCATCAAAACCCCCAGGGAGATCAGGGTGAGCCACATGGAAGGCACGAACCAAATCGGCCACATGAACATCAGAGGCGACAACCCAGGAATTATCCTCCTGACCATAGCCTTTCCACTTAACCAAATACTGAAGCCTCCGTCTAGAAATACGAGAATCCAAGATCTTCTCCACCACGTATTCCAATTCTCCCTTAACCAGCACAGGGGCAGGAGGCTCAACCGAAGGAACCACAGGCACCACATACCTCCGCAACAACGACCGATGGAACACATTATGAATAGCAAACGATGCCGGGAGGTCCAAACGAAATGACACAGGGTTAAGGACTTCCAAAATCTTATAAGGACCGATAAACCGAGGCTTAAACTTAGGAGAGGAGACCTTCATAGGAACAAAGCGAGAAGACAACCACACCAAATCCCCAACGCGAAGTCGGGGACCCACACAGCGACGGCGGTTGGCAAAGCGCTGAGCCTTCTCTTGTGACAGCTTCAAATTGTCCACCACATGATTCCAAATCTGATGCAACCTATCCACCACAACATCCACTCCAGGACAGTCAGAAGACTCCACCTGACCCGAGGAAAAACGAGGATGAAACCCTGAATTACAAAAAAAAGGCGAAGCCAAAGTAGCAGAACTAGCCCGATTATTAAGGGCAAACTCGGCCAATGGCAAAAAAGTCACCCAGTCGTCCTGATCAGCAGAAACAAAACATCTTAAATAGGTTTCCAAAGTCTGATTAGTGCGCTCGGTTTGGCCATTCGTCTGAGGATGGAAGGCCGACGAAAAAGACAAATTAATGCCCATCTTAGCACAAAAGGTCCGCCAAAATCTAGACACAAACTGGGATCCTCTGTCGGAAACAATATTTTCAGGGATCCCGTGCAAACGAACCACATTTTGAAAAAACAGAGGAACCAACTCGGAGGAGGAAGGCAACTTAGGCAAGGGCACCAAATGGACCATTTTAGAAAAATGATCACACACCACCCAAATGACCGACATTCTCTGAGAGACAGGGAGATCTGAAATAAAATCCATGGAAATGTGCATCCAAGGCCTCTTCGGGACAGGCAAAGGCAACAACAAGCCACTGGCACGAGAACAGCAAGGCTTAGCCCGAGCACAAATTCCACAAGACTGCACAAAGGAACGCACATCCCGCGACAAGGAAGGCCACCAGAAGGACCTAGCCACCAAATCTCTGGTACCAAAAATCCCAGGATGGCCTGCCAACACCGAAGAATGAACCTCGGAAATAACTCTGCTGGTCCATCTATCCGGGACAAACAGTCTCTCCGGTGGACAACGGTCAGGTCTATCCGCCTGAAACTCCTGCAGCACTCGTCGCAAATCTGGGGAGATGGCAGACAAAATCACCCCTTCTCTGAGGATACCAGCTGGCTCTGAATCACCAGGAGAGTCAGGCACAAAACTCCTAGAAAGAGCATCAGCCTTCACATTCTTCGAACCAGGCAGGTATGAGACCACGAAATCAAAACGAGAGAAAAACAACGACCAACGAGCCTGTCTAGGATTCAGCCGCTTGGCCGACTCGAGATAAATCAAATTCTTGTGATCAGTCAAGACCACCACACGATGCTTAGCTCCCTTGAGCCAATGTCGCCACTCCTCAAATGCCCACTTCATAGCCAACAACTCCCGATTACCAACATCATAATTCCGCTCGGCAGGCGAAAACTTTCTTGAAAAGAAAGCACATGGCTTCATCACAGAGCCATCAGAGCTTCTCTGCGACAAAACAGCCCCCGCTCCAATCTCAGAAGCATCAACCTCGACCTGGAAAGGAAGGGAGACGTCTGGCTGACATAAGACCGGAGCCGAAGAAAACCGGCGCTTCAGCTCCCGAAAGGCCTCCACAGCCGCAGGAGACCAATTAGTAACATCAGAACCCTTCTTGGTCAAATCCGTCAATGGCTTAACAACACCAGAAAAATTAGCGATGAAGCGACGGTAAAAATTAGCAAAACCCAAGAACTTCTGAAGACTCTTAACAGATGTAGGCTGAGTCCAGTTATGAATAGCCTGAACCTTGACTGGGTCCATCTCAATAGCAGAAGGAGAAAAAATGAAACCCAAAAAAGAGACCTTCTGGACTCCAAAAATACATTTTGAGCCCTTCACAAATAAAGCATTGGCACGCAGGACCTGAAACACCATCCTGACCTGCTTAACATGGGACTCCCAATCATCTGAAAAAAACAGAATATCATCCAGATACACAATCATAAATTTATCCAGATATTCGCGGAAGATGTCGTGCATAAAGGACTGAAAGACAGAAGGAGCGTTAGAAAGTCCAAAAGGCATCACCAAGTACTCAAAATGGCCTTCGGGCGTATTAAATGCAGTTTTCCATTCATCACCCTGCTTAATACGCACAAGGTGATACGCACCACGAAGATCTATCTTGGTGAACCAACTAGACCCCTTAATGCGAGCAAACAGATCAGATAACAATGGCAAAGGATACTGAAATTTGACCGTGATTTTGTTTAGAAGGCGATAATCAATACAAGGTCTCAAGGAACCATCCTTCTTAGCCACAAAAAAGAACCCCGCACCAAGAGGGGAGGAAGAGGGGCGAATAAGTCCTTTCTCCAAAGACTCCTTTATATAACTCCGCATAGCAGCATGCTCCGGCACTGACAAATTGAAAAGTCGTCCCTTAGGAAACTTACTACCAGGAATCAAATTTATAGCACAATCACAATCCCTATGAGGAGGTAGAGAACTGAGTTTGGGCTCATCAAATACATCCTGGTAATCTGACAAAAACGCAGGGACCTCAGAAGGAGTGGATGAAGCAATTGACACCACAGGAGCGTCGCCATGAATTCCCTGACAACCCCAACTTGACACAGACATTGCTTTCCAATCCAGGACTGGATTATGAGTCTGCAACCATGGCAGGCCCAACACGACAACATCATGCAAATTATGCAATACAAGAAAGCGAATCACCTCCTGATGAACAGGAGTCATGCACATGGTCACTTGTGTCCAGTACTGAGGTTTATTCGTAGCCAATGGTGTAGCATCAATTCCCCTTAGTGGAATAGGGAATTTTAAAGGCTCCAAAACAAAACCACAGCGCCTGGCAAATGACAAATCCATCAGACTCAGGGCAGCACCTGAATCCACAAAAGCCATAACCGGGTAAGATGACAGGGAACAAATCAGGGTAACAGACAAAATAAACTTAGGCTGTAAAGTACCGATGGTTTTTTTTGTGCGCTTAGAGCATGCTGAGATAACATGAGCTGAGTCACCACAGTAAAAGCACAACCCATTTTGCCGTCTATAATTTTGCCGTTCACTTCTGGTCAGAATTCTATCACATTGCATAGACTCAGGTGTCTGTTCAGAAGACACCACCAAATGGTGCGCAGGTTTGCGCTCCCGCAAACGCCGATCAATCTGAATGGCCAGAGTCATTGACTCATTCAGACCTGCAGGCGTAGGGAACCCCACCATGACATTCTTAATGGCCTCAGAAAGACCCTTTCTGAAATTTGCAGCCAGGGCACACTCATTCCATTGAGTAAGCACCGACCATTTCCGAAATTTCTGGCAGTACACCTCTGCATCATCTTGCCCCTGAGAGAGGGCCAACAACGCTTTTTCAGCCTGGTTCTCAAGATTAGGTTCCTCATAGAGCAATCCAAGGGCCAGAAAAAACGCATCCACACCGAGCAACGCAGGATCCCCTGGAGCCAATGCGAAAGCCCAATCTTGAGGATCGCCACGCAAGAAAGAAATAACAATCTTAACTTGCTGAACAGAATCCCCAGAGGAACGAGGTCTCAAAGAAAGAAACAACCTGCAATTGTTCTTAAAATTCAGGAACCTAGATCTATCTCCAGAAAACAACTCCGGAATAGGTATTCTAGGCTCTGACATAGGACTGTGCACAACAAAATCCTGAATACTTTGTACCCTTGCAGCAAGATGATCCACACTGGAGGCTAAACTCTGGATATTCATATCAGCAGCTGAACTCAGAGCCACACCAAGATTAAGAGGAGGAGAGAAGCCAGACACACAGCAGCTAGACACACGGCAGCAAAAAAAAAAAAAAAAATATCTCCAAGCTTCTTTTCTCCTGCTTCTGCCATGCAATTAACACTTTATAGGCCGGCTGTACTGTTATGATCCTAGTGGCAAGGATCGCAGGACGGACTAGCTAAGTAACTGAACAGACTACTAGCTCTGAGGAAGTGGTAACTAGATTGACCGCAACCTGATCCTATCCGCAAACAACTATAGGCAGCCGTGGAATGTTACCTAAAAAATCCTAGACGTCTCATCACGGCCTGAGAAACTGACTATTCCTGGAGGGAAAGTAAGTCCTCACTTGCCTCAGTGGAAGACCCCAAAGATATAGAATAGCCCGCCACAAATATTAACAGTGAGTTAAGGGGAAAGCACAAACGCAGAGATGAAATCAGATTTAGCAAATGAGGCCTGCTAATACTAGATAGCAGAAAATAGGAAGGAAACTGTGCGGTCAATAAAAAACCCTATTCAAAATATCCACGCAGAGATTGCTCGAGCCCCCGCACCAACTAACGGTGCGGGGGAAGCAACTCCGTACCCCAGAGCTTACCAGCAAAAAGAAATCACATGTTAGCAAGCTGGACTAGACTCATCATACACAGAAATCATATTGCAGGCAGATGAGCAAAAAATATTCAAACAGAACTTAGCTTATCCTGAAGAGGCAGAAAACGAGATAATCAGGAGTAATCAGAATAGCACTGAATACATTGACAGCCGGCAACAAGTGGAAGTGAAGCAGAGCTAAATAGGAGCCTCCCTGGTGAATAACGAGGCAGCTGATCCAGCAGACCCACAGGATAATAAACCAAACCACCAGGGGGAGCCAAAAAACCAAAGTCACACAATACCATCTGTGACCACAAGAGGGAGCCTGAAAACGGAGTTCACAACAGATTATGTTGGATAAGAGACGAGCGGGGGATACCGCGTCTGATCCTGGCACATACCGCTGCTACATCATTTACCAGTGGTTCTGGTTCCTTATCCAACATAATCACAGACGCTGTCTATTGTGTGCCCAGAGACACGAACGTCTCTTTTTTTCCGCAAGTTCACTTACAGTACGTAACTGATGAAGGTCCTGTTTGTTGGACCGAAACGTTTTGGGTACTACATTAAAATCTCACATGAGCATTAAGTTGAGTGCAAGGTTTTTTACTTTATGTTCTGATTCTTAAGGCGTCCTCACCCATTGGAGGACGCCGGAGCAAACTTACTTCCTCAGTCAGTATTTTGCTGCTAAGGTGTCTGGTTCTGTTTCTGTGTCCGCCACCCAGTGGGGCGTAGTACCCTGGTCTGTGTTCACCACCCAGTGGAGCGTAATACCCTGGTCTGAATCTGTGTTCCGTTACTTCTGTGTCTGAACTCTGGTCTATGTCTGTTCCTGTTCCTGCTTTGGTTGTTGCCATTCCCACTCTGCTGTGTTTATCTCTGTGCTATATCTCTGCTTGCCACTATTTGTAGTTCTGCACTTCTCTGCTCTGGTCACCACTACCTGTGGCTCTGTGCCTCTTTGCTTTGCTCACCACAACCTGTGGCTCTGTGCTTTCTGGCTCTTGGCTCCTTCTCCAGCGTCTCCGCTCTTGGCTCCGCCTCCTGCTCTTAACTCCACCTCCTGTGGTTCTGCTTTGCATCCGCTCTTGCGGCCTTGCTCTATCTCTGTTCTGCAACTTGCCATGCAGGTCTCTACCTGTCTCTTTATATTCATCAGTCTGAACAGGTCCCTACCTGTTTCCATATACCCTCCAGTCTGAACAGGTTGTTACCTGTCTCCATACACCCGCCTGTCTGCCAGCTGTGCCCGCCTGTCTGCCAGAGTGTCAGCCGTGCCCGTCTCCCTGCCTGTATCTCCATCTAGCCAGTCTGCTCGTCAGGGCCTCTGCCATACCCATCCGTCAGCCAGTGTCACTGTCGTGCCTGCCTGCCTGTGTCCTGTCCCCCGGTGGGATCATCATCGAGATTAACTTTCTTCTTGCCTGTATTGGCCTCTGAGAGAATTGTATACCCGATCTGAAATCCTGACTACACCTACGCCAGGTCGATACATAGTCTCTGATGAGATGGATTATCAGCTTGCTTATAATGAACTCCGTCTGAGGCCTCCGCCAAGATTCTATGGGGATCCAGAGGAGTGGATGGAATCTCTGATGTGTAGTTTGAGGTATATCAAAGAGAATGCTTCCAATTTTTCCTCTGATCGGGCCAAGGTGGGATTCCTGATGTCCTACCTAGCAGGAGATGCATTGAGTTGGATAAACCCACTCTGGGAAGCAGGGGATCCTATACTCTCTAACTTTGAGGCCTTCCTGATGGTCTTCCTTGAAGCCTTTAAAGCACCTAAGCAAGCTTCTCCTGCGAAGTCTTCCCTCATTAGATCACAGAGGCGGTCCAAAGAAACCGCCACATCAGACTACGTCTGTTTTTCAACCTGTCCAGGCAGCTACCCAAGCAAAACCCAAGAAGGCTGATAAAAGTGGGCTGACAAAGCAGCAGACCGAATCCAGCCGCAAGAAGGGAAAACGGTATCGCTGCGGTTGCAAGGAACATCCAGACGGTCTGTGCCCTGTAGATCTAAAACTCCAAAACCATGGGCAAGCAGGAGAGGCTGCCCTAGGTGAGAGTACTTCCTCTCCATCAAAATCTAAGACTGTGTCTCTGTTTTCCGGGAGCTTTGGCTGTTGTGAATTCTGTTGTGGGTTCTGCTCTTAGGCTCCCTCCGGTGGTTATAAGTGGTAGTGCTGCTGTTTGTCCTTCACAACAGTCATCAGCTGCTTCCACTTTGGACGGGGCTATTTAGTCTGGCTCCTTCCTTTATTGAGTGCCAGTTGTCCATTGTTTTCTAGGGATCCACATCTCTGCTTGGTTTCTCCTTCTGGATTGTCCAAATCATCAAAGATAAGTCCTGGCTCTGTTTTTGCAGTCCACATTCGGTGGACTTAATAGTTCTGTGAATTGCTATGTTTTTTCTTGTCCAGCTTTGTCTGTGTTAAGATTTACTCAGCCAAGTTGGAAGCTCTGGAGTCACAGAGTTACCCTCCATGCCTTTAGTTAGGTGTGGAGATTTTTGTATTCTCTGTGGTGGATTTTGTAGTATTTTTTATACTGACCGCACAGTACTCTTTCCTGTCTTTTCTTTCTAGGTAGCGTGGCCTCCTTTGCTAAATTCTGTTTTCAGTCTGCGTTTGTAATTTCCCTCTCCTCTCACAGTCAATATTTGTGAGGGGCTGCCTTTCCTTTGGGAATTTTCTGTGAGGCAAGATAGTATTTCTGTTTCTTTCTTTAGGTGTAATTAGTCCTCCGGCCGTGACGAGGTGTCTAGGGAGTGACAGGAACATTCCACGGCTACTTCTAGTTGATGTGTTAAGTTCAGGGTCTGCGGTCAGTATAGAGGCCACCTACTCCAGAGCTCGTCCATGCTGCTCCTAGGCCACCAGTTCACAACAGTACAACTGGCCAACAATGAGTTAACCGCATCTCAGAAGAAGGGAAAGAAAGTGCTGAGCCATTTTTTTTTCTGTACTCTGTTGTGTTTTTTTTCCCTCTTCACCTCTGGGTGGCTCAAGAGTTAGGCGCTGACATGGATGCTCAGGGACTTGCTTCTCGGGTGGATCAACTTGCTGCTAGAGTAAAGGGTATTTCTGATTATATCGTGCAGACTCCTGTTTTAGAGCCTAGAATTCCTACCCCCGATCTGTTCTTCGGGGACAGGTCCAAATTTTTGAGCTTTAAAAATAACTGTAAACTGTTTTTTGCTCTTAAGCCCCGTTCCTCTGGTGATCCCATCCAGCAGGTAAAAATTGTCATTTCTCTGTTGCGTGGTGACCCGCAGGATTGGGCATTTTCCCTTGAATCTGGGAATCCGGCCTTGCTTAATGTAGACACCTTTTTTCAGGCGCTTGGGTTATTGTATGATGAACCTAACTCTGTAGAGCATGCTGAGAAAACACTTTTGGCCCTGTGTCAGGGTCAAGAAGCGGCAGAGTCATATTGCCAGAAATTCAGAAAATGGTCTGTGCTTACTAAGTGGAATGAGGATGCTTTGGCGGCAATTTTCAGAATGGGTCTTTCTGAATCTGTTAAAGATGTTATGGTGGGGTTCCCCATGCCTGCAGGTCTGAGTGATTCTATGTCTCTGGCCATTCAAATTGATCGGCGCTTGCGTGAGCGCAGAGTTGTGCACACTATGGCGTGGTCTTCCGAGCGGAGTCCTGAGCCTATGCAGTGTGATAGGATTGTGTCTAGAGCGGAACGCCAAGGATTCAGACGTCAGAATAGGTTGTGCTTTTACTGCGGCGATTCTGCTCATGTTATTTCTGATTGCCCTAAGCGTGCCAAGAGAATCGCTAATTCCGTTACTATCAGTACTGTACAACCTAAATTTCTGTTATCTGTGACCCTGATCTGCTCATTATCGTCATTCTCTGTCATGGCATTTGTGGATTCAGGCGCCACTTTAAATTTAATGGACTTAGAATTTGCCAGACGTTGTGGTTTTTCCTTACAGCCTTTGCGGAGTCCTATCCCTTTGAGGGGGATTGATGCTACACCATTGGCTAAAAATAAACCTCAGTTTTGGACACAGTTAACCATGTGCATGGCGCCAGCCCATCAGGAAGATTGTCGCTTCCTGGTGTTACATAATTTGCATGATGCTGTTGTGCTGGGGTTTCCATGGTTACAGGTACATAATCCGATGTTGGATTGGAAATCTATGTCTGTGACTAGTTGGGGTTGTCAGGGGGTTCACGATGACGTTCCTCTGATGTCAATTTCCTCCTCCCCCTCTTCTGAAATTCCTGAGTTTCTGTCAGATTTCCAGGATGTTTTCGATGAGCCCAAGTCCAGTTCCCTTCCACCGCATAGGGACTGTGATTGTGCTATTGATTTGATTCCAGGCTGTAAGTTTCCTAAGGGCCGACTTTTCAACCTGTCTGTGCCTGAACATGCCGCCATGCGGAGCTATGTAAGGGAGTCTTTGGAGAAGGGGCATATTCGGCCATCTTCTTCTCCATTAGGAGCAGGGGTTTTTTTTGTTGCCAAGAAGGATGGCTCCTTGAGACCCTGTATTGATTATCGCCTCTTGAAAAAGATCACGGTCAAATTCCAATACCCTTTGCCTTTGCTTTCTGATTTATTTGCCAGGATTAAGGGGGCTAGTTGGTTTACTAAGATTGACCTTCGAGGGGCATATAATCTGGTTTGTATTAAGCAGGGTGACGAATGGAAAACTGCGTTTAATACGCCCGAGGGCCATTTTGAGTATCTTGTGATGCCATTCGGACTCTCTAATGCCCCATCTGTGTTTCAGTCCTTCATGCATGATATTTTTCGGATTTATCTTGATAAATTCATGATTGTATATTTGGATGATATTTTGATTTTTTCAGATGATTGGGAGTCTCATGTGAAGCAAGTTAGGATGGTATTTCAGGTCCTTGAGACAATGCCTTGTTTGTGAAGGGGTCTAAGTGCCTCTTTGGTGTACAGAAGGTTTCTTTTTTGGGCTTCATTTTTTCTCCATCATCTATAGAAATGGATCCGGCTAAGGTTCAGGCCATTCATGATTGGATCCAGCCCACATCCGTGAAGAGCCTTCAGAAATTTTTGGGCTTTGCTAATTTTTATCGCCGTTTCATTGCCAACTTCTCCAGTGTGGTTAAACCCCTGACCGATTTGACGAGGAAGGGCGCTGATGTAGCTAATTGGTCCTCTGAGGCCGTTTCTGCCTTTCAGGAGCTTAAGCGCCGATTTACTTCTGCCCCTGTGTTGCGTCAGCCGGATGTTTCTCTTCCTTTTCAGGTTGAGGTTGACGCTTCTGAGATTGGGGCAGGGGCCGTTTTGTCTCAGAGGAATTCTGATGGTTCCTTGATGAAACCGTGGGCCTTCTTTTCTGGAAAGTTTTCGCCTGCGGAACGCAATTATGATGTCGGCAATCGTGAGTTGTTGGCTATGAAGTGGGCATTTGAGGAGTGGCGACATTGGCTTGAGGGGGCCAAGCACCGTATTGTGGTCTTGACCGATCATAAGAATCTGATTTACCTCGAGTCTGCCAAACGGCTGAATCCTAGACAGGCCCGATGGTCCCTATTTTTCTCCCGTTTTGATTTTGTTGTCTCGTATCTTCCAGGTTCTAAGAATGTTAAGGCTGATGCCCTCTCTAGGAGTTTCTTGCCTGATTCCCCTGGGATTCTTGAGCCGGTTGGTATTCTTAAGGAGGGGGTGATTCTTTCTGCCATCTCCCCTGATTTGCGACGGGCTCTTCAGGAGTTTCAGGCTGATAAACCTGATCGCTGTCCAGCGGGGAAACTGTTTGTTCCTGACAGATGGACTAGTAAAGTGATTTCTGAGGTTCAGTGTTCTGTGTTGGCTGGCCATCCTGGGATTTTTGGTACCAGAGATTTGGTTAGTAGGTCCTTTTGGTGGCCTTCTTTGTCACGGGATGTGCGTTCTTTTGTGCAGTCCTGTGGGACTTGTTCGCGGGCCAAACCTTGCTGCTCCTGCGCCAGTGGGTTGCTTTTGCCTTTGCCGGTCCCTGAGAGGCCTTGGACGCATATTTCTATGGATTTTATTTCGGATCTTCCTGTTTCCCAGAGGATGTCTGTTATCTGGGTGGTCTGTGACCGGTTTTCTAAGATGGTTCATTTGGTACCTTTGCCTAAGTTGCCTTCCTCTACTGAGTTGGTTCCGTTGTTTTTTCAGCATGTGGTTCATTTGCATGGCATTCCGGAGAATATTGTGTCCGATAGAGGTTCCCAGTTTGTTTCTAGGTTTTGGCAGTCCTTTTGTGCTAAGCTGGGCATTGATTTGTCTTTTTCTTCCGCATTTCATCCTCAGACAAACGGCCAAACCGAGCGAACTAACCAGACTTTGGAAACTTATTTGAGATGCTTTGTGTCTGCCGATCAGGATGATTGGGTGGCTTTCTTGCCATTGGCCGAGTTTGCCCTTAATAATCGGGCTAGTTCTGCTACCTTGGTGTCACCATTCTTTTGTAATTCTGGGTTTCATCCTCGTTTTTCTTCAGGGCAGGTTGAGTCTTCTGATTGTCCTGGGGTGGACTCTGTGGTTGACAGGTTGCAGCAGATTTGGGCTCATGTTGTGGACAATTTGGTGTTGTCTCAGGAGGAGGCTCAGCGTTTTGCCAACTGTCGTCGGCGTGTGGGTTCCTGGCTTCGGGTTGGGGATTTGGTCTGGTTGTCTTCTTGTCATGTTCCTATGAAGGTTTCTTCCCCGAAGTTCAAGCCTCGGCTTATTAGTCCTTATAGGATTTCTGAGATTATCAATCCAGTGTCTTTTCGTTTGGCCCTTCCAGCCTCTTTTTCCATCCATAATGTTTTTCATAGATCTTTGTTGCGGAAATATGTGGTGCCCGTGGTTCCCTCTGTTGATCCTCCTGCCCCGGTGTTGATTGATGGGGAGTTGGAGTATGTTGTGGAGAAGATCTTGGATTCTCGTTTTTCTAGACGGAGGCTTCAGTATCTTGTCAAGTGGAAGGGTTATGGCCAGGAGGATAATTCTTGGGTTGTTGCCTCCGATGTTCATGCTGACGATTTGGTTCGTGCCTTCCATTTGGCTCGTCAGGATCGGCCTGGGGGCTCTGGTGAGGGTTCGGTGACCCCTCCTCAAGGGGAGGGTACTGTTGTGAATTCTGTTGTGGGTTCTGCTCTTAGGCTCCCTCCGGTGGTTATAAGTGGTAGTGCTGCTGTTTGTCCTTCACAACAGTCATCAGCTGCTTCCACTTTGGACGGGGCTATTTAGTCTGGCTCCTTCCTTTATTGAGTGCCAGTTGTCCATTGTTTTCTAGGGATCCACATCTCTGCTTGGTTTCTCCTTCTGGATTGTCCAGATCATCAAAGATAAGTCCTGGCTCTGTTTTTGCAGTCCACATTCGGTGGACTTAATAGTTCTGTGAATTGCTATGTTTTTTCTTGTCCAGCTTTGTCTGTGTTAAGATTTACTCAGCCAAGTTGGAAGCTCTGGAGTCACAGAGTTACCCTCCATGCCTTTAGTTAGGTGTAGAGATTTTTGTATTCTCTGTGGTGGATTTTGTAGTATTTTTTATACTGACCGCACAGTACTCTTTCCTGTCTTTCCTTTCTAGGTAGCGTGGCCTCCTTTGCTAAATTCTGTTTTCAGTCTGCGTTTGTAATTTCCCTCTCCTCTCACAGTCAATATTTGTGGGGGGCTGCCTTTCCTTTGGGAATTTTCTCTGAGGCAAGATAGTATTCCTGTTTCTTTCTTTAGGTGTAATTAGTCCTCCGGCCGTGACGAGGTGTCTAGGGAGTGACAGGAACATTCCACGGCTACTTCTAGTTGATGTGTTAAGTTCAGGGTCTGCGGTCAGTATAGAGGCCACCTACTCCAGAGCTTGTCCATGCTGCTCCTAGGCCACCAGTTCATAACATTTGGCGTGGTAAAGTCGCCAGCCATTCGGAGTCGGTGTGTGGTCTCTGTCATACAGCTCCATAACCCGGTGAGGGCATTGTCTGAAGATGGTCAAGCCCTATTCAAGAACAGTCTAGTCCTTCAAGGACAACTACAGCTCTAGGAGCCCTATACTCGAAGAAGTTTGTCTTCCATATGCTGTCTATTATGCCCATGGGTCATTCTGAGTCAAGGACTCTACAACCCGCTCTGGTCAAGAGTTCCAGCAAGATGCTCCGTTTGAATTTACCCAGTCGCGAGAAGTGTGTGGTTCCCATGCGTCAAAGTCAGTCAACTGTGTCATCTTCTGCTGGTCTGCTAGTCGTAGAGTCAAGGTGTGCTGACGTCACCAAGGATTGGAAAGCGGTGACAATTTCTCCACACAACTCCAACGACTATACCTATAACCTGTTCATGGAAACATCTCTGCCTCTTGGACGTTTTCTTCTGGATAACGGGCAGAAGATGGTTCCTATGTGGGTACCTTCATCGTCTGAATCTGTGTTCCATTACTTCTGTGTCTGAACTCTGGTCTATGTCCGTTCCTGTCTGTACTCTGGTCTATGTCCGTTCCTGTCTGAACTCTGGTTTATGTCTGTTCCTGTTCCTGCTTTGGTTGTTCCCATTCCCACTCTGCTGTGTGTATCTCTGCGCTATATCTCTGCTTGCCACTATCTGTAGTTCTGCACTTCTCTGCTCTGGTCGCCACTACCTGTGGCTCTGTGCCTCTTTGCTTTGCTCACCACAACCTGTGGCTCTGTGCTTTCTGGCTCTTGGCTCCTCCTCCAGCGTCTCCGCTCTTGGCTCCGCCTCCTGCTCTTAACTCCACCTCCTGTGGTTCTGCTTTGCATCCGCTCTTGCGGCCTTGCTCTATCTCTGTTCTGCAACTTGCCATACAGGTCTCTACCTGTCTCTTTATATTCACCAGTCCGAACAGGTCCCTACCTGTTTCCATATACCCTCCAGTCTGAACAGGTTGTTACCTGTCTCCATACACCCGCCTGTCTGCCAGCCGTGCCCGGTTGTCTGCCAGAGTGCCAGCTGTGCCCGTCTGCCTGCCTGTATCTCCATAGATCCAACAAACAAATGATGATCAAAAGGCAAAAAATATCAATATAAAAACCATAATTTTATTGATATAAATTCATTTAAAACATACTGCCAATACTTAGGGAGATGAAACAAACGACATATATCACACCATCACCAATGTTGACGCACAGCGTCATGTGACAGACAGCATCTTGCTAATCAAGGTATTGTTACCGGGCAATATTCAAATAAGATACTACGTTGTAGCTATAAATACATACTTATGCCCTATAACCCCCCACTCTTAACAATCATAACGCATAATCCCCATCCAGCCCATATAAGGCCTATATATAATGGGATGTCATAATTACCCTCCGTGAGTAGCGTCTAAGTTTCTGTCGCCACCGGACCGCGTGCGTCAGCCCCGACGTGCGTTTCGGACTCCTTTTTCAAGGGGCCTATTGAGTGCAGTGATCCCTAGCATTTTATAATTCCGGGATGCCGCGTGATACGCCGCAAACCGGATGTAGAATGTCCACCCCGGAAGTGACGCGCGCTGTTGCCCAGCTACCAGCGACGCCAGCCGGCGTCGGCGTCATAGCGTGGGTGGAGCCGGGGCTGACTCCCTCCACGTCACCAGACGCCGAGAGCCAGCAGGAGTGGCCAGGAGCGGGCAACATGCGCGTACAGGGGAAGGAACACCAATGAAACACCTATCACACTGCACCTCTACATGTAACATTGTGATCACCATAGCAATCTTCGTTATGTGTCTATTCCGGGCCAGCTAACATCAGAAGATATATGGACATATACAGTTACATCTGGAGATAGAAATACAAACCAACCCACTACAACATCATTACGTAAACAGACAATAAATTAGTATATAAATATACAGTAGGTAAAGGTAATATTCTAATCGCCTGTTGAAGTCCATATCTTGTTTTTCCATCATTCGCGTTCTTTTTCTGCCACGGCAATAATCATCACACTGGTAATCAACGTGAAGTACGACATTTAAAATACAAACAATATTCTAAAAAATAATAAAAAACAAAATTAGTTAAAAACATAGGGATGGTGAGAGATAAATCTCTAACAGCAGACAGGTGACGGGATAGGACTACAAAAACGAAGCATAGCTAATATTTTTGTTGAGTCCAGATGGATATATGGTACCCAAGATCCATATCCACCTGGACTCCAGTTGGGCAAATCTTTTGGTCAGATTTCCTCCTCGAATCCCGGTGTCAATCATATCAATACCGCGGACTTTAAAGAGATCCCCATCGCAGTCGTGATACTGTCTAAAATGACGGGGAATCGTTTTTAGTGACTGTACATCCTTTGCAGTTGCAGCAGCCGTTATACCCAACACGTGTGCTCTGACACGTACTTTTAATTGCCTACTGGCCATGCCGATATAGATCTTACGACATGGGCACACCCCATAATAGATCACATATCTACTTGTGCAGGTAATCCATTTTTTTATCTTAAAAGTCCGAGAGCCATCCTGACTCTCAAAATTATTACTCCTCTCAATATTTGCACAAGCAACACAGCGGCCGCATGAGGAGCATCCTTGTCGTGTCGTCATGTTATCCAAAAAGGTATTATGGGGCTCTCCCGAATAATGGCTATATACCAAGTGATCGCGTAAATTTTTTGATCTCCTGGCTGTTATTGCAGCCTTTGCTGGTAAAAATTTAGCAATCACTGGATCCGCCCTCAGAATATGCCATGACTTATCCATGATGCTCCTCATGCGGGTAAACTGTGAGTGGTAATCCGTCACAAATCTAACCATATTTTGGTCCTTTTTAAACTATTTGGGGCCATATAGTAGGGTATCCCTTGACGCATGTTTAGCCCTGTTAAAGGCTTTTTTAATCATGCGGTTACTATATCCCCGTTCCCGCAAACGCAATTTCATGTCTTCTGCCTGAATAGCAAAATCCTTATCCACTGAGCACAATCTGCGAAGACGCAGAAACTGCCCAGTGGGAACCGATTGGATCATATGTCCCGGGTGTGATGAGGACGCATGCAGCAACATATTGGTGGAGGTTGGTTTGCGGAAAATACTCGTTTGTACCTCTCCTTTCTCGTCCTTCCGTAACAATACATCCAAGAATTCAATGGTCTTCGGACTGTATTTATACGTACTGTATATATTCAAATCGTTGCTATTCAAGGATGCCATAAACACCTCTAGGTCATCCTGCGACCCCTGCCAGATCAGCAAAATGTCATCGATGTACCGCGTCCATGAGAGAACGCGGTACATCGGCGACGACTGATCTGGCAGGGAGAGGTCTCTCTCCCACAGCCCCAGGAACAGGTTAGCATAAGCAAAGGAAGCCCCCATAGCTGTTCCCTGGAGCTGCAGGAAGAAAGACCCCTTAAAGACGAAAAAGTTATGGGTTAATGTAAACCTGAGAAGTTCAACAATTAATTTCTGGATGTCCAACGGTAAGCTTGACATACTTAAAAAGGTCCTAGTAGCTCTAATGCCATCTTCATGTCTGATGCTCGTATAGAGGGACTTCACGTCCCCCGTAACGAGCATCATATCCTCATCCAATTGTAAGCCATCAACCCGCTTCAATAGATCACCGGTATCCTTTAGGAATGATGGCAACCCCTCGACTAACGGCTCTAATTTGGAGTCAATCCACCAATTCACGGGTTCTAAATAATTCCCTCTTCCGGAGATAATCGGGCGTCCGGGGGGAGTCTGCGCGTCCTTATGGATTTTTGACAACAAATAAAAAGTTGGAATAGTGGGCTCAGATACAATTAGAGCTGTTGCCAGATCCTTTGTTATAATTCCATTCTCCATAGCCTGATTAATAATCAGGTGGAGCTGTGTAGTAAAGGAGGATAATGGGTTGAATGTAAGTTTTTTATAACAGATGTTATTGTTAAGTTGGCGAAACGCCTCTTTTTCATATAATTTCTTAGGCCAGACAACCACGTTACCCCCCTTATCAGCTGGTTTGTACACTACATCATTTAAATCCTGAAGGACGCGCAGACGCCCCCTTTCCTCCCTCGTAAGATTATCTTTATATATATAACGCGGAATCTCCTTGAATTCTTTAGATACAATCTGTACAAACAAATCAACGTTAGTACAAGTTGCTAATGGGGGGAATTTTCTAGACTTAGGCCATATTGAAGGTGGAATTTTACCTCCTTCCGGAGTGCTCTGCTCGATGGATAATTCCTCCAAAACACGCAGGGCTACTTGTTCTTCTTCTGTTGGAAAAAGTTCAGAGAGGTTGCCATCAAAAAAATGCTGCCTGTATCTCCGTCTAGCCAGTCTGCCCGTCAGGGCCTCTGCCGTACCCATCCGTCAGCCAGTGTCACTGCTGTGCCTGCCTGCCTGCCTGTGTCCTGTCCCCTGGTGGGATCAGCATCCACAGTCAGACTCCACCCTGGAGTGGTACCTGTTAGCTACCTGCCGCTCAAGTCTGACCTCACCATCAGAGGCTCCAGCGAACACCTAGAAAGCTACTTAGTTACGCCCCTTCCAGGGAAGTCTGGTCTGTGGTCCAGTGGGGCTACACCTCCGCACGCCCACGTCAAACCAGTCTGGGCACGAGCGTTACAGTTCCTCATTGTGAAGAGCATTAAGTTAGCATAGAGAGAATTATAGGGCATGCAGTGCTCAACTGGGAATTTAAATATGCAAATAGCCTATTCAGAGAAGAAGTGGACTGGAACTCTATTTCTGCAGTGAGAAAGTTTGAACTTTGATGCCGTGTAATAGATGCAAGCTATGATCCCACCATTGCAGGAGCCCTCTATGTCATCTGTGACAACACATTATTTATTTTTCATTATGCCAGACTCATTTTTTCAGTAGATCAAGAGGCATAAGCTACTGTTCATATGAGCCTGAACGTTGACTCTTGAATTGATATTTCCTGATTTGCTGAATGCTTGTTGACTACCTATTGTAGGAGGAGCAAAGTTGGGGAGCAAAGTTGCAGGTTAATTGAACAACTGATGTTTGCTAATTTGGTTAATGCCTGATGACTACCTATTGTTTCAGTCCATGCAGCTTGTTGTTCTGAAAACATTGAAGGACAAAATATGCATGTTAATTGAACACTCAAATGAGAGATGACCTCTTGCCACTTTCCCCCATTCCTGTGGAAAAATGCCTGAATAAGAGCTTTGAACTATAAAAGGGGATCCGTCTCCGTTTCCACAGACTCTACATGACACAAGCCACGGCACCATGACTCAAACTAGAGGAATACAGATTTGAAACTGTACATGACAGTAGCCAAGGCACCATGGCTTCAACCAGAGGAATACAGATTTGAAACTCTAGAGAACAGCAGCCAATGCACCATGGCTCCCACTGGAGGAATACATATTTGATCCACTCATCTCTGAACCCATGGAGACGTTTGGAGAGCCCAGGCAGGTAAAATCAGGTCACCTGGCCACGTACCTCAATGCACTCTGTCAGTTTCCTAAGCTTGCCACTACCTCCTCTCTGTGGGTGACCGCCAAAAGCGGGTTGCAACTGGTTGGGCTAACTGGCAGTGGAAGCCCCAAAGTGGCAGATGTTCTATTTCGGAGCGAACCAGTGGAATGGTGAGACTCTGTTTTTGCACCATCTTGTGTATTTGCTGGGCCTGTACTATATGTTATTGACTGTTGTTGATCCAAAAAAGTATTACCGTAGTGCGTTACCCTCACCCTTTGTTGCCTGAGTAGTATTCTGCCCACGGGAAAGGAGTATGAGCAATCAGTGGTTTGAGCCCTGGTCCATGCGTTCTTTCTAAAGACAGCCAGACCAGCGGATGAGAGCACCCACAGACCCTCGTGTCTCCACAATGTCCATATGTCCTAATAGGATACAGGTTGTCATTGTCAGACAGCCTCTTTCATTCCTGCAAATTCTTCACTAGTTACCATAATTTCTTTTTTATTTGATGGTATGTTAAAATGGATTGCACTCTCTATTGACAATGACACTAACAAAGGAATACAGGTTCAGTTTTCAGTGCTTAGCTCATCTAAAGTATTATATACATTTAGTTGTTGGATACTTTCCGGTGTAATATAATGTGCTTCATTGTCAGATTCCTTACATATTGAAACCTTATCATACTCCGTGCCAGTTACAATCACATTTTGAGGAAGGGAAGAGCTCACACCCTTTGGAAGACGTTTTAATTTGCAGTATCACTTGACTCTTTAGGAATATAATATACAGGAAAGCTGGTGCACCTGGCGGCTGGATTTAGTTTCCTTCCCTTTTAACCTCTGCATGTGTCACAAGCTTTTCAGTTGTGTTTAGTTACTTGAAAGCATTTGCTGTCATATCGTTTTACTGATGTGATAAAATTCACCCAGCCTTAGCAGATACCCATACCTTGCCAGCTGAGGAGCTGGGATGCGGTGACACCGAGACAGGCTCAATGACTGAAATGTTGCCAAACTCAATGTAAGTGTTGAGATTAAGTTTTATCCTGAGCGTAATGCCGTCTGACAAGATGTGTGGAGAAGCATCGCCTTTGTTTTCCAGTCATGTACAATGTGCTGAAATGTCGACAAACAGTGTGGCTGGAAATTGTTTGCAGAACAAAAAGGCTTCAGTTATGACAGCAGTCAAGTGAATTGGCAGCATGACTGGATACGAGATAAACCCGAAACCTGGTTGTCTCCAAAAGATATACTAATAGGAAATCTAGATTGTGAACCCCAATGGGGACAGTGATGATAATGTCTGTAGAGCGCTGTGGAATTAATGGCGCTATATAAGTGAGTAAAATAAAAAAGTAAATCTCTGCTTTTGTGAAAATTCATCAGCGAGTACACAAAGTTTCCTCTGGAAAATTATTCTTAATCTTGATGGGTCCAATGTTTGAACTAGTGAGATCATGTTTGCAGGCATTGTAGGCTGCTGCAATGAGAACTGTGCAAAGGTGCTCTAAAGCTAATGGAACTGTCCAGTACTTTACCGGCTAGAAGAGTATAGTCTTGCAGCATTCAGATAATCTTTGGCTTCTAAAGTTTCCTCCACAGATGGTGCAAACATTACCTGACCTTGAAAAGTTTCCATCTGTCCGGATAACATGTCAAAAGATAAAGGGAAGAATGTATTAAAATATTCACACCCCCTAAAAATTCACAAAATTATGGCACATGTCGAATTTGAGCAAGTATTTGCAACTTTTTCTCATAGGTTAAAAATGGTTTTCACTGGGATAAGAAATTTATCAACACGTCAGAAGTTGGTGCAAATTGTAGAGCAAATCGAGCCTGCTTATGGCAGGTGTAGATTTTAGTTTTTGGTTTAAGTACAGTCAAGCTGCTCCAGATTCATTAAGGAGTTTAATAAATTTTGACTATTTCAATCCAAAGAGTTTAGGATTAAGGCTGACATACGAAATTCCAGTTTTAGTATAACTGCCCCAGACAGCATTAATGTATTTTATCAAATAATCTCAGGTGTGACAGCAACCTAGTTTTCAAAGGGGACATCATTGTGGCCAATCCTTAGTCCTTAGGGTTAATATGATTCTCTGAAATAAGTGGATCATAGGGTTTTGCACTTCTGGGACCATCAGTGTCTTGATGAAGTCTGAGCAGAAACTTTCTAGCAAGTGTTCAGTTTTTCTATAAAACCACATAAAAAATACTTTACATTGTGACTTATACAATCGCTGGACTACGAGAGAAGAGTTTCATTGCAGTTGCTTTCCAATCTAGATAAACGTACACTGTTAAGCTTGACAATGCTTTTTCTAAACCAGACAGCCTATTTAACAATAGATTGCATGCTTTACCAAACAGGTTTAGGACCCTGCTGTAAGCAGTGTATTAGAAGCCATGGCTCTATCCATAAAGGATGTAGACAGAGATAGTAGTTCCTCGTAAACCATGGTGTCTGATAGGTCAAAATCACATAAGTAGACTTTAGAACAAAAGACATTTTACTCATCTGTCTTGACTCCGCTCTCTTCCATTTTTGCCACTGCCCTTTGCTGTGCTACATTTCGGGATTCAAAAGTTGCCCAGCCTGTCTCATTGACATCATCACCCAAGACCTTTTATAGCTGACTTACACATCTGTGTTGAAGTATTCAATAGGTGATGTGTTTACTTGCAATATGTTTTGGTGTTTGCCACAATCCAGTTCCTTTAGCTACAATCAACTTTGCAAACTTCTGTGGTTTCTATAATCTGCAACCATTGTTTATTAGACCTGAAGATTAAGCCATAGTCTGCTGCAAGCATAGCAAAATGTTGCCTGGACTTATTCACATTATACTGTAGCAATTAATTCTAATTTCCATTTTTAATGCCTGAGTTTGTTTACACTCACACTGGTTTTGTGACTTCCGGTGTGTTCTGCTCCGCTTGTTTGCCTGCTGTCCAGCAAAATCCATTGTCCAGGCCATCCCTGTTCAACAAGTCATCCGGAAAATGCAGCCTGCCTTGCCATTGCCCTCAGTCCATATGTACACCCTTTTTCAAAAAACTGACCGTCACATCTAAACATAGACTAAGTGTGAACAGGTGCTGAACCTAGAGTCACCAACTCGTATACAGTCAAATAAACAAGTCATATGTACACCCTGACCTGCAGCTTTGTGAATCTGTCTATAACAGCCATGTGATGAGGGCCATGAAGAAGCAATAAAGGAAACCTATCATATCCCCAAATACTATTTACCTGCAGAGGTAGGGTTAATCTGTATCTAATAGCATTATAAAGATGTGAGGCCACAACACTGAAAGCTTGGGTTCTAGGAGGAAATTAACTTTATTCCTTCTGGCAGCCTTTGGCTTTCAGTCGTGGAGGCATGGCTTCAGTCATTGCTCAGTACATAGTGAGGGGCAGCTGTAGCCATGCCCCGCCACTGTGTCTGCCGCGTATCATTGCAGAGCTGGTGGTCAAGTCAATGTGCCGAGGTGTGGTTACAGACGTTACAGACACTACTTACTGTATATTGAGCAGTGACTGAAGCCATGCCTCTATGACTGAAAGCCGAAGGCTGCCTGCCTGGAGGAATACAGTTCCTCTTGGTAGCAGAGCTTTTAGTGTAGTGATTCGGCAGCTAAATCTGAAGACTAGCCCTAAATCTGAAGGTTAATAGAGTTTAAGGGATATGGTATGTTTCCTTTAAGTAATGTTATTGATAAAAATAACCTACAAAACAAAGGTAAGAACTTATAATGCATTAGTTATAAAATAATAAGTTGTCCCAATTGTGATTGAGAATATTCTTTTAGTGTACAACAATGGCCTATAGCCTATAGTGCAGTTACTGTATGATAGCTGCTACTACAGCAAATGTTTTATGAGCCTCATGAGATTTTAACTTTTTTTATGGACTCTATGAACTCTCATTTTTATGGTTAAACACTTTTATACTGCTTCCACCAAGATTTAGATTTTCTGTGATTTCCCTCTGTTGCCTATATTGTAAATATTGGTCCTTTTCTAAAAGAACCAATTATCTAAAAGATATCTTATAGCAGTTTTGCATCATCACTTTCTCAACTGGTATCACATTAAATATATAGAGCCCAGTTCATCAAAGATTTTATGCCAGTGTTCTTGTGGCTGCACTAAAATTATGCGACTTTTGGCGTTTTCACACCACTTTTGCCAAGCTCCATCAAGTGGGGGAAACTGGGTGGGATGCTGGCATAGCGACAGGTGCTTGCCAGATTCATGACAAACAGTGGTGTTCCCTAAACCACGAATCGAGCAAAGACTGGAATAGGATTTTACACCACTTGTCCAGCGATCTTGATTCATGAAGAGGTGTATGCCGTTTCGCGAATCAGGAATGTTTGACTCCAGCACATCTCATCATCATCATCAAGACCTGCGTGAACAATGCCAGTCTTGATGTATTGGGCCCATAGTTTTTTAGTTTAATTTTCATTGACCGAGTTCTTGACAGACCTCTCCTTTGTTTGTAGGTGGGAAAACTTGCAAAATTGGCAGTGTATCAAATACCTATATTCCCACTGTATGTAATGGCTGGCACATTAACCTCCCTTTATCTGGTATAATGTTTAGGTTGAGAGAGAAGTGGAACAGCTGAGGATTTGGGAAAAAATGGTTTAATCAGTGGCACCAAAACTAAGGAAGATAGTACTCATGATCATAATCAGAGATCACCTTATTGTAGGTGACAAGCATACAACACGTTTCTAGGGCAAATCATCCCCTCCATCAGGTACAGTATAGAAGAAAGGCTGGTACATGGAATAGCGGTACATAATGATTTATGGGCCTAAAAACGATGAGGCTGGGTGACACATTCAACCTCAAAATGTGTTGTATACTTAGCATCTACTTTGAAGTCATCCCTGCCTATGATCACACTGATCACTATTTTCTTTTGCCTGTTTTTTTTCCCTGAATCCTCAACTGGAATGTAACAATTGAACGGGATGCCCAGTTTTTTAAAACATTCAGCTCCTAATTAGATTTTTATTTTTACAGATGGAAATTATGTTACTAATGATGTTTTGTAAAGCAAAGTGAATTTCACTCTAGAGTTTATCTAATCTCTCAGCAGATTTCTGATCTGTCACTGCTCGGCCTTAATGAAATAGCAATTTAGGTCTAGAAATAGATAAATTCTTCCAGAATAGTTTTCTTACACAATTTATACACATTACTTAAATGTGATTAGCACTTATCAACATTCAAGCAATGTTCCTTTTTACAAATTAGGATAAATGAGACTTAAATGCGAGAGATCCTTTTATCATCTTATGCAGTTGTAAGGTGCGAAGGGCTGTAGTCGTGGGCGAGGGGCTTCTGAGTTCACATACCCTGGTACCCCACAACTAAATAATGTCCCGTTTCCCTTGTGCTTTGGGTGTACGGTATAACACTCACGGTTTGGCCAGAAGCCTCCACTGACTCCACGACCCCGGATTCAGGAACAGCAGCACATTGAACAGGAGACACTTGATCCTTTTCAAACATTTTAACTTTACTGAACAGTCCAAACTGCATCTTAGTCACAGCATAGTATGATGTGACATTCACGTTTTTTTCAGCCTGAGTTATCCCAAATGGGATCACTTTGAAATGGTTGGATGGCTTTTATGGTTTTTGGATCAAAATTAAGTTGGCAAAGCTCACTATGTGATTTTCATACACTATTGCTATTTATTTATTTACTGCAAGGTGTTTGCTTGTTATGTTTTTATCTTAGTTTTCTTTCTGTTTAGTGGCCAGTGTGAACATGTGACTACACGTTGCTTACATACTAACTTATATTCCAGTTAATCTCTTTAGGTTTTTATTACAAGAGCGCTTCTGTATGATCATTGTCCAATGTAAGGGTACCGTCACACAGTGAAATTTCCATCGCTACGACGGTACGATTCGTGACGTTCTAGCGATATCGTTACGATATCGCAGTGTCTGACACGCAGCAGCGATCAGGGACCCTGCTGAGAATCGTACGTCGTAGCACATCGTTTGGAACTTTCTTTCGTCGCTTGATCACCCGCTGACATCGCTGGATCGTTGTGTGTGACAGCGATCCAGCGATGTGTTCGCTTGTAACCAGGGTAAACATCGGGTAACTAAGCGCAGGGCCGCGCTTAGTAACCCGATGTTTACCCTGGTTACAAGCGTAAACGTAAAAAAACAAACAGTACATACTCACATTCCGGTGTCAGTCCTCCGGCGTCTCAGCTTCTCTCCACTGTGTGAGCGCCTGCCGGCCGGAAAGCGAGCACAGCGGTGACGCGGTGACGTCACCGCTCTGCTTTCCGGCTATGGCGCTTACACAGTGGAGAGAAGCAGAACGCCGGGGACAGACACCGGAATGTAAGTATGCACTGTTTGTTTTTTTTACGTTAACGCTGGTAAGCGGCCCTGCGCTTAGTAACCCGATGTTTACCCTGGTTACCCGGGGACTTCGGCATCGCTCCAGCGCCGTGATTGCAAAGTGTGACCGCAGTCTATGACGCTGGAGCGATATTCATATGACGCTGCGACGTCACGAATCGTGCCGTCGCAGCGATGGAAATTTCACTGTGTGACGGTACCCTAAGTGTGCCAACAATCAGCCGGCAAACAAGGAAAATGCTTTTTAATCTACCGATCAGATTATGCATGTGGGACAATAAATCATTCTTGTTGGCATCACATTACCCCATCTAAACAAAAGAATGTGCTACTGACAATATGCATACTGTACGGAACAAAAAGATTGTATTAGTAACCACTCAGCTCTCATGCAGTTTGTGTCAGTCATTGGGAATGGGCCAGAAACAAGCACAATCAACTTGCATATAGCCCATCAGTGCTCGATTTTGGCCTTAAACTGCCCCAAGTAAATACTCTTTAGGCCCCTTTCACACATCAGGTTTTCGCCATCAGGCTAAATCCGGCGTCGCGCCGGATACGGCGTAAATTGTGAAAAACTGATGTGACGGATGTGTTTTTTCGCCGGAACCGTCTAGCGGATCCGGCGAAAAACCGGATCCATCCCATCCGGTTTGCATCCATTTCATCCGTTTTTTTAATTCGTTTTACAATGGATCCAGTTTTTAAAAACGCCCATGGGAGGCTCCCAAACGTGATGAAAACCTATATATACAGTGTTCCTACAGCCCATCTTTGACATGTTGTAGAGGAGCAAGTGCAGGTTGTAGAGGAGCAAGTGGCTGGCGAAGATGGAAGGCGTGATACCAAACATTCTGAAGATTACTGTGGATTTTACTGTTGAGGCGAATCTTTTGAAAGCGATTGTTCTGGAGAAGGAGTGAGAGAGACAACAGTGCATCATGCGTCAGCGGCGATGGCGTTTTTGGATTCACCCAATAACAGCACAGAGAATGACGTGTGGTGTTTTTTCTACTTTAAGGAAAATATCTAAATTATTTGTGCTAAAAAACCCAGTTAAAAGCATAAACGTGTGAAAATATATGAAAACACCATCTCAGTCTCACATTAATGTCCAAGTGAATGGCAATGTGTAATTACCTTAATCCTAAAGACTGTATTCAGATGTTGTCTGTTGCGTCTGGAAAGGTCCTTTAATTGTACGATGTGGAATGTACGTCTGGTTTCTTGTTTAAATTGATGTCCCAATGATGCCAAATATCAGAGAGTGGTAGTGAATAGTAAATAGTAATGCAGGGGACTCTGTCCCGGCCGGTGACTAGTGTACCCCTCAGAAACTCCAAGTCTGCCGTGCACTGGCAGTGGTTGCTTAGTTTGAAAAAACAAAGCCGTCAAGGTACAGGACCTTGTGTGACGTCACTGACACGTGATATCCTCACGTGACCGGCTACAGGGCGCACACAGGACCACACTATCCTACGCGTTTCAGAGTCGCTGACTCCTTCCTCAGGGAGGAACTCCTACTGTTAAAGCACACTTATAACTGTAATGTTGTTACTGGTAGTGTTTAATAATTATTTTTATTGTATCTACAACTGTTAATGCTGACTTATAACTGTAATATTATTGCTGGTATTTTGTACTAATTTTTGTCTTCCTTTTTTTCTGATTTCTTGCAACTGTAGAATCCCTTTCGTCACTACATTTTCAGTTCAGAGTTGGAATTTCAACAATATTGGGAATTATGAAGCACACGTGCCGTGCATTGCGGGACTCTTTACATGGCGAGTTTATACCACATCCCACAACGGAGAGTTGGCTGGAGATTTCCCAAAAAATTGTCAGTTTCCCAATTGCTTGGGTGCTGTGGACGGGAATCATATCTGAGTTGTTAAACCTGCTGCATCTTTTTTGGAATTTTTTAACTACAAGAAATATTTCTCAATTGTGCTCATGGCCATCGCTGATTCAGAATACAAATTTATAGCGGTCGATATTGGGGCCTATGGCCGCTCCAATGATTCCCAAGTCTTTAAAGTACCTTCAATGGGTTGTCATCTCTATGGAAATACATTCCAATTTCCACCACCAAGACCGCTGCTTGAAACCTCAGGGCCGCCAATGCCTGTCGTATGTGTTGGAGATGAAGCCTTTCAACTCTCAGAACACCTGCTTAAGCCTTACTCAAGTAGCGGATTGATTCCAACTAAAATAATTTTTAACTACCGACTTACACCAGCACGGAGAATGGTGGAGTGCAATTTTGGGATTCTAACAGCAAAATGGCGAGTTCTGTTAACCGCTATCAACCTGAAGACTGACACTGCTGACGAGGTGGTTAAAGCTTGTGTGGTCCTTCACAATTTTGTTTTATGCAAGGAACAGATTCCCATTGATGACAACTTAGAAGAAACCACCTTGCCTGATTATCACAACATTACTTATAGAATTTCTGTGTCAGTTTCCAGAATGAGGGACAAATTTGCTGAATACTTCATTTCACCTTAAGGAAGAGTAGACAGGCAGGATGAGAGAGTGTGGAAATTTTGTCTTGGACCTTATTACCAAAAGTATTTTACCTTTTTTTTACCCTAAGTATTGTACCTGGTTGAGATTTACCCAAAGTTTTTTTCCATGGTTTACCCAATGTATTGTTTGGTTGTATTGTACCTGGTTGGGATTTACCCAAAGTTTTTTACATGTTTTACCCAATGTATTGTACTTGTTTGGTTGTATTGCACCTTTTTAACACAAAGTATTGTACCTGGTTGGGTTTTACTCAAAGTATTGTACCTTCTCTTACCCAAAGTATTTAACCTTATAATGTAATAAATGAAAGACAAAATTTTTAAACCAAAAAAAAATGTTTTATTTACAAATTAACAAAAGTATCATAAATTTAAAAAGCGTGGGGTGGAGATAATACTGGAGGGGCTGTCAGATTGGAACACTTCGACAGTGGGAGTGTGGAGAGAGAAATGTGGTGGTGGTGGTGACGGATCAGTAGGTAAAGGTGAAGAGGTGGAGAAAGAAAGAGAATGGGTGGACATGAAACCGGGAGTAATGTTGGGATTTTGGAAGGTTTGAGGGGTGGAATGGAGGGATTGAATGGCAGAAGAGGTGGTGGGTGGAGAAGAGGGTTGTGTTAAGGGCATGATGGGTGTGGAAGGAGACTGCTGGTAGTGGTCAGGGAGTACAAGTTCGGGCAGGGAGTGGAGGCACAGGTGTTGTGGTTGTGAACTGGTATGGGGCAGAATGCTGGTACGGGGAAGGATGCTGGTATGGGGCAGGATGCTGGTATGGGGCAGGATGCTGGTATGGGGCAGGATGCTGGTATGGAGCAGGATGCTGGTATTGTATAGGAGGGGGCAGAGGGACAGTGGCTGGAGGTGGGACAGGTGCGGGAGGAACTACCATGGCTGGTGGAGGGGCTTGGGAGCTAACATGCGCTAGGGCAAACTGGCAGGCTTGCATTACATGCATCTGCTAGTCAGGAGATAGCCTGTCCATGCGCTCGAGTACCGACTGGAAAAAGGTGTGGTTTGGAGATTTACTTGCATCTGAATGCATCCTATCCAGGCGTGTGTGCAACTCAAGAATACTGTTGCTGAGCATATTAAATCCTGCAGTCATTTGCTCAGACAACAGTTTCAGACAGTTTTGGAAGGCTGCACTCAGATGCAAGAACTCGGGCGCATAGCTCTTTTCCTGACCCCTCTGGCGCTGCCGCCCAGAACCCACAGGTGTTGTAGAGGTGGCAGCATCAGAGGGGTGGGTAAAGGAAAAGCTATATCCTCACCAGCAGCTTCATGTAATGCAGTCGGCCATGATGCTCCAGTGCTGGCGGATGGGACCGAGGGATCAGATGTGAGGGAAGGCTGGGAAGGTGCAGAGGGGTCGGGTCTGTTGATGTGCCCCTCGGTGGCGGACTCCAGAGGGATCGCCCCAGAAGGGTTCAACACTGCAGGCTCCCGAGTGCTGCAGACAGCGCTGTAGATTAAAGAAAAAAATATGTAATTAATATATTGATATTGCATGGCCCTGGCTGAAACCCCAAAAAAGGGTTAGCCATGTAAACATTTTTTATTAAATGGGGTGGGTAATATTTACCTTCTGCTCTCCACCGTCAACCGGAGGAACGACAGGACACTAGCATACTTGTACTTGCTCCTGCGTCCTCCCGATCCACTCAGGGCTTGCATCTTTTTGTTGAATTCCTTCTTGAAGCGATCCCTGATTGACCGCCACCGCTTGACAACTCTTTCACCTGTAAAGTCAAAGCACAAATTGGTTAGTATACAATACATTACATCCAGCAACATAACTGAACTGTGAATACTTACGCGATAGATTCTGGGCCCGAACATCAAGGTCCTCCAGTTGTCCACAAGTTGTTGGAATACTTGCTCCCAGAGCCGACGGGTAACACCCAGATCTGCGTGGCGGTGGTCCCCCATGTTCGACAGAGGCTCCCGCTCTCAGATTAGATCGATGAGGAGGTCGATATTTAGCCCGACCTCCTCACCATCCGAGTCAGGGGCATGCTGTGAAGCCTGTTAAAAAAGACAAAAAACAAAGACATTAGACTCAAAACAACATAAAGTGGAAATAAAAAAAAAATAAATAAAAAGATGCTTCCTCTATGGCGACCGCCGTGATGCTCACGCTGACGACCCTGGGAGGCGTTTTGAGGACCTCTAGATTGAGCCGCAGAATCAGAAGACTAAAAGAAAAAAAAATTATGTGCTTGGATGTAGGCTATGTGTTGTGCATACGGTGATGTCTGTAATAATCTGTTTTTGTGCTGTGTATACTGTGATGTGTGTGATGTGGTTCTGCGATGCATGTAAACTTACCAATTGCGAGCCCACTCGGGGTATCTCTCCACCCCTTACGTCTCCTTCTGGAAGCACCTCTTCTGCAGCTTCCTGTTACACAAAAATGATATATTGATTATATATATATTACGTGAACATCGCCCCCCCAAAAAAAAATTAACAAATACAAAAAAATACTTTTATTTACCTCACAGCGCTGACGACGTGGGGGAAGGCTCCCAGATGAAGACATGGCTTCCTACGGCTGGCTGTGGTTGTACCTGGCTGTAGCTGGAGCTGGCTGTGGCTGTAGCTGGCTGCGGTTGTAGCTGGCTGTGGCTATAACTGGAGCTGGCTGCGGTTGTAGCTGGCTGTGTCTGTAGCTAGCTGTGGCTGTAGCTGGAGCTGGCTGTGGCTGTAGCTGGCTGCTGGCTGGCCCGGAGCAGCTTCAGCTCTGGCTCTGGCGGCAGGTTCAGCTCTGGCTCTGGCGGCAGGTGCAGCTCTGGTTCTGGCGTCAGGTCCTGCTCTAGCTCTGGTGGCATGTTCAGCTCTGGCTCTGGTGGTAGGTTCAGCTCTGGCTCTCGTGGCAGGTTCAGCTCTTCAGGCATGTGTTCTCTATCATCTTGCTGGCTGGTAAATGGATGAGTGAAGGCCTACTTGGCTGGCTTTATATCTGTTTCCTAATTGGGGGCTGGCCAATTGTATCAGAGCATGCTCAGTTAAAAAAACTGGAACTGGATTTTGCCGGATCTGGCGCATTTCGGCGCCCATAGGCTCCCATTGTAGCAGAAAGCGGTTTTTCACCGCAGACAAAAAACATAACTTTGTACATTTTTTCCAGATGCCGGAAAACCCCTTTTCGGTGGATCTGGCGAAAGATGGACGAAAGGTGAGGCCATCCGGCGCAATCCGGCACTAATACAAGTCTATGAGAAAAGGTGACAGCTTTTGCCGGATACGTTTTTTTAAAAAAAAGCCGGATTTAGCCTGACAGCCAAAACCTGATGTGTGAAAGTGGCCTTAAAGGAAATCTGTCAGGTCCCCCATGCCCTCCAACCCAGCAGTATTCACCTATGTATGAGCAAACTCCACCCCTAAACCACCCTGTATAACATTTTTGAGTGAAAACAAGGTATAAGAAAAGCATGTATAATATCCCCGTTTGCTATGCTAAACAGTGCTTTGACAAGTCAATGGGATGTGATAGCATAATTTGTACGAGCAGCGTCATCGCCGCTCATGCAAATCTCGCGCATGCGCACCACTCATTCCAGCAGCATCACTACGCCTCCAAACCAAGGTGCATGCTTCATCGCTTCAGAACTTTGCACTGTGCATGAACGGATGTTTAGAAGATAGCTTCCGGTCATGCACAGTATGCATCTCCAAAGCGGGAAGCACCTGGCTTCAGAGACGCAGTGACGCTGCCGGAATGAGCAGTGCGCATGCGCGAGATTTCCATGAGCGGTGATGCAAATTATGTTTTCATGCCCACCAGGGCATGATAACATGGAAAAAGGGCTGACTAGTCTCTGGCAACTAATGCCCCATAGACTAGTCAAAGCCCTCATTAGCATAACAAACGGGGACGATATAAATGCTTTTTTACGCCTTGTTTTCACTCAATAATGTTATACAGAGCTGGTTAGGCAGGGAATTTGCTCATAGGTAGGTGAATGCTGCTGGGTTGGAGGGCATGGGGCACCTGACAGGTTCCCTTTAAGCAAAAAGATTGTGTTGGCCACTTCTAGTTTGTTATAAGTGGAATAGAAAATAGTTCAGAAAAACATCAGCGGTAAACAAACTGAATCTACACAAATATTCTTTCTGAATCTAATAAACGGAAGATAGGATGTGGACTATTATCGAGACCCAGACCATGCTCTTATGACTGTAATGGGTTATTGGCTTTTTGAAGCCGCTTGGATGAGACACTTTAAGAACTGTCACACTTTAGTGTGAAGAAAGGGACAGGTGCTGAGCACTGGTTTACTGGTCCTCACAGGCCAAAACCATGGGGTGAGAGGATTCTCTTGGACAAACAATGGACTGGCATATCCCCCCCTTTTGCCCTTGTTATAATGCAGCCTTGGTCTTATACAAATAATTGTTAATAATATTTTAGGAATATAAACTATAAAAAAGCCTTGTGATGGTAATGAAATCGGGATATAAAACTTAAGAATAGCAGAAATCGAAACAAACGTGCCATATTTAAGAAAAAAAATCAGACAAAACACATTTTCTATAATAACGCTTGACCTTTATATTTTTTACCATCATGTTATTGACGTCATTGTAGTGAAACGTAGATACCGTAGTTGCTAATCTGACACACTGCCCTATGTACGGTGACATACTGAACAAATTATAATTCAAACACACATTCATGTCATTTTGTAGTGTCAAAATAAAATGTCAGATAAATTACAAATTGCCAACATTTTATCTACAGCACCAGGGCAGAACATCCTAAATGCCTAGTCACAAGCTGTACTGTGCATGTAGAAAACAAGCGAAAGGTCAAAGTCCTTTCTGTATTGAAAATACATAAGTGATCCTTAAAGAGGTTTTCAGAAAATATTCATCCCCTGCTGCAGTTTGATAGAAAATAACCACCGGCCCCTTTTACTCACCCTCCATGGGTGGAGCGCTGAGTCTCCGGCAGAGCTCCCATTATCTGATTTTGGCGGTGGCGCTGACATCACATTGACAGCCAATCACTGAGCTCAGCGACTCTGCTGGTGTAGACAAAACGCACCCTAAGAGCCTCTGAGCTCACTGATTGGCTGCTGCGCTGTCAATGTGACCTCAGAGCGGCAGCCAATACCAGGCAGCAGGAGCAGCGGTAAACACTCAGCTCTTGAACCAGGATGGTGAGTAAAGAATGGTTAGCTTGTTTTTTTTAATGATCTGCAGGCAGAGATGAAGATTTTGTGAAATCAGAGAACATTTTTGAAAGGAACTTTTATTATTTTTGTGCATAAGGATAAGAAGGAACAGGCATGTAGATGCTAACTACCTGAATGTGGGTACGTAGACGGTCTATGCTGACTCGGCCGGTTATTGCCCTGCTTCATTTCGCCTCTCGTCAACAGAACCGTACCGTCTCTTCTGGGCTGCTCTGTCGATGGGGTGTCACTGGCGATTTCATGCTGATTGATAGACTGTTCCTTGCAGTTAGGTAGCGGGAAGCTGGCAGTCAATCTGAATGACATGGGTAGTGATGCCCCGTCGACAGAGCGGAGTGAAAGAGAAGACGCTGCTCTTTCCACATGACACATGCGGAGACAGGGGAATCGCCTACAGGAACAATCTATGACCGCTCTGAGTAGGCAGAAATCTTTGCCTTCACAAGCAGGTGGTTACTAACTACCTGCCTGTAAGTTCTTATTCTCATATGCAACAATAATAAAAGTCCTGGGTAACTCCATTAAGTGCCAGCACTCAAAAACATCAACCAAAACTCGCCCATAAAATGTCACACTGGACGTAGATTGTGTTCTCAAATTTGTTATTACACCAAAGAATAAATTAGATAATATTTCAAGAGATATTAATAAAACCAATGACAGGTAATGGTATAAAATCAGGTCCCCATTGGAAATTAATTAATACACTAATACACTAATCCAATCCTCCAACCAATAAAAAGCAATGCATAAAATCTGCACAGGCTAACAGTGGTATATGGAAATCTCAGGGGACCTCATAGCTAAAGTCAATGTGCTGTAGGCTTCTCTACAATTGGTGCCAATCACATAAAAAATCCCATTGATCTAGCCTGGTGTTAAACATGAGAGCATGAGAAATTGCATGGAATAGCTTCAGCCAAGCACACGGCATCAAACCAGATTTGAGCTGAACAGTGGAGCCCATCACAACACACTGGTTACTAATGAAAAGGCGCTTACCTACCAGCAATTGCTTTTTATATAGGGTTGCCGGGAAGCACATATTTAGTAAATATGGTCTTATTCATAACCTGTTTGTAAAGAATATGTGATGCCAGTCGTGGGGCTTCTTTTATGGTTCATGGATTATAAAAAGGTTTTTTAAAAAAAATAAAGTCAGGATTTAGGGCCTGACTCAAAGCTTTTAAGCCAGAATTCTCACTTAAAAAGGTTTGAATGTCTCAAAAATTTGGTGCAACGTGAAGCTGTGCTGAAATTTTGAGACTTTTGCCGTTTTCACTTCATTTTTGCCAATTTTTATGGCATCTCCACTCATCAAATTTCCTTACACCCCCATAAATCTTACCTAAGCCCTTAGTAATGGAGCCAATTTTGACCTTCATAACCAAGATTATACAATTCTCACCGGTGTCACTTTATGTGCTAGCTCTGTAACGTTTCAATGGATCTCACTGATTATGAGGTTGTTTTTTTCGTGATATATTGTACTTCACAATAGTGGTAAGACATTTTTTATATGACTTGCGTTTAATTGTGAAAAAATCATAAATTGGCAAAAATTTTGAAAATTTCACAATTTTCAAACTTTAAATTTTTATGCCCTTAAAGGGAACCTGTCACCACGTTTTTGGAAGATGGGATAAAAATAGCGTTAAATAGGGGCAGAGGTGGGCGTTACATTAGTGTGTGTGTTATGCGTTTATTACCCACCTAAGTTGCCGAAATAACTTTGCAAAGTCTCCGTTTTCGCCTGTCAATCAGGCTGGTCAGGTCACATGGGCGTGGTGTCTTCACCCAGATTTGGCGTAGTTTTCCGTTGGTGGCGTAGTGGTGTGCGCATGCCCAAAGTCCGGAATCCTCTTCCAGGGGATTTAAAATAGCGCGGTGTTCGTTATTGCATTGGTGATCGGTGGGCGCGGCCATCTTCCTTTGGCCGCGCGTGCGCAGAAGCGGCGCTCTGCTGGCCGCGGCTTCAGGAAAATGGCCGCGGGATGCCGCGCGTGCGCAGATGGATATCGCGGCGGCCATTTTCCTGAAGCCGCGGCCAGCAGAGCGCCGCTTCTGCGCACGCGCGGCCAAAGGAAGATGGCCGCGCCCACCGATCACCAATGCAATAACGAACACCGCGCTATTTTAAATCCCCTGGAAGAGGATTCCGGACTTTGGGCATGCGCACACCACTACGCCACCAACGGAAAACTACGCCAAATCTGGGGGAAGACAACGCCCATGTGACCTGACCAGCCTGATTGACAGGCGAAAACGGAGACTTTGCAAAGTTATTTCGGCAACTTAGGTGGGTAATAAACGCATAACACACACACTAATGTAACGCCCACCTCTGCCCCTATTTAACGCTATTTTTATCCCATCTTCCAAAAACGTGGTGACAGGTTCCCTTTAAATCAGAGAGTTATGTCACACAACTTAGTTAACTAATTACATATTCCACATGTCATCACACTTTACATCAGCACAATTTTTGAAGCATAACTTTTTTTCTGTTGGGAAGTTATAAGGGTTAAAAGTTGACCAGCGATTTCTCATTTTTCCAACAAAATTTACAAAACCATTTTTTTCGGAACCATCTCACATTTGAAATTACTTTGATTGGTCTATATGACAAAACGTACCCAAAAGTGACACCAATCAAACAATTGCACCTCTCAATGTGCTCAAAACCACATTTAACATGTTTATTAAACCTTCAGGTGCTTCATAGGAACTGAAGCAATGTGGAAGGAAAAAATGAACATTTAACTGTTTTTCATACCCTAATTTTTTATTTTCGCAAGGGTAGCAAGAGAAAATGAGCTAAAAAAAATTATTGTGCAATTTCTCCTGAGCATGCCGATACCCAATATGTGGGGGAAACTACTATTTGGGCTCATGGCAGGGCTCGGGTAAATAAAATACATGGTCATCGTTTCCACACCAGTACCAGGCCTTTGTGAGTCTGCTCCTGTATCTGCTGTTACAGAAAAATATTCTAGGTAATTTATCAATTATTAAAAACTATGGTACAGATGGAAGGGGCAGAGGTCGGGATATTTTGTGCAGTGGGACGATACCATGGGGGTGAGTTGAGTCAGCAGATAAATATCTGTAACTAGAGCTCGTCTGAAGTCAAGGACATCCGCAGACCAATACGCAGATCCAGGGTGGAACACATCAGCGGTATTATCATCAGAGTTTAGGTCAGGATGGAAAAAGAGAACATCAATAAGTCAGCAAAAAGTTGAGTTCAAAGTCACAGTGATGGCAACGAATAAGCTGATAACTAAAAATACAGACAGGCGTGCGTCCATCCTAATGGGGCTCGATAAGATTATACTTACAGTAAACTCCGTACAGAAAAGTATATGTACAGACCGCCACTATGGCCACTTCTTAACAAGGTAGAATCAAACGGATCTTCCAAGAGTCATTGAACCGTTAGTTTTTACAGACAGTATCTACATTGAAACATGATTTTCATGCCGACACGCTAAAGTGCAATGGAAGGTTATTCAATGTAATTTTTCTTAAAAATGTAATAAAAATATTTATTAGCACCTCATTACTTAACATCACATCACATCTCACTTATCAGATACATTTACCGTGTGGAAATGTGGAGTCAGACTTTTAATTGTAAAGGGAATTGTATATCTAATGAATAGAGATGAGCGAATCTGCCTTAGTTAGCGCGGCTGTTTTAGGAACACCCAATAAGACTGACTAGAGAGCAATCACATGTGCGGCCAACTCTTCTGTTACTATAAGTCATGGAGCAGTCGGAATGGGGCACAAGAATTGCCATTACGGAGATACAGCAGTGTCCTAGATATGAGACCTGCAGCTATACTATAAAGGTACCTTCACACGAAGCGACGCTGCAGCGATAGCGACAACGATGTCGATCGCTGCAGCGTCGCTGTTTGGTCGCTGGAGAGCTGTCACACAGACCGCTCTCCAGCGATCAACTATGCCGAGGTCCCCTGGTAACCAGGGTAAACATCGGGTAACTAAGCGCAGGGCCGCGCTTAGTAACCCGATGTTTACCCTGGTTACCAGCGTAAAATCTAAAAAAAACAAACAGCACATACTTACATTCACGTCCCCCTGCGTCCACTTCCTGACTGACTGAGCGCCGTACAGTGAGAGCAGAGCGGTGACGTCACCGCTGTGCTGCTTTCACTTTCACTTTGCGGCGCTGAGTCAGAGGAGGAAGCAGACTGCAGGGGACGCAATGTGAGTATGTGCTGTTTGTTTTTTTTACATTTTACGCTAGTAACCAGGGTAAACATCGGGTAACTAAGCGCGGCCCTGCGCTTAGTAACCCGATGTTTACCCTGGTTACCAGTGTAAAATATCGCTGGTATCGTTGCTTTTGCTTTCAAACACAACGATACACAGCGATCGGACGACCAAATAAAGTTCTGGACTTTATTCAGCGACCAGCGACATCACAGCAGGATCCTGATCGCTGCTGCGTGTCAAACGAAACGATATCGCTAGCGAGGACGCTGCAACGTCACGGATTGCTAGCGATATCGTTATAATGTCGTTTCGTGTGAAGGTACCTTAAGACGTTTGTGGTAGATCCCAGGGATATTCTATAAATGTCTGCTCTAAAGGCCCCGTCTCACTTAGCGATTTACCAACGATCACGACCAGCGATATGACCTGGCCGTGATCGTTGGTAAGTCGCTGTGTGGTCGCTGGGGAGCTGTCACACAGACAGCTCTCCCCAGCGACCAACGATCAGGGGAACGAGTTCGGCATCGTTGAAACTGTCTTCAACGATGCCGAAGTCCCCCTGCAGCACCCGGGTAACCAGGGTAAACATCGGGTTACTAAGCGCAGGGCCGCGCTTAGTAACCCGATGTTTACCCTGGTTACCAGCGTAAATGTAAAAAAAAACAAACAATACATACTCGCCTTCTGATGTCCGTCAGGTCCCTTGCCGTCTGCTTCCTGCTCTGACTGACTGAGCCGCCGTACACTGAGAGCAGAGCGCAGCGGTGACGTCACTGCTGTGCTCTCACTTCTCACTGTACGGCCGGCAGTCAGTGAGAGCAGGAAGCAGACGGCTAGGGACCTGACGGACATCAGAAGGCGAGTATGTATTGTTTGTTTTTTTTTACATTTACGCTGGTAACCAGGGTAAACATCGGGTTACTAAGCGCGGCCCTGCGCTTAGTAACCCGATGTTTACCCTGGTTACCAGTGAAGACATCGCTGGATCGGTGTCACACACACCGATTCAGCAATGTCAGCGGGACCTCAACAACCAAAAAAAGGTCCAGGCCATTCCGACACGACCAGCGATCTCGCAGCAGGGGCCTGATCGCTGGTACGTGTCACACATAGCGAGATCGCTATGGAGGTCGCTGTTGCGTCACAAAACTTGTGACTCAGCAGCGATCTCGCTAGCGATCTCGCTATGTGAGACGGGGCCTTAAGGCCGGAGTCACACTAATTGTATGAAAAATCGGTCTGAGTCTCCCTGCCAAGAGTTGGTAATCCGGGTACAATGCAATGATGCAATTTTCTCGCACCCATGTATCCGTGTGACATCCGTATGGTTTTACTTTTCTCACTGATTTTCTCCATTGAATTAAATTGCTCAATGGACTGAAATGAGGAAAATGTGTGCGTATTTGTCGCAAGCTAGACGGATGGTTCGTGTGGCATCCAAGTTTTTCTCGCACCCATAGGCTTGCAGTGGCGAGTCTCGGACGAAATACGCGTACAAGCACAGTATGCTGCCATTTTACACGCACGTCAAATACACCTGAGAAAAAATACAGTGATGTGAGCTGCTCCATAGATTAACACTGGTCAGAGTGCTATGCGATGTTTTCTCAACAACTTTTTATATTACCTACTAGTAGATTGAGGCCTCAATTACTTCCAGATTATTTTCACTGCCTCAGGGCTCGCTCACACTGGCATATAGCATCCGATGATTGCATCATGCCAGAGAATCGGATGCCATATGCATATGACCCTTGGCTCAAACTCTGCTGCGAGCGTCAGCCGGTGTCATTTTACTGTGATCCGATTCTGTGACATGGGAAAATTGGATCACAAGTGTGGAAAAGATGGAGAACTTAATTTCTCCATCTTCTCCATTGTGTAAGTTGGTGTATATCAGACTGCATTCAGCAGACATCTGAGTGCAGTCCGATATTTTGCACTCATCCATACACTTGTATGGATGCGTGCCGTCTGATATACACTGCCAATCGCAACATACAGCAATTTTTATTCTCATGCCAGCGTGGCATGAAAAAAAACACTAGTCTGCACTGCTCCATAGTATAACATTCGTAGCACTCTTATGAGTAATACGCCAGTGCGAGTAAGCCCTCATAGTATCTACATATACAGCCAGGGATGTTTAATCTTCTTGCTATGATGGGACCTTTGGGTTGCTTCCATTCTCCACTATGAACGCCACTGATACAAAGATAACTTGTCATTCTGACTGTGAGCTTTCAGTGTTGACATGACCTATGTGACATTGTGCATTGTCCTAGTGAAGAAATGGAAAAACAACTGATCTATAGAGATGAACATAATTGACAACTAATGTTGCAGCATCATATACTGTTCAGCGATGTTTGAAGAACTAATACATATTTCCTATAATGTTAGAAAAAACATCATAGTGAAATGTTAGATCAAAACAAAATGGGTTCACAAATATATATTATTCTGATCCTTTCAAAAGAATTAAAGGGACTATCCAGGACTTAGATATTGATGATCTATCACCAGTCATCATGGGACGTCATCATTACGTAAATCTCACCGCAAAATCATGACGTTGCAGGAAGCTAGTAAATGGCAGAGACACCCTGGATACCAGCATTCGATAACCACCCAAGGAAGTTCATAAGGCTGCCACACGGTACCGCCATGGGCTCTGGACCAGGGCCCTGCAAAACTTTTAGTTCATCTCTAGCTGTCATTTGTTGAAGTAATTATCAATTCCACAGTGGAAAAAATGACTGTAAAGCTGGTAGTGCAAATTTCACTTAGAAAAAAGGGGAAGGGGTTTTGGAGTGTGATATGCGTTAAAATCCATATGAACTGTGGCATGGCATTTACTAAACTTTAGGATGGTGCATCTTAATATTAAGTGCTTACTCACACCTACTTGATAGCTATCTATGATGGAGGTGTTTACCTTCCCTTCTAAGGGCAGAGACACACTGCCGTATTTTTCATGCGAGAATCACATCGTAAAACTCGTACTGGCTGTGGCTCTCCTGACCTGATCTTGACAGCTGCAAAGTAATCCATCATGCTGTCATGCTCAGGTCAAGAGAGGTGCCGGCCAGTCCATTCAGTGCGATGCGATTCTCGCACGAGAAATACGACAGTCTGTCTCTGCCCTAACACTAGATATGACATCATCACTTCTTTGCATTTACAGTACATACTTTTCAGCAAATTTGTCACATCACATTACACAATGAAAAAACTGTGTGAATGAGATAAATCACCAGAACAAGCTCTGTGACTACATCCAACCAATACAGAATACTTAGTCATTACTAGCCAGCAGAATTAGGAATGCAGCTCTGGCTTCAGTTCATATAATAATTATGATAACGTATTGGAAAAGTTTCTCCACTTTTTTTATTTCAATTCTTTTGATTTATCACCTGTAGATGGCAAATATATGTTCTTTTAGTTTTACAACGTGAAATCATGAACAGTCAAAGTAACCTGCTATTACCTGTGTTGACACGTAGGTCGAGTCATTTTTGATCCTGAACTGTCACGGATAACAACAGATGAGCAGAGGCCTAAATATACCTGAACCTTGGACAGTATTTGCTTTTTGAGGGTAGTGATTGAGTCTGTGTTTCCTGTTGCTTCACTTGTTATTGAATCATATAGGACGATTGTGACCATAAACTGAGATAAGTACTCATTTCTAGTTAATTTTTATCCAGTGCAAGAGTACACTGTCCTAATGTGAGGGCTGCTTTACTGACTGGGAACTGAAAAATAAATGGCAGATTAAGTTATATATTTGATGCTAAAGCCAAGTTCACATGTCGCCGATTTGACGCAGATTTGCAGTGCTGATGCCACACCTCTGAGTAAGTCTCTGGGAATCCCATGCCTACGTGGTGTAAAAAAAAACAGCACAAAAATTAAAGCAAAGTGCGAACATCAACTCTGCAGCATGCTCAGTATTTTGCAAATCTTCATTGAGGGTTTCACCCTATTCATTGTTAAAGGGAACCTGTCACCCCCAAAAGCGAAGGTGAGCTAAGCCCACCAGCATCAGGGGCTTATCTACAGCATTCTGGAATGTAGATAAGCCCCCGATGTATCCTGAAAGATGAGAAAAAGAGGTTAGATTATACTCACCTTGGGGGGCGGTCCTGCTGCGGTGGGCGTCGCGGTCCGGTCCGGGGCCTCCCATCTTCTTACGATGACGTCCTCTTCTTGTCTTTACGCTGTGGCTCCGGCTCTGGCGTACTTTATCTCCCTGTTGAGGGCAGAGCAAAGTACTGCAGTGCGCAGGTGCTGGGCCTCTCTGACCTATCCCGGCGCCTGCGCACTGCAGTACTTTGCTCTGCCCTCAACAGGCCAGACAAAGTACGCCTGCGCCGGAGCTGCAGCATGAAGACAAGAAGAGGACGTCATCGTAAGAAGATGGGAGGCCCCGGAACGGACCACGACGCCCATCGGACCGCCCCTGGGTGAGTATAATCTAACCTCTTTTTCTCATCTTTCAGGATACATCGGGGGCTTATCTGCAGCATTCCAGAATGCTGTAGATAAGCCCCTGATGCTGGTGGGCTAAGCTCATCTTCGATTTTGGGGGTGACAGGTTCCCTTTAAGTAAATGAAGTAGGGTGAAATCCGCAAATAATACATGTGGATTTTGTCTATGCATTCATTGTGGATTTGTAACTATATCTGCAGCGGAAATTTGCCGCAACATGTAAACATACTTTAAAGGTTTGAATTAGTAAAAAAACAAATCTCATATGAGCATTTTTTGCTAAATTTTTTAAATGTAAAATTCATTTCTAACAAGGTTGAAAGGAACTTTTTGGTTGAGGTCACATTATATAGGTAGAATTATGATGTGCCCCTTTAAATACAATAATAAAATATGATGTGATTGCCCTTGGTCCAATACTGATTTCTTCTTCAGGGATGGCAAAAGGTTATAGGAATACACAGATGCTAGTAGTAGTGCTTTACTCATAAAGCGACTACAAACATGATGGTTAAACAGACATACTCACTGAGGTGAGGAATGGGTTCACTTGAACAGAGGTAGATAGTTGACACTTGGTTAACAGTGGCGACAATTTGCAACTGTCTGCTGGCAATCTCTTCAGCAGCACCTTCTTCACTCTGCAGCTAGCTGACTTTTATGAGTCTTGCTCATGGAAGTGAGCCATGGGCTCACTTTAACAGAGGTAGACATTTGACACTTGGCTCACACTAGCAATAATTTGCTGACACTTGAAACGGTCAACTAGCAATCACCTCAGCAGCATCTTCTTAATTCTGTCACTGTCTGTGTGTCACATTTTGAGTAGGTTAGCCCATATTTCTAGTGCAGTATGCAGCATTCCAACCAACAAAGGGTATGAAAGTCCAGGACATAAGGGTGGGCCAGATCATGTAATTTTTGAGTCCTTATAAAATTTTATTTTTGTGTGTCTTTGTGAAAGATGGATATAAACCACACAGAGAGGCAAAATAGCACAGCTCTATAGATTGATGCCATTCAACCGTAATATAGAGGTAGTGAAAGGTAAAATACATGAAGCACATAGACAAGCTCAAGCTGTGCAAAACATTCATGGCCAATAAAAGAGAATGAGATAAAAGATTTACATTTTCAAGGAAAATTACTACAAATGATACAGTTTCTAATATATAGACAGCTTGGAGTTTGCGGATAAGCTGTACTGCTGGCATCATAACTAGTGTTGAGCGATACCGTCCGATACTTGAAAGTATCGGTATCGGAAAGTATCGGCCGATACCGGCAAAGTATCGGATCCAATCCGATACCCGATACCAATACAAGTCAATGGGACTCAAGTATCGGACGGTATCCCTGATGGTTCCCAGGGTCTGAAGGAGAGGAAACTCTCCTTCAGGCCCTGGGATCCATATTAATGTGTAAAAGAAAGAATTAAAATAAAAAATATTGCTATACTCACCTCTCCGACGCAGCCTGGACCTCAGCGAGGGAACCGGCAGCGTTGTTTGCTTAAAATTCGCGCGTTTACTTCCTTACGTGAAGTCCCGGCTTGTGATTGGTCGCGTGCCGCCCATGTGGCCGCGACGCGACCAATCACAGCAAGCCGTGACGTAATTTCAGGTCCTTCAGGATTTTAAAATTACGTTCTGGCTTGTGATTGGTCGCGTCGCGGTCACATGGGCGACGCGACCAATCACAAGCCGTGACGTCACGGGAGGCAGCACACGCGCGCATTTTAAAATGCGCGCGTGTGCTGCCTCCCGTGACGTCACGGCTTGTGATTGGTCGCGTCGCCCATGTGACCGCGACGCGACCAATCACAAGCCAGAACGTAATTTTAAAATCCTGAAGGACCTAAAATTACGTCACGGCTTGCTGTGATTGGTCGCGTCGCGGCCACATGGGCGGCACGCGACCAGTCACAAGCTGGGACTTCACGTAAGGAAGTAAACGCGCAAATTTTAAGCAAACAATGCTGCCGGTTCCCTCGCTGAGGTCCAGGCTGCGTCGGAGAGGTGAGTATAGCAATATTTTTTATTTTAATTCTCTCTTTTACACATTATTACATTAATGTTGTTTCGATACCGATACCCGATACCACAAAAGTATCGGATCTCGGTATCGGAATTCCGATACCCGCAAGTATCGGCCGATACCCGATACTTGCGGTATCGGAATGCTCAACACTAATCATAACCAATACAGGAGTCCAGTTTAGGAGATAGTGTCAGTGTGGTTTACTCTCAACGCGTTTCGAAGTATTCTTACTAACTCTTCAGGAGAATCATAAAATGAAAACATAAACTCTTTAAAACCCACAGTTTTTCCGCCTTCAAAAATAAAGAAATAAAAAAACATATTTGGATTTGTTGCATAGGTAAAAGTACAATCTATCAAAATTTAAACTCCGTAAAGCAGAAAAATCTAAATACCAGAATTGCTGTTTTTTTGGTTACAACACGTCTCTCAAAAATGCAATAAAAAGCAATCAGAGCATTGTCTATACGCTAAAATAGGTAAAAATAAAAATTACAATTTGCCACAAACCCTTACACAGCTCCATTGTCAGAAAAATATAAAAAGATAAAGATCTCATAAACTAACTACACAAGCCATATTTTTTTTTTACAATTTTTATTTATTTATTTTATTACAAACCACATTTTTTTTTGTCTCATTTTGTTTTCTCCATTTAAATAAAAAAAACACGATAGTCATGCTGACCTTCAGAATTATATTGCCAGGTTATTTTTACTGCACAATGAAACTCAAAACACAATAGCAGACTTGCACTTTTTTCACCATTGCACTGCAATTGGATTTTTTTTTTTTGCAGTTTACCACAATGGTTAAGTGAAACGGATCGGACAAATTCAAAAATCGCCGACTTTCGGCAATGTCGGGTTTCATGAAACCCGACGCGATCCTAGTGTGGGATCGGCCATAAGGTCGGCGATCTTCGCGGCAAAGTCGCGTTTCATATGACGCGTTCAGCGCCATTTCTCAGCCAATGAAGGAGGACGCAGAGTGTGGGCAGCGTGATGACACAGGTCTCGGTCCCCACCATCTTAGAGAAGGGCATGACAGTGATTGGCTTGCTTTGTGCGGCATCACATGGGTTATAAATAGGCGTGCACGCCGGCCGCCATCTTACTTCTGCCGATCTTAGCATAGGGAGAGGTTGCTGCAGCTTCGTCAGAAGAAGGGACAGAGTTAGGGAGGGAAGATTAACCCCCAAACCACTTGTGCTGTAGCGATTTCCACTGTCCAACACCACCTTTTTTTGCAGGGACAGTGGAGGGTATATCTTTGTGCATCAGCTCTGTAGCTTATTAGGCTGCCTTATAAGGCTCCCTGATAGCTGCATTGCTGTTTGCACGCTGCTGTGTAAACCAACTGCTTTTTTAAAAGCAAAAATCCTGTTGCTCCTTTCTGCTCAGTTATCTTGTTTATTTGTCCACACTTTTGTGTGCAGCAGTCCTTTTTATTGCTGCCATACTTGTCCTGAGATCATTGTAGGGAGATTGAAATTATACTACAGTCCTTGTATTTTTTCATATATCTTCCAGCCACTTGCTGCCACTTACATTGCGTTGTTTTATACACTGGGCCTGAGTTTGGGTTCAGTCTCCCCCCCAAAAAAGTGAGATTCAAATTCTCACAAAGTGGATATACCTCAGTCCTCTTAGTTTGTCGTATATCAGCCAGCCACGTTCTGCCACTCACATTGCGTTGTAAAATACACTGGGCCTGAGTTTGGGTTCAGTCTCCCCCCCAAAAAAGTGAGATTCAAATTCTCCCAAAGTGCATATACCTCAGTCTTCTTAGTTTGTCGTATATCAGCCAGCCACTTGCTGCCACTCACACTGCGTTGTTTTATACACTGGGCCTGAGTTTGGGTTCAGTCTCCCCCCTGTTATGGTTCTCAATGGCAAGAGAACATAGCCCAGCATACATAGGAACTAGCTCTTGGAAGGATGGAAACTTAAACTGACCATGAACTAAACCTGCCGCACAACTAACAGTAGCCGGGTAGCGTAGCCTGCGTTTTATCCCTAGACGCCCAGCGCCGGCCGGAGGACTAACTAATCCTGGCAGAGGAAAATATAGTCCTGGCTCACCTCTAGAGAAATTTCCCCGAAAGGCAGACAGAGGCCCCCACATATATTGGCGGTGATTTAAGATGAAAATGACAAACGTAGTATGAAAATAGGTTTAGCAAAATCGAGGTCCGCTTACTAGATAGCAGGAAGACAGAAAGGGTACTTTCATGGTCAGCTGAAAACCCTATCAATACACCATCCTGAAATTACTTTAAGACTCTAGTATTAACTCATAACATCAGAGTGGCAATTTCAGATCACAAGAGCTTTCCAGACACAGAAACGAAACTGCAGCTGTGAACTGGAACAAAATGCAAAAAACAAACAAGGACAAAAGTCCGACTTAGCTGGAAGTTGTCTGGTAGCAGGAACATGCACAGAAAGGCTTCTGATTACAATGTTGACCGGCATGGAAGTGACAGAGGAGCAAGGTTAAATAGCGACTCCCACATCCTGATGGGAACAGGTGAACAGAGGGGATGATGCACACAAGTTCAATTCCACCAGTGGCCACCGGGGGAGCCCAAAATCCAATTTCACAACACCCCCCCAAAAAAGTGCGATTCAAATTCTCACAAAGTGGATAAACCACAGTCCTCCTAGTTTGCCGTATATCAGCCAGCCACTTGCTGCCACTCACATTGCGTTGTGTTATACACTGGGCCTGAGTTGTGGTGCAGTCTCCCGCCAAAAAAAGGGAGATTCAAATTGTCACAAAGTGGATATATGTCAGTTTTGTTAGTTTGTCGTATATCAGCCAGCCACGTTCTGCCACTTACTTTGTGTTGTGTTATACACTGGACCTGAGTTGTGGTGCAGTCTCCCCCCCAAAAAAGGGAGATTCAAATTGTCACAAAGTGGATATACGTCAATTCTGTTAGTTTGTCGTATATCAGCCAGCCACGCTCTGCCACTTACATTGTTTTGTGTTATACACTGGGCCTGAGTTGTGGTGCTGTCTCCCCAAAATAAAAAGGGAGATTTAAATTCTCAACAAGTTTATATACACCTTCTACCTTGTTTTTCAGTACCATATAACGGTTGTTATTTTGGTTACATTTTCCCAAAAAAGAGGAAGTCTGGTGGAAGAGGCCGTGGGCGGTCGTTGCCAGCTGGTACTGATGGTGGTGGTGGTGGTGGAGCATCTGGTGGTAGAGGGAAAAGCAAAATAGCATCTAAGGCTGGAGGTGTTGAGCCAGCGTCATCGTCTGGCTACACAAGGCCTCAAAGGCTCCCTTATCTTGGAGTAGGAAAACCGCTTTTAAAGCCGGAGCAGCAGGAAAAAGTTTTAGCTTTCCTTGCTGACTCAGCCTCTAGCTCTTTCGCCTCCTCTTCAGAAAGTTTAAAATATAAAAGCAGCGAGTTGCCAGTGGATGCTCCCGGTGAGGAACAAGACGTTTCCTTGTGTCCTTCACCCAAACCAAAAGTGAAGGATGCGTCAGGTGACACTACAGGTTACTCCATGGAGCTCTGTACACATACCGTGCCTGGCTTAGAAAGGGAAATTCTTAACTGCCCATTACAAGATGAATCGGACATGGAGTGCACTGATGCACAGCCACAGCTAGATTATTATGCTGTTCCATTGACTCAGATCACTACATTGCCCTCGCAGTGTACTGAGCCAGAATCTGACCCTGAAAAGACTATGGTGCCCCGTCCCGAACGCTATAACACCTTACATGGTGACACAGAGGAAGGTGCACATGACATTGAAGAGGAGGTGATAAATGACCCAGTTGTTGACCCAGATTGGCAGCCATTGGAGGAAGAGGGTGCCGCTGCCAGTAGCTCAGAAGCGGAGGAGGATGATCCGCAGCAGCCATCTACATCGCAACAGCTGTCATCTGGCAGGCCCGTATCAGGCCAAAAACGTGTGTCAAAAACAAAACCAGTTTTAGGACAGTGTGGCCATCTGGTGAAAGTAGCACAGCGTGCAATGCCTGAAAAGGTATTCGATAGTAGGAAGAGTGCAGTGTGGCAATTTTTTAACCAATATCTGAATGATCAGTCAAAAGTTATCTGTAAGAAATGCTCAAAGACCTTTAGCAGAGGGAAGAATCTTCAAAATTTAAATACAACGTGCATGCGTAGACATTTAACCAGCGTGCACTTGCAAGCCTGGACTAACTACAAAACGTCACGTACCGTTTGTGCACCTGCTCAGAATGAAGGTAGTCAGCAACGCTACATTGCTTCCCTCACTGTAAGCCAACCGGTTAGGACACCACCAGCAGCAAATGTGGAGGTATCGTAGCAAGGCCAAAGCACTCAGGGAATCACAAGGTTATTTGTAGGAAACACTATATGTAGGCCAACATCAAGAATACCATCACCAACCCTCTCTCAATCCGCCATGTCCACCACCACCACCACCGCTAGTTCCACCATATGCAGCTCTCCAGTCCAGCTCACCCTACAAGAGACTCTCGTTAGGAAAAGGAAGTACTCATCCTCTCATCCACGTACACAGGGTTTGAACGCCCACATTGCTAGACTAATCTCGTTAGCGATGATGCCCTAACGGTTGGTTGAAAGTGAAGCTTTCAAAGACCTGATGGCCTACGCAGTACCACGCTATGACCTACCCAGTCGGCACTTCTTTGCAAGAAAAGCCATCCCAGCCCTCCACCAGCATGTCAAAGACCGCATTGTCCATGCACTGAGGCAATCAGTCAGTGGAAAGGTGCACCTCACAACAGATGCATGGACCAGTAGGCATGGCCAGGGACGTTACGTGTCCATCACGGCGCACTGGGTTAATGTGGTGGATGCAGGGTCCACTGGGGACAGCCATAGTGGGACAGTTCTGCCTAGCCCACGGTCTAGGAAACAATTGGCTGTAGGCGTTCACCACCCCTCCTCCTCCTCCAGAAGCACAAGCTCGTCCACAGAGCACAGTCGCACGACCACTCCATCCGCAGCTGCCAGTGTTGCACATGAGTAATGTTGAGCGATACCTTCCTATATCGGAAAGTATCGGTATCGGATTGGATCGGCCGATACCGGCAAAATATCGGATCTCGCCGATACCGATACCCGATACCAATGCAAGTCAATGGGACGAAAATATCGGAATTAAAATAAACCCTTTCTTTCCTTGTAGGTTCATTCTACATGAAGGAAAACAACTAAGAATAATGTAGGATGTATTGGGGGAGGTGGCGGAGACATTAAAGGCATAGAGGTTTAGCCCAATCAAATAGAATAGCGGGAATTAAATTTTTTTTGTGAAGATGTTCAGAGTTACAAAGATATTGACTATGTTAATGCAGTGCCCCAGAGACCTGGTCGTTGCAGTAACATCGCTCTGCCGCTAAGGGGAGTGATGGTACGTCTGATGGCACTGAAGGAGTTCACCTGACCAGGTATCACAGGCACCAATACACTTCACAGTCTGGCCTCCAGGGGGAGCTAAGGGCGCTATGTATTAGGCCACTCCTCAAAATCTGGTAAAACTGGGGGTTAGATAGAAAGTTAGACAGAAAGCTGACTGGGTTGGAACCAAGCAACATCCTGTGGCAGAGGGTGTTGCAGAGGAAGATTCAGGGGGGTCCCTGTCAGGGGTGGGATCCTGACAGAGGCCTAGCGAACAGAAAAGAACGTTAAGGAACCGCGCCTGCACTACATCGCGGCGGTATCTCAAGAAAGGACAAGAAGCGAGGTTTATTGTGGAGCAGTGAGAAACGAGATCACAGCAATAAGGAGATAATACCAATAGGAGTCGTGCTGTAAGATCGAGGCAACATCCTATTGAGGCGCGTAGCCGGTGGCCAGAACTCCGAGGAAATATTAGGCTCCAAGCAATACTTCAAACACAGGCAGGACAGTTGATTTTAGGTTGGCTGTCTCACCAAAATCACCTAAGAAGACATAGGGGGCAACTGTGGGAGAGGGGCGACACTAGGGTCCCGGAAGAACTCCAGGCCTTCCCGTCATACGGGTGCGTCCTATCCATGTCATCTGGGGGACGGAGAAGGACATCAGAACAGACATAAGTTGTGGGAGATAACATCAGAAACAGACACAACAGTTGTGAGGACTATCCCGTGGTGCTCAGCAGGGAAGTACTACAACACACAGGCGCTAGAAGGTAGGCACAGATTTCCACCTGCAAAGGGAACTCTGGAGGTGCCATCGGACCGGCCGGTCTCTCACAGCCCTGTTAACCGTACTCAGGATTGAGGACCTTGAAGCCTTCAGTATAGAGGTAAAGAGACTGCAACCCTGTGTCCTCGTTATTCATCGCGACCTGCTCCACGCACCACCACTCACAACTTTCATTGGACGCCCCTTAGCAGGGTCACGGACCGGGTCTAGCCACCGTGACAACCCCAGAACTGAGACAGAGAAGCCCGGTACCGAGTACCCCGCGGCCCTGCGTTTGGGGGCGCTCCAAACTTGGCGTCACGAACAGGATCTACTTAAGCCTGAAGAAGCAGGTCATGTGTGCCTTGGAACTGTGATTGAACTGAGCTTAAACCGTGATTTATTACAAAGACTGTGCATTGCTGTTACCACCAAGAGTTCCCGCCAAAACCGCCGCCATTACAGCGCTAAGGAAAGCGCAGGAGAAGAAGAAGGGCATGGAAGTGGGCGTAGACAAGCTGAAGGGCGCAAAAGACGATGGCTGCCCAATCTAAATATTTCTGTATCTTGAGGACGTGTCCGTCAGCAGCGGAGACCCGCCTCCTGATCCTCTATGGCAGGCGGAGACCAAAGAAACGAAACTATGACTCAGATGAGGTGAGACTGGAGACCAGAGAAGGCCTATGGAAAAGGATGGCCCCGCACCGACCCCCGTCACCGGAGGATTATCCCAACATGCCCCCGTTGGAGGATTGGGATCCATGGGAGCCGTCGATGGGGCATCCTGTACCTGAACGGTCCCCAGTCCGTACGCCTCCCTCAGGAGAGTGGAGTGGCGCCAGAGGAGTTACCTCAAGTGAAGGTACTCAGTGCCGCGACCCCCAGGGAGGACGCCTCACCCCCGCACCAGACCCGGCCGCTGCTGCGACCACTGGTGCCCCAGTGTCCCTGCCGCCTGGCCCCAAAGCACCGGGGGGGCATGACCTCGGGCCCTTCCCATGGGGAGAATACAGGAACCACCTGATCGCGGAGTTCCAGCGGGAAGTAGAGCGGGAGGCGCGAGGTGAGCTGCTGGAGGGCTCCCTGCCAAAATGGGGCGTTGTGATCGTCTATCAGCCCCAAGAGGGGAAAGTCTTCGTCCAGGAAATTGGAGCAGCCCTGAGAGTCCGCATCACCCGGGACGAGGTGGAGCCCTGCCTGAGCGGAGATGGTGCAAAGTCCCTCCTGAAACCTGGAGACGTGGTGAAGTATCGCCGGTGCCTGAAGGGGAGCAGCTGGTGGGCCCGGGATATGCAGCGATGTACAGCCGTCCTGGCGGTATCCAGAACCGAAGGGGAGGAGCTTGCCGCTGAAGCAGCTGCCGCAGCCACTGCCGCCGCCAGCATCATCCACTGGCCCACGCAGACACTCATCGCGGCGCACGACCTGGTCGTGCAGAAGACCCAGACCCATGGGGTACACCTGGCAGCGGGAGTAGACTTGGAGTCGAGCCTACCTGGGCCGCAGAGAGCCACCTGCCAGGTAAAACCTCGGTGGAGGCCGCCAGAACCAGAGTAAGCTACTAATGCTCTGCAATTGTATATAGTGAACTGTTCGTCTTTTTGTGTTTCTCTGCTGCTATAACCCGACTAGGGTTATCTCTTAAAGGGATCCCTTAGTTGGCCCGGGATCCCTATTTTTGCCTTTCTGATTGGTTCATCACTGTTTTAAAGACTACCGAATCATGGGCGGTGAATGGTTCACAAACTGTTTTGTACATAGTTCGCACCTTATTAAAGGTGCCCCCTACTGGTTTTACAAGAAAAAGAACTCTTTGCGAAGAAACTGTTCCTGGAAACAGTACAGGAGTTCCTGCCTTACACGAACTTGCAGCTTGAGAAGTTGCGCTACCTCCAAGAGACTTGGTTCCCTCTTAAAGGGAACGTTCACTAATAGCACTTAAAGTATAATGTTGCCTTAAGAGAAGTAGCAATAATGTTTATATGTAGTTAGTTAGTTATAAGAAAATGTTTGATAATGTTGCTAGAGATTGAGGACAGGGAAGTGAACCCGTACGGGGTTAGATGGTGAGTCCTCCTAGGAGCCATAGAGAGATGGTTCAGTGTTCCTGTGTTAAGAAAAGAGGCAGTAGGCTTGGGCACATAGACAGGCGGTCCTGCATAAGACAAATCAAGAAGAAAGTGTTGCACTTAGAAGAGAGAAGTGATAAAAGTTAATTTATATTTTAGGAGTTTTTATAGTAAGCCTTTAGTGGATTCAGCTTATACGTCCTTAGAGGCAAAGTTAAATTATTGTTGAGAATTTGCACTAAGTAGAATACCCGGCTGGGTAAGAAAAGTTATTTATAGGAAGTTATTTAAAATATTTAACCATGTTCTGTTTGTAACGTTCAAGTGTCCTCACCTCCCATAAAGGGAAGCTCTGTTCAAATCTACTTGTTTCTGCATTTCAAAAATTGTATGTCTTTTTGCTGATATGTATTGTTGTTTTGTTCCCAGTCCATGAGTACTGGATTTAACCGGGGGGGAGTGCAGTGCCCCAGAGACCTGGTCATTGCAGTAACATCGCTCTGCCGCTAAGGGGGGTGATGGTACGTCTGATGGCACTGAAGGAGTTCACCTGACCAGGTATCACAGACACCAATACACTTCATAGTCTGGCCTCCAGGGGGAGCTAAGGGCGCTATGTATTAGGCCACTCCTCACAATCTGGTAAAACTGGGGGTTAGATAGAAAGTTAGACAGAAAGCTGACTGGGTTGGAACCAAGCAACATCCTGTGGCAGAGGGTGTTGCAGGGGAAGATTCAGGGGGGTCCCTGTCAGGGGTGGGATCCTGACAGAGGCCTAGCAAACAGAAAAGAATGATAAGGAACCGCGCCTGCACTACATCGTGGCGGTATCTCAAGAAAGGACAAGAAGAGAGGTTTATTGTGAAGCAGTGAGAAACGAGATCGCAGCAACAAGGAGATAATACCAATAGGAGTCGTGCTGTAAGATCGAGGCAACATCCTATTGAGGCGCGTAGCCGGTGGCCAGAACGCCGAGGAAGTATTAGGCTCCAAGCAATACTTCAAACAGAGGCAGGACAGTTGATTTTAGGTTGGCTGTCTCACCAAAATCACCTAAGAAGACATAGGGGGCAACTGTAGGAGAGGGGCGACACTAGGGTCCCGGAATAACTCCAGGCCTTCCCGTCATACGGGTGCGTCCTATCCATATCATCTGGGGGACGGAGAAGAACATCAGAACAGACATAAGTTGTGGGAAATAACATCAGAAACAGACACAACAGTTGTGAGTAGGGTTGAGCGAAACGGGTCGATCATTTTCAAAAGTCGCCGACTTTTGGCTAAGTCGGCGTCTCATGAAACCCGATCCGACCCCTGTGCTTGTCGGCCATGCGGTACGCGACTTTCGCGCCAAAGTCGCGTTTCAATGACGCGAAAAGCGCCATTTCTCAGCCAATGAAGGTGAACGCAGAGTGTGGGCAGCGTGATGACATAGATCCTGGTCCCCACCATCTTAGAGAAGGGCATTGCAGTGATTGGCTTGCTGTCTGCGGCGTCACAGGGGCTATAAAGGGGCGTTCCCGCCGACCGCCATCTTACTGCTGCTGATCTGAGCTTAGGGACAGGTTGCTGCCGCTTCATCAGAAGCAGGGAGAGCGTTAGGCAGGGTCCACTAACCACCAAACCGCTTGTGCTGCAGCGATTTCCACTGTCCAACACCACCTTCGGTGTGCAGGGACTGTGGAAGCTATTTTTTTTTTTTTTTCCCCTCAGCGCTGTAGCTCATTGGGCTGCCCTAGAAGGCTCCGTGATAGCTGTATTGCTGTGTGTACGCCACTGTGGAAACCAACTGCTTTTTTCAAAGCACATATCCTCTTGTTCCTTCCTTTCTGCACAGCTATCTTTTCTGTTTTTCCACACTTTTTATTTAATTTGTGCATCAGTCCACTCCTATTGCTGCCTGCCATACCTGGCTTACATTACTGCAGGGAGATAGTAATTGTAGGACAGTTTTTTTTTTTTTTTTGTTTTTTTTTTTTGTGGGAGATTAAGATTGGCATTTCTGCTACAGTGCCATCCCTGTGTGTGCCATCTCTCACTGAGTGGGCCATAGAAAGCCTATTTATTTTTTCCGTGATTTGTGTTCTAAAATCTACCTCAACACAAAAACAGTACATCAATCAGTGGGAGAAAAATATTGGCCTCAGTCAGGGCTTGTGTGCCACTGCTGTGTGTGCTATCTCTCATTCAGTGGGCTATAGCAAGCCTATTTTTTTTTTTTTTTTTTAATATTATTTGGTTTCTAATTCTCCCTGAAAAAAAAAAAAAAAACCTAAAAAAACAGTGGGAGAATAATATTGCCCTTTCAGCTTGTGTGCCAGTCTTGACTCCTGGGTGTGCCACCTCTCTCCCTCTCATTCAGTGGGCCATAGAAAGCCTATTTATTTTTTTTTTTAAATATTATTGGGTTTCTAAAGTCTCCCTGAAAAAACAAAAAATACATAAAAAAACAGTGGGAGAGTAATATTGCCCTTTCAGCTTGTGTGCCAGTCTTGACTCCTGGGTGTGCCACCTCTCTCCCTTTCATTCAGTGGGCCATAGAAAGCCTATTTATTTTTTCCGTGATTTGTGTTCTAAAATCTACCTCAACACAAAAACACTACATCAATCAGTGGGAGAAAAATATTGGCCTCAGTCAGGGCTTGTGTGCCACTGCTGTGTGTGCTATCTCTCATTCAGTGGGCTATAGCAAGCCTATTTTTTTTTTTTTTTTTTTTTTTAATATTATTTGGTTTCTAAAGTCTCCCTGAAAAAAAAAAAAAAACATAAAAAAACAGTGGGAGAGTAATATTGCCCTTTCAGCTTGTGTGCCAGTCTTGACTCCTGGGTGTGCCACCTCTCTCCCTTTCATTCAGTGGGCCATAGAAAGCCTATTTATTTTTTGGTTTTTTTAATATTATTTGGTTTCTAAAGTCTCCCTGAAAATAAAAAAAAAAAATACATAAAAAAACAGTGGGAGAGTAATATTGCCATTTCAGCTTGTGTGCCAGTCTTGACTCCTGGGTGTGCCACCTCTCTCCCTCTCATTCAGTGGGCCATAGAAAGCCTTGTTTTTTTGTTTTTTTTTTAATATTATTTGGTTTCTAAAGTCTCCCTGAAAATAAAAAAAAAAAACATAAAAAAACAGTGGGAGAGTAATATTGCCATTTCAGCTTGTGTGCCAGTCTTGACTCCTGGGTGTGCCACCTCTCTCTCTAATTGTGGGCCATAGAAAGCCTATTTATTTTTTGGTTTTTTTAATATTATTTGGTTTCTAAAGTCTCCCTGAAAATAAAAAAAAAAAATACATAAAAAAACAGTGGGAGAGTAATATTGCCCTTTCAGCTTGTGTGCCAGTCTTGACTCCTGGGTGTGCCACCTCTCTCCCTTTCATTCAGTGGGCCATAGAAAGCCTATTTATTTTTTGGTTTTTTTAATATTATTTGGTTTCTAAAGTCTCCCTGAAAATAAAAAAAAAAAATACATAAAAAAACAGTGGGAGAGTAATATTGCCATTTCAGCTTGTGTGCCAGTCTTGACTCCTGGGTGTGCCACCTCTCTCCCTCTCATTCAGTGGGCCATAGAAAGCCTTGTTTTTTTGTTTTTTTTTTAATATTATTTGGTTTCTAAAGTCTCCCTGAAAATAAAAAAAAAAAACATAAAAAAACAGTGGGAGAGTAATATTGCCATTTCAGCTTGTGTGCCAGTCTTGACTCCTGGGTGTGCCACCTCTCTCCCTCTCATTCAGTGGGCCATAGAAAGCCTTGTTTTTTTGTTTTTTTTTTAATATTATTTGGTTTCTAAAGTCTCCCTGAAAATAAAAAAAAAAAACATAAAAAAACAGTGGGAGAGTAATATTGCCATTTCAGCTTGTGTGCCAGTCTTGACTCCTGGGTGTGCCACCTCTCTCCCTTTCATTCAGTGGGCCATAGAAAGCCTATTTATTTTTTGGTTTTTTTAATATTATTTGGTTTCTAAAGTCTCCCTGAAAATAAAAAAAAAAAATACATAAAAAAACAGTGGGAGAGTAATATTGCCATTTCAGCTTGTGTGCCAGTCTTGACTCCTGGGTGTGCCACCTCTCTCCCTCTCATTCAGTGGGCCATAGAAAGCCTTGTTTTTTTGTTTTTTTTTTAATATTATTTGGTTTCTAAAGTCTCCCTGAAAATAAAAAAAAAAAACATAAAAAAACAGTGGGAGAGTAATATTGCCATTTCAGCTTGTGTGCCAGTCTTGACTCCTGGGTGTGCCACCTCTCTCTCTAATTGTGGGCCATAGAAAGCCTATTTATTTTTTGGTTTTTTTAATATTATTTGGTTTCTAAAGTCTCCCTGAAAATAAAAAAAAAAAATACATAAAAAAACAGTGGGAGAGTAATATTGCCCTTTCAGCTTGTGTGCCAGTCTTGACTCCTGGGTGTGCCACCTCTCTCCCTTTCATTCAGTGGGCCATAGAAAGCCTATTTATTTTTTGGTTTTTTTAATATTATTTGGTTTCTAAAGTCTCCCTGAAAATAAAAAAAAAAAATACATAAAAAAACAGTGGGAGAGTAATATTGCCCTTTCAGCTTGTGTGCCAGTCTTGACTCCTGGGTGTGCCACCTCTCTCCCTTTCATTCAGTGGGCCATAGAAAGCCTATTTATTTTTTGGTTTTTTTAATATTATTTGGTTTCTAAAGTCTCCCTGAAAATAAAAAAAAAAAATACATAAAAAAACAGTGGGAGAGTAATATTGCCATTTCAGCTTGTGTGCCAGTCTTGACTCCTGGGTTTGCCACCTCTCTCTCTAATTGTGGGCCATAGAAAGCCTATTTATTTTTTGGTTTTTTTAATATTATTTGGTTTCTAAAGTCTCCCTGAAAATAAAAAAAAAAAATACATAAAAAAACAGTGGGAGAGTAATATTGCCCTTTCAGCTTGTGTGCCAGTCTTGACTCCTGGGTGTGCCACCTCTCTCCCTTTCATTCAGTGGGCCATAGAAAGCCTATTTATTTTTTGGTTTTTTTAATATTATTTGGTTTCTAAAGTCTCCCTGAAAATAAAAAAAAAAAATACATAAAAAAACAGTGGGAGAGTAATATTGCCATTTCAGCTTGTGTGCCAGTCTTGACTCCTGGGTGTGCCACCTCTGTCCCTCTCATTCAGTGGGCCATAGAAAGCCTTGTTTTTTTTTTTTTTTTTAAATATTATTTGGTTTCTAAAGTCTCCCTGAAAATAAAAAAAAAATACATAAAAAAACAGTGGGAGAGTAATATTGCCATTTCAGCTTGTGTGCCAGTCTTGACTCCTGGGTGTGCCACCTCTCTCTCTAATTGTGGGCCATAGAAAGCCTTTTTATTTTTTTCCTTCATTTGTGTTTTAAAATCAACCTCAACACAAAAACACTACATCAATCAGTGGGAGAAAAATATTGGCCTCAGTCAGGGCTTGTGTGCCACTCCTGTGCGTGCCATCTCTCATTCAGTGGGCCATAGAAAGCCTTGTTTTTTTGTTTTTTTTTTAAATATTATTTGGTTTCTAAAGTCTCACAGAGAAAAAAAAAAAAATAAATTAGGTGGGAGATTAATATTGACATTAGTGCTTGAGTGACAGTCCTGCGTGTGTGTCATCTCTGTGATTTGGTGTCACAGAAAACAGAGTGTGTAACATTGTGCCTGATTTTCCTTGTGGTCTCACCAACCTGTTAAGGGATATTGAAATCATACTGAAGTTATAGCTCACCGTGTAAGTTGTTTGACAGCAACAAATAAAGTTAGTTTGGTTACGATTTTTAAACAATGAGGAAGTCTGGTGCAAGAGGTCGTCGTGGGCGTTCATTGTCAGCTGGTAATGATGGTAGTGGTAGTGGAGCATCAGGTGGTCGTGGGGATAAAAATATTCCACCTAAGTCTGGAGCTGTGGAGCCAGTTTCGTCGTCAGGCTACACAAGGCCTCGAACGCTCTCTTTTCTGGGAGTAGGAAAACCGCTTTTAAAGGCTGAGCAGCAACAGCAAGTTTTGGCTTACATTGCAGACTCAGCCTCTAGCTCTTTTGCCTCCTCTTCCGAAACTGGTAAATGTAAAAGCAGCGCGTCGCTTGTGGATGTTCACGGTCAGGGACAAGTCGCTTCCTTGTCCTCCTCAGCAAAAACTACAACAAGAGAGAAGGATGCAGCAGGCGACACAACGGGTCACTCCATGGAGCTCTTTACACATACCGTCCCTGGCTTAGAAAGTGAAACATTTAACAGGCCATGCCCATTACAAGTAGATTCTGACATGGAGTGCACTGATGCACAGCCACAGCCAGAGTACTATGCTGCTCCTTTGACTCAGACCACCACATTGCCCTCTCAGGGTACAGATCCACAATCAGACCCTGATGAGACTATGTTGCCCCGCCACGAACGCTATACCACCGACCGACACAGTGACACAGACGAAGTTGCACACGAGCTCGAAGAGGAGGTAATAGATGACCCAGTTATTGACCCCGATTGGCAGCCATTGGGGGAACAGGGTGCAGGCGGCAGTAGTTCAGAAGCGGAGGTGGAGGAGGGGCCGCAGCAGGCATCAACATCGCAACAGGTTCCATCTGCCGGGCCCGTATCTGGCCCAAAACGCGTGTCAAAGCCAAAACCTGTTGGAGGACAGCGTGGCCATCCGGTTAAAGCTCAGTCTGCAATCCCTGAAAAGGGATCCGAGTCTAGGAAGAGTGCAGTCTGGCATTTTTTTAAACAACATCCAACTGATCAGCGCAAAGTCATCTGTCAAAAATGTTCAACTAGCTTAAGCAGAGGTCAGAATCTGAAAAGTCTAAATACTAGTTGCATGCATAGACACTTAACCACCATGCATTTTCAAGCCTGGACTAACTACCAAACGTCCCTTAAGGTTGTAGCACCCTCGGCCAATGAAGCTAGTCAGCAACGCAACATCCCTTCCGTCACTGTAAGGCCACCATTTTCCGCACCACCGGCAGTATCTGTGCAGGTTTCTTTGCCAGCCAAAAGCAGTCAGGGTCAGGGAATCACCAGTTTAGTAGGAGGAAATATTGCATCTAGGGCACCGGCGGAAACAATACCGTCTCCAACCGTCTCTCAGTCTGCCATGTACACCGGCACACCCGAAAGTTCCACGATCTCCTGCTCTCCAGTCCAGCTCACCCTACATGAGACTCTGGTTAGAAAAAGGAAGTACTTATCCTCGCATCCGCGTACACAGGGTTTTAACGCCCACATAGCTAGACTAATCTCGTTAGAGATGATGCCCTACCGTTTAGTTGAAAGCGAAGCTTTTAAAGCCCTGATGGAGTACGCTGAACCACGATACGAGCTACCTAGTCGACACTTTTTTTCCAGAAAAGCCATCCCAGCCCTGCACCAGCATGTTAAACAGCGCATCGTCCATGCACTTAGGCAATCTGTGAGTACAAAGGTGCACCTGACTACAGATGCATGGACCAGTAGGCATGGCCAGGGACGTTATGTGTCCATCACGGCACACTGGGTGAATGTGGTGGATGCAGGGTCCACAGGCGACATCAATTTAGGGACAGTTGTGCCTAGCCCACGGTCTAGGAAACAGTTGGCTGTAGGCGTTCGCACCCCCTCCTCCTCCTCCTCGTCCTCCTGCAGAAGCTACAGCTCTTCCACAGAACGCAGTCGGCCAACCACTCCATCGGCAGATGACACTGTTGCACACCAGTTGTCCCATTATGGGCCAGCTACTGCCAAGCGTCAGCAGGCTGTATTGGCTATGAAGTGTTTGGGCGACAACAGACACACCGCGGAAGTTCTGTCCGAGTTCTTGCAACAAGAAACGCAGTCGTGGCTGGGCACAGTAGATCTTGAGGCAGGCAAGGTAGTGAGTGATAACGGAAGGAATTTCATGGCTGCCATCTCCCTTTCCCAACTGAAACACATTCCTTGCCTGGCTCACACCTTAAACCTGGTGGTGCAGTGCTTATTGAAAACTTATCCTGGGTTCTCCGACCTGCTCCTCAAAGTGCGTGCACTTTGCTCACATATCCGACGTTCGCCTGTACACGCCAGCCGTATGCAGACCTATCAGCGGTCTTTGAACCTTCCCCAGCATCGCCTAATCATAGACGTTGCAACAAGGTGGAACTCAACACTGCACATGCTTCAGAGACTGTGCGAACAGAGGCGTGCTGTTATTTATTTGTGGGAGGATACACGGGCAGGCAGTAGGATGGCAGACATGGAGTTGTCAGGTGTGCAGTGGTCGAAGATACAAGACATGTGTCAAGTCCTTCAGTGTTTTGAGGAATGCACACGGCTGGTTAGTGCAGACAACGCCGTAATAAGCATGAGCATCCCCCTAATGCGTCTGCTGATGCAAAGTTTGACGCACATAAAGGAGCAGGCGTCTGCACCAGAGGAAGAGGGAAGCCTTGATGACAGTCAGCCATTGTCTGGTCAGGGCAGTGTACAGGACGAGGTAGCGGGCGAAGAGGAGGTGGAGGACGAGGAGGATGATGGGGATGAGTATATTTTTAATGCCGAACCTTTCCCGGGGGCACAGGAAATTGGTTGCGTGTCACGGCCGGGTTCTGGTTTTTTGAGGGACACAAGTGACGTAGATTTGCCTGCAACTGCCCCTCAACCAATCACAACCGGAGATTTGACAACTGGAACTTTGGCCCACATGGCGGATTATGCCTTACGTATCCTAAAAAGGGACACACGCATTACGAAAATGATGAACGATGACGATTACTGGTTGGCCTGCCTCCTTGATCCACGCTATAAAGGCAAATTGCAAAATATTATGCCACATGAGAACTTGGAACTAATATTAGCAACCAAACAATCAACTCTTGTTGACCGTTTGCTTCAGGCATTCCCAGCACACAGCGCACGTGATCGTTCTCACACAAGCTCCAGGGGGCAGCAGACTAGGAGTGTTAGGGGTGCACACATCAGAAGTGGCGTTGGACAGAGGGGTTTTCTGACCAGGTTGTGGAGTGATTTTGCTATGACCGCAGACAGGACAGGTACTGCTGCATCAATTGAAAGTGACAGGAGACAACATTTGTCCAGTATGGTTACTAACTATTTTTCATCCCTTATCGATGTTCTCCCTCAACCGTCATTCCCATTTGATTACTGGGCCTCCAAATTAGACACCTGGCCAGAATTGGCAGAATATGCATTGCAGGAGCTTGCTTGCCCGGCAGCAAGTGTCCTATCAGAAAGAGTATTCAGTGCTGCAGGTTCAATATTAACCGAAAAAAGGACTCGTCTGGCTACCCAAAATGTTGACGATCTAACATTCATTAAAATGAACCACAACTGGATTTCGAAATCTTTTGCCCCACCTTGCCCGGCCGACACCTAGCTTTCCTATGAAAAGCTCTTGCCTGTGAATTACTTTTCTAATGTCTAATTTGCTGCAGCTGATTGTACAGCATACGACATGTTTACACCTCCCTAAATGGCAAAACTCCCCACACGGGGCCGTGGTATCGCGACTTGGCGCAAGCACCCGTGAGACTGCTGTTTGTCTGAAGAGGTGGGTGTGCTCGCTTTTGGTTGACGGCATTGCTACTGGGTCCCTCATAGTACAATGTAGTGTCTCTGGCGGTGGTGGTGCGCACCCAACGTCAGACACACCGTTGTAACATGAGGGGCCCTGGGGCGGTCCCGCCAGCCTCAAGAGAGTTCCCCCCTACCCCAGCTCAAAATGTGCTCTACCACGTGCAAAATTATGTCGCACAGCTCCACCAATCTTTAGTCTATTCGCTGACATCATTCAATGTCTGGCACTGACAATACAAATTTGTAGACATCTATGATGCAACTTAAAGTAGTCTGTGTCTGTGTCCTATATTGGCACCATTAAATAGTTACTGCCAAATTACAATGTCAGAAACTCAGTAGATGAGCCCACCCCTGTACCTAAGTATGCCACCTTTTTTTTTTGTTTTGGTTGTTTTGCGAGACATTAACATCTATTTATATTTTGGGAGTACTGGGACAGACACTCCTTGCACTACTCCTCCACTCACCACCAAGCTGCCTGTGTATCCATGTAACCGCTGTAAAACTGCCATGAGCCTATTGTTTGTTATTTTAGGCCTTTGATAGCCTGTCTGCGGTCCCTACTTTAAATACTCCTCCACTGACCACCAAGCTGCCTGCCCGTGTATCCATGTAACCGCTGTGAAACTGCCATGAGCCTATTGTTTGTTATGTTAGGCCTTTGATAGCCTGTCTGCGGTCCCTACTTTAAATACTCCTCCACTGACCAGACCACTGCTGCCCGTGTACCCCTGGAACCAATTATAAAGTGCCTACAGCCAGCCCATTTTCTTATGTTAGGCCTTTGAAGCCTGTCTGCGGTCCCTACTTTAAATACTCCTCCACTGACCAGACCACTGCTGCCCGTGTACCCCTGGAACCAATTATAAAGTGCCTACAGCCAGCCCATTTTCTTATGTTAGGCCTTTGAAGCCTTTCTGCGGTCCCTACTTTAAATACTCCTCCACTCACCACCACCAAGCTGCCTGCCCGTGTATCCATGTAACCGCTGTGAAACTGCCATGAGCCTATTGTTTGTTATTTTAGGCCTTTGATAGCCTGTCTGCGGTCCCTACTTTAAATACTCCTCCACTCACCACCAAGCTGCCTGTGTATCCATGTAACCGCTGTAAAACTGCCATGAGCCTATTGTTTGTTATTTTAGGCCTTTGATAGCCTGTCTGCGGTCCCTACTTTAAATACTCCTCCACTGACCAGACCACTGCTGCCCGTGTACCCCTGGAACCAATTATAAAGTGCCTACAGCCAGCCCATTTTCTTATGTTAGGCCTTTGAAGCCTGTCTGCGGTCCCTACTTTAAATACTCCTCCACTCACCACCACCAAGCTGCCTGCCCGTGTATCCATGTAACCGCTGTGAAACTGCCATGAGCCTATTGTTTGTTATTTTAGGCCTTTGATAGCCTGTGTGCGGTCCCTACTTTAAATACTCCTCCACTCACCACCAAGCTGCCTGCCCGTGTATCCATGTAACCGCTGTGAAACTGCCATGAGCCTATTGTTTGTTATTTTAGGCCTTTGATAGCCTGTGTGCGGTCCCTACTTTAAATACTCCTCCACTCACCACCAAGCTGCCTGCCCGTGTATCCATGTAACCGCTGTGAAACTGCCATGAGCCTATTGTTTGTTATTTTAGGCCTTTGATAGCCTGTGTGCGGTCCCTACTTTAAATACTCCTCCACTCACCACCAAGCTGCCTGCCCGTGTATCCATGTAACCGCTGTGAAACTGCCATGAGCCTATTGTTTGTTATGTTAGGCCTTTGATAGCCTGTCTGCGGTCCCTACTTTAAATACTCCTCCACTGACCAGACCACTGCTGCCCGTGTACCCCTGGAACCAATTATAAAGTGCCTACAGCCAGCCCATTTTCTTATGTTAGGCCTTTGAAGCCTGTCTGCGGTCCCTACTTTAAATACTCCTCCACTGACCAGACCACTGCTGCCCGTGTACCCCTGGAACCAATTATAAAGTGCCTACAGCCAGCCCATTTTCTTATGTTAGGCCTTTGAAGCCTGTCTGCGGTCCCTACTTTAAATACTCCTCCACTCACCACCACCAAGCTGCCTGCCCGTCTATCCATGTAACCGCTGTAAAACTGCAATGAGCCTATTGTTTGTTATTTTAGGCCTTTGATAGCCTGTCTGCGGCCCCTACTTGCAATACTCCTCCACTGACCACAATGCTGCCTGGAGTGCCTGCCTGTGTATCCATGTAACCGATGTAAAACTGCCATGACTGCCTACTGTTTGTTATTTTAGGCCTTTGATAGCCTGTCTGCAGCCCCTACTTGCAATACTCCTCCACTGACCACACCAATGCTGCCCGTGTACCCCTGGAACCTATTTAAAAGTTCATAGAGCCTAGTTATATATTTTATTTACTATTAATAAGGCCATGATGGACTACGCTGTACCACGCTACAAGCTAACCAGTCGACACTTCTTTTGCGAGAAAAGCCATCCCAACCCTCCACCAGCATGTAGAAGACCGCATTGTCCATGCACTCTGGCAATCTGTGAGTACAAAGGTGCACCTGACAACAGACGCATGGACCTGTAGGCATGGCCACGGAAGATTACGTGTCCATTACGGCGCAATGGGTTAATGTGGTGGATGCATGGTCCACAGGGGACAGCCTACTAAGTCTGTCTGCAGTCCCTAATTCAAATTGTGCTCCACTGTCTAAATCGGAACTTCCACCTTCTGGCTTTCGGCCTATAGTATCAGAAATTAAACTGCATTTGGCCTTCAACTTTGGTTAGGGCCTACTAACGGCTTCTGCCCCTCCCTGGTGTTGCCCTCAACTAAATAAAGCTGAGCTTCAACCTTCTGCTCCAAATTACCATTTTGAAAAATGCAATAGGCTTTTCAGGCCTACTAAAGGAGTCTGTCTGTGTGCCCCTCCCTGGTGTTGTCCTCAACTAAATAAAGCTGAGCTTCAACCTTCCGGCTCTCATTATGTGGTTTTAAAAAAAAAAAAGGTGGTTAGGGCCTACTAACGGCTTCTGCCCCTCCCTGGTGTTGTCCTCAACTAAATAAAGCTGAGCTTCAACCTTCCGGCTCTCATTATGTGGTTTTAAAAAAAAAAAAGGTGGTTAGGGCCTACTAACGGCTTCTGCCCCTCCCTGGTGTTGTCCTCAACTAAATAAAGCTGAGCTTCAACCTTCCGGCTCTCATTATGTGGTTTTAAAAAAAAAAAGGTGGTTAGGGCCTACTAACGGCTTCTGCCCCTCCCTGGTGTTGTCCTCAACTAAATAAAGCTGAGCTTCAACCTTCCGGCTCTCATTATGTGGTTTTAAAAAAAAAAAAGGTGGTTAGGGCCTACTAACGGCTTCTGCCCCTCCCTGGTGTTGTCCTCAACTAAATAAAGCTGAGCTTCAACCTTCCGGCTCTCATTATGTGGTTTTAAAAAAAAAAATGGTGGTTAGGGCCTACTAACGGCTTCTGCCCCTCCCTGGTGTTGTCCTCAACTAAATAAAGCTGAGCTTCAACCTTCCGGCTCTCATTATGTGGTTTTAAAAAAAAAAAGGTGGTTAGGGCCTACTAACGGCTTCTGCCCCTCCCTGGTGTTGTCCTCAACTAAATAAAGCTGAGCTTCAACCTTCCGGCTCTCATTATGTGGTTTTAAAAAAAAAAAAGGTGGTTAGGGCCTACTAACGGCTTCTGCCCCTCCCTGGTGTTGTCCTCAACTAAATAAAGCTGAGCTTCAACCTTCCGGCTCTCATTATGTGGTTTTAAAAAAAAAAAAGGTGGTTAGGGCCTACTAACGGCTTCTGCCCCTCCCTGGTGTTGTCCTCAACTAAATAAAGCTGAGCTTCAACCTTCCGGCTCTCATTATGTGGTTTTAAAAAAAAAAAGGTGGTTAGGGCCTACTAACGGCTTCTGCCCCTCCCTGGTGTTGTCCTCAACTAAATAAAGCTGAGCTTCAACCTTCCGGCTCTCATTATGTGGTTTTAAAAAAAAAAAATGGTGGTTAGGGCCTACTAACGGCTTCTGCCCCTCCCTGGTGTTGTCCTCAACTAAATAAAGCTGAGCTTCAACCTTCCGGCTCTCATTAAGTGGTTTTAAAAAAAAAATGGTGGTTAGGGCCTACTAACGGCTTCTGCCCCTCCCTGGTGTTGCCCTCAACTAAATAAAGCTGAGCTTCAACCTTCTGCTCCAAATTACCATTTTAAAAAATGCAATAGGCTTTTCCGGCCTACTAAAGGTGTCTGCCCCTCCCTGGTGTTGTCCTCAACTGAACAAAGCTGAGCTTCCACATTCTGGCTTTCGCCCTATACTATCAGATATTAAACTGCATTTGGCCTACTAGTGTGGTTAGGCCCTTGAAACAGTGTCTGCTGCTCTTGGGTTTGCTACTCCACTGAACAAAGCAATGCCGCCTGTTTAGTCCTGTTACCAATTTTGAACTGCATGTAGCCTACTTTATTCTTTGGCCCTATATCTGTTTCCTCCTCATCCTGCCCATTGCCCAGCCACTGCTAAATGAGTCTGCTGGTACATTGACCGAGACCACTACATTCCCCTTGTACTCTACACAGCCAGAATCTGTCCCTGCTGAAAGTAAGGTTCCCCTTCCCGCATGTTATACCACCTTACACAGGGACAAAGAGGAAGGTGCAGATGAAAGTGCAGGTTCCTTCATCAGGTGGGGGGGCATACTCGTTGGCGACGTCACTGGCACAGGGCCCCTCAGAGTACGCAAAAGTGTCGCTGCTGGTGGGAGGCGCCCCCGCCATGCAAACACACCGCCGTACTTTGAGGGGCCCTGTGCCAGTGGCAATGCGAACGAGTGGGCCCCCCCCCTGCTTGCTCAGGATCACAGCACTTGCAACTTTTAAATAATTACCTTTCCCTGCAACACCGCCGTGACGTAGTCCGCATTTCCTGGGCCCACGAAAAACTTGAGCCGGCCCTACTCCCCCCACAACTTTTGCCAAATGACCCCCAATTCCCTATGCCCAACTATTATTATAAAGTTAATTAAGATTGACAAGCTTCAGAAACAAGAATGGATGTTTTTGGCATTAAAATGGGCACTGTAGGTGTTTTCCTGGCCTCCACTCACTGCCGACTATGCTTCCCCATTGACTTGCATTGGGTTTCGTGTTTCGGTCGATCCCCGACTTTTAGCGATAATCGGCCGACTGCACTCGACTCGACTCTGGACAAAATCGGGTTTCCCAAAACCCTACTCGATCTTAAAAAAATGAAAGTCGCTCAACCCTAGTTGTGAGGACTATCCCGTGGTGCTCAGCAGGGAAGTACTACAACACACAGGCGCTAGAAGGTAGGCACAGATTTCCACCTGCAAAGGGAACTCTGGAGGTGCCATCGGACCGGCCGGTCTCTTGCAGCCCTGTTAACCGTACTCTGGATTGAGGACCTTGAAGCCTTCAGTAAAGAGGTAAAGAGACTGCAACCCTGTGTCCTCATTATTCATCGCGACCTGCACCACGCACCACCACTCACAACTTTCATTGGACGCCCCTTAGCAGGGTCACGGACCGGGTCTAGCCACCGAGACAGAGAAGCCGGGTACCGAGTACCCCGCGGCCCTGCGTCTGGGGGCGCTCCATTGACACAGACCACTACATTCCCCTTGCACTCTACACAGCCTGAATCTGACCCTGCTGAAACTCAGGTTCCCCTTCCCGCATTCTATACCACCTTACATGGGGACAAAGAGGAAGGTGCAGATGAAAGTGCAGGTTCCTTCATCAGGTGGGGGGGCATACTCGTTGGCGATGTCACAGGCACAGGGCCCCTCAGAGTACGCAAAAGTGTCGCTGTCGGTGGGAGGCACCCACCGTCGTGCAAACACACCGCCGTACTTTGAGGGGCCCTGTGCCAGTGCCAATGCGAATGAGTGGGCCCCCCCTGCTTGCTCAGGATCACAGCACTTGCAAAGTGGAAATACTTACCTCTCACTGCTCCACTGCCGTGACGTAGTCCACGTTTCCTGGGCCCACTAAACACTTGAACCAGCCCTACCCCCCACAACTTTAGCCAAATGACCCCCAATTTCCAATGCCTAACTATTATTATAAAGTTAATTAAGATTGACAAGCTTCAGTAACAAGAATGGATGTTTTGCCATTAAAATGGGCACTGTAGGTGTTTTCCTGGCCCCCACTCACTGCCGACTATGCTTCCCCATTGACTTGCATTGGGTTTCGTGTTTTGGTCGATCCCCGACTTTTCGCGATAATCGGCCAATTACACTCGACTCGATTTTTTAGATAGTCGGGTTTCGCAAAAACCCGACTCGATACCAAAAAAGTAAAAGTCGCTCAACCCTACCGATGACGATTACTGGTTGGCCTGCCTCCTGGATCCACGATATAAAGGAAAATTACAAAATATCATGCCACATGAGAACCTTGAGCAAATATTGGCTACCAAACAAACAACTCTTGCAGACCGTTTGGTTCAGGCATTCCCAGCACACAGCGGCAGTGATGGTTCTCACACGAGCCGTAGTGGGCAACATGGCAGAGGTGTTAGAGGTGCACAAATCTGAAGTGGCGTTGGACAGAGGGGTTTTATGACCAGGTTGTGGAGTGATTTCGCAACGACCGCTGACACGACAGGTCCTGCTGCATCGATTCAAAGTGACAGGAGACAGCATTTTTCCAGTATGGTTATGAACTACTTTTCCACCCTTATCGATGTTCTCCCTCACAGATCATTCCCCTTTGATTACTGGGCATCTAAAATAGACACCTGGCCTTAATTGGCCGAATATGCATTACAGGAGCTCGCTTGCCCTGCTGCTAGTGTGCTATCAGAAGAATCTTCAGTGCTGCTTGTTCAATACTGACCGAAAAAAGGACACGTCTGGCTACCCGAAATGTTGATGATCTAACCTTCATTGAAATGAACCAATCATGGATTTCAAATTATTTGTCCCCACCTTCCCCTGCTGACAAGTAGCTTGCCTGAAAAATGTCTTGCTTTTGGCCTCCTCTTATTGACTTCTCCAATTCCTCCATTTGCAGCTGCTGAATATCCACTATAGGCCATTTTTATACCTCCCTAAATGGGCTGACTCCCCCCACAGGGCCATGTTCACCACCTGGCGCAAGCACCCGTGCGAGTGCCGTTTGCCTGGACAGGTGGGTGTGCCCACTCTTGGGCGACGGCACTGGCACAGGGTCCCTCATAGTACAATGAAGTGTCTCTGATGGTGGTGGTGCACAACCAACGTCAGACACACCGTCGTAATATGAGGGGCCCTGTGCCAGTACCGCCGCCCACGAGAGAGTGTTCCCCCCCCAGCTCAAACAGTGCTCTACCACTTGCAATACTTACCTCTCCCTGCTCCACCACTGTGTAGTCTGTGCTGTTAAATCCTTCAATGGCACTGCCAATACAAATTTGTTGAAATGATAGATGATAGTTAAAATATACAGGGGCCCTGGCCTTCATTTAGACCAGTTAATACTTTGCGCCTACTACCACTGTCTGCTACTCAGCAGAGGAGCCCACCCCTGTACCTAGCTATGCCACCTGTTTATTTATGAAAAAAATTTTGGCAGACATTTAGCCTACTTACTTATTTGGGCCTACTCACTGTGTCAGCCACTCCTTACAGATGTCCTCCGCTGAACAAAGCAATGCCGCCAGTTTAGTCCTGTTACCAATTTTGAACTGCATTTAGCCTACGTACTTATTTGGGCCTACTCACTGTGTCAGCCTCTCCTTACAGTTGTCCTCCGTGGAACAAAGCAATGCCGCCAGTTTAGTCCTGTTACCATTTTTTAACTGCATTTAGCCTACTTTGTTATTTGGGCCTACTCACTGTGTCAGCCACTCCTTACAATTGTCCTCCGCTGAACAAAGCAATGCCGGCCATTTAGTCCTGTTACCAATTTTGAACTGCATTTAGCCTACTTACTTATTTGGGCCTACTCACTGTGTCAGCCAATCCTTACAATTGTCCTCCGCTGAACAAAGCAATGCCGCCAGTTTAGTCCTGTTACCAATTTTGAACTGCTTTTAGCCTATGTACTTATTTGGGCCTACTCACTGTGTCAGCGTCTCCTTACAGTTGTCCTCCGCTGAACAAAGCAATGCCGCCTGGTTAGTCCTGTTACCATTTTTGAACAGCATTTAGCCTACTTGCTTATTTGGGCCTACTCACTGTGTCAGCCACTCCTTACAATTGTCATCCGCTGAACAAAGCAATGCCGCCAGTTTAGTCATGTTACCAGTTTTGAACTGCATTTAGCCTACTTACTTATTTGGGCCTACTCACTGTGTCAGCCACTCCTTACAATTGTCCTCCGCTGAACAAAGCAATGCTGCCAGTTTAGTCCTGTTACCAATTTTGAACTGCTTTTAGCCTACTTACTTATTTGGGCCTACTCACTGTGTCAGCCTCTCCTTACAGTTGTCCTCTGCTGAACAAAGCAATGCCGCCTGGTTAGTCCTGTTACCATTTTTGAACAGCACTTAGCCTACTTCTTTTTTGGGCCTACTCACTGTGTCAGCCACTCCTTACAATTGTCCTCCGCTGAACAAAGCAATGCCGCCAGTTTACTCATGTTACCAATTTTGAACTGCATTTAGCCTACTTACTTATTTGGGCCTACTCACTGTGTCAGCCACTCCTTACAGTTGTCCTCCGCTGAAGAAAGCAATGCCACCAGTTTAGTCCTGTTACCAATTTTGAACTGCATTTAGCCTACTTACTTATTTGAGCCTACTCACTGTGTCAGCCTCTCATTACAGTTGTCCTCCGCTGAACAAAGCAATGCCGCCTGTTTAGTCCTGTTACCAATTTTGAACTGCATTTAGCCCACTTTATTATTTGGGCCTACTCACTGTGTCAGCCTCTCCTTACAGTTGTCCTCCGCTGAACAAAGCAATGCCGCTTGTTTAGTCCTGTTACCTATTTTGAACCACATTTAGCCTAGTTACTTATTTGTGCCTACTCACTGTGTCAGCCACTCCTTACAATTGTCCTCCGCTGAACAAAGCAATGCCGCCTGTTTAGTCCTGTTACCAATTTTGAACTGCATTAAGCCCACTTTATTATTTGGGGCTATATCTGTGTTTCCTTCTCATCCTGCCCATTGCCCAGCCACTGCTAGATGAGTCTGCTGGTACATTGACACAGACCACTACATTCCCCTTGTACTCTACACAGCCAGAATCTGACCCTGCTGAAAGTCAGGTTCCCCTTCCTGCATACTATACCACCTTACACGGGGACAAAGAGGAAGGTGCAGATGAAAGTGCAGGTTCCTTCATCAGGTTGGGGGGCATACTCGTTGGCGACGTCACTGGCACAGGGCCCCTCATAGTACACAAAAGTGTCTCTGCCGGTGGGAGGCGCCCCCCGTCAAACACACTGCCGTACTATGAGGGACCCTGTGCCAGTGCCAATGCCAACGAGTGGGACCTCACTGCTTGCTCGGGATCACAGCACTTCCAAAGTTGAAATACTGACCTCTCCCTGCTCCACCGCCGTGACGTATTCCGCGTTTCCTAGGCCCACGAAAAACTTGAGCCAGCCCTACCCCCCACAACTTTAGCCAAATGACCCCCAGTTTTCAATGCCTAACTATTATTATACTATTATTATAAAGTAAATTAAGATTGACAAGCTTCAGTAATAAGAATTGATGTTTTTGGCATTAAAATGGGCACTGTAGGTATTTTCCTGTCCTCCACTCTCTGCCGACTTTGATTCCCCATTCATTTGCATTGGGTTTCGTGTTTCAGTCGCCCCCCGACTTTTCGCAATAATAGGCCGATTTCACCCGACCCGACTTTTCACAAAGTTGGGTTTCGCGAAACCCGACTCGATCCCAAAAAAGTAAAAGTCGCTCAACTTTATTTACCACCACATTGTAAAAATGACAAGAAGAGGATGACATCATAGGAAGATGGGAGGCGCTGGACCGTGACACCCATCGGACCGGACCGCTCTGGGACCGCCCCTGGGTGAGTATAATCTAACTCGTTTTTCTTATCTTTCAGGATACATCGGGGGCTTATCTACAGCATTCCAGAATGCTGTAGATAAGCCCCTTATGCCGGTGGCCTTAGCTTTTATGCAAATTCTTGGGTGACAGATTCCCTTTAAACTCAGCTTACACGCAAGAGAAGTTGACATGTTTCGCATCTGACAGCGCACCGCAGGTCAGTTTAAGCTGCATAAAAAAAAGTGGGCGCGAGATTACTATAACTCCCATCCACTTTGCTGAAACTGTAAGACGCTGCGTTTTTAGCTCAGCAAAAACACAAAGCGTCAAAAACTCATTGTGGGAACGTAATCTTAGGGGCACCTTACAACTTGCATGCACCTCTACCAGACTGGAGAACATTTCTGGATTAAGTTATTGGAGTTACTTTTGAAGAATTCGCCAGGTGATTTTTGTCACTTCTAGACCATGTTGCACCCATTTTAGCGAATCCGGCCAGAACTGATGTAAAAGTGTCAAAAGTCACAATTTTTGTGAAACTTCAAGTTACGCTAGCGACATTTTAAAATATTTTTTGCCACGAGACCTGTATAAACACTATGATGAATCGGGGTCTTCATTTTCATCCTATAGCAGCTCGTCCAGTAAACCAGTCTAACAAGACTGGAGCGCTCTCTATATTCAGATTATAACTGTATCTGCAGGTCAGTAGCATTTTTGTTGCTAACAGGTTCCCTTTAAAGACCCTTGTTGAGGCATGTGACATACTGGTTACTTACTATACAAGGCATCTCTTAGTTTGTCCGCAGTGATAAATTATGTAATTGCATGCCATAGTCCTATTGTGCCCCTGTTTCTATTGAACTAGGTACAGCATGGTTTTGGCTGAATACTAACTCTGCAATTAACCCCTTCACGCTCTGTGATGGACATGTACGTCATGGGGCGTGTCATGGAGGTGACTCGGAAGCAGAGCCGGCTCCACACAGGGCAGATGCCGGCTATTTTATAGCCTGCATCTGCATTTGACAACAGCGATTGGCGCACCTACTGATTGCTGCAGTTTGTAAGGAAGCTATGGGTTGTGGGACCCCCATGCCTGGGATGTCATCTCCTTTGTGATGTCCAGGTTGTGGCTGGGCATCAGAGGAGACTGTCATTTCTATAGTACAAGCAATAAAACAATTGCAGTTTCAAGTCTCCTAAGGGAATAAACGAGGTAAAAATTAGGAAAAAAAATAATCACCTTCCCCCTCCCTCTTTCCCCAATTGACATAAACCCTTTACTGAAATCTGCTGTACATGTATGGCACAAGTAGATAGCGGATTCACAGGGTGAGCTCGCCCCATACCTAGCAGGTAATGTGTCATGATCTCCATGGCCAGAGAACTAGCATAAGCCTCAATAGGAACAAGCTCTTGGAAGATGTAACTGTACTGACCATGAACTAAACCTACCGCATCATCTAGAAGTAGCCAGGTAGCATGTCCTACTTTTTATCCCTATATGCCCAGCGCCGGCCGGAGAACTAAATAATGCTAGCAGAGGGAAATATAAGACCTGACTCACCTCTAGAGAAATGCCCAAAAAGGAGACAGAAGCCCCCCACATATATTGGCGATGATATGAGATGAAACAACAAACGCAGCAGGAAAATAGTTTTAGCAAATTTGAGGTCCGCTTTCTAGATAGCAGAAGACAGAAAGCATACTTTCATGGTCAGTAGAAAACCCTAACAAAACACATCCAGAAATTACTTTAGGACTCTGGCATTAACTCATAATACCAGAGTGGCAATTCCTGATCAACAAGAGCTTTCCAGACACAGTAACGAAACTGCAGCTGTGAACTGGAACCAAAATACAAAAACAAAACATGGACGAATGTCCAACTTATCTAGTAGATGTCTGGGAGCAGGAACAAGCACAGAGAGGCTTCTGATAACATTGTTGACCGGCAAGCATCTAACAGAGAAGCCAGGTTATATAGCGACACCCAGATCTAATCAGAACAGGTGAACAGGGAAGATGATGTCACAAGTTCAATTCCACCAGTAGCCACCGGGGGAGCCCAGAATCCAAATTCACAACAGTACCCCCCCCTCAAGGAGGGGGCACCGAACCCTCACCAGAACCACCAGGGCGATCAGGATGGGCCCTATGAAAGGCACGAACCAGATCAGAGGCATGAACATCAGATGCAGTGACCCAAGAATTATCCTCCTGGCCGTATCCCTTCCACTTGACCAGATACTGGAGTCTCCGTCTGGAAACACGGGAGTCTAGGATTTTTTCCACAACGTACTCCAACTCACCCTCAACCAACACCGGAGCAGGAGGCTCAACGGAAGGCACAACCGGTGCCTCATACCTGCGCAATAACGACCGATGAAAAACGTTATGAATAGAAAAGGATGCAGGGAGGTCCAAACGGAAGGAAACAGGGTTAAGAATCTCCAATATTTTATACGGACCGATGAACCGAGGCTTAAACTTAGGAGATGAGACCCTCATAGGGACAAAACGAGAAGACAACCACACCAAATCTCCAACACAAAGCCGAGGACCAACACGACGGTGACGGTTGGCAAAAAGCTGAGTCTTCTCCTGGGACAACTTTAAATTGTCCATCACCTGCCCCCAGATATGATGCAATCTCTCCACCACCGCATCCACTCCAGGACAATCCGAGGATTCCATCTGACCGGAGGAAAATCGAGGGTGGAACCCCGAATTACAGAAAAACGGGGACACCAAAGTGGCAGAGCTGGCCCGATTATTGAGGGCGAACTCCGCCAATGGCAAAAAAGCAACCCAATCATCCTGGTCAGCAGACACAAAACACCTCAGATATGTCTCCAGGGTCTGATTAGTCCGCTCGGTCTGGCCATTAGTCTGAGGGTGAAAAGCAGACGAAAAAGACAAATCTATGCCCATCCTAGCACAGAATGCCCGCCAAAATCTAGACACAAATTGGGTTCCTCTGTCAGAAACGATATTCTCAGGAATACCATGCAAACGAACAACATTTTGAAAAAACAGGGGCACCAACTCGGAAGAAGAAGGCAATTTGGGCAGGGGAACCAAATGGACCATCTTAGAAAAACGGTCACACACCACCCAGATGACAGACATCTTCTGAGAAACAGGCAGATCTGAAATAAAATCCATCGAGATGTGTGTCCAAGGCCTCTTAGGAATAGGCAAGGGCAACAATAATCCACTAGCCCGAGAACAACAAGGCTTGGCCCGAGCACAAACGTCACAAGACTGCACAAAGCCTCGCACATCTCGTGACAGGGAAGGCCACCAGAAGGATCTTGCCACCAAATCCCTGGTACCAAAAATTCCAGGATGACCTGCCAATGCAGAAGAATGTACCTCAGAGATGACTCTACTGGTCCAATCATCAGGAACAAACAACCTATCAGGCGGACAACGATCCGGTCTATCCGCCTGAAACTCCTGCAAGGCCCGCCGCAGGTCTGGAGAAACGGCTGACAAGATAACTCCCTCCTTAAGAATACCTGTGGGGTCAGAGTTGCCGGGTGAATCAGGCTCAAAACTCCTAGAAAGGGCATCCGCCTTAACATTCTTAGAACCCGGTAGGTACGATACCACAAAATTAAACCGAGAGAAAAATAATGACCAGCGCGCCTGTCTAGGATTCAGGCGCCTGGCGGTCTCAAGATAGATCAAATTTTTGTGGTCAGTCAATACCACCACCTGATGTCTGGCCCCCTCGAGCCAATGGCGCCACTCCTCAAACGCCCACTTCATGGCCAAAAGCTCCCGATTCCCAACATCATAATTCCGCTCAGCGGGCGAAAATTTACGGGAAAAGAAGGCACAAGGCCTCATCACGGCGCAGTCAGAACTTTTCTGCGACAACACTGCCCCAGCCCCGATCTCAGAAGCGTCGACCTCAACCTGAAAAGGAAGAGTCACATCAGGCTGACGCAACACAGGGGCAGAAGAAAAACGGCGCTTAAGCTCCTGAAAGGCCTCCACAGCATCAGGGGACCAATTAGCAACATCAGCACCCTGTCTAGTCAAATCGGTCAATGGCTTAACGACATCCGAAAAACCAGAAATAAATCGACGATAAAAGTTGGCAAAGCCCAAAAATTTCTGAAGACTTTTAAGAGAAGAGGGCTGCGTCCAATCACAAATAGCTTGAACCTTGACAGGATCCATCTCAATGGAAGAGGGAGAAAAAATATATCCCAAAAAGGAAATTCTCTGAACCCCAAAAACGCACTTAGAACCCTTGACACACAGAGAATTAGACCGCAAAACCTGAAAAACCCTCTTAACTTGCCGGACATGAGAGTCCCAATCATCCGAAAAAATCAGAATATCATCCAGATACACTATCATAAATTTATCCAAAAAATCGCGGAAAATATCATGCATAAAGGACTGGAAGACTGAAGGGGCATTAGAAAGACCAAAAGGCATCACCAAATACTCAAAGTGGCCCTCGGGCGTATTAAATGCGGTTTTCCACTCATCCCCCTGCCTGATCCGCACCAAATTATACGCCCCACGGAGATCAATCTTAGAGAACCACTTGGCCCCCTTTATGCGAGCAAACAAATCAGTCAGCAACGGCAATGGGTATTGATATTTAACCGTGATTTTATTCAAAAGCCGATAATCAATACATGGTCTCAAAGAGCCGTCTTTTTTTGACACAAAGAAAAAACCGGCTCCTAAGGGAGATGACGATGGACGAATATGTCCCTTTTCCAAGGACTCCTTTATATATTCTCGCATAGCAGTATGTTCAGGCACAGACAGATTAAATAAACGACCCTTTGGGTATTTACTACCCGGAATTAAATCTATAGCACAATCGCACTCACGGTGCGGAGGTAGCGAACCCAGCTTGGGTTCTTCAAAGACGTCACGATAATCAGACAGGAACTCAGGGATTTCAGAGGGAATAGATGATGAAATGGACACCAAAGGTACGTCCCCATGAGTCCCCTTACATCCCCAGCTCAACACAGACATAGCTCTCCAGTCAAGGACTGGGTTGTGAGACTGCAGCCATGGCAATCCTAGCACCAAATCATCATGTAGATTATACAGCACCAGAAAGCGAATAATCTCCTGGTGATCCGGATTAATACGCATAGTTACTTGTGTCCAGTATTGTGGTTTATTATTAGCCAATGGGGTGGAGTCAATCCCCTTCAGAGGAATAAGAGTCTCCAAAGGCTCTAAATCATACCCACAACGATTGGCAAAGGACCAATCCATAAGACTCAAAGCGGCGCCAGAGTCGATATAGGCGTCCGTAGTAATAGATGACAAAGAGCAAATCAGGGTCACAGACAAAATAAATTTAGACTGCAAAGTGCCAATGGGAACGGATTTATCAAGCTTTTTAGTACGCTTAGAGCATGCTGATATAACATGAGTAGAATCCCCACAATAGAAACACAACCCATTTTTCCGTCTAAAATTCTGCCGCTCGCTTCTGGACAGAATTCTATCACACTGCATGTTTTCTGGCGTCTTCTCAGTGGACACCGCCAGATGGTGCACTGGTTTGCGCTCCCGCAGACGCCTATCGATCTGAATGGCCATTGTCATGGACTCATTCAGACTTGCAGGCACAGGGAACCCCACCATAACATCCTTAATGGCATCAGAAAGACCCTCTCTGAAAGTAGCCGCCAAGGCACACTCATTCCACTGAGTAAGCACAGACCATTTACGGAATCTTTGGCAGTAAATTTCAGCTTCATCTTGCCCCTGCGATAGGGACATCAAAGTTTTTTCTGCCTGAAGTTCCAAATGAGGTTCCTCATAAAGCAAGCCCAAGGCCAGAAAAAACGCATCCACATTGCGCAACGCAGGATCCCCTGGTGCCAATGCAAAAGCCCAATCTTGAGGGTCGCCGCGGAGCAAGGAAATCACAATCCCAACCTGCTGTGCAGGGTCTCCAGCAGAACGAGATTTCAGGGACAAAAATAACTTACAATTATTTCTAAAATTCTGAAAGCTAGATCTATTCCCTGAGAAGAATTCCGGCAAAGGAATTCTCGGCTCTGATACCGGAGCATGAACAACAAAATCTTGCAAACTTTGTACTTTCGTGGCGAGATTATTCAAACCTGCAGTTACACTCTGTAGATCCATTATAGACAGGTGAACATAGAGCCATTCAAAGATTAGAAGGAGAGAGAAAAAAAAAGAAAGACTGCAGCATAGACAGACTGGCAAGTGATCCAATTAAGAGCACACTAACTACTAGAGAAAAAAAAAAAAAAAAAAAAAAAAAAAAAAATTTCAGCAGACTTCTTATTTCTCTCCTTTCTCAGCCAAGGATTTTAACCCTTTAGTGGGCCGGTCAAACTGTCATGATCTCCATGGCCAGAGAACTAGCATAAGCCTCAATAGGAACAAGCTCTTGGAAGATGTAACTGTACTGACCATGAACTAAACCTACCGCATCATCTAGAAGTAGCCAGGTAGCATGTCCTACTTTTTATCCCTATATGCCCAGCGCCGGCCGGAGAACTAAATAATGCTAGCAGAGGGAAATATAAGACCTGACTCACCTCTAGAGAAATGCCCAAAAAGGAGACAGAAGCCCCCCACATATATTGGCGATGATATGAGATGAAACAACAAACGCAGCAGGAAAATAGTTTTAGCAAATTTGAGGTCCGCTTTCTAGATAGCAGAAGACAGAAAGCATACTTTCATGGTCAGTAGAAAACCCTAACAAAACACATCCAGAAATTACTTTAGGACTCTGGCATTAACTCATAATACCAGAGTGGCAATTCCTGATCAACAAGAGCTTTCCAGACACAGTAACGAAACTGCAGCTGTGAACTGGAACCAAAATACAAAAACAAAACATGGACGAATGTCCAACTTATCTAGTAGATGTCTGGGAGCAGGAACAAGCACAGAGAGGCTTCTGATAACATTGTTGACCGGCAAGCATCTAACAGAGAAGCCAGGTTATATAGCGACACCCAGATCTAATCAGAACAGGTGAACAGGGAAGATGATGTCACAAGTTCAATTCCACCAGTAGCCACCGGGGGAGCCCAGAATCCAAATTCACAACAGTAATGACTATGTTACAGCCTGGACTTGTCTCTAACAGCCACAGGTAGAGGGGAGCTCTACCCATGACTGTTAACATATTAAATGCCTCTGTCTAACTCTGACAGCGGCTGTGCGCCGGCATGGGGGTGCATCATTCTACATGCCCATTAATGCTCCAGTGAAGTGATCGCAGCACACCGAAGGGTTGTAACGACAGCCAGGGCTCTGTTGCAGTCCTCCGTGCTTGTCATTACAGAGGTCCTGTAACCCTGCCTGTGGCTTTTTACGATATGCAGCAATTCAGTATGTATGGTACAAGTGATCAGACAATCCCAGGATCAAGTCCCTTAATGGGATGAATAAATACAGTAAAAAAAAAAAAACTTTTAAAAGATATGAAAAAAAAAAAACATAAAAGTTCAAATAACACTACTTCCCCCCCCCACTGAAAACAAAAAAATACACATTTGCAGCATCTTTGTGTGCATAAAATCTGATCTATAAAACTATAAAAATAATTAACCCGATTGGTAAACACCATATACAAATAAAAAATTAAAAAAGCCAAAATTGCGGGTTTTTTTGGGGGCCCTACTTATCTACTAAAACTACATTTCCCAACAGCACCCTGCTTCTACTTAGTGCTGCAGTCCTCACCCTCTGCTCTTCTGTTGCTCCACCTCTTCAACTGTATCTGCTGTACACTAAATAATAAATACATTTTGCCAGCAGTAAAGGACAGAAAATACAATGTACATTTCATGTATGTCTCATAAAACAGAAGCACTGCCAAACAATGCAATGCATCAATTTGAGCCCATTAGTTGAATACATTGAGCTGGGATCAGTGGGAAGGCACCAGGAATGGGGTATCTCACGAGCATACATTTATCCGTTAAACAGTGAATAGATGATAAATGTCATCCGTGGAAGAACTTTAGTTAGCATTGCAGCTCCTTCATTATGGGGATTGGTGAGGATCTTTTTATTTCAACTTCCACCAATCACAGTTAAAGAATACCCTGAAATATTCTTTCACCACATTCATGCTGTACTATCTGATTGACAGCTTTCTTCCTCTTACAATTCATAGGGAAAAATCTGCGATTCACTAGGCTATCTTTGGTAGATCACATGAGCATAAAAGTGAGAAATGAGCAGAAACAGGTGTTATGTCTGATGTGCACCTGCATCACCTACACCTGTACAATCCTCAGAAACAGAATAATAAAAACTACCATTCATACAATCTCTATGAAACCTAAAACATTACAATAGTAATGGGATCCAGCAGATGATACCCGACCCCTGTTGTGTCAGCTCAGTCACATGCAACCGAAAACAATAGGCTGTAAGGGCTCTTTCACATGTCAGTGAGTCTGGTACTTGTGGTGACAGTTTTCACACATACCAGAGACATTTTCACATGTAGACCCATTCAAGTGAATGAGTCTGTGGACATGTCAATGCGTTTCCACGGACCATGTGTCCGTGGGCAAAACACACTGACATGTCTGTTTTTCAACAGTAGCACGGGCCACAAAACGGCCTGCACTTGTGCACACTGATGACACACAGATGACATCTGTGTGTCATCAGTGTGAAACGTACCGGAGGCTGGGAATCACCGGCACTGTTAGCTCTGATCCCTGGCGCCGGATGTTGACAACCAATCGTAACATTCTTCCCTAGCAGGGGAGAATGTTGAGCATTGTATTCAATTGATAACAGCAAGAGCAAGCGGCGGCTGATGAGATTTCTACTCCCATCACGGTACACCTGCTGCCGCTAATGAGATCAGGCAGCTGATGAGAATATTCATCAGCCGTTGCCTGCGCTATAAATAAAATAAAAAATTATGTGGGTTTCCCCTGTATTTTTTATAACCAGCCAGGCAAAACTGACAGCTGCAGACTGCATCCCTCATCTGTCAGCTTCAGCAAGGCTGGTTATCAAGAATAGAGATGTCCCCATGCCATATTTTTTAATTATTTAAATGAATAAGTTAAAAAAAATGGCATGGGAACCTCTCCATTTATGACAGCCAGCCAAGCTAAAGCAGACAGCTGTGGGTTGGTATTCTGAGGCTGGTAAGGGGCTATGGATATTGGCCCCCCAGCCTAAAAAATAGCAGCCCGCAGCCATCCAGAAACGGCACATCTATTAAATGCGCCAATTCTGGCCACTGCCCGGCTCTTCCCACTTGCCCCTTGTTGGTGCAAAGTAGGGTTCATATTTGTGGGGTTGATGTCACCTTTGTATTGTCTGGTGACATCAAGCCCAAGGCTTAAGTAATGAAGAGGCATCTTATAAATGCTTATCCATTACTAATCCTAAAATGTATTGTAAATAAACACACAGCAAGTACAAAGTCCTTTTTTTCAAATAAAAGCAAAACACAAGTATCCTTTGTTATTTAAAAATAACAAGCACAGACTGTGTGCACACTGTTCGTTTTAGATGCTTTTTGGCCCAAAAAATGCCAGTGAAACCTTATGTCAGCAAAATCAATGAGAATCCTGAAGTGCTGTGCACATGATGATTAATTTTCATTTCCGGATTTGTGCTGCTTTTAAATCCGCAGTATGTCAATTCTTTGTGTGTTTTTGCTGCGTTCTTCACTCATTGACTTCAACTGAGTCAGTCAAATGAGCAGCAAAATGCTGGTATAAAAATGTTTGCAGATTTGCTGAGTTCTTGCTTGCGTTGTTATATTGCGTTTTTTCATTTCGAGTGACAGCGCGAGAGACATCGGCACGGCGGTTCAGATCAGCAGTAACAAGAGTCAGTTTAAAGGATTCTTGCTTTTCTCAGACCCATGGTCTAATTGGTAGAGTGCTAGCAAGATCCATTCCGATTCTTGCTATTGATTCTTTCAGCCAAAAGAGTTTGACCCAAGTCATACATTATGTGATCTTTCGCATAAGAACTCTACATAAAGAGTTCCTGTCATGCTACGTCTTGGAGAGTCTGCCTACTCCCATCATCTTAGGCCTTCCCTGGCTGAGGAAACACAATCCAGTTATTGATTGGCAGTTCAGAGAAATAGTCAGTTGGGCCAATATTTGCAAAAACAGATGCCTGGGTGTACTATCTTTGCTGTCTTTGTTAAATCTACCAATTTTTCTCTGGTGGAGGTAGCTAAGGTGCTACCAGAGAATAGGGGCAAGATTCTCTAGAACTCGGTGTCCTCCCGAGAAGATTTGGTCAGAAGAGGCTGGTGGTTCCCACAGAGTATCCAGAGAATAAGAGTTTTGTGACACGGGAGGGACGCCTCCGTTGTCTGTCCTTGAAGGAGATTACCATCTTGTTCCAAATGTTTGTGTGGTAATAAACATTCGGGTCCGGACCTGTGTGTGAATAAGTATGTGTGGATGTCCACTGAAAACATCAGGTGGAAGTAAGCATCCGGGACTCTGAGTTCTATGGTGATTAGTCCATATACAGTGGGGAAAAAGTATTTAGTCAGCCACCAATTGTGCAAGTTCTCCCACTTAAAAAGATGAGAGAGGCCTGTAATTAACATCATAGGTAGACCTCAACTATGAGAGTCAAAATAGAGAAAACAAATCCAGAAAATCACCTTGTCTGATTTGGCAAGATTTATTTGGCAAATTATGGTGTGACTGTTTGAGGTTGTGGACAGGTACAGGTGCCATTACTACAGTATACGAGTGGAGGACAGAGGAGTCTCTTAAAGAAGAAGTTACAGGCCTGTGAGATCCAGAAATCTTGCATGTTTTTATGTGACCAAATACTTATTTTCCACCATAATATGCAAAATAAATATTGCAAAATCAGACAAGGTGATTTTCCGGATTTGTTTTCTCAATTTTGACTCTCATAGTTGTGGTCTACCTATGATGTCAATTACAGGCCTCTCTCATCTTTTTAAGTTGGAGAACTTGCACAATTGGTGGCTGACTAAATACTTTTTTCCCCACTGTATGGTGGCGGCCATTCTCAGCCCTATGACCTTCCAGTTGGAGTTGCCCCCAGTGATGCATATCCATAACATGTTCCACAGGTTGTTGCTTAGGAGATTTGTCATGCCTCCGGAGCCTACGTTATTACCATCACAGTCAGTCTGCGTTTGCTATGACCTTGAGGATCAGGTGACTACGGAGGTGAATGCTAGTGTTTTGATGTGTCCCTGATGCACGTCTTTTCTGAACAGGTCCAGTGTTAAGGGTCCTGAGGCCTCTCATAGAAAAGGGTGTACTGTCACGAATCATTAAGGGATTCTTTGCAGCTCTGGTTCTGCTGGACTTTAAATGTAGAATTTTTTTCCTTTGGTTCAGCAAGAGTTAATGTCAGTCTCTTGCTGGCAGCTTCTTTTAGATTGGTCAGCTGATGTTGGTTCGTAACCAATTCCACCTAAAAATCAGCTTCTCTACATGTCTGACAGCCATTCCCTTCCAGTGTCAGTTGAATTCCAACCAGAGTACCCCTCATTCTAATTAGTGTGCTTCTGATTAGGTGATCACCTGAACCAAATCTTATTTAACGAAGGAAAGTATAAAAAAGAACACTGCTGTGGTGTTCATAATCCTCTTGCAACAGGACAAGCTGGATGGCAAAACTAGTGCTAGTAATATCCCAAAAGTAATATGAATGAAAAAATAACTTTTAATCATGCCAAAGGAGTTGAAAAGAAGGGCTCAATTCTTTCTTTACTAGCAGAGGGAAACAGTGAGCGTCATGTTGCCTCCATCCTTAATATTTCTAAGGCAGCAGTCAATTACAACAAGGTCAAGCAGCAGACATTGGGGACAACAAAGCTACAGACCGGCAAAAGGCAAAAACGACTTTCCACTGACCGTGATAACCGCCATCTTATTCGAATAGCACTCAGCAACCACAGGATGACATCAAGTGACCTACAAAAGGAATGTCAAATGGCTGCTGGGGTGAAGTGGACAGCAAGAACAGTTCGTAACAGGCTCCTTGAGGCAGGGCTCAAGTCATGTAAAGCTAGAATAAAAGAGAAGCAAAGGAGAGCCAGGCTGAAGTTTGCCAAAGACCATAAGGATTGGACTATAGAGGACTGGAGTAAGGTAATCTTCTCTGAGTCGAATTGTCAGCTTTGCCCAACACTTGGTCGTAATGGTTAGCCATAGACCTGGAGAGGCGTACAAGGCACAGTGTCTTACACCCACTGTGAAATTTGGTGGAGGATCGGTGATGATCTGGGGATGCTTCAGCAAGGCTGGAATTGGGCAGGTTAATCTTTGTGAAGGACGTATGAATCAATACGCATACAAGGTTATCCTGGAAAAACAGTTGATTCCTTCTGCTCAGGCAATGTTCCCCAACTCTAAGGATGTCACGGGAGATCTATGTAGGAAAGAGCTAATAACCCGGGCCCCTGTGATTTCCCTCAGACTAGGGAAACCCTGCCTGACCCTCTCCCAGAGTTTACACTGATTGTGTGCATGTCTGGGCCTCCACCCTCGCCCTATGTCCTGTTTCAACCCTAGGCTGAAACCACTACCCCCCCACCAGTGAAGAGACCACACTCCAATACCCACAGTTAGCACAGACAAGGATAACGGAAAAATAAGCACCACGCCGCAGTCACTCAGGAATACACTATAAATGCAAAGGGCAAAACAAATACAAATATGGGAAGGAGAAAATAAGACAAAGGGAAATACACCACCAGCAACGATACTCCAACTACTTAGCTCACCACTCCAGACCGAGATAACAATGCACAAGACAGAAGCTATAATCGGCGACGCCCAAATGTTCAGGAGAACTATTTAAAGGCAGTGGGCATGGCCCAGCTTCCAATCCGAGCACCAGGTAAATTAACCCCGGACCAGCTAGATAAAATCTAGCCGACGCCAATGAGCGCATAGTGGACAAAAGCGGAATTACCGCTGTCTGTCGGACGACCTGGTCTGAACAGCGTCCGACATGACAAAGGACCGTTTTTTCCAGCAGGACAATGCGCCATGCCACACAGCTAGGTCAATCAAGATGTGGATGTAGGACAACCACATCAAATCCCTGTCATGGCCAGCCCAATCTCCAGACCTGAACCCCATGGAAAACTTCTGGAATGTAATCAAGAGGAAGATGGATAGTCACTAGGGTTGAGCGACTTTCATTTTTTTAAGATCGAGTCGGGTTTTGGGAAACCCGATTTTGTCCAGAGTCGAGTCGAGTGCAGTCGGCCGATTGTCGCTAAAAGTTGGGGATCGACCGAAACACGAAACCCAATGCAAGTCAATGGGGAAGCATAGTCGGCAGTGAGTGGAGGCCAGGAAAACACCTACAGTGCCCATTTTAATGCCAAAAACATCCATTCTTGTTTCTGAAGCTTGTCAATCTTAATTAACTTTATAATAATAGTTGGGCATTGGAACTTGGGGGTCATTTGGCAAAAGTTGTTGGGGGTAGGGCTGGTTCAAGGTTTTAATGGGCCCAGGAAACGTGGACTACGTCACGGCGGTGGAGCAGGGAGAGGTAAGTATTTTAACGTTGCAAGTGCTGTGATCCTGAGCAACCAGGGGGGGCCCAATCGTTTGCATTGGCACTGGCACAGGGCCCCTCAAAGTATGGCGGTGTGTTTGCATGGCGGGGGCGCCTCCCACCAGCAGCGACACTTTTGCGTACTCTGAGGGGCCCTGTGCCAGTGACGTCGCCAACGAGTATGCCCCCCCCACCTGATGAAGGAACCTGCACTTTCATCTGCACCTTCCTCTTTGTCCCTGTGTAAGGTGGTGTAACATGCGGGAAGGGGAAACTTACTTTCAGCAGGGTCAGATTCTGGCTGTGTAGAGTGCAAGGGGAATGTAGTGGTCTAGGTCAATGTACCAGCAGACTCATCTAGCAGTGGCTGGGCAATGGGCAGGATGAGGAGGAAACAGATATAGGGCCAAAGAATAAATTAGGCTAAATGCAGTTCAAAATTGGTAACAGGACTAAACAGGCGGCATTGCTTTGTTCAGTGGAGTAGCAAACCCAAGAGCAGCAAACACTTTTTCAAGGGCCCAACCACACCAGTAGGCCAAATGCAGTTTAATATCTGATACTATAGGCCAAAAGCCAGAAGGTAGAAGCTCAGCTGTATTCAGTTGAGGACAAACACCAGGCAGGGGCAGACACCGTTAGTAGGCCCTAAACACCATTTTTTTTTTTAAATAAACAGCACTTAATGAGAGCCAGAAGGTTGAAGCTCAGCTTTATTCAGTTGAGGACAACACCAGGGAGGGGCAGACACCGTTAGTAGGCCCTTACCACCAATTTTTAAAAACACAGCACTTAATGATAGCCAGAAGGTAGAAGCTCAGCTTTATTCAGTTGAGGACAACACCAGGCAGGGGCAGACACCGTTAGTAGGCCCTAAACACCATTTTTTAAAAACACAGCACTTAATGAGAGCCAGAAGGTAGAAGCTCAGCTGTATTCAGTTGAGGACAAACACCAGGGAGCAGCAAACAGAGGTATTAGGCCCCATCCAGCAATTTAAAAAAAAAAAAAAAAAAGCTTAATAAGAACCAGAAGGTAGAAGCTCAGCTTTATTCAGTTGAGGACAACACCAGGGAGGGGCAGACACCGTTAGTAGGCCGGAACCACCAATTTGTTTAAAAACAGCAGTTAATCAGAGCCGGAAGGTAGAAGCTCAGCTTTATTCAGTTGAGGACAACACCAGGCAGGGGCAGACACCGTTAGTAGGCCGGAACCACCAATTTGTTTAAAAACAGCAGTTAATCAGAGCCAGAAGGTAGAAGCTCAGCTTTATTCAGTTGAGGACAACACCAGGCAGGGGCAGACACCGTTAGTAGGCCGGAACCACCAATTTGTTTAAAAACAGCAGTTAATCAGAGCCAGAAGGTAGAAGCTCAGCTTTATTCAGTTGAGGACAACACCAGGGAGGGGCAGACACCGTTAGTAGGCCCTAACCACCAATTTTTATAAACACAGCACTTAATGATAGCCAGAAGGTAGAAGCTCAGCTTTATTCAGTTGAGGACAACACCAGGCAGGGGCAGACACCGTTAGTAGGCCGGAACCACCAATTTGTTTAAAAACAGCAGTTAATCAGAGCCAGAAGGTAGAAGCTCAGCTTTATTCAGTTGAGGAACACACCAGGGAGGGGCAGACACCGTTAGTAGGCCCTAACCACCAATTTTTAAAAACACAGCACTTAATGATAGCCAGAAGGTAGAAGCTCAGCTTTATTCAGTAGAGGACAACACCAGGGAGGGGCAGACACCGTTAGTAGGCCCTAACCACCAATTTTTAAAAACACAGGACTTAATGATAGCCAGAAGGTAGAAGCTCAGCTTTATTCAGTTGAGGACAACACCAGGGAGGGGCAGACACCGTTAGTAGGCCGGAACCACCAATTTGTTTAAAAACAGCAGTTAATCAGAGCCAGAAGGTAGAAGCTCAGCTTTATTCAGTTGAGGACAACACCAGGCAGGGGCAGACACTGTTAGTAGGCCGGAACCACCAATTTGTTTAAAAACAGCAGTTAATCAGAGCCAGAAGGTAGAAGCTCAGCTTTATTCAGTTGAGGACAACACCAGGGAGGGGCAGACACCGTTAGTAGGCCGGAACCACCAATTTGTTTAAAAACAGCAGTTAATCAGAGCCAGAAGGTAGAAGCTCAGCTTTATTCAGTTGAGGACAACACCAGGGAGGGGCAGACACCGTTAGTAGGCCCTAACCACCAATTTTTTAAAACACAGCACTTAATGATAGCCAGAAGGTAGAAGCTCAGCTTTATTCCGTTGAGGACAACACCAGGGAGGGGCAGACACCGTTAGTAGGCCCTAACCACCAATTTGTTTAAAAACAGCAGTTAATCAGAGCCAGAAGGTAGAAGCTCAGCTTTATTCAGTTGAGGACAACACCAGGGAGGGGCAGACACCGTTAGTAGGCCGGAACCACCAATTTGTTTAAAAACAGCAGTTAATCAGAGCCAGAAGGTAGAAGCTCAGCTTTATTCAGTTGAGGACAACACCAGGGAGGGGCAGACACCGTTAGTAGGCCCTAACCACCAATTTTTAAAAACACAGCACTTAATGATAGCCAGAAGGTAGAAGCTCAGCTTTATTCAGTTGAGGACAACACCAGGGAGGGGCAGACACCGTTAGTAGGCCGGAACCACCAATTTGTTTAAAAACAGCAGTTAATCAGAGCCAGAAGGTAGAAGCTCAGCTTTATTCAGTTGAGGACAACACCAGGGAGGGGCAGACACCGTTAGTAGGCCCTAACCACCAATTTTTAAAAACACAGCACTTAATGATAGCCAAAAGGTAGAAGCTCAGCTTTATTCAGTTGAGGACAACACCAGGGAGGGGCAGACACCGTTAGTAGGCCGGAACCACCAATTTGTTTAAAAACAGCAGTTAATCAGAGCCAGAAGGTAGAAGCTCAGCTTTATTCAGTTGAGGACAACTTGAATTAGGGACTGCAGACAGACTTAGCAGGCTGTCCCCTGTGTGGACCATGCATCCAATACATTAACCCATTGAGCCACAAAGGACACGTAACCTTCCGTGGCCATGCCTACAGGTCCATGTGTCTGTTGTCAGGTGTACCTTTGGACTCACAGATTGACAGAATGCAAGGACAATGCGGTCTTTAACATGCTGGTGGAGGGGTGGGATGGCTTTTCTCGCAAAAGAATTGTCAACTGGGTAGCTCATAGCGTGGTACATCGTAGTCCATCCTGGCTTTATTAATATTAAATAAAATAAAAAAAATAGGCTCTATGCACTTTATAATTGGTTCCAGGGGTACACGGGCAGCAGTGGTCTGGTCAGTGGAGGCCTAGTGGAAGGAGGGACCGCAGACAGGCTTCGAAGGCCTAACACAATAAAATGGGCTGGCTGTAGGCACTTTAAAATAGGTTCCAGGGGTACACGGGCAGCAGTGGTCTGGTCAGTGTAGGCCTAGTGGAAGGAGGGACCGCAGACAGGCTTCGAAGGCCTAACACAATAAAATGGGCTGTCTGTAGGCACTGTAAAATTGGTTCCAGGGGTACACGGGCAGCAGTGGTCTGGTCAGTGGAGGCCTAGTGGAAGGAGGGACCGCAGACAGGCTTCGAAGGCCTAACACAATAAAATGGGCTGGCTGTAGGCACTTTAAAATTGGTTCCAGGGGTACACGGGCAGCAGTGGTCTGGTCAGTGGAGGCCTAGTGGAAGGAGGGACCGCAGACAGGCTTCGAAGGCCTAACACAATAAAATGGGCTGGCTGTAGGCACTTTATAATTGGTTCCAGGGGTACACGGGCAGCAGTGGTCTGGTCAACGGAGGCCGATTGTAATGAGTGTCTGCCAGTTAGTAGTCAAAAACAACAATTAAATGTGAATGTCTCGCATTAAAACAAAACAAAAACACTAAAGGGTGCAATCATTAGGTTCAGGGGTGGGATACTCTGCGTTGTTTCAGACCTACTAATTTAGCGCAAAGTATTTACAGTGGTAAATAGAGGACACTGCCCCTGACTATGTTAAGTACCATCATACATGTCAACACAATGGTATTGTCAGTGGCAGGTATGGAAGGATGTCATCGCATAGACTAAACATTGGTGGAAGTGTGAGAGATAACTGTGGAAGTGGTAGAGCAATGTTTGACCTGGGGGTGGGTGAACTCTCTTGTGGCCGGTGGTACAGGCCCAGGGCCCCTCATGTTACAACAGTGTGTCTGACGTTGGGTGCGCACCACCACCGCCAGAGACACTTTATTGTACTATGAGGGACCCAGTAGCAATGCCGTCGACCAAAAGCAAGCACACCCACCTCTTCAAACAAACAACAGTCTCACGGGTGCTTGCGCCAAGTCGCGATACCACGGCCCCGTGTGGGGAGTTTGGCCATTTAGGGAGGTGTAAACATGTCGTATGCTGGACAATCAGCTGCAGAAAATTAGACATTAGAAAAGTAATTCACAGTAGTCCACAGGCAAGAGCTTTTCATAGGAAAGCTAGGTGTCGGCCGGGCAAGGTGGGGCAAAAGATTTCGAAATCCAGTTGTGGTTCATTTTAATGAATGTTAGATCGTCAACATTTTGGGTAGCCAGACGAGTCCTTTTTTCGGTTAATATTGAACCTGCAGCACTGAATACTCTTTCTGATAGGACACTTGCTGCCGGGCAAGCAAGCTCCTGCAATACATATTCTGCCAATTCTGGCCAGGTGTCTAATTTTGATGCCCAGTAATCAAATGGGAATGACGGTTGAGGGATAACATCGATAAGGGATGAAAAATAGTTAGTAACCATACTGGACAAATGTTGTCGCCTGTCACTTTCAATTGATGCAGCAGTACCTGTCCTGTCTGCGGTCATAGCAAAATCACTCCACAACCTGGTCAGAAAACCCCTCTGTCCAACGCCACTTCTGATGTGTGCACCCTAACACTCCTAGTCTGCTGCCCCCTGGAGCTCGTGTGAGAACGATCACGTGCGCTGTGTGCTGGGAATGCCTGAAGCAAACGGTCAACAAGAGTTGATTGTTTGGTTGCTAATATTAGTTCCAAGTTCTCATGTGGCATAATATTTTGCAATTTGCCTTTATAGCATGGATCGAGGAGGCAGGCCAACCAGTAATCGTCATCGTTCATCATTTTCGTAATGCGTGTGTCCCTTTTTAGGATACGTAAGGCATAATCCGCCATGTGGGCCAAAGTTCCAGTTGTCAAATCTCCGGTTGTGATTGGTTGAGGGGCAGTTTCAGGCAAATCTACGTCACTTGTGTCCCTCAAAAAACCAGAACCCGGCCTTGCCACGCAACCAATTTCCAGTGCCCCCGGGAAAGCTTCCGCATTAAAAATATACTCATCCCCATCATCCTCCTCGTCCTCCACCTCCTCTTCGCCCACTACCTCGTCCTGTACACTGCCCTGACCAGACAATGGCTGACTGTCATCAAGGCTTTCCTCTTCCTCTGGTGCAGACGCCTGATCCTTTATGTGCGTCAAACTTTGCATCAGCAGACGCATTAGGGGGATGCTCATGCTTATTATGGCGTTGTCTGCACTAACCAGCCGTGTGCATTCCTCAAAACACTGAAGGACTTGACACATGTCTTGTATCTTCGACCACTGCACACCTGACAACTCCATGTCTGCCATCCTACTGCCTGCCCGTGTATGTGTATCCTCCCACAAAAACATGGCACAGTCTCTGAAGCATGTGCAGTGTTGAGTTCCACCTTGTTGCAACGTCTATGATTAGGCGATGCTGGGGAAGGTTCAAAGACCGCTGATAGGTCTGCATACGGCTGGAGTGTACAGGCGAACGTCGGATATGTGAGCAAAGTCCACGCACTTTGAGGAGCAGGTCGGAGAAACCAGGATAAGTTTTCAATAAGCACTGCACCACCAGGTTTAAGGTGTGAGCCAGGCAAGGAATGTGTTTCAGTTGGGAAAGGGAGATGGCAGCCATGAAATTCCTTCCGTTATCACTCACTACCTTGCCTGCCTCAAGATCTACTGTGCCCAGCCACGACTGCGTTTCTTGTTGCAAGAACTCGGACAGAACTTCCGCAGTGTGTCTGTTGTCGCCCAAACACTTCATAGCCAATACAGCCTGCTGACGCTTGCCAGTAGCTGGCCCATAATGGGACAACTGGTGTGCAACAGTGTCATCTGCCGATGGAGTGGTTGGCCGACTGCGGTCTGTGGAAGAGCTGTAGCTTCTGCAGGAGGACGAGGAGGAGGAGGAGGAGGGGGTGCGAACGCCTACAGCCAACTGTTTCCTAGACCGTGGGCTAGGCACAACTGTCCCGAAATTGATGTCCCCTGTGGACCCTGCATCCACCACATTCACCCAGTGTGCCGTGATGGACACATAACGTCCCTGGCCATGCCTACTGGTCCATGCATCTGTAGTCAGGTGCACCTTTGTACTCACAGATTGCCTGAGTGCATGGACGATGCGCTGTTTAACATGCTGGTGCAGGGCTGGGATGGCTTTTCTGGAAAAAAAGTGTCGACTGGGTAGCTCGTATCGTGGTTCAGCGTACTCCATCAGGGCTTTGAAAGCTTCGCTTTCAACTAACCGGTAGGGCATCATCTCTAACGAGATTAGTCTAGCTATGTGGGCGTTAAAACCCTGTGTACGCGGATGCGAGGATAAGTACTTCCTTTTTCTAACCAGAGTCTCATGTAGGGTGAGCTGGACTGGAGAGCTGGAGATCGTGGAACTTTCGGGTGTGCCGGTGTACATGGCAGACTGAGAGACGGTTGGAGATGGTATTGTTTCCGCCGGTGCCCTAGATGCAATATTTCCTCCTACAAAACTGGTGATTCCCTGACCCTGACTGCTTTTGGCTGGCAAAGAAACCTGCACAGATACTGCCGGTGGTGCGGAAAATGGTGGCCTTAAAGTGAGGACTGTCACTCAAGCACAAATGTCAATATTAATCTCCCACTGTTTTCTTTTTTTTTTCTTTTTCAGGGAGACTTTAGAAACCAAATAATAAAAAATAAATAGGCTTTCTATGGCCCACTGAGTAAGAGATGGCACACACAGGAGTCAGGAGTGGCACACAAGCAGAAAGGGCAATATTAATCTCCCACTGATTTATTTTTTTTTTGTTTTTCAGGGAGACTTTAGAAACCAAATAATAAAAAATAAATAGGCTTTCTATGGCCCACTGAGTGAGAGATGGCACACACAGGAGTCAGGAGTGGCACACAAGCAGAAAGGGCAATATTAATCTCCCACTGTTTTATTTTTTTTTTCTTTTTCAGGGAGACTTTAGAAACCAAATAATAAAAAATAAATAGGCTTTCTATGGCCCACTGAGTGAGAGATGGCACACACAGGAGTCAGGAGTGGCACACAAGCCCTGACTGAGGCCAATATTTTGCTCCCACTGATTGATGTAGTGTTTTTTTTTCAGGTAGATTTTAGAACCCAAATCAAGCAAAAAAATTAATAGGCTTTCTATGGCCCACTGAGTGAGAGATGGCACACACAGGAGTCAGGAGTGGCACACAAGCAGAAAGGGCAATATTAATCTCCCACTGTTTTATTGTTTTATTTTTTTTTTATTTTTCAGGGAGACTTTAGAAACCAAATAATAAAAAATAAATAGGCTTTCTATGGCCCACTGAGTGAGAGATGGCACACACAGGAGTCAGGAGTGGCACACAAGCAGAAAGGGCAATATTAATCTCCCACTGTTTTCTTTTTTTTTTCTTTTTCAGGGAGACTTTAGAAACCAAATAATAAAAAATAAATAGGCTTTCTATGGCCCACTGAGTGAGAGATGGCACACACAGGAGTCAGGAGTGGCACACAAGCCCTGACTGAGGCCAATATTTTTCTCCCACTGATTGATGTAGTGTATTTTTTTCAGGTAGATTTTAGAACCCAAATCAAGCAAATAAATTAATAGGCTTTCTATGGCCCACTGAGTGAGAGATGGCACACACAGGAGTCAGGAGTGGCACACAAGCCCTGACTGAGGCCAATATTTTTCTCCCATTGATTGATGTAGTGTTTTTTTTCAGGTAGATTTTAGAACCCAAATCAAGCAAAAAAATTAATAGGCTTTCTATGGCCCACTGAGTGAGAGATGGCACACACAGGAGTCAGGAGTGGCACACAAGCCCTGACTGAGGCCAATATTTTTCTCCCACCGATTGATGTAGTGTTTTTTTTTCAGGTAGATTTTAGAACCCAAATCAAGCAAAAAAATTAATAGGCTTTCTATGGCCCACTGAGTGAGAGATGGCACACACAGGAGTCAGGAGTGGCACACAAGCCCTGACTGAGGCAAATATTTTTCTCCCACTGATTGATGTAGTGTTTTTTTTTCAGGTAGATTTTAGAACCCAAATCAAGCAAAAAAATTAATAGGCTTTCTATGGCCCACTGAGTGAGAGATGGCACACACAGGAGTCAGGAGTGGCACACAAGCCCTGACTGAGGCCAATATTTTTCTCCCACCGATTGATGTAGTGTTTTTTTTTCAGGTAGATTTTAGAACCCAAATCAAGCAAAAAAATTAATAGGCTTTCTATGGCCCACTGAGTGAGAGATGGCACACACAGGAGTCAGGAGTGGCACACAAGCAGAAAGGGCAATATTAATCTACAACTGTTTTATTTTTTTTTCTTTTTCAGGGAGACTTTAGAAACCAAATAATAAAAAATAAATAGGCTTTCTATGGCTCACTGAGTGAGAGATGGCACACACAGGAGTCAGGAGTGGCACACAAGCAGAAAGGGCAATATTAATCTCCCACTGTTTTCTTTTTTTTTTCTTTTTCAGGGAGACTTTTGAAACCAAATAATAAAAAATAAATAGGCTTTCTATGGCCCACTGAGTGAGAGATGGCACACACAGGAGTCAGGAGTGGCACACAAGCAGAAAGGGCAATATTAATCTCCCACTGATTGATGTAGTGTTTTTTTTTCAGGTAGATTTTAGAACCCAAATCAAGCAAAAAAATTAATAGGCTTTCTATGGCCCACTGAGTGAGAGATGGCACACACAGGAGTCAGGAGTGGCACACAAGCCCTGACTGAGGCAAATATTTTTCTCCCACTGATTGATGTAGTGTTTTTTTTTCAGGTAGATTTTAGAACCCAAATCAAGCAAAAAAATTAATAGGCTTTCTATGGCCCACTGAGTGAGAGATGGCACACACAGGAGTCAGGAGTGGCACACAAGCAGAAAGGGCAATATTAATCTACCACTGTTTTCTTTTTTTTTTCTTTTTCAGGGAGACTTTAGAAACCAAATAATAAAAAATAAATAGGCTTTCTATGGCCCACTGAGTGAGAGATGGCACACACAGGAGTCAGGAGTGGCACACAAGCAGAAAGGGCAATATTAATCTCCCACTGTTTTATTTTTTTTTTCTTTTTCAGGGAGACTTTAGAAACCAAATAATAAAAAATAAATAGGCTTTCTATGGCCCACTGAGTGAGAGATGGCACACACAGGAGTCAGGAGTGGCACACAAGCAGAAAGGGCAATATTAATCTCCCACTGTTTTATTTTTTTTTTCTTTTTCAGGGAGACTTTAGAAACCAAATAATAAAAAATAAATAGGCTTTCTATGGCCCACTGAGTGAGAGATGGCACACACAGGAGTCAGGAGTGGCACACAAGCAGAAAGGGCAATATTAATCTCCCACTGTTTTATTTTTTTTTTCTTTTTCAGGGAGACTTTAGAAACCAAATAATAAAAAATAAATAGGCTTTCTATGGCCCACTGAGTGAGAGATGGCACACACAGGAGTCAGGAGTGGCACACAAGCCCTGACTGAGGCCAATATTTTTCTCCCACTGATTGATGTAGTGTTTTTTTTTTCAGGTAGATTTTAGAACCCAAATCAAGCAAAAAAATTAATAGGCTTTCTATGGCCCACTGAGTGAGAGATGGCACACACAGGAGTCAGGAGTGGCACACAAGCCCGGACTGAGGCCAATATTTTTCTCCCACTGATTGATGTAGTGTTTTTTTTTCAGGTAGATTTTAGAACCCAAATCAAGCAAAAAAATTAATAGGCTTTCTATGGCCCACTGAGTGAGAGATGGCACACACAGGAGTCAGGAGTGGCACACAAGCCCTGACTGAGGCCAATATTTTTCTCCCACCGATTGATGTAGTGTTTTTTTTTCAGGTAGATTTTAGAACCCAAATCAAGCAAAAAAATTAATAGGCTTTCTATGGCCCACTGAGTGAGAGATGGCACACACAGGAGTCAGGAGTGGCACACAAGCCCTGACTGAGGCCAATATTTTTCTCCCACTGATTGATGTAGTGTTTTTTTTTCAGGTAGATTTTAGAACCCAAATCAAGCAAAAAAATTAATAGGCTTTCTATGGCCCACTGAGTGAGAGATGGCACACTGTCATGAATCCCCAATGGCTAGGGATAGCACAGGACAAGCAAAGTACAAATAGATAACGGACGAGCTCTAGGGTGATGGAACCTGGGCTGACCGCTGCCCTACGCCTGACAAACGCAACTAGAGATAGCCAGGGAGCGTGCCTACGTTGGTTCTAGACGCCACACACCAGCCTAAGAGCTAACTAGTACTGCAGAGAAAATAAAGACCTCACTTGCTTCCAGAGGAATGAACCCCAAAAGATATAGTTGCCCCCTCACATGTATTGACGGTGAAATGAGAGGAAGGCACACACATAGAGATGATATATATAGTTTTAGCAAATTGAGGCCCGCTGTAAACTAGAAAGCAGAACGATACAAAAGGGGACTGAGCGGTCAGCAAAAAACCCTAATCAAAAAAACCATCCTGAGATTACAAGAACCCATGTGCCAACTCATGGCACATGGGGAGAACCTCAGTCCACTAGAGCTACCAGCTAGCATAGAGACATAATAAGCAAGCTGGACAAAAAAACCAAACAACGGAAAATCAGCACTTAGCTTATCCTGAAAGATCTGGGAGCAGGTAGGCAGGAACCAAACAGAGCACATCTGAATACATTGATAGCCGGCAAGGGAATGACAGAAAGGCCAGGTAAAATAGGAAACACCCAGCCTCTGATGGACAGGTGGAAACCAAAGGCCGCAACCCACCAAAGTCACCCAGTACCAGCAGTAACCACCAGAGGGAGCCCACAAACAGAATCCACAACAGTACCCCCCCCTTGAGGAGGGGTCACCGAACCCTCACGAGAACCCCCAGGGCGATCAGGGTAAGCTCTATGGAAGGCGCGGACCAAATCAGTCGCATGAACATCGGAGGCGACCACCCAGGAATTATCCTCCTGACCATAACCCTTCCACTTAACCAAATACTGGAGTTTGCGTCTGGAAACACGAGAATCCAAGATCTTCTCAACAACATACTCCAATTCTCCCTCCACCAGCACCGGAGCAGGAGGCTCAACCGAAGGAACAACGGGCACCTCATACCTCCGCAACAATGACCGATGGAACACATTATGAATAGCAAACGATGCTGGGAGATCCAAACGAAAAGATACAGGGTTAAGAATCTCCGAGATCCTATAAGGACCGATGAACCGAGGCTTGAACTTAGGAGAAGAGACCTTCATAGGGACAAAACGAGAAGACAACCACACCAAATCCCCAACAAGAAGTCGGGGACCCACACGGCGACGGCGATTAGCAAACTGCTGAGTCTTCTCCTGAGATAACTTCAAATTGTCCACCACCTGATTCCAAATCTGATGTAGCCTGTCCACCACCACGTCCACTCCAGGACAATCCGAAGACTCCACCTGACCAGAGGAAAAACGAGGATGAAACCCCGAATTACAAAAAAAAAGGAGAGGCCAACGTGGCAGAACTAGCCCGATTATTAAGAGCAAATCCGGCCAGTGGCAAAAAAGCAACCCAGTCATCTTGATCAGCAGAAACAAAACACCTCAAATAAGTTTCCAAGGTCTGATTAGTTCGCTCCGTCTGGCCATTCGTCTGAGGATGGAATGCAGACGAGAAAGACAAATCAATGCCCATCTTGGCACAAAACGTCCGCCAAAATCTAGACACAAACTGGGATCCCCTGTCAGAAACGATATTCTCCGGAATCCCATGCAAACGGACCACGTTCTGAAAAAATAAAGGGACCAACTCAGAGGAGGAGGGCAACTTAGGCAAGGGCACCAAATGAACCATCTTAGAAAAGCGGTCACACACAACCCAGATAACGGACATTTTCTGTGAAACCGGAAGATCAGAAATAAAATCCATGGAAATGTGCGTCCAAGGCCTCTTCGGGATGGGCAAGGATAACAACAACCCACTGGCCCGAGAACAGCAAGGCTTAGCTCGAGCACACACTTCACAAGACTGCACAAAGGTACGCACATCCCTAGACAAGGAAGGCCACCAAAAAGACCTGGCCACCAAGTCTCTAGTACCAAATATTCCAGGATGACCAGCCAACACAGAAGAATGGACCTCGGAGATGACTCTACTGGTCCAATCATCCGGAACAAACAGTCTTTCTGGTGGACAACGATCCGGTTTATCCACCTGAAACTCCTGCAATGCACGTCGCAAGTCTGGGGATACGGCGGACAATATTACCCCATCCCTAAGGATACCAGTAGGCCCAGAGTCTCCAGGAGAGTCAGGCACAAAACTCCTGGAAAGAGCATCTGCCTTCACATTCTTTGAACCTGGCAGGTATGAAACCACGAAATTGAAACGAGAAAAAAACAACGACCAACGAGCCTGTCTAGGATTCAAACGCCTGGCAGACTCAAGGTAAATGAGATTCTTGTGATCAGTCAAGAGCACCACACGATGTTTAGCACCCTCAAGCCAATGACGCCACTCCTCAAATGCCCACTTCATGGCCAAAAGCTCCCGATTACCCACATCATAATTGCGCTCGGCGGGCGAGAATTTTCTAGAGAAGAATGCACATGGCTTCATCACCGAGCCATTAGAACTTCTCTGTGACAAAACCGCCCCCGCTCCAATCTCGGAAGCATCAACCTCAACCTGAAAAGGAAGTGAAACATCTGGTTGACACAACACAGGAGCAGAAGAAAACCGGCGCTTAAGTTCCTGAAAGGCCTCCACGGCCGCAGGAGACCAATCAGCAACATCAGCACCCTTTTTAGTCAAATCAGTCAAAGGTTTGACAATACTGGAAAAATTAGCAATGAACCGACGATAAAAATTAGCAAACCCCAAGAACTTCTGAAGGCTCTTAACAGATGTAGGTTGTGTCCAGTCACAAATAGCCTGAACCTTGACGGGATCCATCTCAATAGTAGAAGGAGAAAAAATGTACCCCAAAAAAGAAATCTTCTGGACTCCGAAGAGACACTTTGAACCCTTCACAAACAGAGAATTGGCCCGCAGAACCTGAAACACCTTCCTGACCTGTAGAACATGAGACTCCCAGTCATCAGAAAACACCAAAATATCATCCAAATACACAATCATAAACTTATCCAGATATTCACGGAAAATATTGTGCATAAAGGACTGAAAGACTGACGGAGCATTGGAGAGTCCAAAAGGCATTACCAAATACTCAAAATGGCCCTCAGGTGTATTAAATGCGGTTTTCCACTCATCACCCTGTTTTATCCGCACCAGATTATACGCACCGCGAAGATCTATCTTAGTGAACCACCTAGCCCCCTTAATGCGAGCAAACAAATCAGTTAATAATGGCAATGGATACTGGTATTTGACTGTAATCTTATTCAGAAGGCGATAATCTATACAAGGCCTCAGGGAACCATCTTTTTTTTGCCACGAAAAAGAAACCTGCTCCCAGAGGGGACGAAGATGGACGAATATGTCCCTTTTCCAAGGACTCCTTAATATAATTCCGCATAGCAGTATGCTCTGGCAGTGACAGATTAAATAAACGACCCTTAGGGAACTTACTGCCAGGAATCAATTCTATAGCACAGTCACACTCTATATGAGGAGGGAGCGAATTGAGCTTAGGCTCCTCAAAAACATCCCTATAGTCAGACAAAAATGCAGGGATCTCAGAAGGAGTAGATGAAGCGATTGAAATCGGAGGTGCATCATCATGAACCCCCTGACATCCCCAGCTTAACACAGACATTGTTTTCCAGTCCAGGACAGGATTATGAGTTTGTAACCATGGCAGACCAAGCACTAGTACATCATGTAAATTATACAGTACAAGGAAGCGAATCACCTCCTGATGAACGGGAGTCATGCGCATGGTCACTTGTGTCCAATACTGCGGTTTATTCATAGCCAATGGTGTAGAGTCAATTCCCTTCAGAGGAATAGGAACTTCCAGAGGCTCCAGACTAAAACCGCAGCGTTTAGCAAATGACCAATCCATAAGACTCAGGGCAGCGCCCGAATCCACATAGGCATCGACGGAAATGGAAGACAGTGAAAAAATCAGAGTCACAGACAAAATGAACTTAGGCTGCAGAGTACCAATGGCAAAAGATTTATCAACCCTTTTTGTGCGTTTAGAGCATGCTGATATAACATGAGCTGAATCACCGACATTTCCGAAATTTTTGACAATATATTTCCGCTTCATCATGCCCCTGAGAGAGGGCTAATAAAACCTTTTCAGCCTGAATCTCTAGGTTCAGACATGGGAGTGTGAACAACAAAATCCTGTATGTTTTGAACTTTTGCCGCGAGATTGCTCAGGCTGGAAGCCAAACTCTGGACATCCATGTTAAACAGCTAAGATCAGAGCCATTCAAGGGTTAAGAGGAGGTAAGAAGCAGCTAGACAGCAATTAAGGGCTAGGCAGCAAAACTCTGAAGGGAGAAAAAAAAAAAAATTCCCTTAAACACTTCTTTTTCTCCTGCTTCAGCCCAAACAATTAACACTTTGTGGGCCGGCTATACTGTCATGAATCCCCAATGGCTAGGGATAGCACAGGACAAGCAAAGTACAAATAGATAACGGACGAGCTCTAGGGTGATGGAACCTGGGCTGACCGCTGCCCTACGCCTGACAAACGCAACTAGAGATAGCCAGGGAGCGTGCCTACGTTGGTTCTAGACGCCACGCACCAGCCTAAGAGCTAACTAGTACTGCAGAGAAAATAAAGACCTCACTTGCCTCCAGAGGAATGAACCCCAAAAGATATAGTTGCCCCCTCACATGTATTGACGGTGAAATGAGAGGAAGGCACACACATAGAGATGATATATATAGTTTTAGCAAATTGAGGCCCGCTGTAAACTAGAAAGCAGAACGATACAAAAGGGGACTGAGCGGTCAGCAAAAAACCCTAATCAAAAAAACCATCCTGAGATTACAAGAACCCATGTGCCAACTCATGGCACATGGGGAGAACCTCAGTCCACTAGAGCTACCAGCTAGCATAGAGACATAATAAGCAAGCTGGACAAAAAAACCAAACAACGGAAAATCAGCACTTAGCTTATCCTGAAAGATCTGGGAGCAGGTAGGCAGGAACCAAACAGAGCACATCTGAATACATTGATAGCCGGCAAGGGAATGACAGAAAGGCCAGGTAAAATAGGAAACACCCAGCCTCTGATGGACAGGTGGAAACCAAAGGCCGCAACCCACCAAAGTCACCCAGTACCAGCAGTAACCACCAGAGGGAGCCCACAAACAGAATCCACAACAGCACACACAGGAGTCAGGAGTGGCACACAAGCAGAAAGGGCAATATTAATCTTCCACTGTTTTATTTTTTTTTTCTTTTTCAGGGAGACTTTAGAAACCAAATAATAAAAAATAAATAGGCTTTCTATGGCCCACTGAGTGAGAGATGGCACACACAGGAGTCAGGAGTGGCACACAAGCAGAAAGGGCAATATTAATCTCCCACTGATTGATGTAGTGTTTTTTTTTCAGGTAGATTTTAGAACCCAAATCAAGCAAAAAAATTAATAGGCTTTCTATGGCCCACTGAGTGAGAGATGGCACACACAGGAGTCAGGAGTGACACACAAGCCCTGACTGAGGCCAATATTTTTCTCCCACTGATTGATGTAGTGTTTTTTTTTCAGGTAGATTTTAGAACCCAAATCAAGCAAAAAAATTAATAGGCTTTCTATGGCCCACTGAGTGAGAGATGGCACACACAGGAGTCAGGAGTTGCACACAAGCCCTGACTGAGGCCATTATTTTGCTCCCACTGATTGATGTAGTGTTTTTTTTTTCAGGTAGATTTTAGAACCCAAATCAAGCAAAAAAATTAATAGGCTTTCTATGGCCCACTGAGTGAGAGATGGCACACACAGGAGTCAGGAGTGGCACGCAAGCAGAAACTGCAATATTAATCTCCCACTGATTGATGTAGTGTTTTTTTTCAGGTAGATTTTAGAACCCAAATCAAGCAAAAAAATTAATAGGCTTTCTATGGCCCACTGAGTGAGAGATGGCACACACAGGAGTCAGCAGTGGCACACAAGCAGAAAGGGCAATATTAATCTCCCACTGATTGATGTAGTGATTTTTTTCAGGTAGATTTTAGAACCCAAATCAAGCAAAAAAATTAATAGGCTTTCTGTGGCCCACTGAGTGAGAGATGGCACACACAGGAGTCAGGAGTGGCACACAAGCCCTGACTGAGGCCAATATTTTGCTCCCACTGATTGATGTAGTGTTTTTTTTTTCAGGTAGATTTTAGAACCCAAATCAAGCAAAAAAATTAATAGGCTTTCTATGGCCCACTGAGTGAGAGATGGCACACACAGGAGTCAGGAGTGGCACACAAGCAGAAAGGGCAATATTAATCTCCCACTGTTTTATTTTTTTTTTCTTTTTCAGGGAGACTTTAGAAACCAAATAATAAAAAATAAATAGGCTTTCTTTGGCCCACTGAGTGAGAGATGGCACACACAGGAGTCAGGAGTGGCACACAAGCAGAAAGGGCAATATTAATCTCCCACTGATTGATGTAGTGATTTTAGTGATTTTTTTTCAGGTAGATTTTAGAACCCAAATCAAGCAAAAAAATAAATAGGCTTTCTATGGCCCACTGAGTGAGAGATGGCACACACAGGGATGGCACTCTAGCAGAAATGCCAATCTTAATCTCCCACAAAAAAAAAAAAAAAAAACAGGGACTGTCCTACAATTACTATCTCCCTGCAGTAATCTCAGCCAGGTATGGCAGGCAGCAATAAGGAGTGGACTGATGCACAAATTAAATAAAAAGTGTGGACAAACAAAAAAGATAGCTGTGCAGAAAGGAACAAGAGGATATGTGCTTTGAAAAAAGCAGTTGGTTTCCACAGTGGCGTACACACAGCAATACAGCTATCAGGGAGCCTTCTAGGGCAGCCCAATGAGCTACAGCGCTGAGAGAAAAAAAAAATGTAGCTTCCACTGTCCCTGCACACCGAAGGTGGTGTTGGACAGTGGAAATCGCTACAGCACAAGCGGTTTGGTGGTTAATGGACCCTGCCTAACGCTCTCCCTGCTTCTAATGAAGCGGCAGCAACCTCTCCCTAAGCTCAGATCAGCAGCAGTGAGATGGCGGTCGGCGGGAACGCCCCTTTATAGCCCCTGTGACGCCGCAGACAGCAAGCCAATCACTGCAATGCCCTTCTCTAAGATGGTGGGGACCAGGACCTATGTCATCACGCTGCCCACACTCTGCGTTCACCTTCATTGGCTGAGAAATGGCGCTTTTCGCGTCATTGAAACGCGACTTTGGCGCGAACGTCGCGTACCGCATGGCCGATGCAACGCTGGGATCGGCTCGGTTTCATGAGACGCCGACTTTGCCAAAAGTCGGCGACTTTTGAAAATGAACGACCCGTTTCGCTCAACCCTAATAGTCACAAGCCATCAAACAAAGAAGAACTGCTTAAATTTTTGCACCAGGAGCAGTGTGAAAGACTGGTGGAAAGCATGCCAAGACGCATGAAAGCTGTGAGTAAACATCATGGTTATTCCACAAAATATTCATTTCTGAACTCTTCCTGAGTTAAAACATTAGTATTATTGTGATATAGAAAAACACACACGCGGCTACCTCACAAAAGACGGATGGAACCCTCAGCTGCAGGAAACAAGACAGATAGGTGCCACCTATGTCAATTAGATAACCAATGAGTACTAGTGCAACCGAATCCGCGCTAAGGGGGTGACAGAATGAAAATAATATAGAGTAAACTAGTGTGACAACAATGCAAGCAAACCCTAATCAAATCCTGGCACAATAAGAGAATGTGATGAAACCACAAAGGGTAAATGTACGTACTGTGCTAACCTACAAGACACAAGACCATCACAGGTCGACTGCAGCTCACATGGTCCGGCATCATGAGGACAGCTGCAGTCGACCTGTGATGGTCTCGTGTCTTGTAGGTTAGCACAGTACGTACATTTACCCTTTGAGGTTTCATCACATTCTCTTATTGTGCCAGGATTTGATTAGGGTTTGCTTGCATTGTTGTCACACTAGTTTACTCTATATTATTTTCATTCTGTCACCCCCTTAGCGCGGATTCAGTTGCACTAGTACACATTAGTATTATTGTTTCTAAATGATTATGAACTTGTTTTCTTAGCATTATTTGAGGTCTGCATTTTTTTGTTATTTTGTTTTTTGTTATTTTGACCATTTCTCATTTTCTGAAAATAAATACAAAATGTATTGCTTGGAAATTCAAAGACATGTCATCAGAAGTTTATAGAATAAAAGAACAATTTACATTTTACTCCAACATCTACCTATAAAGAGAAAAATCAGACAAACTGCACATTTGGCAGTGGTCTCTTATTTTTTGCCAGAGGTGTGTGTATGTATATATAAACTGAGCAATCATGGGAGAAGAGCCTTGGTGAGAGAGGTAAAGAAGAACCCCAAGATCACTGTGGCTGAGCTCCAGAGATGCAGTAGGGAGATGGGAGAAAGTTCCACAAAGTCAACTATCACTGCAGCCCTCCACCAGTCAGGCCTTTGTGGTAGAGTGGCCCAACGGAAGCCTCTTCTCAGTGCAAGACATATGAAAGCCCACATAGAGTTTGCTAAAAAAACACATGAAGGACTCCCAGACAGCAAGAAATAAGATTCTCTGGTCTGATGAGACGAAGATAGACCTTTTTGATGATAATTCGAAGTGATATGTGAGGAGAAAACCAGGAAACCAGGCACTGCTCATCACCTGCCCAATATAATACCAACAGTGAAACATGGTGGTGGCAGCATCATACTATGGGAGTGTTTTTCAGCTGCAGGGACAGAGGACGACTGGTTGTCATTGAAGAAAACATTAATGTGGCCAAGTACAGAGATATCCCGGATGAAAACCTCTTCCAGAGTGCTCTGGACCTCAGACTTGGCCAAAGATTTTCACCTTCCAACAAGACAATGACCCTAAGCACACAGCTAAAATAACAAAGGAGTGGCTTCAGAACAACTTTGTGACCATTCTTGAATGGCCCAGCCAGAGCCCTAGCATAAAACCCAATTGAGCATCACTAGAGAGACCTGAAAATGTCTGTCCACCAACGTTCACCGTCCAATCTGACGGAACTGGTGAGGATCTGCAAGGAAGAATGGCAGAGGATCCCCAAATCCAGGCGTGAAAAGCTTGTGGCATCATTCCCAAGAAGACTCATGGCTGTACTAGCAAAGGGTGCTTCTACTCAATACTGAGCAAAGGGTCTGAAGACTTATGACCATGTGATATTTCTGTTTTCTTTTTAATAAATTTGCAAAAATGTCTACATTTCTGTTTTTTTCAGTCAAGATGGGGTGCAGAGTTTACATTAAAGAGAACAAAAATGACCTTTTTTGAATTCACCAAATGGCTGCAATGAAACAAAGAGTGAAAAATTTAAAGGGGTCTGAATACTTTCCGTACTCACTGTATATATAAAATACATAAATTTTAGGCAGATGTAAAAAAACTGCTGCAAATTACCCTAAGTAAAATATTATTGCCAAGCCATTTTGCACTTTATTATCTATAATCATGTATAATGGATGCACTTATAAAAACATTGTCATATTAGTTGTACACTGCTCAATTGAACCAAAATGTTACTGAGCCCCCATGGGCTATTAACTAACAGTTTTCAAATTCTTCAATAGAGTGCTGCATTTATTTTTGTTCGCTGCGTCCAAAGCGCTGCTGTCTATTGAGCACAGGTGAATCCGCATGTGTTCACTGAACCGTGCAGATTCACTGTGTCTAATACATTCTTTGGGTGAAATTCCTCTTGTGGAAACTAGCGTCTCTGCAAGAGAGATTGATAGGCTGCGGTCTGGAAAGACGCACCCAGTAGCATAGCTACCTGGGGGGCAGAGGGGGCGGTCGCCCAGGGCCCAGCGCTCTGAGGGGGCCCACCCGGAGCTACGCTACTGTAACTGTATCAGCTGATACAGTTACATTCTGCGGCAAAGCAGGGATAATCGATCTACCTGCTCTGCTGCCCGGCCGCTATGGGGCCCCTGAGCAGGCGGTGGGCCCTGATGCCAGCAGTGGGCCCCCGCCCATCATTGCTAGGTCAGCTGTATCAGCATTTAGCCGATACATCTGATCACATTGATGGGAGAAGGAGCGCTACGCTCCTTCTCCCATAATCCCCGTCAGCGTCTGATGTCACTGACACCGACACTGACAGCGGGCGCGATGACGTCACTAACCGCCGCCCACTGTCAGGAGATGAGCGGGCGCTCAGAGCTGCGGAGGAACCAGGAAGAAGAGAGGTGAGTATTTATTTATTTTTTATGGGGGCTGCCTTATACTACAGGGTCTGCCTATAGGGGTGCTGCCTTATACTACAGAGTCTGCCTATAGGGGTGCTGCCTTATACTACAGGGTCTGCCTATGGGGGTGTTGCCTTATACTTCAAGGTCTGCCTATGGGGGTGTTGCCTTATACTACAAGGGCTGCCTATGGGGGTGCTGCCATATACTACAGGGTCTGCCTATGGGGTGCTGTCTTATACTACAGAGTCTGCCTATGGGGGTGCTGCCTTGTACTACAGGGTCTGCCTATGGAGTGTTCCCTTAGATTACAGGGTCTGCGTATGGGGCTGCTGTCTTACACTACAGAGTCTGCCTATGGGGGTGATGTCTTATACTACAGGGTCTGCTTATGGGAGTGCTGCCTTATACTGCAGAGTCTGCCTATAGGGGTGCTGCCTTATACTACAGGGTCTGCCAAAGGGGGTGTTGCCTTATACTGCAGGGTCTGCCAGGTGTTGCCTTATACTACAGGGTCTGCCTATGGGGGTGCAGCATTATACTGCAGAGTCTGCCTATGGGGGGCTGCCTTATACTACAGGGTCTGCCTATGGGGGTGCTGCCTTATACTACAGGGTCAGCCTATGTGGTGCTGTCTTATACTACAGGGTCTGCCTGTGGGGTGCTGCCTTATACTACAGAGTCTGCCTATAGGAGTGCTGCCTTATACTACAGGGTCTGCCTATGGGGTGCTGCCTTAGATTACAGTGTCTGCCTATGGGGGTGCTGCCTTATACTACAGGGTCTGACTATGGGGGTGTTGTCTTATACTACAGGGTCTGCCTGTGGGGTGCTGCCTTATACTACAGGGTCTGCCTATGGGGGTACTATCTTATACTACAAGGTCTGCCTGAGGGGTGCTGCCTTATACTGCAGGGTCTGCCTATGGGGTGCTGTCTTATTTATACTACAGGGTCTGCTTGTGGAGTGCTGCCTTATACTACAGGGTCTGCCTGTGGGGTGCTGCCTTATACTACAGGGTCTGCCTGTGGGGTGATGCCTTATACTACAGGGTCTGCCTGTGGGGTGCTGACTTATACTACAGAGTCTGCCTATAGGAATGCTGCCTTATACTACAGGGTCTGCCTATGGAGTGCTGCTTTAGATTACAGGGTCTGCCTATGGGGGTGCTACCTTATACTACAGGGTCTGCCTATGGGCATGCTGCCTTGTGCTATAGAGTGTGCCTATGGGTGCTGCCTTGTGCTATAGAGTCTGCCTATGGGGGGTGCATTATACAATATAGAGTAGGCCTATGGGGAGTGCATTATACTATATGGAGGCTTATGGTGAGTGATTATACTATATGGAGGCTTATGGGGAGTGCATTATACTATATGGAGGCTTATGGGAGTGCATTACATGTACAGTATACATTTAGGACTATCTGGTGCATTATACTATATGGAGGCTATCTAGGGGAGCATCATACAGTGTAGAAATTACAGTGAAGTGGCCATCATACAGTGTTGGAGCCATCAAACAGTTTGGAGGCTACTAAGGGGTCAGTACAATGTGTGGGTGGTACTATACAATGAGGGGACATTATACTGTGTACAAGAGAGCATCATGCTGTGTATAGGGGAGCTGTACAGGGGGTAGACTCGGGACATTATTAAATGTAAAGTGTGCACTTATTGTTATAGGGGAACTATGCTGTAACATCTGGCCGCTGCAGGTTTACCGCTTGCAGTGTCAAACCCGCAGAAACTACGGATTTCCTGCGGATCCGCAGTGTTTTTTACAAAATTCCGGAAAATTCCATGCAGAAATGCTGCAGATTAAAAGAAGTAGCATGTCACTTCTTTTTTGCGGATCTGCAGCGTTGTTGCACCCATTCCAATATAGAAATCGGCAGGGGTAAAAAACGCAGTAAATCCGCAAAAAATCAGCAGTAAATCCGCACAAAAAACGCATCAAATCCGCACCTGCGTTTTCTGCCAAGAGATGCAGAATCTGTGCCAAAAATTCCTAAACCTAATCCACAAGGTGTGCACATAGCCTTATCCTTCTGTTAGCTTGCTTGTGCTGCTTTTTTTTCTTTTTTGTGAGAGTTATGAGAGAGAGCGAGAGATTAGCCGTTAGTCCGGTTTAGTTTTTATTCTCTATATTTGCAGCTCTGCTGCATATTCTATATAATAGAGCTTAGCAAATCTAATAATGGGCTTTAGGGCAATGTTACAGATGTGTGTGGTGTGGATTTACTCTGTGATCTAACAAGGCCTGAAGGCACAGGTTACCTATAAATGACGGCTGTGCCATTATAGGTAATAATTACCTGTACAGGTGCTCATTATTAGTACAAGAGCTGATGATGACGACGTGTCTTGGTCACATGACAGACCGCAGGTAGATCATTATCAGTCGAATATTAGCGAGTAGTCAGAATTTCTTTGTTAGGCCACATTCACACTTTCAGTATTTTACCTCAGTATCTATAGCCAATACCAGGAGTGGGTGATAAATACAGAAGTGGTGACGTGTTTCTATTATACTTTTCCTCTGATTGTTCCTCTCCTGGTTCTGGCTTACAAATACTGAGGTAAAAAACTCACCAAATACTGAATGTAGCCATCCCCATAGCTGATGACACAAAGCCTCGCTGCATGTGCCAATAAAGTCCACAAACTGAAAGATGTGGGGATTTCATAGGAAAACACAGACGAGCAAGATGTTCTTCTGTCCATGGGGATCACAGATCAGGGCCTTCTCCTCTAAATCGTCCGTTACCTCACATGGAGTCCAGCAGGTAAGGACTGGGGCTGAAATTCATCCCTGGCATTGGAGATCTCACAGGCCTATGGCAGATGGGATATATTACTAATATTACCCTGGATGGAGGAAAGCAAGATTTACTACAAGACCAATATTTCTAATGATACCAAGGTCACAACTCTTAGCAGTATGGGTGTCTTCAGTGGTGTAACTTGAAACTCATGGGCCCCGATGCGAAAGCTCCAACAGGGACCCCAAATATTTTAAATCTTTAATAGCAATAGTCTTTTTCTATAGGCCAAAGGGACTTTTAGAACCCCCTAGGCTCCAGGGCCCGGGTGCGATTGCAACCCCTGCACCTGTTGTAGTTACGCCCCTGGGTGTCTTGAGAACACCGATTCTGTGAACAGTGTAGCAGACAAGGAGGCCCATGACCAGACAGGCCCTTCTGACATTTGCCAGAATTGCCAGTCCGGCCCTGGAGTTCAGGATCTCTGGAACTCTCGAGATTCGGGGCTGGCGATTGGCGGCAGCGTTCTGTATAACTGGCGGTACAGTCTCACAAGCCATGTAGGCTTTGATTGGGGAGAGGGGAGTCAGCAGCCGGCAGACACTTCTGTCACTTCTCCCTCCCCAAGAACCAATAGCCTGAGAGTTGAGGCCACTTCATACGGTGCAGGTTCCGGCTGTGTTCTACAGCCGGCGCCTATGTGCACCCGCCATGATGGCAGCAGCAGTGTAATCATGTAGATGCCGCTGTTAATTGTGGCTGCGTCATTTAGGAGGCTGGGAATAAGGGAACGTTTCCCTTCCAACCACATTAGCGGAGGCACGGCTCTGTCAGCGGGGTCCCACTGGAGGCGCCTGCACACCTGTGTCACGGGAGGTCGCTGGGTTTACCATACGCTGCACTATTACACGGAGGTATCAAGTCATCGCAGATTCATGTGTCTAAGAAGGAAAATGGAAACAAATGTTTATGAAAAATAGTAAATAAGATCTAAAATATATGAAAATAACTGTCCAAATATGTAAGGAGAAGAGGGGCCTCCTGGGACTCATGTGTGGAAGGGGCACCTGCAGGACTAGCGTCAGAACCACCTCTGAGCCTGAGGCGTCAGGGACTGAGGACTTAGTACCGAGGGGCAGTAGATTTGTGCGCATGTGCGTAGTAACCTGCGCTCTAAGCGTAGTGAGCAGAGACCAGCGAGGGACAGATCCGCCACATCTGTATGTTGTAGGCGGGGCATGGTGATGGGCGTGGCCACACGGCCCCGCCTTCCCGTAACTACTCACAAAGCAGAGAGGCGGGGATTTGGAGTTGTAGAACCGCCCACCAGCCAATCAGCAGCGCTCGGAGGGCGGAGCTTCCCGTGACGGTGTCAGAGTCGCAGCGCTGTGGGAGCCGCGACATCTGCCACCGTGTTGTTGTGAGTGTGCACAGCGCGATGTGCCGGAGCCGGGCGGCCGGGAGCTCGGCCCCGCTGATGTCCGCCGCCGCCACGCTATGGGACTGATCGGCAGGATGTCGGGCTCCGCGCTGCAGTTCCTCGGCCGCCAGACCCTGGGCCGCTGGATGCACGGCCGGGAGGACGCTCTGCTCGCCGGCTCCGAGGTGGGAGAAGATGCGCGGCCGCTCATGCACGCTGCCCCGCCACACGAGGGCGCCGCCGCTGCCGGGGATCCGTGGAGCTGCCCCCCGGGGATGTGCTGGTGCCGGAGCCTGGTGCTGCTGTGCGCGGTGAGCGCCGTGTGCTGCGCCTCCCTGGCGCTGGCCCGCCACTACCTGAAGGACCTGCTGCTGTGGGTGGAGAGCCTGGACAGCCTGGTCGGCGTGCTGCTCTTCATCGTGGGCTTCATCCTGGTGTCGCTGCCCTGCGTCTGGGGCTACATCGTGCTGAACGTGGCGGCCGGCTACCTGTACGGCCTGGTGCTGGGGATCGGGCTGGTCATCGTCGGGGTGCTCATCGGCACCTTCATCGCCCACCTGCTCTGCAAGAAGCTGCTCACCCACTGGGTGCTGGCGAAGATCGAGAGCAGCCAGAGGCTGGGAGCCGTCATCAGGGTGGTGGAGGGCGGCAGCGGGCTCAAAGTCGTGGCCCTGGCCCGGCTCACCCCCATCCCCTTCGGCCTCCAGAATGCGGTGTTCTCGGTAAGTGGTGGGACTACAACTCCCAGCAGTGCTGGCTGGGTGGGTGACGGTGCTTTCACATCATCTGCTGCTGTAGCACTACAACTCCCAGCGAGCTGGGATCTGCTAAACTTCTACAACTCAAGGAAGAACTTTCTGGTAGATTTCCTCTCTGTGGTGGTCCCAAGGGGATGGACGGGACATTGTCCATGTCTAACCCTTGTCCTCACACATCTGTGTATGGAGGGCTGCGGGGTCCTGAGGATGGGAGATAAAGGTCCCCCGATCACTGCAATGGTGATGTCGCCTCTATTACCTGTCACCCCATAGGCCTTATTGAGAGCAGTACCTGCCCCACCAATCTGATCCCACCTGCGGTGTAGTGGGCTGAGGAACCCGATCACTAGAATGGGGGTCTCCCTGAATGAACTGGATTACACACTGGTGAAGCTGCCCAGCGCCTGTTACCAGTTACGCCATAGACTGCCCAGCGCCTGTTAGCAATGACCCCCACAGTCTTCCCAGTGCCTGTTAGCAGTGACCCCCACAGTCTTCCCAGTGCCTGTTAGAAGTGACCCCCACAGTCTGGCCAGCGCCTGTTACCAGTGACCCCACAGTCTGCCCAGTGCCTGTTACCAGTGACCCCACAGTCTGCCCAGCGCCTGTTACCAGTGACCCCACAGTCTGCCCAGCGCCTGTTACCAGTGACCCCACAGTCTGCCCAGCGCCTGTTACCAGTGACCCCATAGACTGCCCGGCGCCTGTTACCAGTGACCCCATAGACTGCCCGGCGCCTGTTACCAGTGACCCCATAGACTGCCCGGCGCCTGTTACCAGTGACCCCATAGACTGCCCGGCGCCTGTTACCAGTGACCCCATAGACTGCCCGGCGCCTGTTACCAGTGACCCCATAGACTGCCCGGCGCCTGTTACCAGTGACCCCATAGACTGCCCGGCGCCTGTTACCAGTGACCCCATAGACTGCCCGGCGCCTGTTACCAGTGACCCCATAGACTGCCCGGCGCCTGTTACCAGTGACCCCATAGACTGCCCGGCGCCTGTTACCAGTGACCCCATAGACTGCCCGGCGCCTGTTACCAGTGACCCCATAGACTGCCCGGCGCCTGTTACCAGTGACCCCATAGACTGCCCGGCGCCTGTTACCAGTGACCCCATAGACTGCCCGGCGCCTGTTACCAGTGACCCCATAGACTGCCCGGCGCCTGTTACCAGTGACCCCATAGACTGCCCGGCGCCTGTTACCAGTGACCCCATAGACTGCCCGGCGCCTGTTACCAGTGACCCCATAGACTGCCCGGCGCCTGTTACCAGTGACCCCATAGACTGCCCGGCGCCTGTTACCAGTGACCCCATAGACTGCCCGGCGCCTGTTACCAGTGACCCCATAGACTGCCCGGCGCCTGTTACCAGTGACCCCATAGACTGCCCGGCGCCTGTTACCAGTGACCCCATAGACTGCCCGGCGCCTGTTACCAGTGACCCCATAGACTGCCCGGCGCCTGTTACCACTGACCCCATAGACTGCCCGGCGCCTGTTACCACTGACCCCATAGACTGCCCGGCGCCTGTTACCACTGACCCCATAGACTGCCCGGCGCCTGTTACCAGTGACCCCATAGACTGCCCAGCGCCTGTTACCAGTGACCCCGTAGAGCCGCACCTGTAACCATTGATCCATCCCAACCTGCAGTGTAGGGGGGCTCAGGACCCTCATCCTTGTGATCGTGGAGGGGTCAGGGAAGGTGATGAGTAACCTCCAGTGTAACCCATGGCCTCTTAGTGGTGGTCTATAGAAGCCATCTTCTAGGAGACTCTGCTCGTAGCCCTCCGTGTCTGTGATCGGCCTCCTCATTCACTGAAGACGTTATAACCTGCGATATTTCTCAGCCTTCTGTCCACTTCTCGGCTGCCGATATGGAACCAGTAATGGCTCCCCCCATCGGGTCAGACCCCGGCTCCCCAGTGACCGAACTGCGCTTAGTCCGCTCCCGTCAGTCATCGCACAGTGAAAACCTCACAGCTTCCTTCCTTACACGAAGTTCTCCCAGGTTCCTTTGGGGGCAGAGCTCTTCCTGTTCCCTTCTCTGGGGGCCGCGCCGCTGTTTGCTGTGCACAATTTTATCCTTTTTTCTTCTAAAGAGATTTTGGAAAACCGATGCAAAAAGTGTAGTGGAATCTGCTCCAACCTAGGCAGCGTCCAATCAGAAGCCTCCAGGGAGTACAAACTCTTCCAAAACCACGTCAGGAAGAGAGTACACCCCCCCCCCATAAAAAAGCATCATCTCCTGGGGTCATTTCCTAGAAACCTCGGTGTGAAGGAGGCGGACAGCGAGCACGTGTCACATGTAGGGTACCAGAACATCGGGAAGTCTGGGCTGATCCGCAGGTGGATTATAGGATATTCCGAGCTGTCGATCCGTGATCTGTGACCGCTCTGCAGAGACACCGCAGATTAGACGCCGCGCGGGGTTAAGCTGTCATGGATCCGCTGGGTGGTAGGATGGTGACATACACCGCCTGCATCTGTGTGAGACTCCTAGACCCTTACACTCATGGGGTTTGTTCACATGGAGCAGGTTTGTCTTAGGCAGGTGCAGAAGTGTCAGCGGCTCTTCTGCACATCAAGTTTTGGTTTGTAAAAATCCATGCACGTACAACTGATTAACATTTCTGCAGGTGCATGGATTTCTGCAAACCACATCTTGATATGTGGATGAGCCGCCGACATTACTGCAACATATAAGCCTTGTGCCAACTCAAGTGCACCTGTCCTTTTTTTTTTCCTATAAAATCAAAGTAAAAGCAAATTATCAAAAAAAAGAAAAAACTGCATATCAATCTAAATGTTACTGGAACTCTCCTAATTTTCATACTCTTCACTTAAGTGGTTCGTTATCAGCATTCTGACAGCACTATAGGTGCTGGAACTTCCCTTCCCCTCACTTACCTTGCATAAAAGCCCAACTATCTCTGTTATCCCTTAAGTAGAGAAATTAAAGACCAACCACAAGTTCCAGCAATCCTTCTTGGCATTTTTGCTTCTATAGACAGATCACACTTGACAGCTGGCAGTGGACGGCAGGTTAGACAGAAACCCCTTGTGGCCAACATTGATTTTTTTTTTTTTTGGAGGTGGGGGAATAAAACCTCATCTACAAATCACTTTATTACAGATTATCTATCACATTAACCAATGAGACTAATGTGTCTGACAGTCCAGTGACCCCTGCAGTCTGTTACTGGTGATGAGGATGCCATCTTTAGTTTTTCCTTCTTTTTTCCTGTTCTCTGTGCACAATGTTCTATTTCTTCTATTTTTAGTCATTCTTTTTGCCTCTTTTATGCCCAGAGCTTAGAGATCACCCAGCTACCTGTCCAGAGCTCCTCAGGTGTCTGCGCGCCGGTGCTGCTCGTCTTGTCCAGAGCTCCTCAGGTGTCTGCGGTGCTGCTCGTCCTGTCCAGAGCTCCTCGGGTGTCTGCGGTGCTGCTCGTCCTGTCCAGAGCTCCTCAGGTGTCTGCGGTGCTGCTCGTCCTGTCCAGAGCTCCTCAGGTGTCTGCGGTGCTGCTCGTCCTGTCCAGAGCTCCTCAGGTGTCTGCGGTGCTGCTCGTCCTGTCCAGAGCTCCTCAGGTGTCTGCGGTGCTGCTCGTCCTGTCCAGAGCTCCTCAGGTGTCTGCACGCCGATGCTGCTCGTCCTGACAGCGGTGATTTACGGCTGCTCCTCAGGTGTCTGCGGTGCTGCTCGTCTTGTACGGAGCTCCTCAGGTGTCTGCGGTGCTGCTCGTCCTGTCCAGAGCTCCTCAGGTGTCTGCGGTGCTGCTCGTCCTGTCCAGAGCTCCTCAGGTGTCTGCGGTGCAGCTCGTCCTGTCCAGAGCTCCTCAGGTGTCTGCGGTGCTGCTCGTCCTGTCCAGAGCTCCTCAGGTGTCTGCGGTGCTGCTCGTCCTGTCCAGAGCTCCTCAGGTGTCTGCACGCCGGTGCTGCTCGTCCTGACAGCGGTGATTTACGGCTGCTCCTCAGGTGTCTGCGGTGCTGCTCGTCCTGTCCAGAGCTCCTCAGGTGTCTGCGGTGCTGCTCGTCCTGTCCAGAGCTCCTCAGGTGTCTGCGGTGCTGCTCGTCCTGTCCAGAGCTCCTCAGGTGTCTGCGGTGCTGCTCGTCCTGTCCAGAGCTCCTCAGGTGTCTGCGGTGCTGCTCGTCCTGTCCAGAGCTCCTCAGGTGTCTGCGGTGCTGCTCGTCTTGTACGGAGCTCCTCAGGTGTCTGCGGTGCTGCTCGTCTTGTACGGAGCTCCTCAGGTGTCTGCGGTGCTGCTCGTCCTGTCCAGAGCTCCTCAGGTGTCTGCGGTGCTGCTCGTCCTGTCCAGAGCTCCTCAGGTGTCTGCGGTGCTGCTCGTCCTGTCCAGAGCTCCTCAGGTCTGCGCGCCGGTGCTGCTCGTCCTGTCCAGAGCTCCTCAGGTGTCTGCGCGCCGGTGCTGCTCGTCCTGTCCAGAGCTCCTCAGGTGTCTGCGGTGCTGCTCGTCCTGTCCAGAGCTCCTCAGGTGTCTGCGGTGCTGCTCGTCCTGTCCAGAGCTCCTCAGGTGTCTGCGGTGCTGCTCGTCCTGTCCAGAGCTCCTCAGGTGTCTGCGGTGCTGCTCGTCCTGTCCAGAGCTCCTCAGGTGTCTGCGGTGCTGCTCGTCCTGTGCAGAGCTCCTCAGGTGTCTGCGCGCCGGTGCTGCTCGTCCTGACAGCGGTGATTTACGGCTGCTCCACATTCCAGGCGTCTGGCTGCGCCCCAGAGCTGCACACACATGAACGCTGATGTTTCAGGAGATTATTTTAGCAGCTGTGGATTTTTTAAAATTTTTTAATATGTGAAAAAAAATTTCTCCTAGGAATTACATTTTTAGGTAATTTATATTCATGATGATTCAATTTATTACAGAATAACTCCAGTAATGTCGGTTAATAAGCCTGAATATTCAGAGCTGCTCTCCAGCGGTTTTTCTTTATCTCCATCGCTGAAGTGGCGCTTGTAATCTAAGGTCCCTGCCCCATGTCTTGTATTTACCCGCTGCCATCTTGGCCATCTTGTGACCGCAACGTCTGATTGGCCGGATGTCAGGAGTTGTCACAAGCTGTCAGTCTATGGGAGCCAGAGCGAGACCCTCATAGGCTGCACTGAGAAGTCCCCTACTGTACAGCACATGTTTAGTGAAGTTCTCTTTATTCACCCAAAAACACGGCAAAAAATTAATGTTTGTTGGGTTTCTTGCAGCGTTTTTCACTGACAGAATTCACATTCTGCAGATTTCATAAACACACGACCGGAATATTCAGAAAAGTGCTATCATAAACCGATCTGGTAAAATGTAAGCTGCCTTGTGATTGGATGCTATGGGTAATGAAGACCGTTTTCCTTTTGGTCGCTCTCTTGATAAATCTGCCCCAAGGTGAATGTCCACATGGACTGTAAAGTGGCGTGCTTATAGCGGATGTGACACCTCTGAAGTGAGGGGGTGCCATATGTGGTGAATATTAATAGAAGAGCGAGTTCATAGCTACTGAAACCTCCGATAAAATGGCCCCCGGGACCCCCCATTCTCATGGAGTACTTGGGAGCTTTTCCCGGCATATGTGACAAACGGTTCTGACACTTTAGGCCTCATCATTTGCACTTTTTTATTAAAGGTGTTGTCCAGCTTTGGGATGAAAGTCTGCGCTATCTTCATGTGACTTGCAGACCTCTGAACCCTCACAGCGTGCGCACCGCACACTGTCAGGATCCTCCTGTACCAGCGGCACGAGCAGGAAACTAGATGACCGTAGGTACCGTATGCTCTTTGCTTACTTGCTGTCATGTGCCGACTAGACGTGCGCAGCCTCGCTCAATTCACTTCCGTGGACCACGTCTATACTGAATGTGGCCGGAAGTCTGCAAACCACATTCTTTGGGCCACGTGAATCCTGACAGCACGCAGTGTGCGAGGATTCACAAGTCTGCAGACACATACAGCACTTTCATCCCAAACCTTGACAACCTATTTATTCCGCTTTTCTTTGTTTTATGGTGTATTGTAGACTTATTTTTTTACATGCCAAAACTTTTTTTTTTTTTTTTTAAGAGCAAAATGTCCCACAGTGCAGCCATCACTGTTTCAGGGGTTTGGAATGTTTCTTTATGTACTTTGTATTTATTCACAGAAGCAGCGACATGTTAACGCCGGCAGTTCAAAGGTTACAAGATGCTGGTTAATTAGTATTTAGTACTTTGTAATAAATGGAAAAAGTTAGATAGCGACTGATCCATTTCTGTGGCCTCTGCTGTTTATATAGCAGAATAACACCATCAAAATCCAATCAAAAGCTTGAGGTTTAAGCTTCTGCCGGGCACCTGTCGGAGGTCTATCACCCATGAAAACCAAGGATGGGCATGATGGGTTTTAACATGCCCAGTCCTTCTTTCCTCCAATACGAGAGACATGTTGTGCTGGTCCTGTGGAGATCAACAGTTTTGGCGACATTCATCTTATGTGTATGGGAATATATAGTATTGGTGCTGGTGGGAGTGTAGATTGTGAGGGTACGTTCATATCCCCCCATATCCAGGGTGGATTTTCTTTCCAGATTTGCTAGCGGAAGACTCGCTGTGTATTACAGTACCAGCAAAATGATCTCCAGTTTTAACAAATCTTACCCAAACGCTGAGCAAAAAAAATCCAAACGGAAATTAATTTGTGAGTAGCAGGTTTTTTGCATAATTTCCACATTGAGTTCAAAGAGGAATTTAAATTCCACAACCGTCAAATCCAGAACTGAAAAAAGATGACACTTTCTGCAAAGTTTTAAAAAATTGGAAATCCACACTGAAAACTTCTATTTATGAAAACTCAACAAGCTGCTCTTGACGGATCTTTCCGTATAGGAGGGACTGTTTTGATTAGCTTTGGAAGCTCATTAAAGCACTCCTATCAAAGTTTTTATCCTCTTAATATATTGCAGCCACCATATTATACAGCACTGTGCACTTACAATTGCTCATTTTGCCTTTCTACCCAGCTAATTCTTCTCTTTTCTCTGAGTAGAAACAGGAAGTCTCTTGTCCTTGCATTCATCATTCCCCTCTTCATCTCCTGACCCAGCTGCTCCCTCTTCCCCCTGCCAGGAATTTTTGCAGAGACTCATGACTTGTACAGGGAACATTGATCTCCTGTTTATACATAGAGGGTAGAAGGAATCATCTAGTCAATTATTAATCACGTGATGTCATAGAAATAATGGAAAAGAAAAGAAATATCTGGGTAGAAAGGCAAGGCGAGCAATTGTAAGTGCACAGTGCTGTATAATATGATGACTGCAGTATATTAAGACTAGCTGTTTCCAGCCAGCTAACGCTCGGCACGCTCATTGCTATCTAATTAACGCTGCTGGTGATTAAACTAAAGTAAATAATGACAACATTCAATAGCGCTTACACAGGTGGTAAATTAACTTAAAATGAAGTTAATAACAATAGTGTGGTGATGTGTTGGGGGCGGGATTGTGTGGTAATGGGGTGGGGGGCGGGATTAGGTGTGGTGATGGGGTGGGGGGCGGGATTAGGTGTGGTGATGGGGTGGGGGGCGGGATTAGGTGTGGTGATGGGGTGGGGGGCGGGATTAGGTGTGGTGATGGGGTGGGGGGCGGGATTAGGTGTGGTGATGGGGTGGGGGGTGGGATTAGGTGTGGTGATGTGGTGGGGGCGGGATTGTGTGGTGATGTGTTGAATGGGTGGGATTATGTGTGATGATTAGTGTTGAGCGATACCGTCCGATACTTGAAAGTATCGGTATCGGAAAGTATCGTCCGATACCGGCAAAGTATCGGATCTGATCCGATACCAATACAAGTCAATGGGACTCAAGTATTGGAAGGTATCCTGATGGTTCCCAGGGTCTGAAGGAGAGGAAACTGTCCTTCAGGCCCTGGGATCCATATTAATGTGTAAAATAAAGAATTAAAATAAAAAATATTGATATACTCACCTCTCCGACGCAGCCTGGACCTTACCGCTGTGAACCGGCAGCCTTCTTTGCTTAAAATGAGCGCGTTCAGCACCTTCCATGACGTCACGGCTTCTGATTGGTCGCGTGCCGCTCATGTGACCGCCACGCGACCAATCAGAAGCCGTGACGTCATCCCTCAGGTCCTAAATTCCTAGAAGGGAATTTAGGACCTGAGGGATGACGTTGCGGCTTGTGATTGGTCGCGTGGCGGTCACATGAGCGGCACGCGACCAATCAGAAGCCGTGACGTCATGGAAGGTGCTGAACGCGCTCATTTTAAACAAAGAAGGCTGCCGGTTACCAGCGGTGATGTCCAGGGGCCTCCGGACAGGTGAGTATATCAATATTTTTTATTTTAATTCTTTATTTTACACATTCATATGGATCCCAGGGCCTGAAGGAGAGTTTCCTCTCCTTCAGACCCTGGGAACCATACACTGGAAACTTCCGATTCCCGATACCACAAAAGTATCGGATCTCGGTATCGGAATTCCGATACCGCAAGTATCGGCCGATACCCGATACTTGCGGTATCGGAATGCTCAACACTAGTGATGATGTGTTGAAGTGGCGGCATTATGTGGTAATGTGGTGGGGGGCAGGATTGTGTGTGGTAATGTGGTGGGGGAATTATGTGTGGTGATGTGGTGGGGGGGCGGGATTGTGTGGTGATGTGGTGCGGATTGTGTGTGGTAATGTGGTGGGGGGCAGGATTATGTGTGGTGGGGGGGCAGGATTAGCGAGTAATCACGATGCCTCTTAGGCTTCTTTCACACTTCAGTTGTTTGCCGTCAGTCTGCTCCGACATAGTGACGGATCCGTCACAATTGTTGAGAAAACTGTTCTAACTGATCCGTTTTTTTTGACGGATCCGTTACTTGGGGTTTGTCTGGGAAAAGTATCTACTTTTTGAAGTATGCGCAATTGAAAAAGCGGATTGGGGCGACGGATCCGCCGAAATGACGGTCGCGACGGATCCGTCGGCCATAGGCGGCCATTCTATGGAATGACGGACGCAACGGATCCGTTGCGAACTGCCATTTCGGCGCAGATAAAAAACGTTTTAATGTCCGTCTATGTCTAGATGACGTCCGCCAAATTTCGACGGATCCATCACATGGCGGATGTAACGGACGACCATCCGCCACAATCCGTCGCTAATGCAAGTCTATGGGAAAATAGCGGATCCGCCAAAAAAAAAAATGGCGGATCCGCTATTTGATGAAAACGGCGGATTCAAACTGACGCCAAAAGACTGAAGTGTGAAAGAAGCCTTATATATATATATATAGATGATGATAATTTTGTTGAGTGCTTCTTTAACACTTTCATTTAGAATTGTATGGCAATTAGAATGGCCGATCTCCCACAAGCTATAGATTCTGCGGATGATTGTTTTTAGTTTTTTTTTTTGTTTGTTTTTTTTTATCCCCAGCTTGTGAACGGTTTACATTTGGCAGCTGATTATTTTCAAAACTAAAGAGCATAAAAGCTAACTGAAAAAAAATAATGAAATTGATCATGTGGATAATGATTATAGGTAATAATAAACCCTGATTGATTTATATTAATCATCATAGTTACAGAGAATCTGTCATCAGGGTTTTGCCACCTAATCTGAGAGCAGCATTATTTAGAGACACGCTTACTGGGCAGCTTGCTGTAGTTTTGATAAAAATCAATGTTCTATCAGCAGGAGATTATCACTAAAGCCAAACCTCCGACTCCTCAACTTCCCTGACTCCCGACTTCACAGCACTGCCTCACTACTGAGCATGTACCGTATTTTTCGGACTATAAGATGCACCAGACCATAAGATGCACCCCAAATTTTCAGATGGAAAATAGGGGAAAAAAATGTCAAATGGGGGTCCGTCTTAGTCTGAATTCAGCCTGTGGGGTGGCGGCAGCTCTCTGTGCTGCGTGGGGGGCTCCGCCGGCATTTTGTCAAAACCCGGAAGCCCCCACAGCTCCGTTGCTGCGACGTGGAGGCCTCCGGAAAGATGGCCGCTGGTGGCCCCACAGCACTGCCTCACAACTCAGCATGTGCATAAAGTGCAGCACAGATTCATCTCTTCTAGGACCCCACAGCACGGCCTCACTACTGAGCATGTACATAAAGTGCATCACAGATTAATCTCAACTAAAAGCCGAGATCCTTAGATCAGGAGCAGAACAGACATTTATAGGACATTTCATAACTTATCCAAACAATTATGAAAACATTTTACAGCACATCCTGCACTGAACTACTGAACCCAATGTATTATATATATTAGGAGGTGGTCCATTTTATACCTACTCCACCAAAATGGACACCAACTCCGACTCCACAGCCCTAGTAGTAAACCTGCTGCCATATAGTCCTCCACATTCATGAGCTCTATATAACCCCGCCCCAACATGGATCGTCGGTTTACTGCCTATGCACAGTGTACACACCGAAAGCTGCGAATCAGTGGTGTGGGTGGGATTATATATTGCTCAGCATTCAGAGAATTAACACAGCAAAACGGGCAGTAGTGCTTGCCTGCTCAGGTCTCAGAACTAATGCGCTCTCGGGATGCCATATCATTGGTATTTTGCACCTGTGTTGCCACCCTCTCTATTACTTACGTTTACTGCATCCTTATTTCAGCATTCAAACTAGAAAGTCTGCAGCAGATAAAACAGGGATTTTTATTAGAACTGCAGCAAGCAGACCAGAAAGTGATACATCACTAGAATCAGGGTCTCTACCCCTACATCATGCTGCTCTCAGATGAGGGGAGCAAACCGCCTGGTCATGGATTCCTTTTAAATGATGATGTTGTCCTTTTGACAGGTTATGTCATTTATATCCCATACATGTGGTTTCATCCCCTTGTACCCACATCGGTCTAGAGAGCGTGCCCCTGTTGTGCACTGTCAGCAATGGAGAGGACGCCACCCAACTAGCTCAGCTCTCCATTAATTCCATTAAATTTTCACCTGTTCTTGAGATATTACCAATTTTCTATTGTTGACAGCTCATCGTCTAGGAGACCGACCACCGCTGCTAGAGAGCAGAACTTGCACAGTGCTTACAATCTTTTCTCTATTGGACTCATAAGCACTGTTTTGAGGCTGGCCAGGATTGCTGGACTCGTTTTTACCTATTTTTCCCAGTCGGCTTTACAGCAGTGCTTACAAGCTAAAGAGGAATGGTGGTCGGTCTCCTTGGCAATGAGCTTCAAAAAAAAAGAAAAGTATTAGGCTACGTTCACATTAGCGGCGCCCGCCGCAGCGGCGGGCGCCGCAGCGGCGCCGCATGCATCATGCGCCCCTATATTTAACATGGGGGCGCATGGACATGCGGTGCACTTGCTTTTTGCGCCGCATGCGTCCCTGCGGCGCCCGCGTCGGGTCGCGGAGGACGCAGCAAGTTGCATTTTTGCTGCGTCCAAAATCAATGAAAAAAAGGACGCATGCGGCGCAAAAAGCTGCGTTGTGCATGTGTTCACATTTGCGCTGTGCGTTGCGGCGGCGACGCTGCGGCGCACACCGCAAATGTGAACGTAGCCTTAGTATCTCAAAAATGTCTGCAAATTTTAATGAGCTGTAAATTATATAATTGCTTGTTTTTCCCAGCACTATAGGGCAATATCCATCTATAAACCTGAGACTAACCCTCAAGTTCAATAAATTGTTTTATTTTTGCATCTCCCTTTAAATATCCATTTAAATGGTGATCTAAGTGGTGGTCCCATATCACCTCACACGTGCAGCTCTCCATTCACTTCTATGGTAGCTCTGAAAATTGGCAAGTGCGTATGCTTAGCAATAATTTGGTGGTATTGATGGAAAAATAAGAAGTTATGGCCCTTAAAGAGAATCTGTCACCAGGTGTTTGCTACTCGACTGAGAGCAGCACGATGTGGGAACAGAGACCCTGATTCCAGCAGTGTGTCACTTACTGAGCTGCTTGCTGTAGTTTTGATAAAATCACTGTTTTATCTGATTCACATCTACCAGTTCTGTGAATGCTGAGCCCTGTATAACCCCGCCCACACCACTGATTGGCAGCTTCCTGTGTACACTGCATAGGCAGAAAGCTGCTTCTCTGTCAGCAAGTTTTAGTCCTCTATTGATAATCTGCTGCTAATAAAACAATGATTTATTTTATTTTTTAACAAAAATGAATCTACTCATATAAGAGATGACAAGTTGGTGCATATAAATTTCTTTGGAGAGGGGAAGCTATAGGCAGGGACAGTCTACTACATGTTGTCCATAGAACATTATAATGTTGAGAACAATCAGTCCAGGAAGAGAAAGCAATAATCTCTCTGATAATAAGATCAGTGGCACCCCATCGATCAGCTGTCATCACACTGTGTAGTGGCCGCTGCTGGGTCCTGCAGATCGAGCTCTATTCAACAGCAGCAGCGGCTTGTGAATGGAGTTGTGGTCCAGTTTGTCCTTCATATATCTGGGAGCTGGAGTTAATAATGGCTGATTGGTTGGGGTGTTGGTCTCCAACCGATCTTATATCGATGATCTATAGATGACTGGCCTGGTGCGTCCTCATGGTAGTGGTGAAACAAATGTGATGTCGTGCCAGGCCGGCTAGTCACAAGAAGAGCCATGGATGCCACCAGGTGAGAGCCGCCACTCCATCTCCTGTCCAGTGACCACAGACCACTCTCATGGCTGACAGAATGGGATGTGTGAATAAATTCCCACCAATTCTAAAAGTAAGGATAGTTCATCACTATACAAGTAGTGGAAGACCCCCTTTAAGGGTTAAACTGATGCGATATTAAAGGGTTATTTCAGCGTCAATGACGTCACGTCTGCAGAGGAAGAAGAGACAGCCATGTCAGATGTCCATATACCCAATAAGCCGGTGCAGAGACTTTCTTCTTCCTGTGGAGATCACATGCACGCTCATCCGAACCCAGCATGCATGTTTACGGGGAAGACGGGAGGGCTCACCTATGATAAAGAATTGCAATGGGTCCATAAAAATCAAATTCTATACTATTTAGCCATATGGGATCCTTTTTTTTTTTTTCCGCATTCATAAGCTTGAATAGGCGAGTCTCATCTGAAATACGGCGAAGACTTGTACATGCTGCAGTGTGACTTTTTCTCCGGTTGACGTTCGTTCCATTAGAGAGAAAAAAAAGTGTAATCTGCACAGCCTTAAAGACATTGGTTGGAGTGCTGTCGGGTTTTTTTTGTGTGTGTGTGGACGTAGCCTCGATCAGAGAAAATGGATTTAATAACAGCCGGGCACTGGTGACCGCTGGGTGACTTCTCTCGGACCTGTCCCCGCTCTACACTATGTGTCAGGCGTTGGAGAAGCCGGCGCGGTCCAGAGAACACTTCTTGCCATCCATGGCTCATTTCGACACCATGTTTTGACAGAAATGTGTCAGCAAATCGGGGGTTTTTTTTTTTTTTTTGTAATAATGAAGTCTGTGGGTATTTCATTCTGCCGTGGAGCCAGTAACCTGTCAGAGCCCCTAGGAAAGGCCAGTGGGGCTTCTTAAGGCTTCCTTATTAGCTTTGAAAGTGTAAGCTGTAATCTTCTTACTACCATGAGGTGACTTACACTGAGGTCATGTGTCGTTATCTCCGATCAGAGCGATCCTCGCTTTGTCTATTATCAGATTACAGGATGGCGGTGTCCTTACTTATGGACTTTTATTCTCCCGCTTCTGCTACCATTGTGCTCGGTATTGAGGTTACTGCCATGTGGAAACGAGCATTTCCGATTCCTTCCATCTCTTTTGGCAATCAGAGGAGCCACTTGTACCTTTTGTACGCCTTTTCTTTGCATATCTCTGCTCATTCGTGATTATTTGATAAAATGATCACGAATGATCATTTGTCTTCAGAGAATACAGGTTTCCCCATTACTGCGATAGATGACAGTTCATGTTGATAAAATTCTGTAAAGAACTGTAAGGCTACGTTCACATTTGCGGTCAGCGCCGCAGCATCGGGCGCCGCAGCGGCGCCGCATGCGTCATGCGCCCCTATACTTAACATGGGGGCGCATGGACATGCGTTGTGCTGCGTTTTGCGCCGCATGGCCGCAAGCGTTGGACGCAAGAAACGCTTCAAGTTGCATTTTTTTTGCGTCCAACTTGCGGGCAAAAACGACGCATGCGGCGCAAAACGCAGCGTTTTAGCGTGCGTTTTGCCGCGTTTTTGTTTGCGTTGTGCGCTGCGGCGCCGACGCTGCGGCGCACAACGCAAATGTGAACGTGGCCTAAGGCTATGTTCACATATGCGTTTTTTGTTTTTTTTTTTCTGCAGCAAAACCTGCTCTCTTGGCAGTAAGAAACTTGTTGCAGAGAATCCGGTTTTGCCTGGTTTTTGCATTTTTGTCATGCTACATTTGCTCATAGTTTAATGCCCCCCAAAATCTGGTTCTACTTCATCGGTTTTGGCACCAAAAAATGCCGCAATACCTGATACCAGCGTTTATTCACCACCCATTACTTTAAGTGAGTGAAAAATTCTGAAAAAAGCAAACGCTGAAAGAGGTGACAAATCTCTACTGCAAAACCCAAGGTTTTGCACACAAAAAACAAGGACATAAAAAAAACCAGGCTGTGTGCATGCGATTTCTGAACTCTCATAGATATGGCTAGTACTGCTAAAACCCGCACCCCTGGGGGGAAAAAAAACTGGTCACGTGTGCGCTTACCCTAACTATGGTTTCAGGAGAACTTGCAGCAGCATGTCTGCCGCTGCCTCCAGCTTTTCCCATTCCAAAGATGATAGTTGGTGCTTTTAACATTTCTATGGCCGGGGAGGAGTTCTCTATAGAACTTTGAGAACCATCAGACATCAGTCCAGGAGGAGAAAGCAGATTTCTCTGATAAGATATGTTACAGCGTTTCTTATTTTCATGTGTACTATTGATTCATGAAATAAAAATTAGTAGTAAATGTGTTCCCCTCAATCTTCAAGTAGACAGCAGCCATTTCTGCTAGTGGCCAAGACAACGTTGTTCCCCCTTTATCGCATATCTGTAGAAGTGAGCGGTGTCAATATCCTTCTGACCTGCCATGACGCATACACGATCGGCAACTATCATGTACATGTCCTTCTCAGCAGTAGTGATTGGGTGTAGATGGCGCTGGATAGCCCCTTCAAGAAGACCAAGTTGTCCTGTCAACTTAAGGGCAACCAAGTAAAAGTGTACAAGCCCCAAACCTCAAGCGTCCGAACGGGCTTTTGTGGTGTCACAATAATAGGGGCTGCCAGCTGTGTAGGCAATGCTGTTTCTCAAATTCACTTCCCGAGTAACCCCAAACGGCCATAATGTAAGGATCTCGTACAGACGGAGCACATGTGGCAGGCTGAGGCCTTGCCAATAATTACACTAAAGGAATCCTGAAACCGTGACCCGTCGGGACGTCTTGATGACTGGTCTAGATTGCTCTGCTGGCTGCATTTTTCAGGGAAACAGAAGTAGCAGTGTTGAAAAGAATGGAAGATAGAAATGGATATATAATATGGAACATTGTCAATTAAGCCCCCTATTTGACTGATGGCTATCTCACCGACTCACTCTGCCGAACGGTCCTGTGTTCTCTATGAAAAAGCTGCTGCCAGAGATCTGTCGGCAGCCTAATGTTTCCAGAACAAGGGGGATTGTCCTCCTGTAATCGGACATTCTGTCCCTCGAACTCATCCGATCAGACCAGTGTACGTGGGCTTTAGATTAATGTGACAGTCGCAACAATTGTTTTTTTTTATCCTGGCCATTTTTTTTTTTTTCTATGAGGCTAAGCACTTATGAACTGGTGGTTGCTAACAACCTTGCAATAATCTCTCCCAGCTCAGAGTGATCATGATCCTGCTTCCTGTCACATAAGATCGACAAAGCAGTTCCTTTTCTTTCTTCCTGCTCTGTGGATGGTATGTAACTGCCGACCTCATGTTGATTGACAGCCGGCTTCTCACTGCGTTAGGCTGGGCCGGCTGTCATGCAGCATGATGTCGGCAGTGTTGCATCGTCAACGGAGCGGAAGAGAAGGGAATAGATCCAAACACAAACAAAAAAACGAGGCAGATATTTTACAAATGCGAATCTGGTTGTATAATTTTAGATTTTTGTCTAAAAATAATGTATCCGTTTCGTTTGGAAATAAAGTAACCATGCCTTTATAGATACTGGAGGGAGAGTTACATAATTTGGGTTGTCATCAGAATGTGAGTGTTGTGATGAGACTTTACAAATTGTAGCACCCGCAGCGGGGTTAATGTATATCGCAGAACAAGTCGAGGACAATCCACAGGGACGGTTTCCAGAAGCAAAACCGAGATTATCTGCGCTCATCCCTTGTGTTCTGCTCCTCCGTACAGTTGCGCCCTGCAGGATGAGAAACAGTGCAGGTGTCTGATAAGACGTCGCAAGAAGACCAGGCTGTGATAAAACTGTATATTTTATGAGCCTGTGTCTGGCGGATACGAGACGATGTTCTCTGGGTCAGTCTCGGCTCGTAATTTTATGCAATGGGACAACACTGAATATCAGATTAGATTAAGGTGTATCCATTTATGCCGGTGTTTTCCCACTCCTGCCATAGTGTCTGCCTGCAACGCCCGAGGCTAAACCTGTTCTTCCGCACACTGCTGTATATATAACATCAAGTATGTGTCATGTTATGTGCTATAACTCCTGCAACTACCACCAGCGGACCTACTATGTGGATCAGTGATTCCAGTAGCCTCCAACTCCCCCAGCAGATCGCCTGGGGTTTAGGGAGATGGCTATTTGACTCCCAGTCAACCTAAATTCTCCTCACCCTTGTCTTCTTGATAGACTTCCGGGCATGTACACAATTCATCTTTTTTCAGGCTTATTTCACAAGGAACCCGCCTGAAAGCCCCTAGAAAAATGCCCCAAAAAAGTGAACACGTGCACTGCAATGTGAAAGACTTGCTGTTCTATATATTCCTTATTTTTTTTATCTTATTGTGACATCTTTAGGCTTCGAAAGCCATGAAGCAGTTAGAAGAAGCTACCAGTCCATTCTTCGGTAGTTTGCATACACAAAAAAATGCCACCAAGAAAATGACCATGATGATGCCAAAGAAGACGCTTCGGGGAAAAATGCCACCAACATTTTCCTCCTCTGGTTCAAAATCTTTACGCAAACGCGAGCAAGTAGAAGATGGATGCTGTGTGCACATTACCTAACGGTCTAAAAGGCCTTAGTAACATCTGTGTATTACAGCTGTTTTTGTCATGATGTATCTGCCAATTTAATTGATTGAATATTGCACTGGCGGCTTGATAGCGGCGCTAAATACCATATGTACCAGGCCCATGTATTGCCAAGGATAGCATGTGCATAATGCACAGAATTTATTGATAAAGATGCAACCAAATAATGAATCTTCAATCATTTGTACAAGAGTAGTTTATCCGTTTAGGAAGATGGCACCGACCTTGATGCATGTTTTGGCAAAAGCCTTGGCGTCATTGTAATATACAGCTGATACGTACTGCTGGAAGAGTTGGCTTCTGAGCCCGCACTATGCATGCCAGCAAGTTTCCTGAACACCTTGATGGCAGTGCTGTGTGTATACAAAATATTAAGCGGTTGAAGTATGTGTCCACTTATACACTTATTTTTTTAACAATTTAAGTAATGCTTCTAAAATAAAAGCAAATTAATGATGTCTACAGTCCCAGAGAAGCCGTACGCTTCTGATCTAATATTCACGTGTTCTCCTAAGCTCCATTCAGATGTACATTTGGTAGAATAACAAAAAGTACAGATGGATGACAATGTGACTGCAGGGTTTCACGTTCGTTACAAGGTAACCATATAGGTCTGCATGAGAGCTGTATGCACAAAACAATAGACGATATGACTCGCTGCCTTTATTTTTTTGCATTATGCATTGGAGCAATATAGATTGTGAACGTGAACTCACACAACAAACCAAACTGCTCCAATCTTCATTAACTTATAAAGTTAGACTCCTGACCCTCTAATATATGTTAGTTGGGTGGTGTGGATTTCATTTTACTTCTTGTTTGCATCATATTTTGTTTTCTGTAGACCACCTTCACTGTATACTTACCCCACCCATGTCACCCTGCACTTTTCTCTGTGCTTATTCCCAGAGTTAAAGTGACTGTTATCATTGATACAGCTGTAGCGTGAATCTGGGCACACACGAGCAGCCCTCCGTGGCGGGTATAGGTGCCAGTCTGTGAGCCACTGTCCTTGGCACTAAAAGCCAGGAGCTGGTAATTAGTAGGATCATCTTTGGCATGTGCTGCTGTGTTCTCTCTGACTGGCAAAGCTGTTCTCGTAAGCGATCAGAAAATGAATCAGCGGAGTTAATTATTTGTAAATGACATAGTACTTTGCCCACAGACTCCTGGTATGTGTGTGTGATTCATACCAGTTCAATGACACCAGTTGCTTTGCTTTAATGAGAATCTGACAGTAAGACCAACCCTCCTTAGCGTCTACATAGGGATGTGGGTCATAGGAAGCTGACTAAAATCATACCTTGATATCTGCGATCCAGTGTCTCATTACAGAGAAACCCGCCTTTTCCTAGTATTCAGATGTACCCTATTCACTTACAATAATCTCTGGAGGCAAATTCTCAGGAAGATCTACTTCCCACCCATAGATCTTAACAGCTCATTTCCATATTAAGAAAAATGCAGATTTCTCTGGAATAAGAGATCAGATCACAGATATCAAAGTATTATTTTATTCAGCTTGCTATGACCTACATGCCCATATAGACGGCTTAGGAGGGTTCATCCTACTGACAGATGCCCTCTAAAGGAGCTTTTCTTGTCTATTTGTCGTATAGATACCCAAACATACCACATGGGCAGCATTGTTGCTTTGCAGCGCTGGGGTCCTGGGATCAAATCCTTCTAAGAACAACATCTACAAGGAGTTTGTATGTTCTCACCGTGTTTGGGTGGGTTTCCTCCGGGTTCTCCGATTTCCTCCAACACTTCAAAGACCATACTGATAGGGAATGTAGATGGTGAGCCCCAATGGGGACAGCCATGATAATGTGTGTAAAGCGCTGTGGAATTACGGTATTGGTGCTATATAAGAAAGAGTAAAATAAAAAATAAAGGCATTTAAGGCATCCATGTCTGGAAAAGTAGAGCTACAGGGTAGTCTCAAGGGCAATGCTACCTAGGAAAAAAATGTGTAAAATACTTCTGCTCTTTCTAGTATTACCATGTAAGTCACTGAGCTTAGAAACATAGTTTAGGCTGTGTATCGGCTACACTAGGGTCATTCGCTTGTCTGGAGGAGAGCGCTGTTATTGGGAATCAATACAGAAGTACATTAAGCTATATAGACCCGCACGTATGCCAGGATGGCTGCTGAACGCCGGGATGGCTGCTGAATGCTGTGTCCGCTTTTGGATGTTGTGAATCCATCCATCCATACTTGGTGGTCTTTGTCTCTAGTGCCTGCAATGTGTGTACATTTGAAACTTCCTTCAAGAATAGTCATCTGGCCACCATGATAAATGGCACATACAGTACAGACCACAAGTTTGGACACACCTTCTCATTTACAGATTTTTCTGTATTTTCATGACTATGAAAATTGTACATTCACACTGAAGGCATCAAAACTATGAATTAAAAGGTGGCTACTTTGAAGAACCAAGAATATAAGACATAATTTCAGTTGTTTCACACTTTTTTGTTAAGTATATAATTCCACATGTGTTAATTCATAGTCATTCTCTTCACCAATGGGTGGCCCAGCACAAGAGCCCAACTAACCCAAGATGTATAGAACATACAGTACAGACCAAAAGTTTGGACACACCTTCTCATTTAAAGATTTTTCTGTATTTTCATGACTATGAAAATTGTACATTCACACTGAAGGCATCAAAACTATGAATTAACACATGTGGAATTATATACTTAACAAAAAAGTGAAACAACTGAAATTATGTCTTATATTCTAGGTTCTTCAAAGTAGCCACCTTTTAATTCATAGTTTTGATGCCTTCAGTGTGAATGTACAATTTTCATAGTCGTGAAAATACAGAAAAATCTTTAAATGAGAAGGTGTGTCCAAACTTTTGGTCTGTACTGTATGTTCTATACGTCTTGGGTTAGTTGGGCTCTTGTGCTGGGCCACCCATGGGTGAAGAGAATGAGGGTCTCTCCTTCCTCTTTCCCCAGCATATGCTGACTCTTGTGTATGGTTGTGTTTTTTGTTTTTTACAGCAATTGACAGAACAATGTATGTGCGAAAATATTCTATTGCGGAAAAGTCTAAGGCTATGTTCACACGTTGCGTTTTTGCTGCGTTTTTTTCTGCAGGCAGAAGCTGCTTGCAAAAAAGCAGCATGTTTCTTCTGCATGCTGATAAAGTAGGGTCCCTCCCCCCCCCCCCCCCCCCAAAAAAAAAAAAAAAAAAAGAATCATGATGCAACTTTGTGAAGGTTTTTGCTGTATTTTTTTACTTCCTCATTGCTTTCTATGGGTGAAAAAATGCAGAAAGAAGTGACATGCTGCAGTTTGCAAAAAAGCAGCAGTTTTCCAAATAAGTCAGAAAAAGTCTATCAGATTTCTGAAATCTCATGGCTTTTGCTGGTACTTCAAAACGCAGCTTAAAATTTGCATAAAAAAGCAGCAAAAATGCAACATGTGAACATAGCCTGTAGACTTCTACTGTTCTCTCAGGCTGTCAATAAGTATCTGCAGATGAGCACTGACATTTCTTTATTGATTTTAAACCACCAACACAATTCCTAGACTCGATGGATTTTAGTAATGTAAAGGGACATCACATGTTTGGCATCCGGCTTATCTCGTTCCCATGATCCCATCAGTGAGCGATCGTTAAATGGCGATTGTCCAACTGCTCTCCCCCATAGACCTGCACAATGGTAAGTAAGCCACCGCCGGACGTGTCCTGGAGAAGCAAAGGGATCAGACCTTGTAATTTAACACGCCGGAGCCTTGTCTCGCTCAACATCCGAAGAGTTGGGGGTCTCCAATACACATTAAATTGTCTCCGGTCTGGCTGACTTTAAAGGGGTTGTCCCAACTCTGTACAGGTGATCACTTGCTGATAGTTGGGAGGTCCTTTAACCAGGAGCCACACCAATCCTGAGAATGGGACTGCTAGATCCATCAGAGTACAGCACTTGGCCATCTCTGGACAGGCGGAACTCGACTAAACAGCCTTTTATGTGCCTATGAGGCTGTTGCGTTTCGGTCAGGAGACTCACAACCGATTTTGATTATCGTGGCCTGTACCCGGACTGTATTTCACAGATGTCTGAATTTCACGTTTATTTAAAAGTAACCTGTCACCAATTTTCTGTCCTACCAACTAAAAATACCATTTTATTCAGTGTCGGCTATGCATTCCCTAAATACTTATGTAACTCCGACTTCCCCATATATCACCCATAAAACCCTTTCTATTTCTCCAGCGATGTATGCTAATAGGGGCCGTCCGGGCCAATGGGCATGACTTTCGGTTCACTCCACCCCTCTCCTCAGCTGCTGCACGCAGTCCTTGACGTGGATGACGCAGATCGCTGTGAGATATCGCTCCTGCGCAGTCAAATGGTTTCTCTCACATGCGCACTTATGCTTTTTCACTTCGCTTGCAGTTGGGCAAAGCATACTGCGCACAGGCGAGAAACCATTTGACTGCGCAGGCGCAATACCTCAGCGATCTGCGTCGTCCACGTCAAGGACTGCGTGCAGCAGCCGAGGAGAGGGGCGGAGTGAACCGAAGCCACCCCCATCAGACCAGACAGACCCTATTAGCATACGTGGTGGGAGTCAGGGGGGGGTTACATAAGTATTTAGGGAATGCATAGCCGACCCTGAATAAAATATTTTTAGCTGGTAGGACAGAAAATTGGTGACAGGTTCCCTTTAAGCAACATTGGTGCAGGTAAATGGAAAATACCCTCCAGTATTTAATCTAGGCTGACCTTCAGTAAGAGAAAGTCTAGAAGGAGGTTTTCCTTTTCACAAAACCGTTTTTATATTCTGTCTCCAAAAAATAACACAAACCAAATGTTGGTCATGAATTGTAATCAGGTTTGTTTGCTCTGGTTTTTTTTCTCTAATTATTTCAGTTCTGCGGTTACCAGCCGCGCCATGTCGATTCCTGGCAGCATGTTTGCTTTACTTTAATTAAATTTCGCCGTGTCTTCTGCTGCCGACTGCCGGATTATTCTGCTCAAAATACAAAGAGCCGAGCCAGCATCTCATTAATGTGGATCCCAAAGTCCTCACCATGGGGCGGCTGAGACGTCGGCAAAAAACAAGTGGGTTACGCTTAAAAACGGCAAAAAAGAATATGTATTGTCACTTTTTTTTACATATCAATTAAATTTGTTCAGTAACATAATTTTTGCAATAATTTCAGTGAAGATAAGTCACACTCGAACATATGTGCGCTAAATAGAGAGTGGGAGCCAAGATTTTTTGAGATTGGTGGGGTATATGGATTTTATCTCATGCTTGATGTTCTTGGAACTTCTGTAGGGTAAGTTCACACTAGGTGTTTTATTTTTTATGCAAATATTCAGCTGTGTCTCATAGTACCAGCAAAGTCTACAAGATTTCAAAAATCTCCTGCACACCGCTTGATTTTTTTTTTCCAGGATCTTTTTAATTTTTTTGCACAGTAAAGCATATCACTTATTTCATGTTATTTTTTTGTGTTTTTTTTTGTTTTTTTTTTGTTTGTTTGTTTTTTCAGCATTTTTCATCCATTGACAAGAATAGGTGGTGAAAAATCTGCCGATATCACGTTTTGCTGCTTTTTTTTTTTTTTGTGCCAAAACCTAATTCTGTAGAATAGGATTTCTTTTCTTTTGCCTGAAACTTTATCAGCATGCACAAGAGACAAATCTAGAATGCCAAAACCGCAGGAAGAAACACATTTATTTTTTTTTTTACAGCTTCTTTCCTGCCAAGAAATCAGGTTTTGGCTTGGAGAAAAAAAAAAGCGCTGAAAAAAAACATCTAGTGTGAACTCTGTCAGGTTTCTTCTGGTAAGCAAGTGTTGACCAACTGTGGCCCTGGGATAGAACGGTCAGGTTAATATAATTGTTCTGTCGGCAGACAGCTGGGACTACACATCTGACGTGTCATGCGAAAAAATCATTAGCAGCTTGTGTGAGGCCTATTTTACAGTTCTGGCTACTTGAAGCCGATGTCTGGGGTGTCGTGTGTGACTTGTGGCCGCTGTAGCCCTACTCTATGGCCTGGATATTGTCAGCAGTACAAATCTTGGTTACATAATTCAATATCCCGCGGGAATGAGCTTGATGAATTTTCTGCCGGTGTAAGTAGTCTCCGCCACTAAATGTGGTTTTCCGTAATTTATTATTAAATTCCTACATTGCAGTATTGTATGACGTACTGTAAAAAAACGGTCTCAAAGTTACTTGTAAGATTATTGTTAATCCGGAAGAGTGATTCCAGTGCAGGACTCTGCAGTTTATCTGCGCTGTCCTCACCTACCCTGGGTCCACCGGTGCATTTCTGTGGCGGTGCCGGTGTACCCTTAACGACGACAGGGGAGGAAAAGTATAATAGAAACATGCCACCACTTCTGTAGTTCTCACCCACTCCTGGTTTTGGCTTACAAATACTGAGGTAAAATACTGACCAAATAATGACCGCGTGAACATGGCCTTAAAATAAATGGTTAAAATTGCAATGTGCTTGTAAAAAACCCCAGCATTAGCAATTTCTCATGTTAAAAATCTTCTCAGCTCTTAAGAATGGAGGGATTTTTAATTCTTTGCTGACCACCTTTGCCATCTTATAAGTGGTGGCTGGTTTCCTAGGCAAGGGCTATGCGCTTGCAAGTTGTTAGTTTTTCAGCCTGCAAGTGCAGTTTTGAAGCTAGCTATACCCAGCAGCCTGTTTGTTCCCTGGCAGTCCTCCGATACTGTAGAGGCAAAACTGCCTCTGCTCGCAACAACATGGGAGAACGCACTGTTTAGGCCAGCAGTGCCACCGTGGTCTGAACTGTGAATCTTCAGGAGCACACCATCCCCAGGCAAACAGGAAGCCGGGAGGTTGAGGAGCAGTGGGCTCCTGAGAAGATTAGAACAACCCCTTAATAAAAGGGCAGAAAGTCCATATCGAGGCAATTCAGTAACTGAGAGGAATCCGGCCATCTTGGCTTCTCCCAAGTTAACAGGTTCATCATCCGTCTGATGTTCCCCGATAAAATAAAATGTCTATTAATCCAGCATTGTGGTATCAAAAGATCTTTATTTGAACGTTACCAGCAGGGCTGTGGAGTCGGTAAGCCAAACCCCCGACTCTTGACTCCATTTCCGTGACACCGACTCTACCAAAATGGACTCCGACTCCACAGCTCTGGTTGCCGGACATTTGCCATAAATGTTTTTTTTTTTTTACCTGGTGTAAATGGTGCTGTTCTCCTGGATCTGGTGTTTCTTCTTTTGTTCCTGCACCTCTTGAATTCTGAGATAAGCCCCATCTTCTGTGTATATAAATTTGGTATTTTTAGACAACTGGGCATAGTCCTCAACCATTCTCCATCTACGACCTTTTGAGGACCACACTCCTTTGGTTAAAAAGACTACATTTGTGTACAATGAAGGGGAGGCCATATCTCAGAAGAGGAGAGGCCACAGGAACAAAAGAAAACTGCGCCAGATTCAGGAGAACAGTGGCATTTACAGCAAGTAAAAAAAAATATATGCAAATTTATGGCAAGTGTCAGGTCTTCACCACATAGGACATCTGCTGCTGATAATAATAATAATAATAATTTTTATTTATATAGCGCCAACATATTGAGGTCCGTGCACTACTATAAGGGGCTCACAAGGAGATATTCCAGTCAGTGATCACCTAAACACTAAATAGATGGGGGTCCCACCACTGATCAATCCTGGTCACACGTTTCCCTCACGAAAGGGGACTGGTGTGACATTGAGATACTTAATGTAGGCCTACTGCACAACAACTGTACCTTGGAAGTATTAGGCTTCTTTCACACTTCCGTCGGTACGGGGCAGTCACAAAGCGTCGGCGCAACGTACCGACGGACAACGTGGGCAGCGGACGCAGTGTTTCAACGCGTCCGCTGCCCATAGTAAACTCCCAGGGAGGAGGGGGTGGAGTTACGGCCGGGCATGCGCAGTTTAAAATGCAGGACCCGACGTACGAAAAAACGTTCCCTTGAACGCTTTTTCGCTACTACGGTCCGCAAATACCGACGCATCCAGTGCACGACAGACGCGATGTGTGGCCATACGTCACGATCCGTCGGCAATACAAGTCTATGGGAAAAAACGCATCCTGCGGGCACATTTGCAGGATACGTTTTTTTCCCAAAACGACGCATTGTGATGGATCTAAAAAAGACGGAAGTGTGAAAGTAGCCTAAGTGTTCCCTTGGTAACCAGACAAGGCATTGTTCCATTTCAGGTTTGATGAGCAAAGCAGAGTGTTCCGATCCGTTGCTGTGGGCAACAGTGACTCACTTGGAGCGAGTGCTGAAAAGTTGTGCACTGTATGACAATGTGAACAATGAGGAGGCTGCGGTGCTCATCAGCTCCTTGAAACGGCCAAGAGTCAGACCCTACCACCGATCTGATATTGACGACATCTATTATGAATCTTATTCAGATCCCAGAAAAACCCTTTAATATTGTCTGAGAACTAAAACGAGCTGTAATTTCAAAGTTTGTTTGTTTTCCTATTTTTATTTATTTATTTTTTTTTTTTAGATTACCGATCTTTCCTTACCCAACTACCTTGCGGCATCTTCCATCGGCCTGTTCCCAACCCAGCTGTTGAACTCTTACTTGGGGACAACGTTGCGTACGATGGAGGACGTCATTGCAGAACAAAGTGTCAGTGGATACTTTATATTCAGCCTACAGGTAATGTTCCACCTTCACTTGGAGCACAAGCATTTAGGAAAGGGTCGATTAATGGAGTTGATCGTTTTCCTATGTACCGTAATTTGTTTTCATTTAAAAAAAAATTAAGATCATTAAAAAGTTTAATTTTGCGGCAACCAGCTTGGCTTTAATAAAGGGAGTGTGTCAGTCCAAATTGCCAGTATAATCTAAAACCTGGAGCCTTGTAGGGAGATATAGCCCTATAAAAATCACACCTGTAGTCTTCTGATTGCCTACGTTCAGCTCAAACTGGACTTTATTTTAATATGCTAGTTCGGATGATGGGTGCACCCTTGGTATCGCCCCGGCACCATTTCACCCACTTGGTTTGCATGCCCCTGCCTCCCTCACTGGCGACTGCCAGCACTGACTTGCCTGAGCTTTCTTGGCAGTCAGTGCAGGGAGGTGGCAATGTGCAATAGTAGTGGGCTGAGCTTCTTGGCTACACCGAGGGTGCCCATGCACCCTACCAAGCATATATGAGTTAAGTTCAGCTTCTGAAGAATGGGGGCAGAGTTTTGAGCTCTTTTATAGGGACTGTCAACTACGAGGCTGTGTGCTTAGTTTGGGTTCACATACTCCCTTTTAAAGGGTTTTTACCATCCTATAAAATAATGGCTGAATGATTGCTAAATAGCAAGTAGTTTAAGTTACTAATATCGTCTTAATAATGCCCGTGCCCAAATCTGCAGTTCGCTGCTGTGCTACTAGTCCTTTGTTTGGCACTTGTGTTTCCTAAGTTGACAGGGCAGTAAGTGATGGGGCTGGTGGACTTACTATTTCAATAGTGAGCCCGATACCCTTCTCGATATAGCGGAGGTTAGCTTACCTATTAAAACACTACGCCATTTTTTTATGATTTTTATGTCACCCCTATTAATGCATGTTCCCTTCCTGTAGTAATAAGCAGTTGCTGCCATCTAATTTTTCCGTTGCCGCTCCGCCATCTTGTTACCTCAGCTCTTGACATTGGAAAGTGTCCTCCTGTCCACCCGGCAAACACCGCAGTTATCTGGCGGGACACAATTAGCAGAAGAGGATCAGAGCAGTGGTTGTCGGGTGGACAGGAGGACACTTCCTAATGTAAACAGTCCAGGTGAGCCTGAGCGAGGCTCTGACGTACATTGAGCGCTTGTGACCATTAGCTGTGACCTGCAGTCAGTCAAGAGCTGAGGTAACAAGATGGCGGAGCGGCAACGGAAAAGGTGGCATACATTTTAGTGTAGGCAGGGAACACAAAAAACGCCGGAGTGGTGCCTGTTATGACGGAAAGATACCAAAAGAAGCAATGCCATTGGCCATGTTTCAATTGCCTACATCTCGCTCTTTGAGTGCTGAAGTATGCTGAAGCAATGAAGACTGAAGCAGCTTATAACCGACTCTCTTCTCAGCATCAACTGTGGACCCAACCTGTTGAAGTAGGTTAGTTCTGTGTCGTTAAAGACCTCACTGCAGATATGGGATCTGCACTAGTGATCCATCAGCAACGAAATGTTGGGGGTTACAGGGAACATAGAGGAAAAACACTATGCTGATGAAGAACAGCCAAAACTAAAGAAAATACCAGAAAACATGACCTAGCCCAGATTTCCTTTTTTGAGAAGACCCTTTTCTCACTGTAGCTGTAATCTGATACCTCAGTGAGCTACCAAGAGAGAAGGATTTGAGCTGTATTTCAGAGTGCATAAGGAGTTCAGGAGGCAGGGGAAGAGAAGTGGCTCTTAAAGGGAACCTGTCACCCCCAAAATCGATGGTGAGGTAAGCTCACTGTCATCGGGCTTATCTACAGCATTCTGTAATGCTGTAGATAAGCTGCCAATGTTACCTGAAAGAGGAGAAAAAGACATTAGATTATACTCGCCCAGGGGCGGTCCCGCTCCGATGGGCGTCTCAGGTCCGGTACAGCGCCTCCCATCTTCATTCCATGACGTCCTCTTCTGGTCTTCACGCCGCGGCGCAGGCGTACGTTGTCTTCCCTGTTGAGGGCAGAGCAAAGTACTGAGGTGCGTAGGCGCCGGAAAGGTCAGAGAGGCCTGGCGCCTGCGCACTGCCGTACTTTGCTCTGCCCTCAACAGGGCAGCGCCGGAGCCGCAGCGTGAAGACCAGAAGAGGACGTCATGGAATTAAGATAGGAGGCGCCGGAGCGGACCTGAGACACCCATTTGACCGGACCACAGCGGGACCGCCCCTGGGTGAGTATAATCTAACCTCTTTTTCTCATCTTTCAGGATACATCGGGGGCTTATCTACAGCATTACAGAACGCTGTAGATAAGCCCCTGATGACGGTGAGCTTACCTCACCATCGATTTTGGGGGTGACAGGTTCCCTTTAAGTGGAGAAAGAAGCAGATTTCTCCAATAAGTCAAATTAGAAAGTTTCTTATATTTGCTTTTAGCATTGATTTATGCAAAGTTTGTTGAAATGACCCTGACAATTATTTTTTTTCCTTCTCCCCTTCCTCCACAGATTGTAATAAGCATTGCTCTTATGTTTTATGTTGTACACCGGGCCCAAGTTGAACTGAACGCAGCTATCCTGGCTTGTGAAATGGAGCTGAAGTCGTCTCTGAAAGGCGGTCAGCTCAACGGTGCCAGCTCTGTTTTCTGCAGCAAAAGGACCTTGTTATCTGTGGGTGGGATCAACATCGTATGATTTCTGCTCTAGTCGTGTAGCCTTCATTATTGCCAATATTCCAATGACTTTCCATTTGTGGATGGAAGACTTGGGCTCCACCGGAAGTTTCCCGCGGTTTCCTATGCCAGGATGCCCATCAGGATCTCATTCACTTCTTGTGTGTGCGCCATGGCATATGCAAAGCACTTTTCCTGCACAGCTCTTAAGAACAATCGTCATGGCATATTTATTTATTAAAGCTCACGACTATTTCATACACAAATGACAAAGAAAACGTGTATAAAATGCTAAATTGTGATTTCATGTTTTCTTTTTGCATTTATAGCGTTGTTAGAGGATCACCGCACCTAAACTACAGGTGAAGTCGTAGAAAACAAAAATAGCTGCCGAAATCTGTATCTATAAGTCACAGTCAAGTTAAAGGGAAGGGGCATCTCCAGCATTACTTTATATTGTGCCAATTCATCTTAAATGAAAAATTAACTTTTTCCAAATCGTATTAGTTAAAAAATCAATACGAACCGTTTTGTGTTTACAGCTGTGTCTCCAAGGCAACAGACTACAAAGAAACCTCATGTAGTCTGATCGTATAGACACTTTCCCTTTGCGAATTAGGGATGGATGAATGGCAGTATGGCTACAGGATAAGGAGTTTGTTGGTAGACGGTTACCATGGTGACACATTACTTTGCATAGTTGCTGTTGGATCAAAACAAAAGGAAATTTCTTAATTAAAGACACATTTTTTGTTTTTTTTGTGATGCATTTGGACAATACAAAAGAAATGTTGCTAAAGGGGTTGTCTGGCTGAAATAAAACTGTTCCTAGGGTATTTGATATGTAAAAAAAACCCACAACTTGGTCAAGTCCACCCACCTGGATCCAGCACAGGCGACACAGTGGTCTGCACAGAGATGAGACGCGGTGATGACATCATTCCACCAGACGCCTGACCGCTGCAGCCTGTAATTGGCCAGATGATGATGCGCTGCTCCGTCACCTGACTACTGCAGCCAATCACTGACCATTGCCGACTGATCGGTGACATCGCAGCTTCCTGCCTCTGCGTAGACCATGGATGGGCCTGCGCTGGGTCCAGGTGGGTATGGATAGGTTTCATATAAATTAATTTTATCTACCTTTATTTTGCCACTCCACCCCTTTAAGATGGACCTTCTTTTTCTGCCTGAGGACAAAATTATATTGACCACAGTAGATGCTTGGTCAGCTACATGTAGTTTTGGGGACCTTTTCCAAACATGTTTATGAATGTTTTAGGTGACTTTCATATAAAATATTTCTGTATTAGACTTGCTAGCTCTTTAATAATTGCCTGGATAGTGTTTAATAACCACAGGACCATTTTTATTGTCCGAGAGACTTCAGAAGTACACCCCCTACAAAGTGCTCTTAAACCAGTTGTATATTGTTACCAGTTTGAGTTCCTTAGACACAACTGGAGGTTTTCTTTTGGTTTGTTGCGGGTTAAAGCCATGTTCACGTCAAGGGCTAGATCTACCGACAGTCATCGTTTTCCTAAAAGAGATGGTAGTACTTACAGCAGCAGTGTTCAGCCAATAAATATGCTAGGGATTGTGCCAGCTGATGGCATTACTTATGTGGGCATGAAAATACCCTATTGTCGGCAGCACATTCCCCCCCCTGTGGAATTAGAAATGTGCTGCCGACAGTAATGCAAAGTGAATAAGGACAAACGATTGTCCGAGCGCCGATCAACTTATGTATTTTGCCCATGTGAAAGAGCCATAATGCGCATCCTCAGAAAATTGGCTAATATTTTAAATCGTGATTTTATGTTAAATATATATTTTTCAAATTTTTTTTATGTTTTTAATTTCCGTTTTCCGTATCTTTATTAACAAATAAAACCAACAAAAAACAGAAATCCTGCAATTTTTTTTTTTCACGCGCCACTAAGTCTTTGGTTGGAGTCACACTTTCTGTTTCAGCAAACTCATTATCGTTACAGACGGGATTTAGTGATGAGCGAACGTGCTGGGATGAAGCGTTATCTGAGCATGCTCGGGTGGTAGCAGAGTGTCTTCGGCGTGCTCAAATAATATGTTCGAGTCCCCGCGGCTGCATGTCTTGCAGCAGTTCGAGAGCCACAATACATGCATGGATTGCCTCACAAACAGGTCCCTGCATGTGTTGCGGCTGTCGAGCAGCCCCGAGGCACGTTGCCGCGGGGACTCAAACATATTATTTGGGCACTCTGTTAGCACCCGAGCATGCTCAGATAACACCTTATGGACTCTAATGCACCTTAGGATTCTAATGAAAAGTAGAACACCTCTACACACAGTAGATGACACAGGCTCCACCATTCACAATAGGTGACGGTCACAGCTCACCTCCCACTCCCTTCCCAATGACCTTTGCCTAAATCAGAACATGCCCAAAAAATACCGTATTTTTTGGATTATAAGATGCACTTTTTTCCTGAAAATATTTGTATTTGGGGGCAAAATGGGGGTGCGTCTTATAATGCGGAAATACCTTGCCGGCCGCGGTGGAGCAGGGTCTCTGCAGGAGGAGGCAAGAGAGGAGCATTGCCACAGGCAGGGACGAAGGAGTGTTCAGATGTGCGCTGCTGCTGGTGTTCGGTGGTGTAGGAGCTCCACCGACATTTTGTGAAAGCCCAGAGCCCCCGCACTTACATGGTTTACTATGCGGTGGACTCCGTGAAAATGGCTGTCGGGGGCGGCGCATGCGCAGAAGGAGATCTCTGCACCAAGATCTCGGGAGATGACATCTCAGCGCTAAGATCTCCATCTGTGCATGCGCCGCCCCAGGCAGCCATTTTCCCGGAGTCCACCGCATTTTTTTTCCCATTTTTCTCCTCAAAATTGGTTCTGTTTTTTATAATCCGGTGCGTCTTATAAACCGCAAAATACAGTACTTCTGTCGAATTGAATGAGTCAGAGCTAGTCCAATGCACAGGAAGTTTTAGTGTAGTAGTAGTAGTAGGCTTGTTGGCAAGTGTGACAATTGCAAGATGTCTGCTTTTTGTTTGTTTTTAATTTTTGTTTTTAGATTTATAGAACTGTTAAAAAAAAAAAAAAAAAAAATTTAAAAAGAATTGAAAATCATAAAACCTGATTAAAACAATCGGTCTTTTTGTGTGAGACCTTCCCTTTATGGCCATACGCACATTGCTGTGTGTCCGTATGGGATTATTACTCGTCTGTTATTATTTCAGGGCGCGATTAAACTTTAGGTATTTCTGGCCCTCTTGACTATTTTTCAGACTTGACGTCTTCTCGTTGTGTCGGACTTTCTGATACATAAGACTCTAAACAATTCACTTACTCTATGGTACATGGCAATATGTATGTAATGTAAAAATCATTTTTTATTCTATTTTTGTAGGTGTAGTTGTAAGGGTATCGCCTACTTACTCATATGGTACATCGACAATACATGTCTAGAAATCTATGGGGATGGTAAGATCTCCAGATCTTTAAATGCTGGACTGTCTGCAGCACGGACTATTGAGTGGCCTTCAAATTTTTATGCTTATTTATTTTTATTTTTACTTGTAATATAAGCTTTAAGATGGTACAAGTATAGCCATTGCTTGGATTTTTTTTGTATTTGAAGCTTGCATTTGTTGCTTAAGCACAGCGGCGGTAGAAGTTATCGACGAGCATTATTTTATTTTTTAGGTTGTATAAATTGACTTTCTTCACAAACTGACCGCCTTTATTGTGTGCAGGGCACAAGTGCTCTTAGACTTATACATTGCTGTACTGTGTCTGGTCCAATTCCTTTGCACATTTATTCCATTTTGAAGGTAAGACGCGTGATCAATTTGTTTTTCGAGATGGTAAAACTGACCCCCTTTTTTACTCAGGACTTTTGAAATGTGAATTTTCGTCTGAGTTATTACAGTTCAGCTATGGAATAATAAATGACAATTTAACAGATGTGTCGAGTGAATCTGTGAAAATCTGATTTATTTTTTTTGGAACTGAAAAAATAAATCTGTTCTGAATTTTTCAATGCTGTGAATATATGTAGCCGTGTCCCAGTTTGGGATCTAGGTTTTTAAGGAATCTTTAGTAAGGTAATTTAATAGTGGATCTGAAACTAAGATAAATAGTTTTTTTATTTCTTCATATATCTGAAAAATGTCTATTTTTGGCAGTTTTGGGTCACATTCTCATGTTATCTACAGCAGGAGTCAGTTGTAATATACTTCTGAACTTCAGCTGTGTGTTCTGGGGTTGGAGCTCAGATCCCAGCACATTAATCCCTCAGATGCCACTGTCAACAGTGACAGTGACATATAAGGAGGTTGACAGAAGGAGATAGCTCCCTCAGGCGGCCCATCGGCAACTCTGCAACTCAACTGTGGCATGCCGATAGGTTGCTATTGGAACTGGAGGCCTAAGGCCGGGGTCAGACTTGCGAGTGCAATGCAAGAAACTCACACATCAATACCCGGTACTTGGGACTGGAGCAGTCAGCTACATAGAAGTACATGCAGCCGCACACTCCGATCCCAAGTGCCGGGTATTGATGAGGGAGACTCACGCGAGTTTCTCGCATTGAACTCACAAGTGTGACCCTGGCCTAAGATAACCTCTGGTCCGTCAGACGGCTCAGCCGGAGGCAGGGTCTAACAGACTACCTGTCTAGGCAAACTGACTAGCTGGATATATACTGCACTACATTAGTACAGCAGTGTTTTATCAAAGGATCGAATGTTAGTCTGCTTGTTGGACTAATGAATATTGTTGAAAAAAAAAAAGTTTGTAGGTGTAAAAAAAAAAAGAAATTAAAACAAAAAAAAATAATCCCACATTTAGTGCTAAAAATTGTTTATTCATGATATAAAGGCCACATATTCGGATGCACTACGTTAACATTCTGTAGTATACAACAATATAATTTACCCCCCATGGTGAACGCCATTAAATAAAATTATGAAAAGCAATGCCAGAATTGCTGGGTTTTTTTTTTTTCATCTTGCCTCACAAAAAAAATAAAATAAAACAATGATGATCTTAAAACGATATTAATTAATACAGCTCATTACTCAAAATTCAAGCCATCATACAGCTTGGAAAAGTGAAAAGAACTTATTGCCTTCAGAATAGTAAAAAAAAAATATATAATCGTTGATTTTCTTATGTAAAAGTAATAAAATATAAATTGGGTGTCACCATAATTGTATTCATTGGCTGAATAGTTAACAAGTCACTTATATTGAAGGTTTTTATATTTTTAAAAAAGAAAAATAACTAAAAATTCCAGACTTTTTTTTTTTTTTGGTTCATTCCTCCTTTTTAAAAAATTAAAAAAAGTGTTCGAAAAGTCTTATATGCCACACAATCGTACCAGTCAAAACTACAGCTTGTCTTAAAAAAAAAAAAAAAAAAAAGTCCCTGTACAGCTCGACCTATGAAATTATCAAAAAGTTATGGGTAACAATATGGCCACAAGAAATAAAAGTCTAGAATTGCTGTTTTTTGTTTTTATTCAGTTTTTTTTGTCCAAAAGAGTATATTAAAATGAAATCGGAGAGTCGTATGTGCCACAAAATGGGATCACTGAAAACCACAGCTTCGGCTTTGCTTTCTTCCACCTTACCAGAGCGGTTCATCTTGGCAAACGAAGAATAGGAAGGACCCGTCCATAGTAGCGACACAGCGGGTAAGTTAAATTGCTTTTCCAACTGGAAGCAGCAAAGCCGATTCCAGGCAGCGACCTGCACCTTGGTGAATATGGTGAAAGCGGTCATTAAATATTGGAGACAAATGTGTTTAAGGTGCAACTTATGAAGAGTAAATGACAAATGTGGAATGTCTTTACTTGTAATGTGGTTCGGAGTAGTAAAAGACCACTTAGAGCTCATTCACAAGTCAGTTTTTCTCGTGAGAGTTCTATGCGTATTTTTCGAACCTTTTAGAGTCTATGGAGCTGTTCATATGTCGGTGTATTTTTGCTGGCTGAGTGGTCCCCACAAAATCATGTAGACTTGTCCAACTTTGATCGAATCTCCTCTCAATCCCGCCAATGCAAATCTGTGAGGCCGTGAAAAAAAAAAAATAAATCAGACCGCTCTGATGCTACCTGTGTGCTGTCCTTTATTCATGGACTGTGTATTTTTAGAATGTTGGAAAAACTCCATTGGTTTTTATCTGACAAAAAACTGATGGAACACTGACCGAAGTCTATGGTAAAGAAAAAACACTGATGAAACTCAGACCAATTTTCTCATATACAGTATATCTGACGTCTGAACGTTGCTTTATAGATGCCTGAATTGAGCGTGCTGAAAAAGTTGCATATTGGTTACTGTCATTGGATAATTTTTTTCTTAGTCTGTATACCAGAGTGTTGGGCTAAATTTGGACATCCGTGTAGAGACCGGGATGTATGGATTGGCAGCGGGGATCCCGACCCAAATCAACAGGCTCTGATGTCCCTATGAGGCTGTCGGTTTTAGGTCGGGAAACCCACAGCCGGTCCCTACATCACATTCCATACAAGGACCGGGATTCACAGATGTCTGAATATGGTCTTAAACATTCAGCCATTTGTGTTGAGAAAATAGAGATGCTTGTATATCATTAATAATAAATTACGTTGTGTTTAGTGATGGGAAAGGATTAGAGTGTGACTTCATAAAGGGAGAAGAAATGCGACACTTGCCAGTAGAGTAAAAGTTCATGCAGAGACCATGTGACATCCAAAAGTGTGGCCAACAGCGGTTTTGCTCTTTACATGCGCCTCTTCCTGGTCCTGACCACAAGCTCACCCACAAACCTGCTTATTCAATTACGGGGCAAGACACAGCTGCAACCTTAAAATCATCTGAGCGGTACACAAATTATGGCAGTAAAAACTACATACTCTGCCTCTTTCACACGCCCTGATACTTCCAGTGCTGGAACACCAGTACCGGTGTTATCATGGTCTGTGTGCACCATCAGTGTGACATGTACTGGCGTCTGGGAAAAGCAGTACAATTAACACTCTTCCCAGGAGCTGAATCCAACTCTTGCCATTGGTGCCTTGTCTCCCTGCGATCAGCGCAACCAGGCAACACTTATGAGAGTTGAAGTCAGCACCAGCTGTCTGAATAGCACATATTAAATAAATACATTAAAACAATGTAGGGTCACCCTTATTTTTCCTAACCAGCTGTGGGAAAGCAGACAGCTGGGGGCTGTTGGTGTTATTCTGGGAAGTGGCCAATAGCCATAAATTTTCCCAGCCTATTAATAACAACTTACATCTGTTTCCTTACCCCTTATTGGTTATTCAAAAGGGGGACCCCCCTATTTGTACTAACCAGCAAAGGCTAAACAGACAGATGTGGATGAATATTAGTAGACTGGGAAGGGGCCATGGATATTAGCCCCCTCCCAGACTAATAACACCAGTCCTCAGCCTCCCCAGAAGTGGTGCATCCATTAGATACGCCAATTCTGGCACTTAGCCTTGGCTCTTCCCACTTGCCCTGATGCGTTGGCAAGTGGGGTAATAGATTTGGGGTCGTCGGCTATTTTATGCCTGCTAACATCAAGCCCAAGGGTTCGTAATGGAGAGGTGTCTATCAGGCACTCCCATTTTACTAACACCATAGTCAAAAATAATAAAGACACACTGTGCTGGTCATATTGCGGACTGTGCTGCTGGGAAAAAGGACATGTCTACGTGTTATGTACATGGTCCTTGTGAACACACTGACATGTGCACAGACCCATAGATTTGAATGGGTCTACGTCTATAAGTGTCACCACTCGTCCTGGAGACACTGATGTGTGAAGGGGGCCTTAGAGCGATTGTACTTTAAACGGTATAAAAACATCTCCGATTTATCAAGACCGACATTGCTCACTGAAAATTGTTGAGCACTAGTGATGAGGGAACGTGCTTCGATAAGGTGTTTTTCTGCAGCCGAAAAAAGGAGGAACAACATCTCCTAACCAAGTTCTATCAGTAAGCACGGATGTGGTAATGGCTCTTACTGCTGAAAAATGCAGAGGGTTAGATTGTCATCAGGTGACTGATTTAATGACCTGCAAAAGTGATTGTGGTTGATGAGGTTTATTTGCCCACGTGTTTTCTATTATAAAGGCAAAAACAATCCGCTCTCTACAAATAATGAACATATCTGTTCATTAGGTGCGGGATTGGGTAGTCCCAAATTAATACAACCAGTTTTGAGAAAAGCATAATCGTGACCCTGGTAAGATTGGCTTTGCAGGGATCAATATTCTTAGAGGAAAAACCTTCATTAGATAGACATATGCTTCTGCTACTACAAAGAGAAGTACTGTATATTGGAATACTCAAACTGATGGCCGAGGTACGCTAGGTGTAGTACACACATTTATTTTGCCATGTTTAATATTTTGGAGATAATGTTTTCATACTGTATAATGTGCTATTACTCTTAGGGCTCATGCAGATGACCGTATAATTCTGAAAGTGCTATCTGTAGCACATGTCCCCATGTTATTTTTTGTCCAATTTTTTTTCTCGGAGTAAGTCAGTTCTCGCCCTTTCAACTCTATGGGTCCCTTGAAAAATTTGGGCTGTGGTCCAATTTTTGTAGACTGACACTATAGAGAAGATGATGACACTTTGTTTCTCTCTCCAACTACGAGAAAATTGGATCAGGCTCTGAACAAAGTCAAATCGGAGTGTGATTAGCATAATCGCACTGATTGTCTCAAATGTCGAGATGATGGTTTCCTCCACCTTCTATTAGGCTTACTGTACACACGGCATCTTTTACACACCAGCTCAGAAGCATGGATTTCCTAGGCAAGCTGTTTCCGTGGTGGGTTTTATTCTATAACAGCGGAGGTGAACCTGTGGCACATGTGCCAGAGGGGGCACGCAGAGCCTTCCCTGTGGGCATGTGTGTTATCACCATTCCACATCAGTGGACCTGGGCTGGTGGGTGAGGAGCTGCATCCTCCGACACACATCCAGATGAAATGTTTTTTAGCGCACAAACTGGACAGGTCCGTGCACCGCAGTACACACTGATGGCCAAACACCGTTCCACAGCTGACGTCGGCGTACACGTGACTGATGGAACAAAAAAGCTGGCGCACCACCAAATAATAATCTAATAAATTTCAGGGGGGTGCAGAGAAGTGGCTAATAAATAAATAATAAAGGACCATCAAAAAAAGAAGAGAAAAGAGGCCACAACATAATCCGCACACCACCAATGCAATATATGAAAAAGAACAACTTTTATTGGTAACAAATACTAAAAGCAATTAAAAACAATACAGAAACAGAGCTCCCCCGGAGGGCCTGTTCAAGGTGCAACATGCATATAGTAACCCACCTGGCGCAGCATAATAAACAACTATACTATGTGCTGGGTGGAACATGCAACCTATAATAAGACTGCAAATCCCTATCTATACAAACTCCCGGCAGATATAGAGACAAAAAAATGAAAGTCCCCAAGAGAAATATTATGGACTGACTCAATGTGCGTGCTATCTTGTATATAAAATATAACCCAGCTTTAATAAGGAATAATGTAGCTATATAAAGGCTGGACACAAGGGGTCCCACAGCCGTGGAGATCCCTAACTAATCCACAGAGGCACAACACTAAATAGCCGGGGAGTACCCAAAGGGTAAAAAAAGGGGGTAACCTGAGCAGCCGGTGGGAGGAACAGGACCAAGAGGCAGGAGGACCCAACGCGTATCGCGGTTACTGAGACCGCTTCGTCAGGGGAAGTGACTTACCAACGTAAGATTCATTCTTTATATATAATCCTAGGTGCTCATAAGCGGGCACAGGTGTGCGGCAGGAGAGCCGGAAACCGAGAGGCAGGAAGTGGAAAAAAAACTGGGCACATGACAGTGACATCATGCACCCCCCGTCACTTGGACGCTGAAATCAGCTGCTAGATACAGAATACGAAGTGGCGCCCTGGAGGAGGGGAGAGGAAGGAAGGTGAGTGCCTGTGATTACTGTGTTTTTTTTTTTGTTTTTTTTCTTTCTTTCTGTGATTTGACCAGTGGTGCCAGATTGGGGACATACACATTCATGAGGGAGCATATACAAGGATGGGGAGACGTACCAGGATGGGGGTAGCATATGCCAGAATGAAGGTGTATATACCAGAATGGGGGAGCATATACAAGGATAGGAAGAATATTCATTTATATCTGCAGTCTGGTACCACTGCTCCTGTCTGTGGGCGCTCTCTGCTGCCCCTCGCCTGCTCTCTGCTGCCCCCCGCCTGCTCTCTGCTGCCCCCCGCCTGCTCTCTGCTGCCCCCCGCCTGCTCTCTGCTGCCCCCCGCATGCTGTCTGCTGCCCCCATCTGCTCTCTGCTTCCCCGTCTGCTCTCTGCTGCCCCCCGTCTGCTCTCTGCTGCCCCTCGCCTGCTGTCTGCTGCCCCGTCTTCTGTCTGCTGCCCCGTCTGCTCTCTGCTGCCCCGTCTGCTCTCTGCTGCCTCTTGCCTGCTCTCTGCTGCCTCTTGCCTGCTCTCTGCTGCCTCTTGCCTGCTCTCTACTGCCCCTTGCCTGCTCTCTGCTGCCCCTCGCCTGCTCTCTGTATCAATTGTTTTTTCTAAACTAAAACCACAGTTTTCAGGTTAAATTGCTGTGTTGGCACTTTGCAATAAATAAGTGGCTTTTGGGTTGTAGTTTGGGCACTCGGTCTCTAAAAGGTTCGCAATCACATCTCTATACTATCCCTAAATTGAACATGTCACTTTTATCAATCGCTTCAAGCTTTTCGAGCCCTGAAGCAGTTAAAAAAAGGCAGATAAGACGGAACACATGTAGGGAATTATTATTTTCACCTTGCTGTGCATTAGGTTCATTTTATTGGTGGAAACCACTGGAAAAATACATTGTGTACATACAGTATATCGTAATATGCACTTGCTACTGCAATAATTTGTGTGTACTGCTCACATGAATTTAAGGTTGGAGCTGTGTCTTACACCTGTTTATAAAATGTGAGGGTGAGGTACCTCAGGGCCCGGAAGAAGTGCGTGTCAACCACAGGATACAAGTGTGAATTGAAAACATCCACTATACTGCAGTGACTAAGTGCACATTGCAGGAAGCAGATCTAAACCAAAAAAATCGAAACAGGAAGGTGAGACCACAGTCTGAAGTGGCAAGTGGACATGTCCCTGGTTCCCTGTGCCAACCACAGCCTTCAGAAGTATAGGAATGGTGTACAGCAATGACCACTCCATTGACGACGTATGTCATGGACCTTACATGCAGTACAGTCAGGTCTTCTGACAGTATGGGCTGAGGCAAAATGGGACTGCTGTGCTGCACTGAAACCAGAATTTTTAGATTTAGGCCCACAGGATATTCACATTATTTTCTGATAAAGCATAAACTATTAAGAGTATCCACATAACAGAGAAAGCGCAAATACACATGACAAGAAATGGTGATGTGTCTGTCAGTCATTTCTTACAAATTCCTGCTTGAAACATGCAGATATGTACGGTACCCCTCCTACCTTTTCTTAAATGGTATCAAAGACCCTTAATGGACTGGAGGTCACATCAAGGACACGTTGTGGCCACGCAAAAACATCTATGGCATCGAAGTAAATAGAAGCATAGAAGAAAATACTCTACAGCTGTATTTTAATAATGAAATAAAAGTTACGTTTTTCATACAAGTTATTTCTGGTGAGTCAGATCGCTTGGAAGTTTTTACTTTTTTCTGGACTTAGAGGAAGGTCACACCTAGTTTGCTCGGAATAAGCAATGGTGCATGAGGTTTGCCCACAGGATCATACAGTTAAAATTGGATGGAAATAAGCGCTGGAGAGTTCTGAATTGTCCAGCAATGAGTCCGGATCTACACGTGCTTCTCACTAAATTAGAATATCAACAAAAAGTTAATTTCTTTCAGTTCTTCAATACAAAAAGTGAAATTCATATATTATATAGATCCATTACAAACAGAGTGATCTATTTCAAGTGTTTATTTCTGTTAATGTTGATGATTATGGCTTACAGCCAATGAAAACCCAAAAGTCATTATCTCAGTAAATTAGAATACTTTATAACACCAGCTTGAAAAATGATTTTAAAATCTGAAATGTTGGCCTACTGAAATGTATGATCAGTAAATGCACTCAATACTTGGTCGGGGCTCCTTTTGCATCACTTACTGCATCAGTGCGGTGTGGCATGGAGGCGATCAGCCTGTGGCACTGCTGAGGTGTTATGGAAGCCCAGGTTGCTTTGATAGCAGCCTTCAGCTCGTCTGCATTGTTCGGTCTGGTGTCTCATCTTCCTCTTGACAATACCCCATAGATTCTCTATGGGGTTAAGGTCAGGCGAGTTTGGTGGCCAATCAACACAGTGATACTGTTGTTTTTACACCAGGTATTGGTACTTTTGGCAGTGTGGACAGGTGCCAAGTTCTGCTGGAGAATGAAATTTCCTTCTCCAAAAAGCTTGTCGGCAGAGGGAAGCATGAAGTGCTCTAGCATTTCCTGGTAGACGGCTGCACTGACTTTGGTCTTGATAAAACACAGCGGACCTACACCAGCAGATGACATGGCTCCCCAAACCATCACTGTGGAGATTTCACAATAGACCTCAAGCAGCTTGGATTGTGGCCTTTCCACTCTTCATCCAGACTCTGGGACCTTGATTTCCAAATGAAATGCAAAATTTACTTTCATCTGAACACAACACCTTGGACCACTGAGCAACAATCCAGTTCTTTTTCTCCTTGGCCCAGGTAAGACGCTTCTGGCATTGTCTATTGGTCTTATGTGGCTTGACACAAGGAATGCGACACTTGTAGCCCATGTCCTGGATACATCTGTGTGTGGTGGCGCTTGAAGCAATAACTCCAGCAGCAGTCCACTCCTTGTGAATCTCTTCCAAATTTTTGAATGGCCTTTTCTTAACAATTCCTTCAAGGCTGCGGTTATCCTGATTGCCTCTGCACCTTTTTCTACCACACCTTTTCCTTCCACTCAACTTTCCATTAATATGTTTGGATACAGCACTCTGCAAACAGCCAGCTTCTTTAGCAATGACCTTTTGTGGCTTACCGTCCTTGTGGAGTGTGGCAGTGACTGCCTTCTGGACATCTGTCAAGTCAGCAGTCTTCCCCATGATTGTGGAGCCTACTGAAACAGACAAAGGGACCTTTTAAAACGCTTAGGAAGCGTTTGCAGGTGTTTTGTGATAATTATTCTAATTTACTGAGATAATGACTTTTGGCTTTTCATTGGCTGTAAGCCATAATCATCAACATTAACAGAAATAATCACTTGAAATAGATCACTCTGTTTGTAATTGCTTTATATAATATGAGTTTTACTTTTTGTATTGAAGAACTAAAATAAATTAACTTTATGATATTCTAATTTAATGAGAAGCACTTTTAAATCCCATTGAACACCTGTGGAAAAATCTGAAAATTGCAATTGGGAACGACACCCTTCAAATAGGAGTCCTGGAGCAGTTTGCAAAAGATGAGTGATCTAAAATTCCAGTTGAGAGGTGTAAGAACCGTGTTGATTGTTATAGAAAGCAATTGATTGCAGTTATTTATTCCAAAGGGTGTGCAACCAAATATTAAGTTGAGGATGCCAACAATTTTGTCCGGCCCATATTTGTAGTTATGTGTGAAATTATGACCAATTTACATTTTTTTCTGTTTTGTTTTTATGTTGTTCCAATAAACACAATGGAAATAAACGTGTATAACAAAAAATGTGTAATTGCAATAATCTTCTGGGAGAAATACTTCATTTTCAATTTCAAGGGTGCCAACACTTTCAGCCATAACTGTATATAGCATAGAAATCTCCCAACACAGTATCACAAAATCATATTGTTGGTTTTTTTTCAAAGCTGTTCATTTTGCACTTCACATCTTGGCAACCTCGAGCAATGATAAAAAAAAAAAAGGCCACGTCCTTCTACCTCATTGTTTAAGAAATACCTGTCTGAATTTAACTCCTAAATGTCTGTGCTTGAAAAGAACTTAAAAAGAACACGTCTAGACAATTTCACTATAAAAATTTAGTAACACAATAAAAATTATAACTTTTTGTAGTAATCCGATGTGCAGGTGGTGAGAAATCAAGTTTTGAAGCCACACGCAAATTTCCAGCAATTGAAGCATTGAAATAGCTGATTCTGTTATTTGCTCATTGAGCGCTATGTGAAGGACAAAACAGAAGGCAGTAGCAGTTATAAACGCTTCTGTATTCTGCTAATCATGATCCCCGGTTTTCTCTGACAGCAGTAGACTTGATCTGCTCCAACTAGAGCGCAGGAGCATTAAAGCAGCGACTACAAAACAATTTGATGCAGATTCTCGACCAGCGTCACCTGCAGGGAAAAGACAATGGGCTGTACTAAAAAGGTTAAAGGCAACATGTCATCTAAGTCATGCTGTCCGAACCACAAGCAGCATAAATTTGACAATAGCGGCATTACTGGAGCCGTGCATGTTTTATTTTGAAGAAAAAGACCTCACAGTCCAGGAGAAAGGAGCAGGAAGAAGCTGCTGGGGATCGGCTTCAGAGTAGGCATCCAAGACGCATAGTCCTGGCCAGATTTCAGAGTATGATTTCTCGGCAACATTGAAAAGCTGTGGGAATTGACAGCGGCGCACACAGATAGGGCAGTACCGTCCGATAAGAAGAAAACGGAAAGTGGTATTAGCACTCATCTGGAAATGTTGTGTACAGGCACAACATCTATTAAAGCGTGGCTGGACGAAATACACCTTCTGCCAGATTTGTGTTAGCCACAATGGAGAGTGTCATGTTGGGTGGGTTGGGTTGCGGGAGTAAAGAAGCCTTGGCATTCCAAATAAGATTTTTTATTAATACCAATGTGTTTCGGGGCCAGACCAGCGTCTTTCTCAAGGTTAAAAAAAATGCCAAAATGCATTGGTATTAATAAAAAAAAACCCTAATTTGGAACCCCAAGGCTGCTTCTCTGAATCCTTGTAGCTTTTCAAAGGAGAGCAAACATGCCTTCACTAGCACAGTCGTGATTCGTGCAACTTGAATCAGATGACACGTTCTTAAAGAATGTGTGTAACTTCAAGTGACTTTTCAGAAAAAGCTGTTTTGTCGAATAAAATTATTTCTTTTTAAATATTTTTATTAATTTTTTTAATAAAAACCAGGAATTGAGAATAGGGGATGGAAAATATAACAGTGAAGAATAGGGAGAGGGAATGGAAAGGGATACAATAAAAAAATAAATAAAAAAAACTAGAGAACCAAATGTAATACAATAGTTCAACAGTAACAAAACGCATAAATGCATTTAAATGAGTGCGATATTTTGGAAGGACAAGTAAATTACAATTATTTCTTTTATTTGAAAAACTACTAGGAGGTTAAGGAGTATAGAATGTATCAATCCAAGTCTTCCATTTTTTCAAGAAATTTTTAATACCACTATTATTTACAGCGAATCTCCACTCCAAAAAATTGTGTTGGTGAATTTGATCTACAATGTCTTCAAATTTAGGGAGATCTGGCTAATAAAATTATTTCTAACCATTATCTTACTTGTATTCTGCATTTTCTTTTTACCAGTTTTTACCTTTTCCAGGCTCTGTCTCTATATTTCAGTTGTCTCTAAGCCATCTAGTAGGAACTATCTGCTATATTGTCTTCCAAACACTTGAACATACATAAAGGATACTGCTCTCATGACTCTATGTAGCATATGTTCAGAAGCAACAGCATGGAGGAGATTTTACAGCAGTACTAAGCAATGTAACTGTGAATCAAGCACTGGGGTGAGATAAACACTTACTAGAAAACAGCGTCAAATTCTTAATGTGTCCTTTTCAGTCAACACCTCCTCCTTCTTTCCTCTTTATAGACTTTTATAGGCAGCTGTAATCTGACATCTCAATGTGCTAACAGTCAGACTTGTCATGAGTAAGACAAATTGTAATAGTCTTCCAGAGCAAATGATCAGATCAGGAGGTGGAGGGTAGATGGTGGAGAAAGAAACATATTTCTCTGATGACATATATTGAAAAGCTTTCTACAGCTGCTAATAATATTGATTTACGAAAGGTTTGTTGAAATGAGAGCCCATCAGGACCCTGTTCTTCCCTTTCACTCCACACTGCATTAAGGATCTAATGATCTTATTGTATTGGCGGTATCATACATAGATTTTACATTCTTGGGAAAAGCCTTCTGACCATTCTCTACATAGGGGCAATACAAGAAGCAGGTTGTGTGATACCATACTTAAAGTAATAGCTCTGTAATTACCGTAAATTCATGGTGAAAAGGGGTTATAGTATCCAAGCAAGAGAGAACAGAGCTTCCCTTTATTCATATAATTTCAGGAAAACATTCAGACATACAGAAAATTTAATTAAATAACTTTTGGTAGAACATAGTTTAAACTTCAGGATATTACCTTGTGCTTCACCGTTTATACTGCTACCCCCATTACTTATATGATCAAAGGCTTGCTAGTCCTCATCACCAGTTAAAGATATGGAAACACAGGGGCAAATATACCAACATTTCTAAATGCACAAAGTCGGGCCCAAATGAATCACAATTTGGTGCAATTTTTTTTTTATATATATGAAAAATCCTTTTTGCAGCTAATGGATAGAGCGATATTACATCCCATAACGTACCTCCATGTGTTTTTAATTTTATATCGTGCATAGTCTATGGAACATAATGTACGGTGTCACACTGCCCATCACACACCGTTACTACGGCTTTTTAACTGGAGATTGGAAGCACAAAATGGTTGTTTAACCCTTCACCCCCCGGCCTGTTTTCATGTTCATGGCCAAGCCAAATTTTACAATTCTTCAATGGATCCCGGTGATTCTGACATTGTTTCCTCTTGACATATTGTAATTCATGATTGTTGTAAAACTTGTTCGATATAACTTGCGTTTATTCGTAAAAATATTGGAAATTTGGCGAACAACATTGATAAATCTTTCAAATAGTCCTATATGTTTTTAAAAACATTAATAAAAGTTAATCTTTAGGGGTCAATTTTCTCAGGTCACCATGGCAATGATCAAGCCCCCACGATTACGTAGGCGCCGATCAGAGGGAGAGGGAGCCCCTTCCTTCTCCGCACCTTTGAAATGCTGTGATCGATATTGATAGCAGCATTTACGGGTTTAAACTGCTGGGAGCTATGATGTTAGCTGAACATCTGGCGGCGATCGCGCCCACGGCTCCTGCGCGCACAAAATCACCAGGACATACCTAGTACGTCCAAGGTCAGAAAGGGGTTAAACCAAGCACAGGAGCTCGGTGCACTCTTTGTGCGGCCTAACAGTTCCGTGCACTTTACCACCTACTTGTTTTCCATCTACCTTCACCCTCTCTTCCTTAAAGATGTTATCAAGAACTATTGACTTTTTTTGCTTGCTAACTACCTGCCTATTTTACCTGGTGCCAGACCGGACTGCTACAGCTGGCGAATCTGCAGTTTCAAGTCAGCAAAGCAGCATTTCCTCTCCTGGGCTGCTCTGTTGACGGAATGTGATTGCTGTGTTGGTGTGACTTCCCATTTCATGTTGATTTACAACCTGCTCCCCGCAGTTATGTAGCAGGGAGCCAACTATCAATGCATGGAAAGGAAGGAAATCTGTGTACCACCATGCATGAGCCTTTAAAAAACTAAATCAAAGGGAACTCACACTTGGACCATCTGCCATGTGAAGTCCAACAGCAGTATTAGCCGTAAGTTCTTGGGGATGTCTACAATTCGAATAAAACAGGTATGAATGTTTTCCAGAAACGTCACCACTCCTGTCTACCGGCTGTTTCCAGGCCCCTACACTTTAGACCGTAAACAAGAATCGAATGAATCTGTAGTACCAGATACAGCCCATGGAGAATGGTGACAGAGGAAATAAGGCTCTTTGGCTACAGGGCAACATGTATCGCACAACAAAAAACAATAGTTCAACTTGTGTACCTTAAATAATTTAGAACAGTACAAAAACATGCCCAATAGCAGAAATGTCATATGGAAGTCGCAGTCGCATGGGACTTGCATCAGTGTATGGCAAGTGAGTCTTGTGCGACTTGTTACCAGCCACAGAAAATCCAAATACAGCATATGCATCTGTATGTTACAGTCATGGTTGACGCAGTTGGCATAGGACATCATTACAATCATTGTTACCGTCTAGTCCCAGCTGAAGGCCAGGTTGAGACAAGCGTATGAAAAATCGTCCAATTTTCATTCATAAAATCTTGATCAATTTTCATCTATATTGTCATCTATGTGTCTGGATTTTTAGCTCTACAGTTTGTGGCATCGGTATTTATACATCAACAGTTTAAAATAAAATGTACATAATTTAATACAGCTTCCTAGGTTAATGATGTCAATGTTAAAATTCACTGATGATCTGTAAGGGATCTGATATTTTTTGCGCATCCATAAACTTGGATAGGCAAGTCTCATCCGACATCAGGGACGAGAGGTAGTCAGGGTAGATGCAGCGCCCCAGAGTCCTGGTCGTTGCAGTACTGTGGCTCCGCCACTATGGGGAGCTATGGTGCGTCCGATGGCACTGAAGGAGTTCATCTGATCAGGTATCACAGACACCAATACATTTCACAGCCGGGCCTCCGGGGGGAGCTAAGGGTTCTATTCATTAGGCCACTCCCCACCATAGTGGGTAAACTGGGGGTCAGGCAGGAAGTTAGATCAGAAAGCTGACTGGATTGGACGAAGCAACACCTAGTGGCAGAGGGTGTTGTGGAGGAAGAGACAGTAGGGTCTCTGTCAGGGGTGGGATCCTGACAGAGGCTTGGCATTGAAAAGAACGTAACGGGTCCGCGCCAGCTCCGGGAAGCGGCGGGACCCAAGAAAGGACTAGAAGCGAGATAGATTGTGCTGAGTGAGAAACGGGATCACGCAAATAGGAGAAATACCAGTAGGAGTCGTGCTGTAAGATCGAAGCAACATCCTACTGAGGCGCACTACCGGTGGCCGGAACGCCGAGGGAGTAGAATAACATTCAGCTTCAAGCAATACTCCAAACAGCGGCAGGGCAGTCAGTTTCAGGCGGGCTGTCTAACACATATCACCTATGAAGTCTTGGGAGGCAATTGCGGGAGAGGGGCGTCTCTAGGGTCCCGGAAGAACTCCAGGCCTATCCGACAAACGGGTGCCGTTCTAACTGTAACATCAGGAAGGGACGGAAGATTAGCAGAACATCATCTAATCGAGTTGTGAGGGAACATCAGAAACAGACACAACAGTTGTGGGGTACTTTCCGTAAGCACAGCAGGGAAGGACTACAACACATAGCGCTAGGGGGAAGGCACAGATTTCCTCCTGTGAAGAGAACTCTGGAAGTGCCATTGGACCGGCCGGACTTGCGCAGCCTGGTGAACCGTATTCTGGACTGAGGACTCAGAGATCTTCAGTAAAGAGGTAAAGAGACTGCAACCTGGTGTCCTCGTTATTTACCGCGACCTGCACCCCACAACTGCACCGTTACAACACCACTTATTTCACCGGACGTCCCCCACTGACAGACAGGGCCACGGACCGGGTCTAGCCACCGTGACAACCCCAGAGCAGAGACTCAGAGGCCCGGCTCCGGGTACCCCTCGGCCCTGCGGCGGTGTGGGGGCGCTCCATAGACACCTGCCTAGAGCGTTACCTCCTGCCTACTCGAGAGAGGCGCAATTTGAAAAAAAATAGTTGAACGTCTGCGGCCACCCGGCATTTCCCTGCCGCCGCAGACATTCAGCACAGTGATGGCCTATCCCTAACACTGCACACCTCTCTCTCCTGCACCCAGGCCATCACTCCCTCCCCACACAATTGTATTTGCGTCAGTCTTTGGCCTATGACTAAAGGTACCTTCACACGAAGCGACGCTGCAGCGATAGCGACAACGATGCCGATTGCTGCAGCGTCGCTGTTTGGTCGCTGGAGAGCTGTCACACAGACCGCTCTCCAGCGACCAACGATGCCGAGGTCCCCGGGTAACCAGGGTAAACATCGGGTTGCTAAGCGCAGGGCCGCGCTTAGTAACCCGATGTTTACCCTGGTTACCAGCGTAAAATGTAAAAAAAACAAACAGTACATACTTACATGCGTCCCCCGGCGTCCGCTTCCTGCACTGTGTGAGCGCCGGCAGTAGCAGGGCACAGCGGTGACGTCACCGCTGTGCTGTGCTTTCACTTTCACTTTGCGGCGCTCAGTCAGTGTGGGAAGCGGACGCCGGGGGACGCATGTAAGTATGTACTGTTTGTTTTTTGCATTGCCGTGCCAGAAACACATCAGGTGTTTTTAATCCACTCCCCTGGTTTTATTTGGCACCATGCCTAAATAAAGAGAATTTTTTCACTTACCTCGTTGGTGTGCCGGAGAGATCCTTTTTCTTCCTATATTAGTTTCCATAACTCTCCTTTCCATTTGAAATTTAAAATATAGGATGTCAGGGATGAATATTGCTATTTATTCCCCTGTATTGTGCAAATGGTCAGAAAAAATGAATTATTCTGTATCTAACTTTGAAATTGCACTCCCTGTTAAGTCACATCCCTAAAGTGCACCACTTTTTTTACTTTTGATGACATTTTTGTGAAAAACATTGCAACTCTAGTAGAAGTGGTCATAAGAGTTTGCTACCTAAACCATCGGAGGGTAAGGGGGATGTGCATTAGAGGTCCTGTTACCTTAGTCCCTGAGCCATTCCTTTGCTTTGGGTTGGAGGAGGGGTGCGCCATTGGCTTATTTCGCTTAGGGCATCAAAATATTTTTTTTCACGTGAACACTGGGTCGTTATTACAGAACTGACATCTGATCAGCCCTATTCCATAACATTGGTCAATATGCTACGGGGCTTTGACTGAGATAACACACGTACGTAAAATACTCTTGTCTGAACGAGTCCTGAAGGATGCAGGAAGCAAGCACAAGTGCAGCATTTGTATAAATCTCCATGCCTTTCTTTAAACATAAGTTTTAGAAATGCGCTGGATTAAGGGGATTATGGATTTTGCAATGTGAACTTTGCAGTGGCAATAAAAATATTTTTCTTGGTCTTTACTAATGCAGGCACTCATTTCCAAACCCCCATAGATAAGCAGTGTCCAGTGCTGTCACCTGCCATGTAGTGTAATGACCAGAGAATATGAGGGTTAATTGCTTAATGATCATGAGATGTGGACTCTGAATCTATTACTAATATTGGAACTGAATGAATCATTTCGTGTGGAATGTGTCTGGTTTATTTCAGATCATTATCGGCTTGTCCTATATTTACTTGACAACCAATTACAATTAGTATTTGTACTGATATAAAGCTGCTGAATGGCCATGTCTCATCTCCAGACACCTGAACTTTGCTTCCTAGTGATTGCTAGCCGCTGTTCCCATAACTTGATTTATAGAATCCTACAGGTGATGAATTTATATTTTACATATAATATTAATTCCACTGAAGCCCTTGTTCTCCTGTAATAAACAAAAAATAAAAACCCTCCTCTCTGTCATTCTGTCCCACGCTGTAATCCATGTCTGGGGGATAAATAGTTTTCAACCTGGATGGTGCCAAGATGCGACCGCCCAGGCTGAGAACCACTGGTGAACGAGGGCAGCATCAGTGACTAGCAGCGACATCACTGAGGCTGCATTCCCAGCCGGGCTGTACTGCGGTGACCTCGGTGAGATCCCCGCTAACACCGTGAGAAAGTAGAACGGTGCAGAGGCAAGGAAATATTGCCTTGTGCAGGCATGTACTACGGAGGACAGAGAATGAACTTCAATCCAATATTGCAGCCAGCATGCAGCCAGCGGGTAAGGAAAGGGTGAATCAAACACCCAAAAACCCCGCCCATATGACTGAAAATTGTTCCCTCCAAATTCAGGTGACAGAGTCCCTTTAAGCAGCGTTGGTCATCAATGACCGAGAACCACAGGTGGCGTCACGAACAAACTTTATTCACAAAACCACTTTAAGATCTTCCCCTTTTACTTGGGTGCCCAGGGCCACGGACCGGGTTGCCACCATCGTGACATCCCCGTTAAATTTCCGGACTCGATACCAAGTACTCCATGGCCCTGGTGGGCGTTCTATCTTCACTGCGGTGACTTTGCCTCTGCACCATGCAACTTTCTCACGGTGCTAGCGGTGATCTCACACGCCCGCCCAGGAAGAAGCAACACACGAAACACGCGTTGGGGTCCTATGCCACTATTTAGGTTTTGCCACATTTGCTGCTATCATTTAACTTTCTGTACAAGGTGGTTCACCTATAATACTTTGGCATTTTTGCACTACAGAGGCATGTTAGCTATGTGGCACTATCATTGCACTTTATTAACAAAGCTAGTTATATGGCACTATTAGAGCACTTTGCATATCTAGTTGTTGATTGATTTCATGTATGACAGCTGCACTTGCATATCATAAGTAACATCTATATGGGCTTAACCCCCTACCAGGTGTAACTATTTATGGGTTTATTTCCATACGCTGCTATCAATATTTGAACCACTTGTTTTTTTCTATTTATTTAGCGCTGCCTCAGATTCTGCAGGCTCTGCGAGTTTCCTTATTTTCAGTGTTAATACTGACCCATTCTATTGACATTTTACAACCAAGAGACACCTGACTATATGGATTTAAAGTAATTTTTTTTGCATTTTGACATTGGTCCTACTATATTTGGTGTACGCCTTACAAATGTGGTTTTATTTTTGCATTTGAATCCCCGTAATAATTTTAAACTCTATTAACATATGTTTCAATAAAATTTGTTATTTTATGGCTTAGCTTCCTTATTCTTTTTGGATGATAGTAGAAAATTGTAGTTGATGCAGTATATACACAATAAGGCCGGGGTCACACTAGAGAGTTTTACGGACGTATGAGAGACGCAAAAACTACGCAGTGCACACTGACCAATGATTCTCTATGGGGCAGCTCCTATCTGCCGTATATTTCTCGGCCGTATTTTACGGGCGTTGAAAATTGTAGGATGCTGCGTTTGTCACCGTATTGCACAAAAAATCTGCCAATGAAAGTCTATGGGAGCGAGAAAAATACTGATTACACACGGACCAGCAGTGTGACTTGCGAGAAATACGCACCGGTGTTCTAGAGAAAAGCCGGTAATTCAGCGCAGTGTACAGTAAAATCACACTGACAGGATAGAATGGAATAGATCAAATAAATGTCTACACATAGTATAGGGATATATATATATATATATATATATATATATATATATATATATATATATATATATATATATATATGTCAGTGAGACACATATATATATATTTATATTTCATACAGCGCTAGGTAGCAGAAAAGCCGGTAATTCAATTGCCGGCTTTTGCTATCTCCTTCCCAAACCCGACATGATATGAGACATGGTTTACATACGTACAAACGTAGCTACCTAGACTTGCGGTGCTGCTCCCCCTGCTGGCATAACCTCATATGAACTCGAGCATGAGAACATATACAGAAAAATTCCCACGCTCGAGTTCATATGAGGTTGTACCAGCAGGGGGCGCAGCACCGGAAGTCTAGGTAGCTACGTTCCCCTTCTTCCCATTCATTCCCCAGTTTTTACAGGCAGGGGCGGCTGCATTAGCAGACTCCTGGCTGTAAAATTATTTAACCCCTTCAGATGGATTTTCATCGTGGGACGTGACTGAGCGCCGGAAAGGTATGGGATATTGTTGTTTTTTTATTTTTCCTTTTTTACAGAACGAGGGTCGTCATTTGTATTAAGAGTATAATAAACTATTAAAACACCCTGTGTCTTTATTTCAATAAAATACTTTTTTCCTAATGTGTGTGTGTTTTATTAACCATTTACTACTATTGGATTAATAATAGATAGGTGTCTTATTGACATCTCTCCATTATTAACCTGGCTTAATGTCATCTTACAATAGCAAGGTGATATTAACCCTTTATTACCCCATATCCCACCGCTACAGGGGAGTGGGAAGAGAGAGGCTAAGTGCCAGAATAGGCGCATCTTACAGATGTGCCTTTTCTGGGGTGGCTGGGGGCAGATGTTTTTAGAAAGGGGGGGTCCTATAACCATGGTCCCTCTCTAGGCTATTAATATCTGCCCTCAGTCACTGGCTTTCCCACTCTGGCGGAGAAAATTGCGCGGGAGCCCACGCCAGTTTTTTCCGCGATTTAACCCTTTATTTTAACAGCTAGAGCCCCCAAATTTTGCACACACACACTACTAACGTTAGTAGTGAGGAATATGCAAAAAAAAGGGATATGAAATGGTTTACTGTATGTAAACCATGTCTCATATCCTGTTAGGTTTGGGAAGGAGATAGCAAAAGCCGGCAATTGAATTACCGGCTTTTAAGCTATCTAGCGCTGTATTAAATATATATATATACTAGCTGTACTACCCGGCTTCGCCCGGGTTAATGACTGCTGTTAGCAAAATAGAATGTGTTAACAAAAATTTATTCTGCACACAAAAACCACAAAACAAATAGATAGAAATGTAATTATTAAAAGGCAAAAACTAAGCAAATAGAAGCATTTCACAACATATATTAGCTTTGTTATACTGAGAATGTCTTTGTTGCCTATATTAACCAATCAGAGCTCAGGTTAATTAACTGTAGCAAAATAGAAGCTGAGCTGTGATTGGTTGCTATTGGCAGCCTGATAAATCCCCAGCCAACAGGAAGCCCTCCCCCCTGGCAGTATATATTAGCTCACACATACACATAATAGACAGGTCATGTGACTGACAGCTGCCGTATTTCCTATATGGTACATTTGTTGCTCTTGTAGTTTGCTTATTAATCAGATTTTTATTTTTGAAGGACAATACCAGACTTGTGTGTGTTTTAGGGCGAGTTTTATGTGTCAAGTTGTGTGTGTTGAGTTGCGTGTGGCGACATGCATGTAGCGACTTTTGTGAGATGAGTTTTGTGTGGCGACATGCGTGTAGCAACATTTTGTGTGTTGAGTTGCATGTGACAGGTTAGTGTAGCAAGTTGTGTGCAGCAAGATTTGTGCATGGCGAGTTTTGCGCGTGGCGAGTTTTATGTGTGGTGCATTTTGAGTATGTGCAAGTTTTGTGTGAGGCAACTTTTGCATGTGGTGCAACTTTTGTACATGTGGCAATTTTTCTGTGTGTGCAAGTTTTGCATGAGGTGAGTTTTCCATGAGGTGAGTTTTGCACGTGTGGCGAGTTTTGCGTGAGCCTAGTTTTGCATATGGCGAGTTTTGCATGTAGCGAGTTTTGAGTGGTGACTTTTGTGTTTCGACTTTTATGTGGCGAGGTTGGTGTGTGTGTGTGGTGAAATGTGTGCTGAGGGTGGTATATGTGTTCAAGCACGTGGTAGTGTGTGGCGCATTTTGTGTTTGTGTTCATATCCCCGTGTGTGGTGAGTATCCCATGTCGGGGCCCCACCTTAGCAACTGTACGGTATATACTCTTTGTCGCCATCGCTCTCATTCTTTAAGTCCTCATTGTTCACATCTGGCAGCTGTCAATTTTCCTCCAACACTTTTCCCTTCACTTTTTCCCCATTATGTAGATAGGAGCAAAATTGTTTGGTGAATTGGAACGCGCGGGGTTAAAATTTCACCTCACAACATAGCCTATGACGCTCTCGGGGTCCAGACGTGTGACTGTGCAAAATTTTGTGGCTGTAGCTGCGACGGTACAGATGCCAATCCCGGACATACACACATACATACATACACACATTCAGCTTTATATATTAGATATACCTGTATGTAATCTCCTGTATATAGTATATACCTGTGTGTCATCTCACCTATATATAGTATATATCTGTGTGTCATCTCCTGTATATAGTATATACCTGTATGTCATCTCCTCCTATACATAGCATATACCTGTGTCATCTCCTCCTGTATATACTATATACCTGTAGGTAATCTGCTCCTGTATATAGTATATACCTGTGTGTCATCTCCTCCTGTATATAGTATATACCTGTATGTCATCTCCTCCTGTATGTAGTATGTACCTGTATGTCATCTCCTCCTCTATATAGTATATACCTGTGTGTCATCTCTCCTGTATATAGTATATATCTGTGTGTCATCTCCTCCTGTATATAGTATATACCTGTGTGTCATCTCCCCTGTAAATAGTATATACCTGTGTGTCATCTCCTGTATATAGTATATAGCTGTATGCCATCTCCTCCTGTATTAGCCCTCGTTCACACGTTATTTGGTCAGTATTTTTACCTCAGTATTTGTAAGCTAAAATGGCAGCCTGATAAATCCCCAGCCAACAGTAAGCCCTCCCCCTGGCAGTATATATTAGCTCACACATACACATAATAGACTGGTCATGTGACTGACAGCTGCCGGATTCCTATATGGTACATTTGTTGCTCTTGTAGTTTGTCTGCTTATTAATCAGATTTTTATTTTTGAAGGATACCAGACTTGTGTGTGTTTTAGGGCGAGTTTCGTGTGTCAAGTTGTGTGTGTTGAGTTGCGTGTGGCGACATGCATGTAGGGACTTTTGTGAGATGAGTTTTGTGTGGCGACATGCGTGTAGCAACTTTTTGTGTGTCGAGTTGCATGTGACAGGTTAGTGTAGCAAGTTGTGTGCAGCAAGTTTTGCGCATGGCGAGTTTTGCGCGTGGCGAGTTTTATGTGTGGTGCCTTTTGAGTATGTGCAAGTTTTGTGTGAGGCAACTTTTGCATGTGTTGCAACTTTTGTGCATGTGGCAATTTTTCTGCGTGTGGCAATTTTTCTGCGTGTGCAAGTTTTGCGTGTGGCGAGTTTTGCACGTGTGGCGAGTTTTGCATGTGGAGAGTTTTGCGCGTGGCGAGTTTTGAGCGGCGACTTTTGTGTTTCTACTTTTATGTGGCGAGGTTGGTGTATGTGTGGTGAAATGTGCACTGAGGGTGGTATATGTGTTCGAGCACGTGGTAGTGTGTGGCGCATTTTGTGTGTGTGTTCATATCCCCGTGGTGGTGTGATTATCCCATGTCGGGGCCCCACCTTAGCAACTGTACGGTATATACTCTTTGTCGCCATCGCTGTCATTCTTTAAGTCCCCCTTGTTCACATCTGGCAGCTGTTAATTTGCCTCCAACACTTTTCCTTTCATTTTTTCCCCATTATGTAGATAGGGGCAAAATTGTTTGGTGACTTGGAAAGCGCGGGGTTAAAATTTCACCTCACAATATAGCTTTGACGCTCTCAGGGTCCAGACGTGTGACTGTGCAAAATTTTGTGCCTGTAGCTGCGACGCCTCCAACACTTTTCCTTTCACTTTTTCCCCATTATGTAGATAGGGGCAAAATTGTTTGGTGAATTGGAAAGCGCGGGGTTAAAATTTCACCTCACAACATAGCCTATGACGCTCTCGGGGTCCAGACGTGTGACTGTGCAAAATTTTGTGGCTGTAGCTGCTACGGTTCAGATGCCAATCCCGGACATACATACATACATACATACACACACACACACATTCAGCTTTATATATTAGATATATATATATATGTCTCACTGACATATATATATATATATATATATATATATATATATATATATATATATATATATATAGACTGTATATATGTTTTCATGAATATATGAGCCCATGGATCCGTTGTATGACCGTTTTGCAAGCCTGCGAGAAAATCTCGCTGTACGGATGCCATACGGATTACATACGGAGGATGACATGCGTAAAATACGCTGCCACACCCTGCCTACGGATGACATACGGATCACTATTTTGGAAACATTTCTGCGTATTACACATGTAAAATACAGACCGTATTTCCCTACGCTGAGTGTGACTCCGGCCTAATAAGCATTATTCCAACAAATGGAGATTGTGATCTGGCCTCTCCTCCAATATCAGGATCTGACCTCACAAATGCTCTTCGGGATGAATGGGCAAAAATTCCCACAGACACCCACCAAAATCTTATAGAAATCATTGACAGAATTGAATCTGTTATAATGTTCTATAATATTGACTATTGAATTTTAGGATAGGAGGTTATAAAAGCTCTTGTGGGTGTAGTGTGTAAGTGTCCCAATACTTTTGTTCATATAGTGTAAGTTAGGACAGAAACATTGTATAAACAGATAACAATTTGCATCCAACTCTGATATTTATCTGTCAATTGACTCCTATTTATTTCAGTTCTCATAAAACACACAGCTCACCGATCTGGCTGTACAGAAAGTACAGGAAGGAAATGAGTCTCCAATATCAACACCCACATGAAAGGTTTCATAAACGAAGAATAAAAAGATACAGCTTTTATTGAAAAAAAACAAACACAGATTGCATATTATATAAAAGAAAAACTGCACTTTTAACTTTCTTGTTTTTACTGTTGCTCTGCACTGTTCACACAAGAACATTGCACTTTGTCTCATCAGCAGGTTTTAGCTTTTGTCATGTCCCACGACTTGAGAAATCATTTAATGTTTGCATTGTTTGTGTTTTATCCTTCTTTCTAGGCAGAAGTTTGCTTTTCCCTGTATTTTGTCCCAACTCTCTCACTGTAGTCCTGTGATGTATGTTTGTTCACGCCCTTATTCTCCATTTTGTCATCATCACCATATCTGTATGCATCCTACTGCATGTACTCTGTTGAATATTCCTTTTTACCTGCTACTTTCATCATAATACAAGAATTTCGGTTAAAGCAATCCTCTTTTCCTGGAGTCTTCTTACATGAGAACGTGGCTGAGTTAAGCTATCTGATAAATCGGTATGAACGTGAGTACAGGTCAATACGGAAGCGCCCAAAAGAATAGGTCTATCCAGGCACCACTGCGTTCTACATACCCATGAGTCAGAATAGTAAAAAGGAATATCCTGCCTTCAGAGACAGTAACTCAAGGTCTGTGCTGAACCCCAGTGGAAAAGGACATTTCCCAGATACACAGTAACCCAGTTCCCAGCCAGACCCCAGCGTGCATAGAAGCACACACTGCAGATAAACAGTGAGAAGTATAACCCTCATCATCCACTCATCCTGCCTGCAAACAAATCATGTCTGAAGCGAGGTATACAATGTCCCTACCAGACTTACAAACACAGGAAAGAGACCTAGATCCCCATCCACCAGCTAGTGAAAGAGGAAAACGTACAGTTAAACCTACATGGAAAGTCATGGAGAATTTAGAGACTGAAAAATGTGTTGTATATAGTGATGTGTCTTCACTATGGGAGAAAGTGCTGAGTCACATAGACACTGTATCAAGGCCTGCTTCTCATGAGTTACCACTAGAGGGAGTCCTAGAACAATTATGCACAGCATACCAAAGGTATATGGAGAAGACTGACCAATACATTATTCTCCTGAAGAAACTGAATCTGCCAGAGACTTTAAAAGAATTGCAAAGTTTCCAGCAGCTTAATTCTGAAAGGGACTGCACCGTACGTGACATTAAAACCAAGATAGAGGCTAAAATTGCACGGACACCAGATGCATCATCTCGCTCATCCAAATCGTCTAAGCACTCAAAACGCTCATCTAGGTCAAGTTCATCAAAATATTCCACTCTCAGCCAGCAGCTTATAAGGGCACGTGCTAAGGCAGAAACGTCTAAGATACAAGCAACCTTTGCGCAAAGGAGAGCAGAAATGGATGCAGCCACAGCACAAAAGAGAGCAGAAATGGATGCAGCCACAGCACAAAAGAGAGCAGAAATAGAAGCAGCCAGAGCAGAAATGGATGCAGCCACAGCACAAAAGAGAGCAGAAATGGAGGCAGCCACAGCACAAAAGAGAGCAGAAATGGAGGCAGCCACAGCACAAAAGAGAGCAGAAATGGATGCGGATGCAGCACGCAAGGAAGCTCTGGAGAAGGAATGTGAGCACGCAACAGCCATGGCGGAGTTAAGGATCCTGGAGCGAGCTATCAGTGGGAGTCAAAGAGACAGCATCAGTTTGTGTGAAGTGGAGGCGGAGGACCCTATTGAACGCACAAGAGACTACGTGCTAAGCCAAAATGGCGAACAGCAGATCATCACTAACACTCCTGATGGCGTTCATGCTTCTCCAGGACACCAGGATGCCGATCCACTTACAGAACCCTACACTCAAGGTCAGTACAATGCTCCCAAACTTGAACTTCCTTCGTATTCCAGTATGCGCCAAGACCATGCATCTCATCAAACTCCACAGGCTATTATCTACACGCAACCCAATATACCGGCAGGTCATTATACTCTCGACAACCGCACAGTACCAGCTCCGCATGTAGCAGAGACTATACCCACCAAACCGGTTGCTGGACTAAATGCATATGCCACTCCATACTTACCCACATTTCAAGGCCAAGACGTCTCCACTCCTATGTACAACACCGCTCAGCCCACATTCGTGCATCCTAAGTCAGAAAGAACAGACATGTCCGACTTCGCAAGGTACATGATTCGCCGCGAACTTACTAAAACCGGTCTCACAAGGTTTGACGACCAACCTGAAAATTACAGAGGTTGGAAAAATGCCTTTAGAACCGTAACTAGTGACCTTGGCATTACTGCTGCCGAAGAGCTGGACCTGCTAATCAGATGGCTAGGACCACAATCCACAGAGCGTGTCAAGAGACTCAGGTCTGTACATACCAGTAATCCAATGGCTGGTCTCATGGCTGCATGGGAAAGACTAGAGAAAAACTTTGGCAGTCCAGAAGCCATAGAGGATGCACTGTTCAAGCGTCTACAGAGTTTTCCAAAGATATCAAGCAAAGACAGTTCAAAGTTCCTGGAGCTCAGTGACTTGCTGTTAGAGCTCCATCTGGCCAAGGCAGACACCCACCTACCTGGCCTCAGCTATCTGGACACTGCTCGTGGAGTAAATCCCATTATCTCCAAGCTACCGTACAACGTACAAGAAAAGTGGACTACACTAGGGTCAAAATACAAGAAAGACCATCAAGTGTCATTTCCTCCGTTCTCCTACTTCTGTGAGTTTATAAAAGACGTGGCAGAGCGCAAGAACGACCCAAGCTTTTCTTACCAAGAATCCAGTGGCCCAGCTTCACCTCCTTCTAAATACGTCAGCGCACGCTCGAACGACAGAAACCGCAGAGGTCCAGTGTCAGTGAAGAAGACGGATATTCTTCCCTTACCAACACCAGCCCCAGACAAGAGTAACAAAGGTGAAAAGATAGAGAACCCAAATCGTGAATGTCCCATCCACAAGAAGCCACATCCCTTAAAAAAGTGCATCGGCTTCAGGAAGAAACCGCTCCTAGAACGCAAGGAGCTTCTAAAGAAGTTCGGGGTATGCTACAGATGTTGTGCTTCTACTGAACACCTTGCTAAAGACTGTAAAACTACAATTAAGTGCATGGAGTGTGACAGTGAGGACCACGTACAAGCACTCCACCCATTCCGTCCTGACTCTACACTTACTCCTTCCCCCACCACGAGCCATGGCGGGGAGGACGCAGCTCAAACTGCAAGCCATACCACAATATCTTCTTCATGCACAGAAGTCTGCGGAGAAGACCTCTGGGACAAGTCCTGTGCGAAGATTTGCCTGGTGAACGTATATCCCAACGGTCACCCAGAGAAAGCCGTGAAGGTGTACGTCCTTCTGGATGATCAGAGCAACCGATCACTTGCAAGGTCAGAACTCTTTGATATGTTTAACTTAAAGGGAAATGCCTACCCTTACACCTTAGGTACCTGCAGTGGTGTTACAGAGGTTTATGGGAGAAGGGCCAGTGGTCTTACAGCGACATCTCTCGAGAACACCGTTGAGATACCGTTACCTACACTGGTCGAGTGCAACCAGATTCCATCCAATCGAGAAGAGATCCCAACGCCAGAGGCTGCTCTTCATCACCAACATCTCAAGGGGATAGCAAACAAGATACCAGCCCTCAACAACAGTGCAGATATCCTGATTCTGCTTGGCAGAGACATTCTCCGGCTGCACAAGGTGCGTCAGCAAATTAATGGACCACACGATGCACCATTTGCCCAACGCTTAGATCTAGGCTGGGTAATCATAGGCAATGTTTGCATACACAAGATGAAGAGACCTAACAACATCTCCTCTTACAAGACACACATCTTGTCAAATGGTCGCAGCACCCATTTCCAACCATGCCCACATCACTACTGGGTGAAAGAGAAAGTGAGCAACACCAAGTGGCAACAGGAATCCTTCAACAACATGAACACACTCCAGTCCTGGGAAGAAAACCTCGGGTCATCAGTGTTCGATTCCACAAGTAATGACAACAAGTTGGCACCCACAAGGGAAGATAAAGAATTTATAAAGGTTATGGATAAAGAATTTGTTCAAGACGACTCCAACAGTTGGGTAGCTCCTTTACCCTTTCGTTTCCCAAGAGTGAGGTTGCCGAACAACCTGCAGCAAGCTACTGCAAGGTTCTCATCCTTAAAGCGTACCCTAAAGAGGAAACCAGAGATGGAGAAGCATTTCATTGACTTTATGCAGAACATCTTTGACAGAAATCATGCTGAACCTGCGCCACCACTGAGGGAGGGAGAAGAATGTTGGTATCTTCCATCCTTTGGTGTCTATCACCCTCGCAAGCCTAATCAGATCAGAGTGGTGTTTGACTCCAGTGCTCAGTTTGAAGGCCTCTCTCTCAATAACCTGCTCCTAACTGGGCCCAACCTGAACAACAGCCTCCTTGGAGTATTGATCCGCTTCAGACAAGAACCTGTTGCCATAATGGCCGACATTCAGCAGATGTTTCATTGCTTCATTGTGAAAGAAGACAACAGAAACTATCTTAGGTTCCTATGGCACAAGGACAACAACGTTAACAATCAGGTCATAGACTACCGGATGAAGGTCCATGTCTTCGGCAACAGTCCCTCACCTGCTGTGGCGATCTATGGACTGAGACGGACAGCCCAGGAAGGTGAGAGAGAGTACGGTTCCGATGCTCGGCAATTTGTAGAGAAGAACTTCTACGTGGACGATGGGCTCAAGTCCTTGCCCACAAGCGAAGATGCAATTGACCTACTCTCCAGAACACAGGAAATGCTATCCACATCAAACCTCAGACTCCACAAGATTATCTCTAACAGTCAAGAGGTAATGAACGCGTTTCCATCTGAGGACCATGCCTCAAACCTAAAGGACCTCATCTTGGGTTCCGATGTTCCTCCAACACAGCGCAGCCTTGGTCTACTGTGGGATATCAAACGGGACACCTTCACTTTCCAAGTGTCACCCTATGACAAACCCTTTACCAAACAAGGAGTCCTATCTGTCATAAATAGCATCTATGATCCTCTCGGGTTTGTAGCACCCATCACTATTCAAGGCAAGATACTGTTAAGACAGCTTACGGCCGAGAACACGGATTGGGACACCCCGCTCCCAACTCAGAAACAGCAAAGGTGGGAGGCGTGGAAGAAGTCTCTGAAGTTCTTAGAGCAACTCCAAGTCCCACGTTGTTATTCTCCAAGATCACCTTTGACTGCAATCAGAAGAGAAGTCCATATTTTCTCTGACGCATCTACAGAAGCCATAGCCGCAGTAGCTTATCTGATGACCTTAGGAGCTAACAAGGTACACTGTGGTTTCATCCTGAGTAAAGCCAAGTTAACTCCAAAGCCTGCACACTCTGTACCCAGACTCGAGCTTTGCGCTGCGGTATTGGCAGTAGAAATTGCTGAAGTTGTACAAGACGTAATGAACGCGTTTCCATCTGAGGACCACGCCACAAACCTAAAGGACCTCAACTTGGGTTCTGATGTTTCTCCAGCCACACTTCTCACACAGAAGATTGGAGCTGCTACAGTTCCGCCTGGGAACTTTGATAATAAGGACATTTACAGACATCAGTGGAGGCAAGTACAACACCTGGCTAACGTGTTTTGGCATCGATGGAAGACCAAATATTTACACTTGCTTCAAAACTGTCACAAATGGCAGACGCCCAGTCCCAATCTCCAAGAAGGAGACCTTGTTCTCTTAAAGGATACAGAGGCTCATCGTAATGACTGGCCAATGGGACTTATCACCAAGGTCCTACCCAGTGAGGACGGAAAGACTCGTAAGGTAGAAGTTAAGGTGACAAAAGGGGGCTCTACCCAAACCTTCTTCCGCCCGGTCACTGAACTCGTGTTGCTTCTACGAAAGGAGGACATCACATGAACTGAACATGCTCCTGGACGTTGTTCACGGCGGGGAGCATTCCTCCTCATCCCCCAGTTTATTGAATGTTGACATTTTCCATTGGATTGAACCCTTAACATTCCCATTGGATTCTGGGTTGGTGGAAGAGTTTGCATGTTTGCGGCTTCCCCAATCTGAAGATGGGTTTTATATACTTGAACTTATCTTTCGGTGTGATCTACGGGTCAACAACAACGAGTTGGACTTAAAAATCTTTTATGTTTATTATTGCATGCATGTTTTCTTCCTCTTGTTTTTTTTCAGGTTCGAACGACTTCGAAAAATTACGGACATCGTGAAATCCAAGGATTTCAGACGGGGAGTGTCATGTCCCACGACTTGAGAAATCATTTAATGTTTGCATTGTTTGTGTTTTATCCTTCTTTCTAGGCAGAAGTTTGCTTTTCCCTGTATTTTGTCCCAACTCTCTCTGTTGTGAATTTGGATTCTGGGCTCCCCCGGTGGCCGCTTGTGGAATTGGACTTGTCATCCTCTTTCCTGTTTCACCTGGTTCCATCAGTAGTGGGTGTCGCTATTTAAGCTCATTTCTCTGGTGGTTTCTTGCCGGTCAACAATGTTATCTGATGCCTCTCAGTGCTTGTTCCTGCTTCTAGACAACTACTAGATAAGTTGGACTTTTGTCCATGTTTTGTTTTGCCTATTTGTTCCAGTTCACAGCTGAAGTTTTGTTACTGTGTCTGGAAAGCTCTCGTTGATCAGGGATTGCTACTCTGGCGTTATGAGTTAATGCCAGAGTTTAAGGTAATCTCTGGATGGTGTTTTGTTAGTGTTTTTCTGCTGACCATGAAAGTATACTATCTGTCTTCTGCTATCTAGTAAGCGGACCTCAAATTTGCTAAGACTATTTTCCTGCTGCGTTTGTTGTTTCATCTGAACTCACCGTCATTATATGTGGGGGGCTACTGTCTTCTTTGGAATATTTCTCTAGAGGTGAGCCAGGTCTTATATTTCCCTCTGCTAGCTATTTAGGTCTTAGGCCAGAGCTGGGCATCTAGCGATAAATAGGAAATGCTACCTGGCTATTTCTAGTTGCGCGGCAGGCTTAGTTCATGGTCAGTATAGTTCCATCTTCCGAGAGCTTGTCCCTCTATAGGCTTGCTATGATCTCTGCCTGCAGAGATCATGACAGTTTGACCGGCCAGTTAAGTGTTAAAGACCCAGGTTGAGAAAGGAGAGTTATAAGAAGTCTGCTGGAATTTTTTTTTTTTTTTTTTTTTTTTTTTCCTCCAGTCTGCCTTGCTGCAGTCTTTTTTCTCTCTCTCCTCCTAATCTCTGTATGCTCTGTGTGCACCTGACAATAATGGATCTCCAGAGTGTAACTGCGGGTTTGAATAATCTCATCACGAAAGTACAAAATTTACAAGATTTTGTGGTACATGCTCCGGTATCTGAGCCGAGAATTCCTTTGCCGGAGTTCTTCACAGGGAATAGAGCTAGCTTCCAGAATTTCCGAAATAATTGTAAGCTTTATTTGTCCCTGAAGTCTCGTTCAGCTGGAGACCCTGCTCAGCAGGTTAGGATTGTGATTTCCTTGCTCAGGGGTGACCCTCAAGATTGGGCCTTCTCATTGCCAGCAGGGGATCCTGCGTTACGCGATGTGGATGCGTTTTTTCTGGCCTTGGGCTTGCTTTATGAGGAACCTCATTTGGAACTTCAGGCAGAAAAAACTTTGATGGCACTATCTCAGGGGCAAGACGAAGCTGAAGTTTTCTGCCAAAAATTCCGTAAATGGTCTGTGCTTACTCAGTGGAATGAGTGCGCCTTGGCGGCAACTTTCAGAGAAGGTCTCTCTGATGCCGTTAAGGATGTTATGGTGGGGTTCCCTTTGCCTGCAGGTCTGAATGAGTCCATGACTATGGCTATTCAGATTGATAGGCGTCTGCGGGAGCGCAAACCGGTGCACCATCTGGCGGTGTCTATGGAAAAGACGCCAGAAAGTATGCAGTGTGATAGAATTCTGTCCAGGAGCGAGCGACAGAATTTTAGACGGAAGAATGGATTGTGTTTCTATTGTGGGGATTCTACTCATGTTATATCAGCATGCTCTAGGCGTACAAAGAAGCTTGATAAGTCTGTTTCCATTGGCACCATTCAGTCTAAGTTTATTTTGTCTGTAACCCTGATTTGCTCTTTGTCATCCATTGCCACGGACGCCTATGTTGACTCTGGCGCCGCTCTGAGTCTTATGGATTGGTCCTTTGCCAATCGTTGTGGTTTTGATTTAGAGCCTTTGGAGACTCTTATTCCTCTGAAGGGGATTGACTCCACCCCATTGGCTAATAATAAACCACAATACTGGACACAAGTAACCATGCGTATCAATCCGGATCACCAGGAGATTATTCGTTTCCTGGTGCTGTATAATTTACATGACGATTTGGTACTGGGATTGCCATGGTTGCAGTCTCACAACCCAGTCTTGGACTGGAGAGCAATGTCTGTGTTGAGCTGGGGATGTAAGGGTATTCATGGGGACTTACCTTTGGTTTCTATTTCGTCGTCCATTCCCTCTGAAGTCCCTGAGTTCCTTTCTGATTATCAAGACGTCTTTGACGAACCCAAGCTTGGGTCGTTACCTCCGCACCGTGAGTGCGATTGTGCCATAGATTTGATACCGGGTTGTAAATATCCAAAGGGTCGTTTGTTTAATTTGTCTGTGCCGGAACATGCTGCTATGCGGGAATATATAAAGGAGTCTTTGGAAAAGGGACATATTCGTCCATCTTCTTCTCCCTTGGGAGCTGGGTTTTTCTTTGTCTCAAAAAAAGACGGCTCTTTGAGACCATGTATTGATTATCGGCTTCTGAATAAGATCACTGTTAAGTATCAATACCCATTGCCATTGCTTACTGATTTGTTTGCTCGTATAGAGGGTGCTAAGTGGTTCTCTAAAATTGATCTTCGTGGGGCGTATAATTTGGTGCGGATCAGGCAGGGGGATGAGTGGAAGACCGCATTTAATACGCCCGAGGGCCACTTTGAGTATTTGGTCATGCCTTTTGGTCTTTCTAATGCCCCTTCAGTTTTCCAGTCTTTTATGCATGATATTTTCCGCGATTTTCTGGATAAATTTATGATAATATATCTGGATGATATTCTGATTTTTTCTGATGACTGGGACTCTCATGTCCAGCAGGTCAGGAGAGTTTTTCAGGTTCTGCGGTCTAATTCTTTATGTGTGAAGGGGTCTAAGTGCGTTTTTGGGGTCCAGAAAATTTCCTTTTTGGGGTATATTTTTTCTCCCTCTTCCATTGAGATGGATCCCGTCAAGGTGCAAGCTATTTGTGACTGGACTCAGCCCTCCTCTCTTAAGGGTCTTCAGAGATTTTTGGGCTTTGCCAACTTTTACCGCCGATTTATTGCTGGTTTTTCGGATGTCGTTAAACCACTGACTGATTTGACCAGACAAGGCGCTGATGTTGCTAATTGGTCCCCTCATGCTGTAGAGGCCTTTCAGGAGCTTAAGCGCCGTTTTGCCTCTGCCCCTGTGTTGCGTCAGCCTGATGTGAATCTGCCTTTTCAGGTTGAGGTTGACGCTTCGGAGATCGGAGCTGGGGCAGTGTTGTCGCAGAAAGGTTCCGACTGCTCCGTCATTAGGCCTTGTGCCTTCTTTTCTCGCAAATTTTCGCCCGCAGAGCGGAATTATGATGTTGGGAATCGGGAGCTTTTGGCCATGAAGTGGGCGTTTGAGGAGTGGCGCCATTGGCTCGAGGGGGCTAGGCATCAGGTGGTGGTATTGACTGACCACAAAAATTTGATTTATCTTGAGACTGCCAGACGCCTGAATCCTAGACAGGCGCGCTGGTCTTTATTTTTTTCTCGCTTTAATTTTGTGGTGTCATACCTACCGGGTTCTAAGAATGTTAAGGCAGATGCCCTTTCTAGGAGTTTTGACCCGGACTCTCCTGGTAATTCTGAACCCACAGGTATCCTTAGGGAGGGAGTAATTTTGTCGGCCGTTTCTCCTGATCTGCGGCGGTCCTTGCAAGAGTTTCAGGCGGATAGACCGGATCGTTGTCCGCCTGATAGACTGTTTGTTCCGGATGATTGGACCAGCAGAGTCATCTCTGAGGTACATTCTTCTGCATTGGCAGGTCATCCCGGAATTTTTGGTACCAGGGATTTGGTGGCAAGATCCTTCTGGTGGCCTTCCCTGTCACGAGATGTGCGAGTCTTTGTGCAGTCATGTGACGTTTGTGCTCGGGCCAAGTCTTGTAGTTCTCGGGCTAGTGGACTGCTGTTGCCCTTGCCTATTCCTAAGAGGCCTTGGACACACATCTCGATGGACTTTATTTCAGATCTGCCTGTTTCCCAGAAGATGTCTGTCATCTGGGTGGTCTGTGACCGTTTCTCTAAAATGGTCCATTTGGTTCCTCTGCCCAAGTTGCCTTCTTCTTCTGAGTTGGTTCCTCTGTTTTTTCAGAATGTTGTCCGATTGCACGGTATTCCTGAGAATATTGTTTCTGACAGAGGTACCCAATTTGTGTCTAGATTTTGGCGGGCATTCTGTGCTAGGATGGGCATAGATTTGTCTTTTTCATCTGCTTTTCACCCTCAGACTAATGGCCAGACCGAGCGGACTAATCAGACCCTTGAGACATATCTGAGGTGTTTTGTCTCTGCTGACCAGGATGATTGGGTTGCTTTTTTGCCATTGGCAGAGTTCGCCCTCAATAATCGGGCCAGTTCTTCCACCTTGGTGTCCCCGTTTTTCTGTAATTCGGGGTTTCACCCTCGATTTTCCTCCGGTCAGGTGGAATCCTCGGATTGTCCTGGAGTGGATGCGGTGGTGGAGAGATTGCATCACATCTGGGGGCAGGTTATGGACAATTTGAAGTTGTCCCAGGAGAAGACTCAGCGTTTTGCCAACCGTCATCGTCGTGTTGGTTCTCGGCTTTGTGTTGGAGATTTAGTGTGGTTGTCTTCTCGTTTTGTCCCTATGAGGGTCTCTTCTCCTAAGTTTAAACCTCGGTTCATCGGCCCTTATAGAATATTGGAGATTCTTAATCCTGTTTCTTTCCGTTTGGACCTCCCTGCGTCCTTTTCCATTCATAACGTTTTTCATCGGTCGTTATTGCGCAGGTATGAGGTACCTGTTGTACCTTCAGTTGAGCCTCCTGCTCCGGTGTTGGTTGAGGGTGAGTTGGAGTACGTTGTGGAGAAAATTTTGGACTCTCGTGTTTCCAGACGGAAACTCCAGTATCTGGTCAACTGGAAGGGTTACGGCCAGGAGGATAATTCTTGGGTCAATGCATCTGATGTTCATGCTTCTGATCTTGTTCGTGCCTTCCATAGGGCTCATCCTGGTCGCCCTGGTGGATCTGGTGAGGGTTCGGTGCCCCCTCCTTGAGGGGGGGGTACTGTTGTGAATTTGGATTCTGGGCTCCCCCGGTGGCCGCTTGTGGAATTGGACTTGTCATCCTCTTTCCTGTTTCACCTGGTTCCATCAGTAGTGGGTGTCGCTATTTAAGCTCATTTCTCTGGTGGTTTCTTGCCGGTCAACAATGTTATCTGATGCCTCTCAGTGCTTGTTCCTGCTTCTAGACAACTACTAGATAAGTTGGACTTTTGTCCATGTTTTGTTTTGCCTATTTGTTCCAGTTCACAGCTGAAGTTTTGTTACTGTGTCTGGAAAGCTCTCGTTGATCAGGGATTGCTACTCTGGCGTTATGAGTTAATGCCAGAGTTTAAGGTAATCTCTGGATGGTGTTTTGTTAGTATACTTTCATGGTCAGCAGAAAAACACTATCTGTCTTCTGCTATCTAGTAAGCGGACCTCAAATTTGCTAAGACTATTTTCCTGCTGCGTTTGTTGTTTCATCTGAACTCACCGTCATTATATGTGGGGGGCTACTGTCTTCTTTGGAATATTTCTCTAGAGGTGAGCCAGGTCTTATATTTCCCTCTGCTAGCTATTTAGGTCTTAGGCCAGAGCTGGGCATCTAGCGATAAATAGGAAATGCTACCTGGCTATTTCTAGTTGCGCGGCAGGCTTAGTTCATGGTCAGTATAGTTCCATCTTCCGAGAGCTTGTCCCTCTATAGGCTTGCTATGATCTCTGCCTGCAGAGATCATGACATCTCTCACTGTAGTCCTGTGATGTATGTTTGTTCACGCCCTTATTCTCCATTTTGTCATCATCACCATATCTGTATGCATCCTACTGCATGTACTCTGTTGAATATTCCTTTTTACCTGCTACTTTCATCATAATACAAGAATTTCGGTTAAAGCAATCCTCTTTTCCTGGAGTCTTCTTACATGAGAACGTGGCTGAGTTAAGCTATCTGATAAATCGGTATGAACGTGAGTACAGGTCAATACGGAAGCGCCCAAAAGAATAGGTCTATCCAGGCACCACTGCGTTCTACATACCCATGAGTCAGAATAGCTTTACTTGTGTTCATTTGTTCAGGGCTCCTGCACACGACTAATATCAGACGAGTGCCATCAGTGGTTTTCATGGTTAGCACTCGTACCCATGATATCCCAAGGGGCTGTGCATATGTTTCATTTTGATCTGAGTGTCTGATCAAAATTGGCAATGCGAGTCTATGGGTCTGTGAATAACGGCAGACCACACAGGGATGACATCCGAGTGCAGCCCAATTTTCACTGACTGACAGAATGGAGAGATTGGAGAAACTTTATTTTTTTCTCTCCACCTCTGAGAAAAACTGATGCCCCTCTGATCACCCTCTGATCCAGTCTGATCAAAATAATTGAACAGTTTCTCTTCAATGGAGAGAAAACGGTCTTGTGCACCTGCCCTTATGTGAATTTTGGAGATGATTATACTCCAAAATCCACATGAAAAATTGCTTCAAATACTCTTTGAAAAAGTTTCCAATTTATTTCAATGAGAATACAAGCCTATAGTGTATACTTTGCTATATTTTTGCACATGGCAAAAGGCAACATGTCAATTCTGATAAAAAAAAATGTTCCAAGTTTTACTTGTGAAACAACTAAAGTAGAAAAAAGAAGACTAGAGATGACTGAACTTGTTTGGAAAACATTCGCCAATCTCAAATTCGGCATGAATGTAGCACAGATTCATGTTCTGTTTCCCGAACATTTTTTCTCAAAGGCGGCAAAATGTGGTCACAGGTAAATGATTGCGTTTCCACTAGTGTTGAGCATTCCGATACCGCAAGTATTGGGTATCGGCCGATACTTGCGGGTATCGGAATTCCGATACCGAGATCCGATACTTTTGTGGTATCGGGAATCGGTATCGGGATTAATATCAATGTGTAAAATAAAGAATTAAAATAAAAAATAGGGATATACTCACCTCTCCGGCGGCCCCTGGACTTTACCGCCGTAACCGGGAGCCGTTGTACCTAAGAATGCGCGCTTGAAGGGCCTTAGATGAGGTCACTGCGCTCTGATTGGTCCGTAGCGGTCGCGTGACCGCTACGCGACCAATCACAAAGCAGTGACGTCACCTAAGGTCTTTCAAGCGCTTGAAATACCTTAGAAGACGTCACTGCTTTGTGATTGGTCGCGTAGCGGTCACGCGACCGCTACGGACCAATCAGAGGGCAGTGACCTCATCTAAGGCCCTTCAAGCGCGCATTCTTAGGTACAACGGCTCCCGGTTACGGCGGTAAAGTCCAGGCTGCGTCGGAGGGTGAGTATATCCCTATTTTTTATTTTAATTCTTTCTTTTACACATTGATATGGATCCCAGGGCCTGAAGGAGAGTTTCCTCTCCTTCAGACCTTGGGAACCATACAGGATACCGTCCGATACTTGGTGTCCCATTGACTTGTATGGGTATCGGCTATCGGTATCGGATTAGATTCGATACTTTGCCGGTATCGGCCGATACTTTCCGATACCGATACTTTCAAGTATCGGACGGTATCGCTCAACACTAGTTTCCACTAATATTTCTGTTGAGGGAGGGGGTCGGGGGTGTAGAGATCAGAGGACAGCAGAGTATAATTTTTTTTTTACTTTAATAACTTAACCCCTTCGTGCCATGCGCCGTACTAGTACGGCGCTGCCGGCACTGCATTAGTGCCAGCCGCAGTACTAGTACGGCGCCCCGATCACCGCGGTCTCACGCTGAGCGCTGCGGTGATCGGGTGCGGGTGTCAGCTGTATATGACAGCTGACACCCCGCAGCAATGCCCACGATCGGCGCTGTCGCCGATCGCGGGCATTTAACCCCTCTGATGCCGCTGTCAATAGTGACAGCGGCATAGAGGGGGATCGCGCAGGGACGGGGGCTCCCTGCGCTCTCCCACCGGAGCAGCGCGATGAGATCGCGCTGCTCCGGTGACCTGGAAGGAGTCCCCGGATCCAAGATGGCCGCGGGACTCCTTCCGGGTCATGAGATGACCCTGCTTGCCGGCGTCTGCTGAGAATCCTCATAGCAGGCGCCGGCAAGCCTGTGGAACGTGCCTGTCACATCGGTGATCAGACCGAGTGCTATGCACACGGTCTGATCACCGATCTGTGATGTCCCCTCCTGGGACAAAGTAAAAAAGTAAAAAAAAATTTTTTCCACATGTGTAAAAAAAAAAAAAAAAAAAATTCCTAAATAAAGAAAAAAAAAATAAATATATTCCCATAAATACATTTCTTTATCTAAATAAAAAAAACACCACACAATAAAAGTACACATATTTAGTATCGCCGCGTCCGTAACAACCCCACCTATAAAACTATATCACTAGTTAACCCCTTCAGTGAACACCGTAAAAAAAAAAAAAAAAGAGGCAAAAAACAACGCTTTATTCTCATACTGCCAAACAAAAAGTGGAATAACACGCGATCAAAAAGACGGATATAAATAACCATGGTACCGCTGAAAATGTCATCTTGTCCCGCAAAAAAAAAGCCGCCATACAGCATCATCAGCAGAAAAATAAAAAAGTTATAGCTCTCAGAATAAAGCGATGCAAAAACAATTATTTTTTATATAAAATAGTTTTTATTGTGTAAAAGCGCCAAAACATAAAAAAATTATATAAATGAGTTATCGCTGTAATCGTACTGACCCGAAGAATAAAACTGCTTTATCCTTTTTACCAAACGCGGAACGGTATAAACGCACCCCCTAAAAGAATTTCAGGAATTGCTGGTTTTTGTTCATTCCGCCTCCCAAAAATCGGAATAAACAGCGATCAAAAAATGTCATGTACTCGAAAATGGTACCAGCAAAAACGTCAACTCGTCCCGCAAAAAACAAGATCTCACATGACTCTGTGGACCAAAATATGGAAAAATTATAGCTCTCAAAATGTGGTGATGCAAAAACTATTGTTTGCAATAAAAAGCGTCTTTTAGTGTGTGACGGCTGCCAATCATAAAAATCCGCCCAAAAAACGCTATATAAGTAAATCAAATCCCCCTTCATCACTACCTTAGTTAGGAAAAATAATAAAATTTTAAAAAATATATTTATTTCCATTTTCCCGTTAGGCTACTTTCACACTAGCGTCGGTACGGGGCCGTCACGCTGCGTCGGCCCGACATACCGACGCATACTGTGCAAGCGCCGCACAACAGGGGCAGCGGATGCTGTTTTTCCACGCATCCGCTGCCCCATTGTGAGGTGCGGGGAGGTGGGGGCGGAGTTCCAGCCGCGCATGCGCGGTCGGAAATGGTGGACCGTCAGCACAAAAAAAGTTACATGTAACGTTTTTTGCTGCCGGCGGTCCGCCACAACACGACGCAACCGTCGCACGACGCTTGCGACGTGTGTCAATACGTCGCTAATGTTAGTCTATGGGGAAAAAACGCATCCTGCAGATGACTTTGCAGGATGCGTTTTTTCGCCAAAACGACGCATTGCGACGTATGCAAAAAAACGCTAGTGTGAAAGTAGCGCTAGGGTTAGGACTAGGGTTAGGGTTGGGGTTAGGGTTTCAGTTAGAATTGGGGAGTTTTCACTGTTTAGGCACATCAGGGGCTCTCCAAACGCGACATGGCGTCCGATCTCAACGCGTTTGTTTGCGTTAAAAACGCATGCGTTTTTATAGAAAAAAACAGAACACACACTGAAAAGTCACCCACCACCATCAAGGTGTTAAAGGGATCCAAACCCTAACCCTAACCCTACCCCTAAACTCATCCCTAACCGTTTAATGAACATTTTCTGACAGTCATAGTGCCACGTATTTCAGTGCCACGTATTTCAGTGCCACGTATTTCAGTGCCACGTATTTCAGTGCCACGTATTTCAGTGCCACGATATTTCAGTGCCACGATATTTCAGTGCCACGTATTTAAGTGCCATGGTATTTCAGTGAAATACGTGGCACTGAAATATCGTGGCATTTACGTGAAATACGTGGCACTTAAATACGTGGCACTTATATACGTGGCACTTAAATATCGTGGCATGTACATGAAATACGTGGCACTTATATACGTGGCACTTATATACGTGGCACTTATATACGTGGCCACTGAAATATCGTGGCACTTATATACATATATACGTATATACGTATATAAACGTATTTCAGTGCCACGTATTTCAGTGCCACGTATTTCAGGTTAGGGGTAGGGGTAGGGTTAGGGGTAGGGTTAGGGTTTTTTGGTTTTTTCTTGTTTTCTTGTGTTTTTCTATAAAAACGCATGCGTCTAAAAAAACGCATGCGTTTTACCGCGATTACATGCGTTTTTTCACACATGCGTTTTTTAAAAAAACGCAAGTGTGAAAACAGCCTTACCCTTGGGAAAATAAAAACATGGGGGTTAAAATATAATTTTCGAGGAAAAAAATATATTTTTTATTTTCGCGGCTCTGCGTTATAAACTGTAGTGAAGCACTTGGGAGTTCAAAGTTCTCACAACACATCTAGATAAGTTCCATGGGGGGTCTAGTTTCCAATATGGGGTCACTTGTGGGGGGTTTCTACTGTTTAGGTACATTAGGGGCTCTGCAAATGCAGCATGACACCTGCAGACCAATCCATCTAAGTCTGCATTTCAAACGGCGCTCCTTCCCTTCCGAGCTCTGCCGTGCGCCCAAACAGTGGTTCCCCCCAATGTATGGGGTATCAGCGTACTCAGGACAAATTGGACAATAACTTTTGTGGTCCAATCTCTCCTGTTACCCTTGGGGGAAAAAAATTGCGGGTTAAAACATCATTTTGTGGAAAGAAAAAATGATTTTTTAATTTTCACAGCGCTACATTTTAAACTTTAGTGAAACAACTGGGGGTTAACATCTAAATAAGTTCCTTAGGGGGTCTTCTTTCCAAAATGGTGTCACTTGTGGGGGTTTCCACTGTTTAGGCACGTCAGGGGCTCTCCAAACACGACATGGGTTCCGATCTCAATTCCAGCCAATTTTGCATTGAAAAGTCAAATGGCGCTCCTTCCCTTCCGAGCTCTGCCATGCGCCCAAACAGTGGTTTATCCCCATATATGAAGTATCAGCGTACTCAGGACAAATTGCACAACAACTTTTGGGGTCCAATTTATCCTGCTACCCTTGGGAAAATAAAAAATTTGGGGCAAAAATATCATTTTTTGTGAAAATTAATATTAATTTTTTTTTACGGCTCTACATTATAAACTTCTGTGAAGCACTTGGAGGTTCAAAGTGCTCACCACACATCTAGATTAGTTCCTTAGAGGGTCTACTTTCCAAAATGGTGTCACTTCTGTGGGTTTCCACTGTTTAGGCACGTCAGGGGCTCTCCAAACACGACATGGGTTCCGATCTCAATTCCAGCCAATTTTGCATTGAAAAGTCAAATGGCGCTCCTTCCCTTCCGAGCTCTGCCATGCGCCCAAACAGTGGTTTATCCCCATATATGAAGTATCAGCGTACTCAGGACAAATTGCACAACAACTTTTGGGGTCCAATTTATCCTGCTACCCTTGGGAAAATAAAAAATTTGGGGCAAAAAGATCATTTTTTGTGAAAATTAATATTAATTTTTTTTACGGCTCCACATTATAAACTTCTGTGAAGCACTTGGAGGTTCAAAGTGCTCACCACACATCTAGATTAGTTCCTTAGAGGGTCTACTTTCCAAAATGGTGTCATTTGTGGGGGTTTCCACTGTTTAGGCACGTCAGGGGCTCTCCAAACACGACATGGGTTCCGATCTCAATTCCAGCCAATTTTGCATTGAAAAGTCAAATGGCGCTCCTTCCCTTCCGAGCTCTGCCATGTGCCCAATCAATGGTTTACCCCAACATGTGGGGTATCGGCGTACTCAGGACAAATTGTACAACAACTTTTTTGGTCCAATTTCTCCTGTTACCCTTGGTAAAATAAAACAAATTGGATCTGAAGTAAAAATTTTGTGAAAAAAAAGTTAAATGTTCAATTTTTTTTAAACATTCCAAAAATTCCTGTGAAGCACCTGAAGGGTTAATAAACTTTTTGAATGTGGTTTAGAGTACCTTGAGGGGTGCAGTTTTTAGAATGGTGTCACTTTTGGACATTTTCTGTCATATAGACCCCTCAAAGTCACTTCAAGTGTGAGGTGGTCCGTAAAAAAAATGGTTTTGCAAATTTTGTTGCAAAAATGAGAAATCGCTGGTCAACTTTTAACCCTTATAACTCCCTAACAAAAAAAAATTATGTTTCCAAAATTGTGCTGATGTAAAGCAGACATGTGGGAAATGTTGTTTATTAACTATATTATCTGATATAACTCTCTAATTTAAGGGCATAAAAACGAAAAATTTGAAAATTGCTAAATTTTCATAATTTTCGACAAATTTCTGTTTTTTTCACAAATAAATGCAAGTCATATCGAAGAAGTTTTACCACTATCATAAAGTACAATATGTCACGAGAAAACAATCTCAGAATCACCAGGATCCGTTGAAACGTTTCAGAGTTATGACCTCATAAAGTGACAGTGGTCAGAATTGTAAAAATTGGCCGTGTCACTTAGGTGAAAACAGGCTTTGGGGTGAAGGGGTTAATGTGCGTACATTCTGGCAGCCAAATAGGGCGCAGAAACCATCCACAACATCATGACACTAGGGCTTCTGTCATTGGCCGCAGTAGTCACATGTCCCCCTCCATATAAAAAGCGGACATGTTGTTTTGCTGGCACCATTTTCTCAGTACAGCAGCGCAGAGAGGCTGCTCCTGCTGCTGTTAACCCCTGGGAGTGGAGGTGATACTGATGAGACTTAGGGCAGGAAGAGCAGGAGGACTCTCAGGGTGATGAGTGGGAGAACAGAGAGGTTGACAATGAGGTTGTAGATTCCACCTGGTGTGAACCCAGAGGCACGCAGCTAAGTAGCTCAGCAGATGACGTGGAGGAGGAAGACAAGGAGGTTTCTTTATGGCTTGCCGCACTGACATGGAGTGATGCAACCATGGCATGCACCGCATCCTCAGCCACAACTCTGGCTGTGGCCATCACTGTTCGTGAGTCTGCAGTTCACAGAGGCCACAAGGGTTGCCTAGCCTGGGCATTTTTGAGACCGCAAAGGATTACCCAACTTACCTTATCTGCCAACTTTGCAAAAAATGACTCAGTAGAGACAAAAATTACAATCATTTGACTACTACATGCATGAACCTGCACATGCGCAATCAACATACCTTAGTCTGGGAATCTAACCTCGCTAAAATGTGGACTATCGGGCCTTGCCAACCACCAGCTGTCCCTTCACCTGCATCTGCTGCTTCATCTTCCTCCGTCACCATGCCAAGTCTGCTCACAAAGGTTTCTAGCTGTAGAATCTCTATTAGTCTACCCCCTACAGTCAGGGTGAATGAGAGCCCATCAACTGTTATGGAAGGGAACATGACTGCTGTTTTTATTTCACCGAGCACACCACATATTTCTCAATCCACCACAACATCTCTGTCTGCATCTCATTCACAGTCCAGCAGTTTGTCCTGTTCTCCGTACTCCACCCTCTCTCAGCACAGCAACCAGCCCTCGCTGCTGCAGTTGTGGTCACGTAAGAGAATGTTTCCTCCTACATGGAAATGCTGCCTTTCCGCCTGGTGGATAAAGACAGTTTCGGAAAATTGATGGCCGTCGCAGTCCCCAGTACCAGTTGCTCAGTCGCCATTACGTCTCTAAGAAAGCTGTGCCTGCGCTACACCAGCATGTCGCAGGCAACACCACTTGTTCCCTGAAAAAATCTATGTCTGCCAAGGTGCATTTCTCCCTTTTACATTTTGGTCTTCAAAAATGGAAGCAAGGCCTGAGCTTGCCTTTCATGCCTTGGAGGTTTTGTCATGTCTGACAGCCAGCGTTCTCTCAGAACGTGTCTTCAATGCTGCTAGTGGTGTCCCGATGAATAAGTGCATCCGGCTGTCCCCTGAAAGTGTAGACTGCCTAACTTTCATCAAAATAAACAAATCATGGATCTCCAATGACTTTTGAACCCCAATCGCAGACGTGGCAGACTAGGCCATGGTGTCATTTTTAGTGTCGTGTATAGATCTTGCGTTATTGCAGTCTCTGACATCTTTGTTGTGGCTTCTTTACCTGCTGTTGCTGCTGCTGATGTTACAATTTTTTGAATTGTGGAGACTCAATGTTGGGTCTCCATCTGTTGGGTTGCCTGTAGTAAAAGTTGTGTCAGAGGCGCATTATACTGTTTTTACTCTGAGAAAATTTATGCCACTTTGGTGATGTGTGACAATATTTTTTGAAATGGGGAGACTCAAAGTTGGGTCTCCACCTGGTGGGTTGTCTGTTGTGTAAGGCGTGTCAGAGGCAAATTATACTGTTTCAACTCTATGAAAATTGATGCCGCTTTAGCGGTGTGTGAAATTTTTTAAAATGTATGCACTCCAAGTTGGGTCTCCTTCATGTGTGTTGCCTGTAGTAGTAGGGCTCCTCATGCATGGCCCGTGGATGACTGCTTCTACAGTATGTCATAACAAAATGTTCTTCTCTGGATCAATTGATCAGTCAACTACCTGTGTACATTTTTCTAACATTAGTGTTGTACCAAGGTGTTATTTGTTCCATCTGAGTGTGGCTGGGAATAAAACCAGTTTGAGCTGTTGGCTGAGGTATCATGGCCCATGGTTGACTTGCTGTGCCATAAAAAAACATTTTCTGTTAATCAAATGATACCACTTTTCCTGATGTCTGCCCATATGTTTTGTAAATATTTGAACTCCAAGTTGGGTCTCCTTCATGTGTGTTGCCTGAATTTGGTAGACCTCTCAGAGCACCAGGCCTACTCCTGTCACTCATCCACCTGTTACTGATTGATGTTTCAGCTAGAAATATTAGTCCAAGCCCTGTCCCATGCATCCATGCTGAGCAATTATACTATTTGTACTCTGGGTCAATTGAATCCACTTTTCCTGGTGTTTGCATCTAATTTGAGCTGTTTGGGAAGCTTTTTGTCCCCCTCTTAAGATGTTGTGTATATGTTTGCTTTTGCCTCCCTTTGAATTCAATGCGGTTCAGGTACGTTTGACAAACCGTTCAGCAAACATCTCCGAACCGAACCTTGAAAGGTTCGTTCATCTCTAATGGGGGCCCACTATTTTTGATAACCAGCAAAGGTAAAGTAGACAGCTGTGAGGTAATATTATTAGTCTTGGAAGATCCCTGGTCATTGGGCCCTTCCCAACCTAAATCAGCCAGTGGTGCTTCAGATGTGCCAATTCTGATGTTTTGTCTTGCTCTTCCAGACTGCCTTGGTGTGTTGACAATCAAGATAATGATTTTTTTGTGTAAAAAATCACAGCTGGCATCAAGTCCTGGTGTCAGTAATGAGGAGGTCTCTATAAGACACCCGCATTACCAGTAATAAAAAATAAACACACACACACAAATATTTTATTTGAAAAAACACTAACCCACATTTTCCCTGGTCAACCACTTTGTTAAAAAATTAAAATCCCATGCAGGTCCACTGTAGTCTTGGGAATCCAACATACTCCATCAACTCTGATGTAGTCCACAAATAGAAACCTGGAAAACATAAAAAGAAATAAAAAAATAAAATTCAATGTACGTTGTTCACCAATTTATTAGAATAATTGTTCTCACATAGATCTAATGTAATGTAGTCCAACATTCCCTGAATCCAGCCATTGTGACTATGAATATCAGTAACATTACTGCTATTCACAGTCGCCGGGTACGGACAACACCGCTCATCAGAGTCGCCTGCTCACACTGAACTCTGCCAGACCCGGGACTCTGAACAGAGATGCCGTCAGTAGGGTTGAGCGAAATGGATTGGACAAATTCAAAAATCGCCGACTTTCGGCAAAGTCGGGTTTCCTAGTGTGGGATAGGCCATGAGGTCGTCGATCTTCGCGCCAAAGTCGCGTTTCGTATGACGCTTTCAGCGCCATTTTTCAGCCAATGAAGGAGGACGCAGAGTGTGGGCAGCGTGATGACATAGGTCTCGGTCCCCACCATCTTAGAGAAGGGCATGACAGTGATTGGCTTGATTTCTGTGGCGTCACAGGGGCTATAAAGGGGCGTGCACGCCAACTGCCATCTTACTTCTGCCGATCTTAGCATAGGGAGAGGTTGCTGCAGCTTCATCAGAAGAAGGGATATAGTTAGGGAGGGAAGATTAACCCCCAAACCGCTTGTGCTGTAGCGATTTCCACTGTCCAACACCACCTTTTTTTTGCAGGGACAGTGGAGGGTATATTTTTGTGCATCAGCTCTATAGCTTATTAGGCTGCCTTATAAGGCTCCCTGATAGCTGCATTGCTGTTTGCTGCTGTGCAAACCAACTGCTTTTTTAAAAGCAAAAATCCTGTTGCTCCTTTCTGCACAGTTATCTTGTTTAATTGTCCACACTTTTGTGTGCAGCAGTCCTTTTTATTGCTGCCATACTTGTCCTGAGATCATTGTAGGGAGATTGAAATTGTACTACAGGCCTTGGATTTTTTCATATATCTTCCAGCCACTTTCTGCCACTTACATTGTGTTGTGTTATACACTGGGCCTGAGTTTTGGTTTAGTCTCCCAAAAAAAAAGTGAGATTCAAATTCTCACAAAGTGGAAACACTTCAGCCCTGTTAGTTTGTTGTATATCAGCCAGCCACTTTCTGCCACTTACATTGTGTTGTGTTATACACTGGGCCTGAGTTTTGGTTCAGTCTCCCAAAAATAAAAGTGAAATTAAAATTCTCACAAAATGGAAACACTTCAGCCCTGTTAGTTTGTCGTTTATCAGCCAGCCACTTTCTGCCACTTACATTGTGTTGTGTTATACACTGGGCCTGAGTTTTGGTTCAGTCTCCCAAAAATAAAAGTGAAATTAAAATTCTCACAAAGTGGATATACTTCAGTCCTGTTAGTTTGTCGTATATCAGCCAGCCACTTTCTGCCTCTTACATTGTGTTGTTTTATGCACAGGGCCTGAGTTTTGTTTCAGTCTCCCCAAAAAAAGGAGAATGCTCAGAATGAAGGTAGTCAGCAACGCTACATTGCTTCCCTCACTGTAAGCCCACCGGTTAGGACACCACCAGCAGGAAATGTGGAGGTATCATCGCAAGGCCAAAGCAGTCAGGGAATCACAAGGTTATTGGTAGGAAACACTGTATGTAGGCCAACATCAAGAATACCATCACCAACCCTCTCTCAATGCGCCATGTCCACCACCACCACAGCTAGTGCCACCATATGCAGCTCTCCAGTCCAGCTCACCCTACAAGAGATTTAAATTCTCAACAAGTTTATATGCACCTTCTACCTTGTTTTACAGTACCATATAACCGTTGTTATTTTGGTTAGATTTTAAAAAAATTAGGAAGTCTGGTGGAAGAGCCCGTGGGCGGTGGTTGCCAGCTGGTACAGATGGTGGTGGTGGTGCATCTGGTGGTAGTGGCAAAAGCACAATAGCACTTAAGGCTGGAGGTGTTGAGCCAGCGTCATCGTCTGGCTACACAAGGCCTCGAAGGCTCCCTTATCTTGGAGTAGGAATACAGCTTTTAAAGCCGGAGCAGCAGGAAAAAGTTTTGGCTTTCCTTGCAGACTCAGCCTCTAGCTCTTTCGCCTCCTCTTCAGAAAGTTCCAAATATAAAAGCAGCGAGTCGTCAGTGGATGCCCCCGGTCAGGAACAAGATGTTTCCTTGTGTCCTTCACCCAAACCAAAAGTGAAGGATGCATCAGGTGACACTACAGGTTACTCCATGGAGCTCTTTACAGATACCGTGCCTGGGTTAGAAAGGGAAATTGTTAACTGCCCATTACAAGATGAATCGGACATGGAGTGCACTGATGCACAGCCACAGCTAGATTATTATGCTGTTTCATTGACTCAGATCACTACATTGCCCTCGCAGTGTACTGAGCCAGAATCTGACCCTGATGAGACTATGGTGCCCCGTCCCGAACGCAATAGCACCTTACACGGTGACACAGAGGAAGGTGCACATGACATTGAAGAGGAGGTGATAGATGACCCAGTTGTTGACCCAGATTGGCAGCTATTGGGGGAAAAAAAAACTAACCTAAACCAAAACAAGAATTCCTAAAATTTAACCTTTATTATGGCAATTAAAAGTTGACTTTATTATTACATAATTAAAAGATTGGAGGTATAAAGTGTACCTAAGCCACCCTATATAGTGGGCTAGTAGGTCCTGCCTGACTGTGGAGGTAGGCACCCTACTTTACCGCGGTTGGCGCCCCCACTCGTCGGAGGCTGGCCCTATTAAATCCCTAGGGTTCCCTAGTATGTAGAAGCCCTAATGCACTCTAGCTGATACCTAGAACTTGCCTTACCTAACAGTGGAGGTAGGCACCCTAGATTACTGCGGTAGGCGCCCCCACTCAGCGGTGGCTGACCCTAAGGTCCCTTACTGACCCTCTAATAAGGACAGATAAAAGATTTATGTCCCCATACACCACTAGAACCCGTGAAGAAAAAAGAAACAAAAGATAATCAATAATAAATTCAGAAAAAATTAGCAAAAATAAACCAAAAAGTACATTTCAGACTTATATAAGCCAGAAAGATCATCTTTTTAAGATACTAATTAGATAGATAATTACTTCCAATGGGAAATCTTGGGTGGCCCAAGTATAACAATGTGCCTTTGTTTGGATAGCTATATATCCCACAATCCAATGAAGGGAGAAAAAAAACTAAACAGAACACACAAATTATATAGTCAGAAAAAATCAGCAAAAATAAACCAAAAGATGTAAGTCCATTTCAGACTTCTATCAACCAGACTGGTGATTTACATAAAATACTGGTGTAATAGACTGTTTGACTAATATGTCCCATGGAAAATCACGGGTGACCAGGGTGTAATAATATGCCTTAGTTTAAGCAGATGATTATATGTATTTAAGGCATCTGAATACCTTCCATGATTAATTAAAACATCTGCATACCTTCCATGGTACTTGAAAGATATTATCAGACTTCCTCTATTATCTTAGAGAGATATGGTCTGGTCTTATCAAATATGCCCAATTTATTAAAAGGGCTGAGAGTTCTGGATCAATTGAGACTTTAATATTCTGCCTATTAGATGGCCCAATGGCTGGGATCCACTCTATCTGTGCTCCCTTGAAATACACATATATCAAATGCAGAGGGGCGATTTAATAGACAATAAGGACAAAGCAATATCCACTCCCTTATATTTTCAGGGGAGTTGTACTAAGTTATCTTCCAGATATGCAAAACCCGTAGTCACCCTGCTGATATATGCACATAGTTGTCATTTATACTTATCAGCATTTGGATGTTCCCATTTTGTCCACTCGACTCCCTCAGGTTGTCCCCATATAGTGCTTGTATGCAGATGATCTCAATAGTCCACTCTCACATAGTCCCCATATTTAATGTCCGACGCGTTTCCCCCCCTCTCTTTCTTCTGGGGTATTGCGGGGGTTCATCAGGGAAAGCACAGCCACAAGTGTCCGTAGAGAGATAGAGGAGCTGTGGAAAATAGGGTACCGTTCACTAAGTGTCCCTTATATAAATACAATATGTTAGTATCCCCAGCGTTCTTACCACATGGCGTGGCGTCCACAATGTGCAGTCCGATTATCGCTCCATGCTGTGACAAAACCGGAACTAGTGAACCGGAAGTGGGAGGTAAATTCCCCGCACTATGTCATCGGCTCTAGAGGTTGTATGTCTGTACTCGACTATTGAGATCATCTGCATACAAGCACTATATGGGGACAACCTGAGGGAGTCGAGTGGACAAAATGGGAACATCCAAATGCTGATAAGTATAAATGACAACTACCGTATGTGCATATATCAGCAGGGTGACTAAGGGTTTTGCATATCTGGAAGATAACTTAGTACAACTCCCCTGAAAATATAAGGGAGTGGATATTGCTTTGTCCTTATTGTCTATTAAATCGCCCCTCTGCATTTGATATATGTGTATTTCAAGGGAGCACAGATAGAGTGGATCCCAGCCATTGGGCCATCTAATAGGCAGAATATTAAAGTCTCAATTGATCCAGAACTCTCAGCCCTTTTAATAAATTGGGCATATTTGATAAGACCAGACCATATCTCTCTAAGATAATAGAGGAAGTCTGATAATATCTTTCAAGTACCATGGAAGGTATGCAGATGTTTTAATTAATCATGGAAGGTATTCAGATGCCTTAAATACATATAATCATCTGCTTAAACTAAGGCATATTATTACACCCTGGTCACCCGTGATTTTCCATGGGACATATTAGTCAAACAGTCTATTACACCAGTATTTTATGTAAATCACCAGTCTGGTTGATAGAAGTCTGAAATGGACTTACATCTTTTGGTTTATTTTTGCTGATTTTTTCTGACTATATAATTTGTGTGTTCTGTTTAGTTTTTTTTTCTCCCTTCATTGGATTGTGGGATATATAGCTATCCAAACAAAGGCACATTGTTATACTTGGGCCACCCAAGATTTCCCATTGGAAGTAATTATCTATCTAATTAGTATCTTAAAAAGATGATCTTTCTGGCTTATATAAGTCTGAAATGTACTTTTTGGTTTATTTTTGCTAATTTTTTCTGAATTTATTATTGATTATCTTTTGTTTCTTTTTTCTTCACGGGTTCTAGTGGTGTATGGGGACATAAATCTTTTATCTGTCCTTATTAGAGGGTCAGTAAGGGACCTTAGGGTCAGCCACCGCTGAGTGGGGGCGCCTACCGCAGTAATCTAGGGTGCCTACCTCCACTGTTAGGTAAGGCAAGTTCTAGGTATCAGCTAGAGTGCATTAGGGCTTCTACATACTAGGGAACCCTAGGGATTTAATAGGGCCAGCCTCCGACGAGTGGGGGCGCCAACCGCGGTAAAGTAGGGTGCCTACCTCCACAGTCAGGCAGGACCTACTAGCCCACTATATAGGGTGGCTTAGGTACACTTTATACCTCCAATCTTTTAATTATGTAATAATAAAGTCAACTTTTAATTGCCATAATAAAGGTTAAATTTTAGGAATTCTTGTTTTGGTTTAGGTTAGTTTTTGTTCTAGGATTCCGCCATATCATAATTTGGTTTAAGGTACAGCTATTGGGGGAAGAGGGTGCCGCTGCCAGTAGCTTAGAAGCGGAGGAGGATGATCCGCAGCAGCCATCTACATCGCAACAGCTGTCATCTGGCAGGCCCGTATCAGGCCAAAAACGTTTGTCAAAAACAAAAACAGTTTTAGGACAGCGTGGCCATCCGGTGAAAGTAGCACAGCGTGCAATGCCTGAAAAGGTATTCCATAGTAGGAAGAGTGTAGTGTGGCAATTTTTTAACCAAGATCCGAATGATCCGTCAAAAGTTATCTGTAAGAAATGCTCAAAGACCTTTAGCAGAGGGAAGAATCTCCAAAATGTAAATACAACGTGCATGCATAGACATTTAATCAGCATGCACTTGCATGACTGGACTAACTACCAAACGTCCCGTACCGTTGGTGCACCTGCTCAGAATGAAGATAGTCAGCAATGCTACATTGCTTCCCTCACTGTAAGCCCACCGTTTAGGACACCACCAGCAGCAAATGTGGAGGTATCGTCGCAAGGCCAAAGCAGTCAGGGAATCACAAGGTTTTTGGTAGGAAACACTGTATGTAGGCCAACATCAAGAATACCATCACCAACCCTCTCTCAATCCGCCATGTCCACCACCACCACCACCGCTAGTGCCACCATATGCAGCTCTCCAGTCCAGCTCACCCTACAAGAGACTCTCGTTAGGAAAAGAAAGTACTCATCCTCTCATCCGCATACACAGGGTTTGAACGCCCACATTGCTATACTAATCTTGCTAGAGATGATGCCCTACCGGTTGGTTGAAAGCGAAGCTTTCAAAGACCTGATGGCCTACGCAGTACCACGCTATGACCTACCCAGTCGGCACTTCTTTGCGAGAAAAGCCATCCCAGCCCTCCACCAGCATGTCAAAGACCGCATTGTCCATGCACTGAGGCAATCAGTCAGTGGAAAGGTGCACCTCACAACAGATGCATGGACCAGTAGGCATGGCCAGGGAAGTTACGTGTCCATCACGGCGCACTGGGTTAATGTGGTGGATGCAGGGTCCACAGGGGACAGCCATAGTGGGACAGTTCAGCCTGGCCCACGGTCTAGGAAACAGTTGGCTGTAGGTGTTCGCCACCCCTTCTCCTCCTCCTCCTCCAGAAGCGAAAGCTCATCCACAGAGCGCAGTCGCACGACCACTCCATCCGCAGCAGCCAGTGTTGCACACGAGGTGTCCCATTATGGAACAGCTAGTGGTAAGCGTCAGCAGGCTGTGTTACAAATGAAGTGTTTGGGCGACAACAGACACACCGCGGAAGTACTGGCCGAGTACTTGCAGCAAGAAACTCAGTCATGGCTGGGCAGTGTACATCTTGAGGCAGGCAAGGTAGTCAGTGATAACGGAAGGAATTTTATGGCTGCCATAGCCCTTTCAGAACTGAAACACATACCTTGCCTGGCTCACACCTTGAACCTGGTGGTGCAGTGCTTCCTGAAAAATTATCCGGGATTACCAGCCCTGCTCCTGAAGGTAGCACAAAAAAAGGGAATATTCAAAGTATAGAAGAAATCCCCAAAGAAGAGTGTTTGTAACAATATATAAATTTATTAGATCATAAAATACAAAAATAACACACAATTATAAGCAGGGTAGGGCTAATTAAACAGGAAAAAGAGCCCGACTAACCACATATATCAAAAAATTACTGGTAAGCCTTACAGCCAAAAGATATAAATATAAGTCAAAAAATGAAAATTACCAATATAAACATAGAATATCAAGGTCTGGATCTATATTAGATAGCAAAATCATTAATGAAATAGCAGAAAAATTCAGAAAGCTATATTTGCCTAGCACAGCCAGCACGAGATACATAAATACAAAGTGCCATAGTGCTTGATGCCGCAAGGATTTGGATCTAAACATGTGAGCGGACTGTGCTGAGCAGCATAGGTGAATTAAACTGGCGTGAAACTCCTGATACAAAGTGCCATAGTGCCATAATGAAAATGCAGCAATGGTTTGGATCTAGAGACAATGCTAGCCAATACAATTAGAGCTGTTTAGTATGTCATATTACCTACGATAAAATGAGGCGACAGGCTGGGGCCCGATTTCCACATTTTATCGTAGGTAATATGACATACTAAACAGCTCTAATTGTATTGGCTAGCATTGTCTCTAGATCCAAACCATTGCTGCATTTTCATTATGGCACTATGGCACTTTGTATCAGGAGTTTCACGCCAGTTTAATTCACCTATGCTGCTCAGCACAGTCCGCTCACATGTTTAGATCCAAATCCTTGCGGCATCAAGCACTATGGCACTTTGTATTTATGTATCTCGTGCTGGCTGTGCTAGGCAAATATAGCTTTCTGAATTTTTCTGCTATTTCATTAATGATTTTGCTATCTAATATAGATCCAGACCTTGATATTCTATGTTTATATTGGTAATTTTCATTTTTTGACTTATATTTATATCTTTTGGCTGTAAGGCTTACCAGTAATTTTTTGATATATGTGGTTAGTCGGGCTCTTTTTCCTGTTTAATTAGCCCTACCCTGCTTATAATTGTGTGTTATTTTTGTATTTTATGATCTAATAAATTTATATATTGTTACAAACACTCTTCTTTGGGGATTTCTTCTATACTTTGAATATTCCCTTTTTTTGTGCTATATGCTGTTTGAGTGATTTATTTAAGAAAGAAATCATTTGGTGGAATCAGATGTTCTGCTCCTGAAGGTGCAAAGACTTTGCTCGCACATCCGCCGGTCGCCCGTACACTCCAGCCGTATGCTGAACCATCAGCGATTGCTGAATCTTCCCCAGCACCGCCTAATAATTGATGTTGCAACAAGGTGGAACTCCACACTGCACATGCTTCAGAGGCTGTGCAAACAGAGGCATGCTGTAATTTATTTGTGGGAGGATACACATACACGGGCAGGCACTTGGATGGCAGACATGGAGTTATCTGGTGTGCAGTGGTCGAAGCTACAAGACCTCTGTCAAGTCCTTCAGTGTTTTGAGGAATGCACACGGCTGGTAAGTGCAGACGACGCCATCATAAGCATGAGCATTCCACTAATGCGTCTGCTGATGCAACGTTTGACGCACATTAAGGAGCAGGCGTCTGCAGCTGAGGAGGAGGGAAGCCTTGATGACAGTCAGCCATTGTCTGCTCAGGGAACTCTCCTGGACGAGGTGGCAGACGAAGAGGAGGAGGAGGATGATGATGGGGATGAATATTTATGGGAGGATGATGCTTCTCAGGGGGCAATAGAAACTGTTGGCATTGCAAGGTCAGGTACAGGGTTTTTGCGGGACACAAGTGATGTTGATTTGCAAGAATGTGCTCCTCAACCCAGCACAAGCAGTGAATTGACACATGGAACATTGGCCCACATGGTTGAGTATGCCTTGCGTATCCTAAAAAGGGACCCCCGCATTATCAATATGATGACCGATGACGATTACTGGTTGGCCTGCCTCCTGGATCCACGATATAAAGGAAAATTACAAAATATAATGCCACATGAGAACGTTGAGCAAATATTGGCTACCAAACAAACAACTCTTGTAGACCATTTGGTTCAGGCATTCCCAGCACACAGCGGGGGTGATGGTTCTCACACGAGCCGCAGGGGGCAAGATGGCAGAGGTGTTAGAGGTGCACAAATCCGAAGTGGCATTTGACAGAGGGGTTTTATGACCAGTTTGTGGAGTGATTTCGCAATGACCGCTGACATGACAGGTACTGCTGCATCGATTCAAATTGACAGGAGACAGCATTTGTCCAGTATGGTTATGAACTACTTTTCCTCCCTTATCGATATTCTCCCTCACAGGTCATTCCCCTTTGATTACTGGGCATCTAAAATAGACACCTGGCCTAAATTGGCAGAATATGCATTACAGGAGCTCGCTTGCCCTGCTGCTAGTGTGCTATCCGAAAGAGTCTTCAGTGCTGCTGCTTCAATACTGACCGAAAAAAGGACACGTCTGGCTACCCAAAATGTCGATGATCTAACCTTCATTAAAATGAACCAATCATGGAAATTATTTGGCCCCACCTTCCCCTGCTGACACGTAGCTTGCCTGAAAAATGTCTTGCTTTTGGCCTCCTCTTACTGACTGCTCCAATTCCTCCATTTGCAGCTGCTGAATGTACACCATAGGCCATTTTTATACCTCCCTAAATGGGCTGACTCCCCCCACAGGGCCATGGTCACCACCTGGCGCAAGCACCCGTGCGAGTGCTGTTTGCCTGGACAGGTGGGTGTGCCCACTCTTGGGCGACGGCACTGGCACAGGGTCCCTCATAGTACAATGAAGTGTCTCTGACGGTGGTGGTGCACAACCAACGTCAGACACACCATCGTATTATGAGGGGCCCTGTGCCAGTACCACCGCTCACAAGAGAGTATTCCCCCCAGCTCGAACAGTGCTCTACCACTTGCAATACTTACCTCTCCCTGCTCCACCACTGTGTAGTCTGTGCTGTTAAATCCTTCAATGGCACTGCCAATACAAATTTGTTGAAATGATAGATGATAGTTAAAATATACAGGGGCCCTGGCCTCCATTTAGACCAGTTAATACTTTGCGCCTACTACCACTGTCTGCTACTCAGCAGAGGAGCCCACCCCTGTACCTAGCTATGCCACCTGTTTATTTATGAACAATTTTTGGGCAGACATTTAGCCTACTTAATTATTTGGGCCTACTAACTGTGTCTGCCGCTCATTACAGTTGTCCTCCACTGAACAAAGCAATGCTGCCTGTTTAGTCCTGTTACCAATTTTGGACTGCATTTAGCCTACTTAATTATTTGGGCCGACTAACTGTGTCAGCCACTCATTACAGTTGTCCCCCACTGAACAAAGCAATGCCGCCTGTTTAGTCCTGTTACCAATTTTGAACTGCATTTAGCCTACTTTATTTTTTGGGCCTATATCTGTGTTTCCTCCTCATCCTGCCCATTGCCCAGCCACTGCTAGATGAGTCTGCTGGTACATTGACCAAGACCACTACATTCCCCTTGCACTTTACACAGCCAGAATCTGACCCTGCTGAAAGTCAGGTTCCCCTTCCCGCATACTATACTACCTTACACGGGGACAAAGAGGAAGGTGCAGATGAAAGTGCAGGTTCCTTCATTAGGTGGGGGGGCATACTCGTTGGTGACGTCACTGGCACAGGGCCCCTCATAGTACGCAAAAGTGTCTCTGCCGGTGGGAGGCGCCACCCGCCGTCAAACATACTATGAGGGGTCCTGTGCCAGTGCCAATGCCAATGAGTGGGCCCCCACTGCTTGCTCAGGATCACTGCACTTGCAAAGTTGAAATACTTACCTCTCCCCGCTCCACCGCCGTGACGTATTCTGCATTTCCTGGGCCCACGAAAATCTTGAGCCCTACCCCCCCACAACTTTAGCCAAATGACCCCCAATTTTCAATGCCTAACTATTATTATAAGGTAAATTAAGATTCACAAGCTTAAGTGACACGAATTGATGTTTTTTACATTAAAATGGGCACTGTTGGTGTTTTCCTGTCCTCCACTCACTGCCGACTTTGATTCCCCATTGACTTGCATTGGGTTTCGTGTTTCAGTCGGCCCCCGACTGTTCGCAATAATCGGCTGATTTCACCCGACCCGACTTTTGACAAAGTCGGGTTTCGCGAAACCCGACTCGATCCGAAAAAAGTAAAAGTCGCTCAAGTCTACTCATCAATAAACAAAACTGTTTGAAAATTAGTCTTCATGTATGTCTGGGCCCACTGCAACCGTTCCTGCTTGTGAATACTATTTAGGGATGGCCAAATAGTAGGTTTATGCACCACAGCAAGCCTTTGAAGGATCCTACACCTTGAGGTTCGAGGGACTCCTGAGGCACCAGCAGCTTCAAATAACAGTTTGCTGCTTTGTAATGGTATTTTGGCAGCTGCTCTCTTAATCCAATGAATTTGTCTGGCAGAAACCTTCCTCATTATGCTTTTATCTGCATTAACTATGTCTGTGCTCTGTTTCAGTCACAAATCTCTTCATAGTATGATGATCACTCTTAAGTTTTCATGAAATATCTAATGTTTTCATACCTTGACCAAGGCATTGCACTATTTAACGCTTTTCAGCAGCAGAGAGATCCTTTTTATTTCCCATATTGCTTGAAACCTGTGACCTGCTTAATAATGTGGAACATCATTTTTAAGTAGTTTTCATTTAATTAGAATCACCTGGAAAACGAATTATCACACTTTACACACATTATCATCACTGTCCCCGTTGGGGCTCACAATCTAAATTCCCTATCAGTATGTCTTTGGAATGTGGGAGGAAACCGGAGTACCCGGAGGAAACCCACGCAAACACGGAGAGAACATACAAACTCTTTGCAGATGTTGTCTTTGGTGGGGTTTGAACCCAGGACTCCAGTGCTGCAATGTTAACCACTGATCCACCGTGCTATGTTCCCACAATGAGCTTTTGGGGCATTTTTGATGTTGCCGAATTTCTGCATCTATTTTTTTAAATTAGGTCACTTGCGTTTTTTCAGCGCGTTTTAGCACGTGTTTTTCAACATGTGCTTTTATTGTATTTAGTGACACTGCTCTGTTTTGTCTCTGGTGTGTAATGCTTTAAATAAAGCTGCTTCGTTTTTATAGTTCCTGATGTTTTTTCCTTTGACAAAACTTTATTGATATACTTAGGTGTGGATTACATGCTTTTTTCATGCATTTCAACCATGGAAACACACTAAAAAAGGTAAAGCAGAAAGCTGAGAGCTGATATTATAAGGCTGGTAAGGTCTATGGTTTTTGGGCTTTACCAAGCTTGAAATTACCAGCCTGCAGCCTCCTTGGAAGTGGCTCATCAGATTAAATGCACCATTTCTGGCGCTCTGCCCAGCTCTTTCCGCCGGCTATTCTCTGCCCTGGTGAATTGGCAATCAAGGTAATGGGGCTTGGGGTTGATTTTAGCTGTGATTTGGCAAAAACCATAGCTGGCATCAAGCCCTGGTGTTAATAATGGAGAGGAGTCTATCAGACACCCAAATTGCTAATCCAGTAATCAAAAATAAAAACACATACACACAAAAATATACTTTATATGAGTAAACACTCTCCCACACTTTTCCTGGTTCACCAATTTATTACAAGCAAACAAAAAAAAAACATAGTCCACAAGTGAAAAAAAAAGAGAGAAAGAAAAACAAGACACTGTCCCTCGTTCACCAATTCATGAGAAAATAAGGGTCCCATGCAGGTCCGACGCAGTCCAGTGCTTCCCACGACGTTCCCTGAATCCGTTGAGAGAAGACTCGTTTTGAATCTCCATAGGTTTTTAGCAGCAGCCACTTCCAGCTCCCACAGCGCCTGGTCATGCTGCCCTCTATGAGACCCGGCGACTCTGATGAGCAAATGGTTACTGACGGCTAGAGTTGAGCGACTTTTACTTTTTTCGGATCAAGACGGGTTTCGCGAAACCCGACTTTGTCAAAAGTCGGGTCAGGTGAAATCGGACGATTATTGCGAAAAGTCGGGGGCTGACTGAAACACGAAACCCAATGCAAGTCAATGGGGAATCAAAGTCGGCAGTGAGTGGAGGACAGGAAAACACCTACAGTGCCCATTTTAATGACAAAAACATCAATTCTTAATTTACTTTATAATAATTTAATATAATAATAAATTAATATAATAATAATAATAGTTAGGCATTGAAAACTGGGGGTCATTTGGCTAAAATTGTGGGGGGGTAGGGCTGGCTCAAGATTTTCCCAGGAAACGCAGAATACGTCATGGCGGTGGAGCAGGGAGAGGTAAGTATTTCAACTTTGCAAGTGCTATGATCCTGAGCAAGCAGTGGGGGCCCACTCATTGGCACTGGCACAGGGCCCCTCATAGTATGGTGGTGTGTTTGATGGCGGGTGGCGCCTCCCACTGGCAGAGACACTTTTGCGTACTATGAGGGGCCCTGTGCCAGTAACGTCGCCAACGAGTATGCCCCCCCCACCTGATGATGGAACCTGCACTTTCATCTGCACCTTCCTCTTTGTCCCCGTGTAAGGTGGTATAGTATGCGGGAAGGGGAACCTGACTTTCAGCAGGGTCAGATTCTGGCTGTGTAAAGTGCAAGGGGAATGTAGTGGTCTTGGTCAATGTACCAGCAGACTCATCTAGCAGTGGCTGGGCAATGGGCAGGATGAGGAGGAAACACAGATATAGGCCCAAAAAATAAAGTAGGCTAAATGCAGTTCAAAATTGGTAACAGGACTAAACAGGCGGCATTGCTTTGTTCAGTGGAGGAAAACTGTAATGAGTGGCAGACACAGTTAGTAGGCCCAAATAATAAAGTAGGCTAAATGCAGTTCAAATGTCGTAACAGAACTAAACAGGCGGCATTGCTTTGTTCAGTGGAGGAAAACTGTAATGAGTGGCAGACACAGTTAGTAGGCCCAAATACTAAAGTGGGCTAAATGCAGTTCAAATGTGGTAACAGGACTAAACAGGCGGCATTGCTTTGTTCAGTGGAGGAAAACTGTAATGAGCGGCAGACACAGTTAGTAGGCCCAAATAATAAAGTGGGCTAAATGACTGCCAAAAAATTGTTCATAAATAAACAGTCGACATTGCTTTGCTCAGTGTCGGAAAATTGTAATGAGTAGCAGACTAAGTTAGTAGGCCCAAATAATAAAGTGGGCTAAATGTCTGCCAAAAAATTGTTCATAAATAAACAGGTGGCATAGCTAGGTACAGGGGTGGGCTCCTCTGCTGAGTAACAGACAGTGGTAGTAGGCGCAAAGTATTAACTGGTCTAAATGGAGGCCAGGGCCCCTGTATATTTTAACTATCATCTATCATTTCAACAAATTTGTATTGGCAGTGCCATTGAAGGATTTAACAGCACAGACTACACAATGGTGGAGCAGGGAGAGGTAAGTATTGCAAGTGGTAGAGCACTGTTAGAGCTGGGGGGGAACACTCTCTCGTGGGCGGTGGTACTGGCACAGGGCCCCTCATATTACGACGGTGTGTCTGATGTTGGTTGTGCACCACCACCGTCAGAGACACTTCATTGTACTATGAGGGACCCTGTGCCAGTGCTGTCGCCCAAGAGTGGGACCACCTACCTGTCCAGGCAAACGGCACTCGCACGGGTGCTTGCGCCAGGTGGTGACCATGGCCCTGTGGGGGGAGTCAGCCCATTTAGGGAGGTATAAAAATGGCCTATGGTGGACATTCAGCAGCTCCAAATGGAGGAATTGGAGCAGTCAGTAAGAGGAGGCCAAAAGCAAGACATTTTTCAGGCAAGCTACATGTCAGCAGGGGAAGGTGGGGCCAAATAATTTGAAATCCATGATTGGTTCATTTTAATGAAGGTTAGATGATCAACATTTCGGGTAGCCAGACATGTCCTTTTTTCGTTCAGTATTGAACCAGCAGCACTGAAGACTCTTTCTGATAGCACACTAGCAGCAGGGCAAGCGAGCTCCTGTAATGCATGTTCTGCCAATTCAGGCCAGGTGTCTATTTTAGATGCCCAGTAATCAAAGGGAAATGACCTGTGAGGGAGAACATTGATAAAGGAGGAAAAGTAGTTCATAACCATACTGGACAAATGCTGTCTCCTGTCACTTTGAATCGATATAATCAGAATACCAGACAACCACATTGTGACTCATGCCATGCGTAAAGTTACGCCAAACAGAAACCTCAAAAAGAGGAAAAAATATTAACCCACTCCATAACTATACATAGAACAATTGGAGGAAAATTGAGTATATAGGGTTAAAAACAAGTACTTTATTATAAACTAATCAAGTGACATACATACATACATTTTCAAGTAAAAAAAGCTACACACCAACAGGCGAAACGTGCGTTGGGGTGCTCCTGGATGCAACTCGGTGCTCTCTACCCCATTTATTGTTTGCTGGTAAGCGTTGCTCTGGAAATATTTATATACATATGTATGCACAGACCATTTGGTCATGATACGTTTGCACTTTAGTTAGAGCAATCTTTATATACCTCAGAGACTTTGCTCATTATTGTGGGGTGGGTGGCACCTGTGATCTTGCATATCATTCTTTTTCCCTTTTTACCTTTTGTATTATATGTAAGTCACTTGATTAGTTTATAATAAAGTACTTTTTTTTAACCCTATATACTCAATTTTCCTCCAATTGTTCCACTTTGAATCGATGCAGCAGTACCTGTCGTGTCAGCGGTCATTGAGAAATCACTCCACAACCTGGTCATAAAACCCCTCTGTCCAACACCACTTTGGATTTATGCACCTCTAACACCTCTGCCATGTTGCCCCCTACGGCTCATGTGAGAACCATCACCGCCGCTGTGTGCTGGGAATGCCTGAACCAAACGGTCCACAAGAGTTGCTTGTTTGGTTGCCAGCATTTGCTCAAGGTTCTCATGTGGCATTATATTTTGTAATTTTCCTTTATATCGTGGATCCAGGAGGCAGGTAATCGTCATCGGTCATCATTTTGATAATGCGGGGGTCCCTTTTTAGGATACGCAAGGCATACTCAGCCATGTGGGCCAATGTTCCAGCTGTCAAGTCACTGCTTGTGCTGGCTTGAGGAGCACTTTCTTGCAAATCAACATCACTTGTGTCCCGCAAAAACCCTGTACCTGACCTTGCAACGCCACCAGTTTCTATTGCCCACTGAGAAGCATTCTCGTCCCGTAAATATTCATCCCCATCAGCCTCCTCTTCATCCGCCACCTCGTCCAGGAGAGTTCCCTGAGCAGACAATGGCTGACTGTCATCAAGGCTTCCCTCCTCCTCGGCTGCAGACGCCTGCTCCTTAATGTGCGTCAAACTTTGCATCAGCAGACGCATTAGTGGGATGCTCATGCTTACGATGGCGTTGTCTGCACTTACCAGCCATATGCATTCCTCAAAACACTGAAGGACTTGACAGAAGTCTTGTAGCTTCGACCACTGCACACCAGACAACTCCATGTCTGCCATCCAAGTGCCTGCCCGTGTATGTGTATCCTCCCACAAATTAATTACAGCACGCCTCTGTTCGCATAGCCTCTGAACCATGTGCAGTGTGGAGTTCCACCTTGTTGCAACGTCGATTATTAGGCGGTGCTGGGGAAGATTCAGCGATCGCTGATGGTTCAGCATACGGCTGGAGCGTACGGGCGACCGGCGGATGTGCGAGCAAAGTCTTCGCACCTACAGGAGTAGGGCTGGTAACTCAGGATCATTTTTGAGAAAGCACTGCACCACCAGGTTCAAGGTGTGAGCCAGGCAAGGTATGTGTTTCAGTTCTGAAAGGGCTATGGCAGCCATAAAATTCCTTCCGTTGTCACTGACTACCTTGCCTGCTTCAAGATGTACACTGCCCAGCCATGACTGAGTTTCTTGCTGCAAGTACTCGGCCAGTACTTCCGCAGTGTGTCTGTTGTCGCTCAAACACTTCATTTGTAACACAGCCTGCTGACGCTTATCACTAGCTGTTCGATAATGGGACACCTCGTGTGCAACACTGGCAGCTGCCGATGGAGTGGTCATGCGACTGCGCTCTGTGGACGAGCTTTCGCTTCTGGAGGAGGAGGAGGAGGAGGGGTGGCGAACGCCTACAGCCAACTGTTTCCTAGACCGTGGGCTAGGCAGAACTGTCCCACTATGGCTGTCCCCTGTGGACCCTGCATCCACCAAATTAACCCAGTGCGCCGTGATGGACTCGTAACGTCCCTGGCCATGCCTACTGGTCCATGCATCTTTTGTGAGGTGCACCTTTCCACTGACTGATTGCCTCAGTGCATGGACAATGCGGTCTTTGACATGCTGGTGGAGGGCTGGGATGGCTTTTCTCGCAAAGAAGTGCCGACTGGGTAGATCATAGCGTGGTACTGCGTAGACCATCAGGTCTTTGAAAGCTTCGCTTTCAACCAACTGGTAGGGCATCATCTCTAACGAGATTAGTCTAGCAATGTGGGCGTTTAAACCCTGTGTACGCGGATGAGAGGATGAGTACTTTCTTTTCCTAACGAGAGTCTCTTGTAGGGTGAGCTGGACTGGAGAGCTGCATATGGTGGCACTAGCTGTGGTGGTGGTGGACATGGCGCATTGAGAGAGGGTTGGTGATGGTATTCTTGATGTTGGCCTACATACAGTGTTTCCTACCAATAACCTTGTGATTCCCTGACTGCTTTGGCCTTGCGATGATACCTCCACATTTCCTGCTGGTGGTGTCCTAACCGGTGGGCTTACAGTGAGGGAAGCAATGTAGCGTTGCTGACTACCTTCATTCTGAGCATTCTCCTTTATTTGGGGGGAGACTGCACCAAAACTCAGGCCCAGTGTATAACACAACACAATGTAAGTGGCAGAACGTGGCTGGCTGATATACGACAAACTAACAGAACTGACGTAGATCCACTTTGTGACAATTTGAATCTCCCTTTTTTTGGGGGGAGACTGCACCAAAACTCAGGCCCAGTGTATGACACAGCACAATGTAAGTGGCAGAAAGTGGCTGGAAGATATATGAAAAAATACAAGGACTGTATTACAATTTCAATCTCCCTACAATGATCTCAGGAAAAGTATTGCAAAAATTGCTAAAATTTTGGCATTGTTAAGTATGCAAACACAGGTAAGTCTAGTTTTACGAATCCTGTCTTTTTTTTTTTTTTTAAAGATAACACAAAAATTTGCAAACTTACTCCATTAGTTGGGAGTAGGGTTGAGCGAAACGGGTTGTGCATTTTCATAAGTCGCCGACTTTTGGCAAAGTCGGCGTCTCATGAAACCCGACCCGATCCCTGTGGGGGTCGGCCATGCGGTACGCGATCTTGGCGCCAAAGTCGCGTTTAGCGCCATTTTTTTTTCTCAATGAATGAGTGTGGGCAGAGTGATGACATAGGTCTTAGGGGAGTGAACACCTATCGTCATGTTATCGCTTGTGCGCAGTAGGGATTTGGAATGTGCAATCCGAAATTTTCTGTGCTGGGAGAGGGAGAGGGAGAGGGAGAGGGAGAGGGAGAGGGAGAGGGAGAGGGAGAGGGAGAGGGAGAGGGAGAGGGAGAGGGAGAGGGAGAGGGAGAGGGAGAGGGAGAGGGAGAGGGAGAGGGAGAGGGAGAGGGAGAGGGAGAGGGAGAGGGAGAGGGAGAGGGAGAGAAAAAAAAAAAAAAAAAATTCCTTCATTGGGTTTCGTGTTTCGGCCGAAACCCGACTTTTCACGGTGGTCGGCCGATTTCACTCGACTCGACTTTTAAGACAGTCGGGTTTCACAAAGCCTGACTCGACCCCAAAAAACTAAAGGTCGCTCAACCCTAGTTGGGAGTTGTAAAATGTGAAGAAACAGCTCTAGAGAAAAGTTTTATTTTCACAAATTTATCAAATGCTGCACTTCAATAAATTTGGCACAAATAATGACAACAAAGTCATAAAAAACTAACCTCAAAAGTACCTCTTATGATGAATTTTCCCCATTTTTTAAGGTTAAAAGAGCTTTCCAGTATTTTTAATTGTTTTTTTTTTTGGTGATATGATTTTTACTTTTTGTAATATGGAAAAGTTTGGAACCAATTCATGGTAACAGGGTAAAAAGGCTAAAAGTCATATTTTTTTTCTCAACTTTGAGCTGATGACAATAGCTTGAGGAATCAGGGCGATTTTTTTTCTGACGTTTTGAAACCTCTAAAGAGCATATGGAAAAAAAAGTTAGAAAAAAAACATACTTGTTAAAACAAAAAATCATACATTCTTAGTTTTGAAAAGGCACAAATAAAAACTTACAGATTCTCACAAAAAGAAAAATTCCTTGTACATGTATGTATTCTGCCCATATAGACATATGAAGGCTTGTACTTTTGAATTGACATAACTTATTTTACCGTATAACATACTGGAATACGAGAAAAATAATCTAAATTTTGTGTTGGTAAAAATGACCTTGCAATATGATTTTCCTCATCAGAACGATTATGGCAATACCAAACTTGTCCAGCTTTTTTTATTATTTAAGTGGTGATAAAATGAGAAGTTTAAAAAAAAAAATAAAAAATTGGGTGTTGTGTCGCCATCTTCCGAGATCCGTTATCCGTTTTCATTTTTCTCTCGATGGAGCTGTGAATGGATTTATTTTTAGCGTGGCGAGACATCGTTATTACTGTTACCACTTAGGGATACATGTGACATTTTGATCCCTTATTACAGTATTTTTTGTGCAATTGATTTTTTTCGTTTATGGTGTTTACCGATCATTTTAATTATTTTTATATTTTAATAGATAGAACTTTTCTGAATGCAGCGATACCACATATGAGTGTTTTTTATTATCTTTATTTTTAATAGGGGAAAAGGGGGGTGATTTGATCTTTATTTTTTTTACGCTTCACCGTTCTTAACAGTTCCCTAGGGGACTTGAAGCTGCAATCAACTGATCGCTTGTGCTATGTGCTGCATTGCTGCATATAGCAAAAATCATGGTCTCATCTGAAGCCCGGCCACAGGAGTTCCGCAATCACAAGCACAGAGGTTTTCAACAGACACCTGGATCTCAGAGCAACCTACCCCATGACCTGCTCCCCTGTTGGACCATGTTAAATGACGCTGTCAAAGATTAACAGCAGTATTTAGCAAGGATAACAATTGTGACTCTTAGGCTACGTTCACATTAGCGTTGTGCGACGCAGCGTCGGGCGCCGCTGCGTCGCCGCATGCGTCATGCACCCCTATATTTAACATGGGGGCGCATGGACATGCGTTGTGCTGCGTTTTGCGACGCATGCGTTTTTTTGGCCGCAAGCGTTGGGCGCAGAAAACGCAGCATGTTGCATTTTTTTTGCGTCCAAATTTCGGCAAAAAAGGACGCATGCGTTGCAAAACGCAGCGTTTTTGTGTGCGTTTTGTTGCGTTTTTGTTTGCGTTGTGCGTTGCGTCTCCGACGCAACATTGCACAACGCAAATGTGAACGTAGCCTTAGGCTACTTTCACACTAGCGTTAACTGCATTCCGTCACAATGCGTCGTTTTGCCGAAAAAACGCATCCTGCAAAAGTGTTTGCAGGATGCGTTTTTTCACCATTGATCAACATTAAGCGACGCATTGTGACGGATTGCCACACGTCGCACCCGTCGTGCGACGGATGCGTCGTGCAGTGGCGGACCGTCGGGAGCAAAAAACGCTACATGTAACGTTTTTTGCTCCCGACGGTCCGCTTTTTCCGACCGCGATGCATGAAAGCTGTGTTTAAAAATCATGGTTATTCTACAAAATTGTATTGTTGTTTCTAAAAGATTATGAACTTGTTTTCTTTGCATTGTGTCTGAAAGCACTAGGTTTTTTTATTTTGACCATTTCTCCTTTTCAGAAAAAAAATACAAAATGTATTGCTTGGAAATTCAGAGACATGTTGTCAGAAGTTTATAGAATAAAAGATCAATTTACATTTTACTCAAAAATATACTGTACCTATGAAGAGAAAAATCAGACAAACTGAACATTGTGCAGTGGTCTCTTAATTTTTGCCAGAGCTGTAAGTAACAGGCATTATTTTTTTAAATGTGTGCTGCTTTTTTGTGTGTTTTTTTTTTTAAATTGAATGATATCACCTGAAGCTGGCGCAGCTGTCGGGATACATATAGACATGAGCGCCAACAGCGTGCCAAAAGCAGGTCTGCAACCTACGTCCAAAAGTTCTGGCTTTTTTGAGCATTCTACACAAGATTATAAACTTGTTAAGTTGTGTAATTGCAACCAGCATTTCATCATCTTTTCACTTGCAGAACTGAATCCATCTTATATGACAGGAGACGGCCTTGGAGTTAGATGCTCTGTTGGATCCAGTGGCCGATTTAGCCAAGGATGCTGGACCAGCACCAGACCAGTCATCAGATTGAGCCCCTTCAGCACCAGCTCAAGGTTCTGAGGAAGTAGAAGGACACCGAGCAGCATCCTCAACCATCCACTTGACATCTCCCCTGTAGCTGCACCCATCCCATGACAGGTTTGGCACAGGAAGGAGCTCTCATCATTAAAACCAGGCGCGAGGTAGATAGTGATGTTTTAGATTATCTATTGCATATGGTGACTGATGATGGGGAGGAGATGTTTGGATCTAGCCTGGCACCATATCTTCATGATATAGACAGGTGCGACTGCTTGCCAAGAACGCCATTTACATTGTTTGTACCAGACCCAACAATCCGGGCAAGGTTTGTGACTGCGTTGAAAGCTGGCATCGGTCTGACAAAAACTATCTTCACCTGCCAGAGAAAAATAATGAGCATGTGAAGTTCACCCAAAACACAGCATGCCAACAGCTCCCAACAACAGAACCAACACCTGAAGTGCCTGAACAATCACCCATTCACTGTGGCCACACGACTGGCCGAAGGCAAGGGGGTGGGCTGGTCCAGCAGCTCCACTGGCTGGATGCATTGGTGGTGAGAGGCAGCGACCATAGTACAGGCATGAGCCTAATCAGGGTGCCTAACATGGGCAAGGTGGTCCATACCATTACCCCCCCAGACACAGAGGCCTACTTTACCTTCAGGTTCAGCTAACTCACCTTTCATGGCCCAACCATATTCGCCACCACCACCATCTATGGCAGGAAACATTACTGCTTCACAGCAAAGAGCAACACCCACATCTCATAATTTGTGATGTTTGCATTACATTTGGATCAAAAATTCAGTTTTATGTGTTTCTTGGAGTAAATATTTTTGTTATATTAAAATTATATTTTTAAGTTTGGTGTTTATATGAAAAATATGAATGCTCGTATTTGTAAATATTTTTTTAATAAAGTTATTTTGAACACAAAAACATGTTTGTTTTTTTTACCCAAAAATATGAACGTTGCTTGTGAAGGTAGCAAATACGACATATGTTTCTGGTAGAAACATTACTTTCGAAACAAAGTTACAAAACATTTAACTATTACACATTTTAAGGAATAATAAATTGTGAATGCTGCCATGGAGATTCGCCCTCTAGTGTGAGGAAATACATGACAAACATATCCCCAACTTAACCCCTTAGTGACAGAGCTACTTGGTACTTAATGACCAAGCCAATTTTTACAATACTGACCACTGTCACCTTTTGAAGTTATAGCTCTGGAATGCTTCAACGTATCCCACTGATTCTGAGATTGTTTTTTTCATGACATATTGTACTTCCTGTACTTCATGAAAAAAATGGAAATTTGGCAAAAATGTTGAAAATTTTGTGATTTTCAAACTTTTAATTTTTGTGCCCTTAAATCAGAGAGTCCTATCGCACAAAATAGTTAATAAATAACATTTCCAACAGGTCTACTTTACATCAGCACAATTTTAGAAATATAATTTTTTTTTTGTTAGGATGTTATAAGGGTTAAAATTTGACCAGCAATTTCTCATTTTTACAACAAAATTTACAAAACCTTTCTTTTATGGACCACCTCACATTTGAAGTGAGTTTTGTGGGTCAATATAAGAGAAAATACCCAAAAGTGACACCATTCTAATAACTGCACCCCTCAAGGTGCACAAAACCACATTCAAGACGTTTGTTAATCGTTCCAGTGCTTAACGAGAACAAAATCGATGTAGAAGGAAAAAATTAACATTTTACAGTACTTTTTTCACAAAAAAATTACTTTGGAACCAAACTTTTTTATTTTCACAAGGGTATCAGGAGACAATGGACCACAAAATTTGTTGTGCAATTTCTCCTGAGTATGCTGATACCCCGGATGTGGGGGAAAGCCATTGCTTGGACACATGGCTGTTTTCAGAAGGGAGGGAGCACCGTTTGACTTTTTGAAGCAAAATTGGCTGGAATCAATGGCGGGCGTCATATCGCTAATGCTCCTAAAAAGTGGAAAACCCTCAATTCTAACTACAATCCTAGCACAGCCCTAATCCCAACCCTAACCCCAAAACACCCCTAACCCTAATCTTAACCCTAACCACAACACAACCCTAACCCCAACAAAACAACTCTAACCCTAACCAGAACACAACCCCAACCCTAGCCCCAACCCTAACTCTAACCCAACCCTAACCCTAGCTCTAACTCCAACTCTAACCGTAGCCTCAACCCTAAACCAACCCTAACCCTAGCTCTATCCCTAGCCCCAACCCTAACCCTAGCTATAACCCCAACCATAACCTTAACCCTATCCCTAACCCTAGACACCTAGCCCCAACCCTAACCCTAGCTATAACCCCAACCATAACCCTAATGGAAAAATTTTAAGACAACATTTTTTTATTTTATTATTTTTACCTAACTAAGGGGGTGATAAAAGAGGGTTTGATCTACTATTTTTTTTATTTTGATCACTGTAATAAGGTCTTTCACAGTGATCAAAATAAACCAAAAATCTCCTATTGTTGGCGGGTGCCAGCCAGCAGAACTCGGCGGGCACACTGCGCATGCGCCTGCAATTTTTTTCCCAGAAGAAGACCCCGTGGGCTGGGGAACACAGCTGGAGGGATCGGGGAGCACTGCATGTACCGGGTGGGCTCGTGGGACCCCATTTCACTCACCCCTGATGTGCTAGATCATATCAGAGGAGAAAGAAATAAGTAGGAAATCTGGCTTTTTTTTTCAGTATCGTTATTCCATGAATAACAGCGATCGCAACAATGAGGTTGGTAAAAAGCAACCCGAATCATGTTCTCTGGGGTCTCAGCTACTCAGCTACCCCGGTAGCCGAGACCCCGGAGATTTTCTGAGACTCTGGGCTGCTATAACTTTATTTCTCAGCGCCGCTAAAAAGCGGCGCTGAGGAATAAGTACCTTTAATTGTCGCCGTTAAAAGGCATATCGGCGGTTGTTAAGGGGATAATGATGGAAGACTGTCATCGTGTAGTCGGCACAGATGGTTCTAGAAGGGAATGATCACATCCTGTATATCTTCAGGACCTGGATTCTCATGATATTCATGCATGTGGGTAAAGTGCAGGACCAAACATGCCTTGATTACAACCTTCACATTCTGTTTGTTAAGATGAAGGGCAGAGAGGAGCAACCGCCATTTAATGCACAGGATGCCAAATGCACATTCATCCACTCTGTGAGCACGGGAAAGCTGATAACAGAAAACTCACCTCTGATGATTTAGTCCTTGACGTGCGTAGGGCCGCAACACATGGCGAGTTAATTGGACGACCTAATCCGCAACAAATACATATGGTGCTGGTTCAGCCCTCAAACCTTGGAGAACACATGGAGGTGGGACACCAAGATCATTATTTTGAAGCTCCCGATCCATTATGGAATTTTTGAAGATTAGAGAATCACGTGCGATAGATTTGTTGCAGATTTTTCAGTGATTGGCACATTCATGTACATGGCTCTTACAGAAACCCATGTGCCTTCTGCAAAAACAATCCCATTCACATGTTTGGGAGGGATTTTCTCCAACAAATCTGCTGCATGTAAATATTCTCTAAGGGCTCTTTCACACATCAGCTTCTTTTGGTAATGTTATGTTCACACGTTCAGTATTTGGTCAGTATTTTACCTCAGTATTTGTAAGACAAAACCAGGAGTGGGTGATAAATACAGAAATGGTGACAAGTTTCTATTATATTTTTCCTCTCATTGTTCCATTCGTGGTTTTGGCTACAAATACTGAGGTAAAATACTGACCTAATACCGAAAGTGTGACCATGGCCTAAGGACACATAAACACAACCATATTTTCGGTCCGACCAAGTATTGTTCGTAAAAAAGCAGACGGCATTCAGACCAATGTTACTCAATGGGGAATTAAATATGAGCGATTTGTTTCATAGACCCAATCCGCGCAGGAAAAAAATCACAGCATTCACCATTTTTTTAATGTTTTGAATGCGACTCGCCCATTCAACTGTTAGGGTACTCAAATACGGAGCCATGGGATAGCATCTGAACTTTATGGATACAGTGTCATTCTTTAGCACAAGAAACTTTCTAATCTTGTCAATTTTAATAACTGCTGTTGTAAAAAAATGGCTTCGATACGGATGGCAAATGAGTAAAAAAATCCTCCGACTTTTCTTTATGAAACGTGGGTGATTTTTTTATACGCTTATGTGAGCGAGCCTTAACTCATCGAATGGTCAGATTTACGTTTTATTACTGAAGTAACAAGAATGTTTAGTTTAGTCAAATGTGCATTTTACTAAAAAAGTTGGAGTCATACTTGGCTGAGCAACATATTGAATGAAAATGTAAGGTAATGTCTAAGCCAGATGAATAATGTGCTAGAATGGGAGACCTGCAACTCTGACTGTGCAGGGTCTATGTGACACCTAGTGGCTGTGCGCATGTTAGCAGAAGTGTGAACAGAGCATCAGGGCTCCAATCAGCACTCCCCTTTGTAATAATGATGTCCGTGGCTGTGACGCTCCTCAGCTACATCTCCTAGATTTGGTAACGGATCGTACAGCACAGAACTATGTAAGATCTTTGCAGTACCACTTTCCAGTTTTCTCAGATTGGGATGTTTTCACAGTATTTTTGGCACCATTCTACTTAAAAAAAACCCAGCTTTTTGGTGTTATGACAAGTAAGTAGCAATCATTGGGTTTTTTTTAGAGAAGCCACCATAAAGCAAGATTAGAACCTCACCTAGGGGGGCAATTTTACATGTGAGGTCTTGTTCGCAAGACCATATTTTTGCTCCAAGTGTCCGGAAAAAAAATTGGACCGTACTCGAACTAATGTTATTCAGTAAGGCAGTGCAGATGAATGATTTGTTTTCACTGACCGAATCTGCAGCTTAAAAAAAATGGCAAGTGTGTACTGGTTTCTTCTGTGAATCGGATTACACTTTCCCATTTGAGTGTGCGAGTACTTAAAAAAAGTCGGATGGTGTACGGAGGCACAGTAAATCATCCCATTTTTTTTAATGCATTGTGTTGTGAATTCTGCTCTTGGGTTCCCTCCGGTGGTTGTTGATAGTAATGCAGTTGTCCCTGGGTTGCAATCCTGGGCAGGTGTCCCTGCTGATTGCAGCTCTGACTGGGATATTTAGGTGTGCAGGATTCATTAGCCCTTGCCAGTTGTCCATTGTTCTTGGAGGTTTTGCATCTCTGTTTGGTTCCTCCTGCCCTGCTGCCAAGTCAGCAAAGATAAGTGTCTGGTTTTTGTTTCTACAGCACACATGCTGTGTGCTTTACAATTCAGTGCTATTCATGGTTTTTTCTTGTCCAGCTTAGACTGTGTTTGGATATTTCAGTCAAGGTGGATTCTCAGGAGAAGCAGATATACATTCCATGTCTTTAGTTAGATGGTGGAATTTTTGTATTATCTGCTGTGGATATTTTTAGGGTTTTAATACTGACCGCTTAGTATTCTGTGCTATCCTTTCCTATTTAGCTAGCGTGGCCTCTTTTGCTAAATCCTGATTTCTGCCTGCATGTGTCTTTTCCTCTAATACTCACAGTCAATATTTGTGGGGGGCTGCCTATCCTTTGGGGTTCTGCTCTGAGGCAAGATAGAATTCCCATTTCCATCTATAGGGGTATTTAGTCCTCCAGCTGTGTCGAGGTGTCTAGGATGTGTTAGGTACACCCCACGGCTACGTCTAGTTGCGGTGTCAGTTTAGGGTTTGCGGTCAGTACAGGTTCCACCTACTCCTGAGAAAGTCCCATGCGGCTCCAAGGTCACCAGATCATAACAGCATTGTAACATAGGAAAGCTCGAGTGGTCCTGTAAATGATTTGTAGCTGCTGTAAAAAAACGGAAAAAAAAACTGCTGTAAAAAACGGATTGTGTACACTGGCCGGAATCAGATGGCCGTACTAAAACTTGGGATTGTCACATGTGCCGATTGTGGACTTTACTGCTCCATGTGGTGCAGCTCCGTGTGTTCACATAGTGACAAGTGCAGGAGCTGCCTACTATTTATGTGCACTAGCCTGGTCTGTAAATCGGACCAAAGTAGTGCACGCTATAATTTTTTTCACGCAGGCCGTTGGTCCATGTGGAAAATTGGCTATGTGCAGTAGCATACCAGCTACAATGGATGCGTGTGCTCTACGTGTGTAGACAGTGGCGCACTTGGACTACATGCACCTATAAAATGTGCTCGTTTGAACAAGCCCTACAGCCTCATTCAGACGGCGGTGATTCACGTACATGGGCTGTCCTTGTTTTGCATGTATCGTATTGAACATCTACCCATCTATATATATAATTGTCTAAGGGGTACTTCCGTCTTTCTGTCTGCAACTTCCGTAACGGAAATCCCGCGTCGCTGATTGGTCTCGCCAGCTGCCTGTCATGGCTGCCGCGACCAATCAGCGACGGGCACAGTCCGATTAGTCTCTCTCTACTCCCTTGCAGTCAGTGCCCGGCGCCCGCATACTCCCCTCCAGTCACCGCTAACACAGGGTTAATGACAGCGGTAACAGACCGCGTTATGCCATGGCTAATGCACTCCGTTATCGCTGCTATTAACCCTGTGTGTCCCCAACTTTTTACTATTGGTGCTGCCTATGCAGCATCAATAGTAGAAAGATGTAATATTAAAAATAATAAAAAACAAAAAACCTGCTATTCTCACCCTCCTTAGTCCGCCGAGCCGTACGCGGCTGCCGCCATCTTCCGTTCCCAGAGATGCATTGCGAAATTACCCAGAAGACTTAGCGGTCTCGTGAGACCGCTAAGTCATGTGGGTAATTTCGCAATGCATCCTGGGAATGGAAGATGGCGGCAGCCGCGCGCGCATCGCGAGAGCATCGCTGGATCCCGGCAGGTGAGTATATACCGTATATACTCGAGTATAAGCCGAGATTTTCAGCCCACTTTTTTGGGCTGAAATTGCCCCTCTCGGCTTATACTCGAGTCATACCGGGGGTCGGCAGGGGAGGGGGAGCGGGGGCTGTCTAAAAATACTCACCTAGTCCAGGCGCGGTCCCTGCTTCCCCAGCGCCGGCAGCAGCAGCTTCAGCGTCTTCCTGCACTGAGCGGTCACATGGTCCCGCTCATTGCAGTAAATGAATATTCGACTCCACCTAACCATAGGGGTGGAGCCGCCTATTCATTACTGTAATCAGTGGTACCATGTGACCACTGAGTACAGGATAAAGCGCTGCGGCGTCGGAGAAGCAGGATCTACACAGCGGCAGGACCAGGTGAGTATACGGGGAGGGGAGCGCAGCGCTGCGCGATAGTCACCTGCTCCTCGTTCCGGGCGCCGATCTGTCTCCAGCAGTGACGCTGAGGTCAGAGGGCGCGGTGACGTGGCCAGTGCGCACCCTCTGCTGAACGTCAGTGCTGGAGACAGATCGGCGCTGGAACGAAGAGCAGGTGACTATTGAAAGTGCCGGGGGCCTGAGCGACGGAGAGGTGAGTATGTGATTTATTTTTTTTATGGCAGCAAATGGGGCAAGTGTCTGTATGGAGCATCTATGGGGCCATAACATTCCTGCAGCACTATATGGGGCCATAACTTTCCTGCAGCCCTATATGGGGCCATAACGTTCCTGCAGCACTATATGGGGCCATAACGTTCCTGCAGCACTATATGGGGCCATAACGTTCCTGCAGCACTATATGGGGCCATAACATTCCTGCAGCACTATGTGGGGCCATAACATTCCTGCAGCACTATATGGGGCCATAACATTCCTGCAGCACTATATGGGGCCATAACATTCCTGCAGCACTATATGGGGCCATAACATTCCTGCAGCACTATATGGGGCCATAACATTCCTGCAGAACTATATGGGGCCATAACATTCCTGGAGCACTATATGGGGCCATAACATTCCTGCAGCACTATATGGGGCCATAACATTCCTGCAGCACTATATGGGGCCATAACATTCCTGCAGCACTATATGGGGCCATAACATTCCTGCAGCACTATATGGGGCCATAACGTTTCTGCAGCACTATATGGGGCCATAACGTTTCTGCAGCACTATATGGGGCCATAACGTTTCTGCAGCACTATATGGGGCCATAACGTTTCTGCAGCACTATATGGGGCCATAACGTTTCTGCAGCACTATATGGGGCCATAACGTTTCTGCAGCACTATATAGGGGCATAATGTTTGTGCAGCACTATATGGGGCAAGTGTCTTTATGGGGCCATAATTAACGTTTGTAGGGCACTACGGCATATGGGGCAAGTGTCTGTATGGAGCATCTTATAGGGCCTGTAAGGTTTCTCTTACTGAGAGTGTTGGGGGACACTCACTTGGCCGCGATATTCAAGCACACGGGCACGGGTTTATAAAAGAAAGCAGTCCATGCGGTTTATTAAGCCTCATAAACCAGGGTACGCACAGTTCATAACATGAAACACAACAGGCACCAACTGGTGATATTTACTTGCAGCTTCTAACACTTCAGTGTACGGCTTTGCCTCTCGGCCACTGACACGCTGGTCCTCCCTTAACCAGTTCCCAAGGGAGACCACACAGTTCATAGAACTTCACAAGCACTACCGGCCTGTACGATACCTGACGGGAGCTCCGGCTCCACCTGCTGACTCCTTGCCAGTCCGCACCTCCGGGTAAGCTGCCTTACAGGGATCACCAACTTGCCTGGCCGGCACACACTAGTCAGTCCAGAGCCACTGAAGGATTGTAGCTTCCCCAGTTCCACTGTGCACTGCTCCGGGATCCGGTCCTCCTACTAGGACCTCCCACGCCAGCAGGTGCTTTCCAGGAAGCCTCCTCTCAGGCTTCCAACACAGGAACACACCGAGCCCTCAGGAACTCCCTCAGGGATTTTGCACTTGGACCCTCCAGGTCCAACACTGGAACCACACAGGAACATGTGACCCACACCCTGGTCACGTTATGTACCTGTAACCACACCCACAGTAATGGATCACATGGGCTGGTCACGTGATCCTGACATCACTGCAGGTCAACTCCGTGCACATCCCGGGGAGACCATGCAGCGCCCCCCTACACCTGTAGGGTTGAACACCTGTCATACACGTGGGATCACGGGATATGTCATGCACGTTGCCTTGCCCTACCTGTCGAGAGAACCGTCTCAGTCGGTTTTGAGCATCACACAGACCCATCCAGTTGTTGAGTTTACCCCGCCCCCAGCGGTCAACACGTAGGCCTTGAGCTTTGGCCCTTAAGTTACAGTCTGTCCGTGACACCAAACCTTTAGTCAAGTTTGTCTCTTTACTCGACCTTTCTCTCCAGGGTCGCCACCCACGGTTGTTACGGACGTTAGTCCCACTTACAGTCGAGACTAGCAACTGATCAGAGTCTGACCCTCCATTACTACGTCTACTAGTGTACATGTCCTTTTTGTTTCCTTTTCCTTGGGAAGAAGGCGGCCGCCACCTTATGTTCTGCAGCTGTTTATTGACCTGCCGTCTGTACAGTCTTAGCTGCTCTAATTCTCTCAAGTAGGCCACGCGATACCTCAGGAGCATCCGGATATTCGCTAGACTCTCCTTGGACCCGACAACCAGGAATGACACCATTCCATCTTCACCCACCTGGGCCTCGTCTTCAGCCGGAATCCTCAGTCTCTTCACACCTGACACATCCACCATCTCCTGCATCGCTTTTCCAAACCGGCCAATGAGCTTCGCTACCAGAGCTCTGGGCACTTGGACTGTGTCCTCTACCAAGCCCAGACGACTTTGAGCTTTCCTGGCTTGCTCCAAACAACGAGTGGCCTCATCATTCTTCCACAGGACCCTCTGCTTCGTGCGGAGGCACCGTAGGTGCATGTCCCTCAGGACAGCCACCCTCTTCACTGTGACTTCCTTAGTAGACAGTACCACCAACTGTTTCGTCTCCAGTGCCCAGTGCACACTAGACGCTTCCACTGCCTTTTTAAAGGCCTCATGCACACCCTCGCGGGTACATGCATCTTGCGCCTCTACGGGTACATCTATCACGCACTTGAAGAGCGGAGTCTCACTTCCTTCAAGAACAGATGGCTCCTGCCTTGCCATGGACCTTTCCATCAAGACACCTGTCACAACCGGGTGACCATCTTGTTCTGCTTTTAGCGCCAACTCCTCTTCAGCTTTACTCTCATTACCACTCTGGTACTGGCACGAGAAGTCTGCGACCACCACCTCTTTTCCTTGTAGAGGGCCTTTGAGTGCTTCACTAAGCACTACAATGTCGTCCTTTAGGGTCTGATACACACTTTGCCATCCGAACAGGTGGCCTCTGAGCTCAGAGACTTCCCTTTCTAGCTCATCCACTCTGCGCTCAGCCGCTTGTCTCAGGACCCTTTCTCGTTCGACATGGTCATTCACCGTCTCTATAACCAATTCCATCTCGCTTCTCCCATCCTCCGGACTGGTGAAACATCCATCACTTGAGGAGGTATTCACTTCCGGCACCATCTCCTTGGTGGCCTCCTCCACTTCCGCACCCTCCGACTCTGCACTGTCAGGGTCGGCCCTCTCTTGGGTCTCAGCGGTGACGTCATTAGGTTCGTCCCTTTTCCCTGGGACTACAGAGTACTTCATACACCCCAGGTCCTCGGCATCTTCCGTCAATTCCTCACACGGAGCAACGGGTTCAGCCCCTTTGGCTCTTTTACGTCTCCGGCGACGGGAGGAAGAATTGCCTGAGTCAACCTTATTACACTCTTTTCCACTGGCGTCACCGTCTGAAGGGGAGTCGCCACCAATTGTTACCACAGGTCCTGGACCCCGTCCTCCACCCGTCAGCACAGGTCCTGGACCCCGTCCTCCACCTGTCACCATAGGTCCTGGACCCCGTCCTCCACCCGTCAGCACAGGTCCTGGACCCCGTCCTCCACCTATCACCATAGGTCCTGGACCCCGTCCTCCACCCGTCACCAGGGCATACGCGTTTGTTACTGGCCATGACTTGTCACAGTCACCCCCAGAATCTGTGTCACACCCCACAGTCTGAGGACCCTGCAAGTCACTCTCTGTCTGGGTGTCAGCTCCACATGTTTTATCCAGCAGACCACTACCAGTCGTATTGTGGCACACTTCAAGTGACGTCAGGTCAGTTAGTTGGGCAGTCGAACCTTTCCCTCTGGTCAGGCCTGCCTTCTCAACCTTACTAACTGACATCCACATTATATCCACAAACACTTCAGCCTTTTCCCACAGTGCTACCAAATCTTGTCCTATTACCATAGGAAACGGCAAGATCGGGTCTACAACCACCTCATGGTATGTGGAAACCTCCGCTGCGACAATGTAGATAGTGGCTACCTGGAGATATTCAGTGTCGCCAGGTGACACAGAATCTCCTGGACGGGTTCTCAGCACAGACGCTTCTCTCCCCGGGTCTATCAACCCTTGCACACACTTTCCATCCAGCCAAAAAGGACGCAGTCGTGACACCTCACTGATTGCCGCCCCTTTTTTGGCTCCGCCCCCTTTCTGGGCAAGTGCTCCGCTTTTTGATACCACCCCGGTTCGAGATTCAGCCCCCCTTCGGGATTCCACCCCTTTTTGGGCCATTACCCCTATTCGGGTTACCGCCCCTTTTTGGGTCTCCGCCCCCTTTTGGGCAACCATCCCCGTTTGGGCCACCGCTCACTATTAGGGATAATCCCTTCCCTGGGATACACCCCGTGGACTCCCCCACGGTACTCAGGCCCCAGTACACACAGTACACCCCAATGTCTCTGGGCTTGTACTGGCCCTTTAAGAGTCTGCACAAAAAGAGAAAAACATTTTATTTTTTTTTCTCTATGTCACTTTCACCAGCTCCTGCTGGTACCGCCACAGCTCCCGCTGCAGTCACACACAACCGGCACCTCCAGGTGCTGCCAACCACAAGCCACTACAGCTCCGCCTGCTGTGGAACCTCTTGCTGCAACCACGGCTACTCTCCACACGGCTCTGCACGGGTCCACCGCTGCCGCTTGTCACCTTCGTGACCCCGCCGAGTCACAGCAGACACTTGTCACTTTCGTAACCCCGCCGAGTTACCGCTAGACACTTGTCACCTTCGTGGCCCTGCCACAGCAATTAACTCCACGTGTGCTAGCGGGATTGTTGCCAAAATTCTCCACCAATTGTAAGGTTTCTCTTACTGAGAGTGTTGGGGGACACTCACTTGGCCGCGATATTCAAGCACACGGGCACGGGTTTATAAAAGAAAGCAGTCCATGCGGTTTATTAAGCCTCATAAACCGGGGTACGCACAGTTCATAACATGAAACACAACAGGCACCAACTGGTGATATTTACTTGCAGCTTCTAACACTTCAGTGTACGGCTTTGCCTCTCGGCCACTGACACGCTGGTCCTCCCTTAACCAGTTCCCAAGGGAGACCACACAGTTCATAGAACTTCACAAGCACTACCGGCCTGTACGATACCTGACGGGAGCTCCGGCTCCACCTGCTGACTCCTTGCCAGTCCGCACCTCCGGGTAAGCTGCCTTACAGGGATCACCAACTTGCCTGGCCGGCACACACTAGTCAGTCCAGAGCCACTGAAGGATTGTAGCTTCCCCAGTTCCACTGTGCACTGCTCCGGGATCCGGTCCTCCTACTAGGACCTCCCACGCCAGCAGGTGCTTTCCAGGAAGCCTCCTCTCAGGCTTCCAACACAGGAACACATCGAGCCCTCAGGAACTCCCTCAGGGATTTTGCACTTGGACCCTCCAGGTCCAACACTGGAACCACACAGGAACATGTGACCCACACTCTGGTCACGTTATGTACCTGTAACCACACCCACAGTAATGGATCACATGGGCTGGTCACGTGATCCTGACATCACTGCAGGTCAACTCCGTGCACATCCCGGGGAGACCATGCAGCGCCCCCTACCTGTTACAGGGGTCACTGCATCACATATATCACAGGCCATAACGTTTGTGCAGCACTATAAGGGGCAAATATCTTTATAGAGCATCTTATGGGGCCATAATCAGCATTTGTGCAGCATTATATTGGGCAAATGTGTCTATGGAGCATCTTATGGGGCCTTTATTAACCTTTTTGCAGGATTATATGGGGCATATTTTAATATGGAACATCTTATGGGGCCATAATGAACAGTATGGAGCATTATATGGGGCTCCTGATTCAATATGGATATTCAAAGACACTTAACCTACTGATGTCTCAATTAATTTTACTTTTATTGGTATCTATTATTACTTTTGACATTTACCGGTAGCTGCTGAATATTCCCCCCTAGGCTTATACTCTAGTCAATAAGTTTTCCCAGTTTTTTGTGGCAAAATTAGGGGGGTCGGCTTATACTCGGGTCAGCTTATACTCGAGTATATACGGTAACTATTTTTTATTTTAATTATTTTTTTAAACAGGGATATGGTGCCCACACTGCTGTATACTACGTGGGCTGTGTTATATCCTGCGTGGCTGCTATATACTACGTGGCCAGTGTTATAAACTGCGTGGCTGCTATATACTACGTGGCCAGTGTTAGATACTATATGGGCTGTGTTTTGTACTGCATGGGCTGGGCTATATATATACAGTTTTATATACTACGTTGACTGTGTTATATACTGTGTGGCTGCTATATACTGTGTGGGCTGTGTTATATAGTACGTGAGCTGTGTTATATAGTACGTGGGCCGTGTTATATAGTACGTGGGCTGTGTTATATACTGTTTGGGCTGTGCTATATACTGCGTGGCCATTGTTATATATTGGGTGGCCTGTATTAACACATCGAGTATTCTACAATATGTATGTATGTATGTATATAGCAGCCACATAGTATATAGCACAGGCCACGTACTATTTGTCTGCTATATACTACATGGCTCCTATATACTACGTGGCCTGTGCTATATACTATGTGGCTGCTATATACATACATACATATTCTAGAATACCCGATGCGTTAGAATTGGGCCACCATCTAGTTTTATTATATGGGTCTGTATTTTTTGATGAACCGTGGGTCCTCGAAGACATTATGGATACATGTCCCATTTCGATCAAATTCACAGATCGAAATCGCACATTCAAGGCTACTGGTCTGTGAAATCAGACAGGAAACCAATACCATCTGTTTGGGGCCCATTTTTGGGTTTCCAACACCGAATGAGGCCTAAGGGCATGTGCACACAACGTATTTCAGAAGCAGTTTTAGGAGAAGTCTGCACACTTTTAGTATTAAATGAATGCACTGTTGCACGAATACGCTATGTGGCCAATATTTGTGCACCTGCACATTAATTCATACTAAAGATGTGCGGGCCCTATTTTTTTTTTTTTTTTTTTTTCCTATGTAAGGTTTTATTACGAGCTATGTCTGCTTTCCTTTTCACTAACCATTCACCTGAGGCTGCTTCCCCACTGTAAGTACCTTATACATTTTTCAGATTTGCAGCAATATTGAAATGTATGTATGCATTACGGTTGGCTCACATTAGCATATTAAAAATCACTCCGATGTTCATCCTGAAAAGTTGTAAGAGTGGAATCTATATGGTTTATGTATTATCTTGTGAGTGCTATGCAAGTGTGCATTTATTTTCTCGCCTAGCATCCGTATGACATCCAATGACAGTGTACATTAAAGCTAGTTTACAAAACTAATTAAGTGTTCTTACAGTGTGCTCAAAAGTTTACATACCCCAACAGAATTTTTGCTTTCTTGGGCTTTTTTCAGAGAATATGAATTAAAACACCAAAACTTTTTCTCCACTCATGGTTACTGGTTGGGTGAAGCCATTTATTGTCAAACTACTGTGGTTTCTCTTTTTAAATCATAATGACAACCCAAAACATCCAAATGACCCTGATCAAAAGTTCACATACCCTGGTGATTTTGGCCTGATAACATGCACAGAAGTTGACACAAATGGGTTTGAATGGCTACTAAAGGAAACATCCTCACCTGTGACCTGTTTACTTGTAATCATTGTGTGTGCATAAAAGCTGAGTGAGTTTCTGGGATCCAGACAGACTCTTGCATCTTTCATCCTGCCACTGACGTATCTGGGTTGTGAGTCATGGGGAAAGCAAAAGAATTGTCAACGGATCTACTGGAAAAGATAGTTGAATCGTATAAAACAGGAAAGGGATACAAAAGGATATCCAAGGAATTGATAATGCGAGTCAGCAGCGTTCAAACTGTGATTAACAAATGGAAAATCAGGGGCTCTGTAAAAACAAAACCACGGTCAGATAGACCAACAAAAGTGTCATCCACAACTACTAGGAAAATTGTTTGGGATGCAAAGAAAAACCCACAAATAACATCAGCTGAAATACCGGACTCTCTGAAAACTAGAGGTGTGGCTGTATCAAGATGCACAATAAGGAGGCACTTGAAGAAAAATGGGCTGCATGGTCGAGTCACCAGAAGAAAGCCATTACTGCTCAAATGGCACAAAGTATCTCGCTTACAATATGCAGAACAGCACAGAGACAAGCATCAAAACTTCTGGAACAAGGTAATTTGCAGTGATGAGACCAAAGTTGAACTTTTTGGCCACAACCATAAACGTTACATTTGGAGAGAGGTCAACAAGGCCTATGATGAAAGGAACACCATTCCTACTCAAAAGGGCTTATTTTTTGCGTACTGAGCTGATGTTTTTATTGATACCATTTTAGTGTCGATACGATGGTTTATCGCCTATTGTTTCACTTTAATGCAAAGTTGCGACAACCAAAAAAACATAATTCTGGCGTTCAGATTTTTTTCTCATTACGCTGTTTACTGTTCAGAATAATTCTTTTTATATATTGATAGATCGGTTGATTATGAACACTGCGATACCAAAAATATGTATATTTTTTATATTTTTAATTGTTTTATTTTGAATGGGGGGTGATTTAAACTTTTCGAATTTTTTTATATTTTTAAAAACATTTTTTCTTTTACTTTTTACCAGCTTCAATAATCTCCATGGGAGACTAGAAGCTGCAATCATCCATTCGCCTTTGCTACACAGCCCTGCTCAATGTAACAGAAATGCTCACTTTCTATGAGCGTGGGCGGCACTCATAGCTATCCAGCGATGACAATGACAGGGGTCTCCATCAGACACCGGGTTGTCATATCAACCCATCTGTGACCCGCGGTCATGTGACACGGGCACCAATGGGCAGGGTTTGTGACGTGTTTGCCTCGCGAGCATGTTAAATGCCGCTGTCAGAGACTGACAGTGGCATTTAACATGTTAACAGCCGCGGATGGATCGCGATTCCAGCAGCGGCTGTTAGGGGCATATGTCAGCTGTTCAAATCACCTGACATGTGCCGGAAAAGATGTGGCATCAGCACCCCTCCCCCTAGGAATTCACACTTGTTTGTCTCTAGAAAGTTGTACACTTTCATTATTTAAAATGGATTTTTATTAAAACAGTTTTCTTAAGCAGTTTTATACCCTGGAATTCCCCTCCTTCCCGTGATACTTTTCCATGTTGCTATTTTCGAGACCCGTATCGTCTCCACTATTCATAATCGGGACTTAGTGATGGCTTGCTTTTTGCGCTCGGTGCTGACATTTTTATTGATACCATTTTGGGGTAGGTACGATGTGTTGAGAGTCCATTAAAGGGAACCTGTCACCCCCAAAATCGAACGTGAGCTAAGCCCACCGGCATCAGGGGCTTATCTACAGCATTCTGTAATGCTGTAGATAAGCCCCCGATGTATCCTGAAAGATGAGAAAAAGAGGTTAGATTATACTCACCCAGGGGGTGTTCCCAAAGTACTGCAGTACTTTGAAACACCCAGAGAGGCCCAGCGCCTGCGCACTGCAGTACTTTGCTCTGCCCTCAACAGGACAGACAAAGTACACCTGCGCCAGAGCCGCAACGTGAAGACAAGAGGAGGACGTCATCACAAGAAGATGGGAGGCGCCGGACCGGACCGCGATGCCCATCGGATCGGATCGCCCGCCCAGGTGAGAATAATCTTACCTCTTTTTCTCATCTTTCAGGATACATCGGGGGCTTATCTACAGCATTCCAGAATGCTGTAGATAAGCCCCTGATGCCGGTGGCCTTAGCTCACCTTCGATTTTGGGGGTGACAGGTTCCCTTTAATGCTTTTTATTGCAATGTTGCGGTGGCCAAAAAACCCCGTAATTCTGGCATTCTCAGTTTTTTTCCTATTACGCCGTTTACTGATCTTATTAATTTACTTTGTACTTTGATAGCTTGGACATTTCTGAATGCATCGCCATCAAATATATGTATTTTTAAAATTGTTTTTATTTTAAATGGAGCAAAAGGGGGATTGATTTTATCTTTTGTGGGTTTTATATTTTTTTTACATTGTTTAAAACTTTTTTACTTTTTACTTGTTCAATTGTCTTCTTAGGAGACTTGAAGCTGCGATCTTCTGATCACTTGTGCAATACATAGCAGGGCTTCAGCGCTGCTATATGTAGCTTAAATCATGATCTCCAAGGGAAATCTGGAATTGAGCCAGCGTGCATAGGAGATTCACAATGACAAGTATGGGGGTCTTCTACAGATTGGCACCCCTTGATCACGTGACAGGGGCGCTGATGGGTGGGACTTCTGACGCGCTTCCGACTGGTTAACAGCCATTGATGGATCCAATATCCACCCGCGGCTTTTATAGCTACATGACAGCTGATCATGCAGAGGGAAAAGATGTTGGCTCAGCACTGAAGCTCACTTAAAAAGCAAGAACATGACCTTTGACGTAACTATATGTCAAAAGTCTTGAAGGGGCTAAGGGTGTGTGGGCCCTATTTTTTCTTTTTTGTGTTGTATATATTGGGGGGTGGCGCTTTCTTTGGCCAAGCTCCCTTATTCTTATTCACCCATCACAAAATTCAGATAGTCTTGTCCATATCTTATAGAAAATTGTCTGTTTTTTCCACTTCAGGACTGTGGCTTACATAATATAAAAAGCTGCTATTTCCTCTTTGTGTATTTTCTCATTTTGTTTGTATTTGCACAAAAGTACTTTTACATTTCCTATTTCAATGAATGAAAGCTACAGACTAGTTAGTTCATGGATATATCTAGTGCTTGGTGTTAGTAGCGTGTAGTAGACACTAGATGGCGCTCAGAGACAAAATTTTAATGTGGTAGTAAGACCTGTCTAAAACTTCTCTGAGGCTTTATCCTGCATGCTGCAATGTGGCCAAATGTTTAAAGTACCAGTCTGGGTTTTTTCTTCACCACTAGATATCACTAATTTATGTTCTGTTTGTTTAGAAAAATACTTACCTGTCACTGTCTTCTGCCGTTTTCAGCTCAGCTTTTGCTGCACTACATGACTAGAGTTGTGACTGGCTGGATTGCTCCAATGTTTACTGAGCTGACTGGAAGTCGCTTCTTAATGTAAGTCTATGAGACTCAGAACAAGTTTCCAATAGACCTAGGGCTCGTTCACATGTCCGTATTTTTAGTCAGAGTTCTGTCCATTAAAAAAAGGAATCATATTTATTTTATGCAATGGGTCCGTACATTTTGTAATGGTTGAGTCTGGTAATGCAGCTTAATACACTGCTCAAAAAAATAAAGGGAACACTCAAATAACACATCCTAGATCTGAATGAATGAAATATTCTCATTGAATACTTTGTTCTGTACAAAGTTGAATGTGCTGACAGCAAAATCACACAAAAAACATCAATAGAAATCAAATTTATTAACCAATGGAGGCCTGGATTTGGTAGGATACTCAAAATCAAAGTGGAAAATCAAATTACAGGCTGGTCCGACTTCAGTGGAAAAGCCTCAAAACAAGGAAATGATGCTCAGTAGTGTGTGTGTGTGTGTGTGTGTGTGTGTGTGTGTGTGGCCTCCACATGCCTGTATGACCTCCATACAATGCCTGGGCATGCTCCTGGTGAGGCGGCGGATGGGCTCCTGAGGGATCTCCTCCCAGACCTGGACTAAAGCATCCGCCAACTCCTGGACAGTCTGTGGTGCAACGTGACGTTGGTGGATGGTGCGAGACAAGATGTCCCAGATGTGTTCAATCAGATTCAGGTCTGAGGAACGGGTGGGCCAGTCCATAGCTTCAATGCCTTCCTCTTGCAGGAACTGCTGACACACTCCAGCCACCTGAGGTCTGGCATTGTCCTGCATTAGAAGGAACCCAAAGCCTACCACACCAGCATATGGTCTCACAAGGGGTCTGAGGATCTCATCTCGGTACCTAATGGCAGTCAGGCTACCTCTGGCGAGCACATGGAGGGCTGTGTGGCCCTCCAAAGAAAAGCCACCCCACACAATTGAAGCGATGGCCGGGGGACCACCACGGTGCAGGAAGACCACTGTACACAAGATGAGGTGCAAACCACAAATGGTAGATTTATTGGAAGGCAAGGAATGAAGTGGATGAGTAAGATGCAAACAGGGGTATGCAATGGCAAAAGATAATTTACAAGAGTTATATTCTTTAGCTTGTCTGTAAAATACCACGGTGCTCCAACTGTTACAGACTCAATATATGTCACACAAGTAAATGCAAACAATAAACCTTATAACCTTCCTGGCCTTTACTAAGCAGGCCTCACGGCTGCCGTGTTCTGACTATTGAAGCCTACACTAGGCCCTGACGTGCACGAAACAGGAACAAAGTCACGGTGATGTTGGGGACTCAGATCCAGTCCCGGGGGCCCCCAACAGTCTAGTACAGTGGTGCGCACGGCTTTCTGTCAGCTCCATGAAATGTGGTCTTCTCCTTGCTTCTGGGTCCTGGAGGTGCTCCTGGAAACTGTAAATCCCTTTCTCGGTATCTTCGTGGCTCCTCGAACTAACACAGGACAGCCACCCTCGCTGCACCCAGAAAAGTCTGTCAAATCTCACAAGTCCACTCCGTTACAGGCTGGGGGTCCTCTCTTGCAGCTATATCAGGACATAGTTCTCCTCTCTTGCAGCTATCAGCACAAAGTTCTCTCTGCAGCAGCCTCAGCTCACACATGCTGTTCAGGCTCCACCCCTGGCATCTGCACAGTCCAGTTCATTCACACAGTCTATTGCAGGGGAGAAGCAGAACATTCCATCCTGCTAGACAAGGGGGTGCAGTCTCTTAAAGTAACAGGGTGTTCCTTACTGTCCATAACAGCACCACCCTCCTACGCCATTACTGACCCACTGCCAAACCGGTCATGCTGAAAGATGTTGACAGCAGCAGATCGCTCTCCACGGCATCTCTAAACTCTGTCATGTCTGTCACATGTGCTCAGTGTGAACCTGCTTTCATCTGTGAAGAGCACAGGGCGCCAATGGCGAATTTGCCAGTCCCGGTATTCTGTGACAAATGCCAAGCGTCCTGCACAGTGTTGGGCTGTGAGCACAACCCCATCTCTGGACGTCGGGCACTCAGACCATCCTCATGGAGTCGGTTTCTAACCATTTGTGCAGACACATGCAGATTTGTGGCCTGCTGGAGGTCATTTTGCAGGGATCTGGCAGTGCTCCTCCTTTTCCTCCTTGCATAAAGGCTGAGGTAGCCGTCCTGCTGCTAGGTGGTTACCCTCCTACGGCCCCCTCCACGTCTCCTGGTGTACTGGCCTGTCTCCTGATAGCGCCTCCAGCCTCTGGACACTACGCTGACAGACACAGCAAACCTTCTTGCCACAGCTTACATTGATGTGCCATCCAGGAAAAGCTGCACTGCCTGAGCCACTTGTGTGGGTTGTAGAGTCCGTCTCATGCTAAGACGAGTGTGAAAGCACAACCAGCATTCAAAAGTGACCAAAACATCAGCCAGAAAGCATTGGTACTGAGATGTGGTCTGCGGCCCCCACCTGCAGAACCACTCCTTTTTTGAGTGTGTCTTGATAATTGCCAATAATTTCCATCTGTCGTCTATTCCATTTGAACAACAGCATGTGAAATTGATTGTCAAACAGTGTTACTTCCTAAGTGCACAGTTTGATTTCACAGAAGTTTGACTTACTTGGAGTTATATTCTGTTGTTTAAGTGTTCTCTTTATTTTTCTTAAGCAGTGTACCATTGACTTGAATAGAGCCGAGCTACACAGAGCTACGACCAGGCACAGCCGCTTGAGTTGTGCGCTCAGTGATGGTGCCAGGAGTCAACCCCCTGTATTCTAATCTCAGTATTACACCTCTGCTCCTTGCCCCTTATTTCCCCCTAAAGAGGATGTCCACTACTTTATCATTGATGATGACCTATCCTTAGGATTCAGTGGCATGTAACAGTTTGGGCACCCTTGTTTAAAATTACTTTTAACAGTTAATCAGTTGAAAATGAAATAACCATTAAAAGGCAAAAAATATGTTTTTTAACATTTTAAAAATAACAAAAAGGAAAATGAGCTGATACAAAAATATGGGCACCTGTGGAGATTTGTGTGGTCAGATAACTTTGACCAAGGTTTCAGACCTTAATTAGCCTGTTAGAGTTATGGCTTGTTCAATATCATCATTAGGAAAGGTCAGGTAATGCAAATTTTCCAGCTTTATAAAAAGTCAGCCTCCTCTAACCTTGTGCCAAAAAACAGCAGCCATGGGTTCTTCTAAGCTACTGCCTAGCACTCTGAAAATGAAATTGGTGGAGGCCCACAAAGCAGGAGAAGGCTATAAGAAAATATCAAAGCGTATTCAAGTTGCCTTTCCTCAGTTTGAAATTTAATTAAGAAATGGCAGTTAACAGGAACAGTGGAGGTCAAGATAAGATCTGGAAGACCAAGAAACATGTCAGAGAGAACTACTCTTAGGATGGCTAGAGAGGCAAATCAGAACCCCCACTTGACTGCAAAAGATCTTCAGAAAGATTTAGCAGACTCTGGAGTTATGGTACATACATACTGTTCAGAGACACGTCCACAAATATGTCCTTCATGGAAGAGTCATTAGAAGAAAACCTCTCCTGTGTCCTCACCATAAAATTCAGTGTCAAAAGTATGCAAAAGAAAATCTAAAAAAAGCCTGATGCATCTTGGAAATAAGTCCTGTGGGCCGATGAGGTTAAAATAGAAATTTTTGGCCACAATGATCAAAGGTATGTGTGGAGAAAAAAGTGCACAGAATTTCAGGAATAGAACATCTCACCAACCAGCATAGGGATGAATTAATCATGATTTGGGGTTGTGTTGTAGCCAACAGCAAGGGGAACATTTTACGGGTAGAGGGAAAATTGGATTCAATGAAATTTCAACAAATTCTTGATGCAAATACCATGTGTAAAAAAAAAAAAGCTGAAGTTGAAAAGAGGATGGCTTCTACAAATTGATCATGATCCTAAACACACATCAAAATTCACAACAGACAACCTCAAAAAGGACAAGCTGAAGGTTTCACAATGGCCCTCACAGTCCTCTGATCTGAACATCATTGAAAATCTGTATCTAGAACTCAAAATAGCAGTGCACGCAAGATGACCCAGGAATCTCACAGGAATGAAAGAATTTTCCAATTGAAGAATGGATGAAAATCTCTGAATTAAGGATTTAAAGACTCTTGTCTGGCTAAAAAAAAGCTTTTACTAGGTACTAATCAATCAGGGTGCCCAAACTTTTGCATCCACCCATTTTGCTTTTTGTAATTTTTAAAATGTAAAATATAACCATTAGGGTTGAGCGAAACGGGTCGATCATTTTCAAAAGTCGCCGACTTTTGGCTAAGTCGGCGTCTCATGAAACCCGATCCGACCCCTGTGCTTGTCGGCCATGCGGTACGCGACTTTCGCGCCAAAGTCGCGTTTCAATGACGCGAAAAGCGCCATTTCTCAGCCAATGAAGGTGAACGCAGAGTGTGGGCAGCGTGATGACATAGATCCTGGTCCCCACCATCTTAGAGAAGGGCATTGCAGTGATTGGCTTGCTGTCTGCGGCGTCACAGGGGCTATAAAGGGGCGTTCCCGCCGACCGCCATCTTACTGCTGCTGATCTGAGCTTAGGGAGAGGTTGCTGCCGCTTCGTCAGAAGCAGGGAGAGCGTTAGGCAGGGTCCACTAACCACCAAACCGCTTGTGCTGCAGCGATTTCCACTGTCCAACACCACCTTCGGTGTGCAGGGACTGTGGAAGCTATTTTTTTTTTTTTTTCCCCTCAGCGCTGTAGCTCATTGGGCTGCCCTAGAAGGCTCCGTGATAGCTGTATTGCTGTGTGTACGCCACTGTGGAAACCAACTGCTTTTTTCAAAGCACATATCCTCTTGTTCCTTCCTTTCTGCACAGCTATCTTTTTTGTTTGTCCACACTTTTTATTTAATTTGTGCATCAGTCCACTCCTATTGCTGCCTGCCATACCTGGCTTACATTACTGCAGGGAGATAGTAATTGTAGGACAGTTTTTTTTTTTTTTTTTTTTTTTTTTTGTGGGAGATTAAGATTGGCATTTCTGCTACAGTGCCATCCCTGTGTGTGCCATCTCTCACTGAGTGGGCCATAGAAAGCCTATTTATTTTTTCCGTGATTTGTGTTCTAAAATCTACCTCAACACAAAAACACTACATCAATCAGTGGGAGAAAAATATTGGCCTCAGTCAGGGCTTGTGTGCCACTGCTGTGTGTGCTATCTCTCATTCAGTGGGCTATAGCAAGCCTATTTTTTTTTTTTTTTTTTTTTTTTTTAATATTATTTGGTTTCTAAAGTCTCCCTGAAAAAAAAAAAAAAACCTAAAAAAACAGTGGGAGAGTAATATTGCCCTTTCAGCTTGTGTGCCAGTCTTGACTCCTGGGTGTGCCACCTCTCTCCCTCTCATTCAGTGGGCCATAGAAAGCCTATTTATTTTTTTTTTTTAATATTATTTGGTTTCTAATTCTCCCTGAAAAAAAAAAAAAAAACCTAAAAAAACAGTGGGAGAATAATATTGCCCTTTCAGCTTGTGTGCCAGTCTTGACTCCTGGGTGTGCCACCTCTCTCCCTCTCATTCAGCGGGCCATAGAAAGCCTATTTATTTTTTTTAAAAAATATTATTGGGTTTCTAAAGTCTCCCTGAAAAAACAAAAAATACATAAAAAAACAGTGGGAGAGTAATATTGCCCTTTCAGCTTGTGTGCCAGTCTTGACTCCTGGGTGTGCCACCTCTCTCCCTTTCATTCAGTGGGCCATAGAAAGCCTATTTATTTTTTTTTTTAAATATTATTGGGTTTCTAAAGTCTCCCTGAAAAAAAAAAAAAAACCTAAAAAAACAGTGGGAGAGTAATATTGCCCTTTCAGCTTGTGTGCCAGTCTTGACTCCTGGGTGTGCCACCTCTCTCCCTCTCATTCAGTGGGCCATAGAAAGCCTATTTATTTTTTTTTTAAAATATTATTGGGTTTCTAAAGTCTCCCTGAAAAAAAAAAAAAAAACCTAAAAAAACAGTGGGAGAGTAATATTGCCCTTTCAGCTTGTGTGCCAGTCTTGACTCCTGGGTGTGCCACCTCTCTCCCTCTCATTCAGTGGGCCATAGAAAGCCTATTTATTTTTTTTAAAAAATATTATTGGGTTTCTAAAGTCTCCCTGAAAAAACAAAAAATACATAAAAAAACAGTGGGAGAGTAATATTGCCCTTTCAGCTTGTGTGCCAGTCTTGACTCCTGGGTGTGCCACCTCTCTCCCTTTCATTCAGTGGGCCATAGAAAGCCTATTTATTTTTTCCGTGATTTGTGTTCTAAATTCTACCTCAACACAAAAACACTACATCAATCAGTGGGAGAAAAATATTGGCCTCAGTCAGGGCTTGTGTGCCACTGCTGTGTGTGCTATCTCTCATTCAGTGGGCTATAGCAAGCCTATTTTTTTTTTTTTTTTATATTATTTGGTTTCTAAAGTCTCCCTGAAAAAAAAAAAAAAACCTAAAAAAACAGTGGGAGAGTAATATTGCCCTTTCAGCTTGTGTGCCAGTCTTGACTCCTGGGTGTGCCACCTCTCTCCCTCTCATTCAGTGGGCCATAGAAAGCCTATTTATTTTTTTTTTTAAATATTATTGGGTTTCTAAAGTCTCCCTGAAAAAACAAAAAATACATAAAAAAACAGTGGGAGAGTAATATTGCCCTTTCAGCTTGTGTGCCAGTCTTGACTCCTGGGTGTGCCACCTCTCTCCCTTTCATTCAGTGGGCCATAGAAAGCCTATTTATTTTTTTTTTAAAATATTATTGGGTTTCTAAAGTCTCCCTGAAAAAAAAAAAAAAACCTAAAAAAACAGTGGGAGAGTAATATTGCCCTTTCAGCTTGTGTGCCAGTCTTGACTCCTGGGTGTGCCACCTCTCTCCCTCTCATTCAGTGGGCCATAGAAAGCCTATTTATTTTTTTTTTAAAATATTATTGGGTTTCTAAAGTCTCCCTGAAAAAACAAAAAATACATAAAAAAACAGTGGGAGAGTAATATTGCCCTCTCAGCTTGTGTGCCAGTCTTGACTCCTGGGTGTGCCACCTCTCTCTCTCTAATTGTGGGCCATAGAAAGCCTTTTTTTTTTTTTTTTTTAATATTATTTGGTTTCTAAAGTCTCCCTGAGAAAAAAAAAAAAATAAATTAGGTGGGAGATTAATATTGACATTAGTGCTTGAGTGACAGTCCTGCGTGTGTGTCATCTCTGTGATTTTGTGCCACAGAAAACAGAGTGTGTAACATTGTGCCTGATTTTCCTTGTGGTCTCACCAACCTGTTAAGGGATATTGAAATCATACTGAAGTTATAGCTCACCGTGTAAGTTGTTTGACAGCAACAAATAAAGTTACTTTGGTTAAGATTTTAAAACAATGAGGAAGTCTGGTGCAAGAGGTCGTCGTGGGCGTTCATTGTCAGCTGGTAATGATGGTAGTGGTAGAGGAGCATCAGGTGGTCGTGGGGATAAAAATATTCCACCTAAGTCTGGAGCTGTGGAGCCAGTTTCGTCGTCAGGCTACACAAGGCCTCGAACGCTCTCTTTTCTGGGAGTAGGAAAACCGCTTTTAAAGGCGGAGCAGCAACAGCAAGTTTTGGCTTACATTGCAGACTCAGCCTCTAGCTCTTTTGCCTCCTCTTCCGAAACTGGTAAATGTAAAAGCAGCGCGTCGCTTGTGGATGTTCACGGTCAGGGACAAGTCGCTTCCTTGTCCTCCTCAGCAAAAACTACAACAAGAGAGAAGGATGCAGCAGGCGACACAACGGGTCACTCCATGGAGCTCTTTACACATACCGTCCCTGGCTTAGAAAGTGAAACATTTAACAGGCCATGCCCATTACAAGTATATTCTGACATGGAGTGCACTGATGCACAGCCACAGCCAGAGTACTATGCTGCTCCTTTGACTCAGACCACCACATTGCCCTCTCAGGGTACAGATCCACAATCAGACCCTGATGAGACTATGTTGCCCCGCCACGAACGCTATACCACCGACCGACACAGTGACACAGACGAAGTTGCACACGAGCTCGAAGAGGAGGTAATAGATGACCCAGTTATTGACCCCGATTGGCAGCCATTGGGGGAACAGGGTGCAGGCGGCAGTAGTTCAGAAGCGGAGGTGGAGGAGGGGCCGCAGCAGGCATCAACATCGCAACAGGTTACATCTGCCGGGCCCGTATCTGGCCCAAAACGCGTGTCAAAGCCAAAACCTGTTGGAGCACAGCGTTGCCATCCGGTTAAAGCTCAGTCTGCAATCCCTGAAAAGGGATCCGAGTCTAGGAAGAGTGCAGTCTGGCATTTTTTTAAACAACATCCAACTGATCAGCGCAAAGTCATCTGTCAAAAATGTTCAACTAGCTTAAGCAGAGGTCAGAATCTGAAAAGTCTAAATACTAGTTGCATGCATAGACACTTAACCACCATGCATTTTCAAGCCTGGACTAACTACCAAACGTCCCTCAAGGTTGTAGCACCCTCGGCCAATGAAGCTAGTCAGCAACGCAACATCCCTTCCGTCACTGTAAGGCCACCATTTTCCGCACCACAGGCAGTATCTGTGCAGGTTTCTTTGCCAGCCAAAAGCAGTCAGGGTCAGGGAATCACCAGTTTTGTAGGAGGAAATATTGCATCTAGGGCACCGGCGGAAACAATACCGTCTCCAACCGTCTCTCAGTCTGCCATGTACACCGGCACACCCGAAAGTTCCACGATCTCCAGCTCTCCAGTCCAGCTCACCCTACATGAGACTCTGGTTAGAAAAAGGAAGTACTTATCCTCGCATCCGCGTACACAGGGTTTTAACGCCCACATAGCTAGACTAATCTCGTTAGAGATGATGCCCTACCGGTTAGTTGAAAGCGAAGCTTTCAAAGCCCTGATGGAGTACGCTGAACCACGATACGAGCTACCCAGTCGACACTTTTTTTCCAGAAAAGCCATCCCAGCCCTGCACCAGCATGTTAAACAGCGCATCGTCCATGCACTCAGGCAATCTGTGAGTACAAAGGTGCACCTGACTACAGATGCATGGACCAGTAGGCATGGCCAGGGACGTTATGTGTCCATCACGGCACACTGGGTGAATGTGGTGGATGCAGGGTCCACAGGCGACATCAATTTAGGGACAGTTGTGCCTAGCCCACGGTCTAGGAAACAGTTGGCTGTAGGCGTTCGCACCCCCTCCTCCTCCTCCTCCTCGTCCTCCTGCAGAAGCTACAGCTCTTCCACAGAACGCAGTCTGCCAACCACTCCATCGGCAGATGACACTGTTGCACACCAGTTGTCCCATTATGGGCCAGCTACTGCCAAGCGTCAGCAGGCTGTATTGGCTATGAAGTGCTTGGGCGACAATAGACACACCGCGGAAGTTCTGTCCGAGTTCTTGCAACAAGAAACGCAGTCGTGGCTGGGCACAGTAGATCTTGAGGCAGGCAAGGTAGTGAGTGATAACGGAAGGAATTTCATGGCTGCCATCTCCCTTTCCCAACTGAAACACATTCCTTGCCTGGCTCACACCTTAAACCTGGTGGTGCAGTGCTTATTGAAAACTTATCCTGGGTTCTCCGACCTGCTCCTCAAAGTGCGTGCACTTTGCTCACATATCCGACGTTCGCCTGTACACGCCAGCCGTATGCAGACCTATCAGCGGTCTTTGAACCTTCCCCAGCATCGCCTAATCATAGACGTTGCAACAAGGTGGAACTCAACACTGCACATGCTTCAGAGACTGTGCGAACAGAGGCGTGCTGTTATTTATTTGTGGGAGGATACACGGGCAGGCAGTAGGATGGCAGACATGGAGTTGTCAGGTGTGCAGTGGTCTAAGATACAAGACATGTGTCAAGTCCTTCAGTGCTTTGAGGAATGCACACGGCTGGTTAGTGCAGACAACGCCGTAATAAGCATGAGCATCCCCCTAATGCGTCTGCTGATGCAAAGTTTGACGCACATAAAGGAGCAGGCGTCTGCACCAGAGGAAGAGGAAAGCCTTGATGACAGTCAGCCATTGTCTGGTCAGGGCAGTGTACAGGACGAGGTAGCGGGCGAAGAGGAGGTGGAGGACGAGGAGGATGATGGGGATGAGTATATTTTTAATGCCGAACCTTTCCCGGGGGCACAGGAATTTGGTTGCGTGTCACGGCCGGGTTCTGGTTTTTTGAGGGACACAAGTGACGTAGATTTGCCTGCAACTGCCCCTCAACCAATCACAACCGGAGATTTGACAACTGGAACTTTGGCCCACATGGCGGATTATGCCTTACGTATCCTAAAAAGGGACACACGCATTACGAAAATGATGAACGATGACGATTACTGGTTGGCCTGCCTCCTTGATCCACGCTATAAAGGCAAATTGCAAAATATTATGCCACATGAGAACTTGGAACTAATATTAGCAACCAAACAATCAACTCTTGTTGACCGTTTGCTTCAGGCATTCCCAGCACACAGCGCACGTGATCGTTCTCACACGAGCTCCAGGGGGCAGCAGACTAGGAGTGTTAGGGGTGCACACATCAGAAGTGGCATTGGACAGAGGGGTTTTCTGACCAGGTTGTGGAGTGATTTTGCTATGACCGCAGACAGGACAGGTACTGCTGCATCAATTGAAAGTGACAGGAGACAACATTTGTCCAGTATGGTTACTAACTATTTTTCATCCCTTATCGATGTTCTCCCTCAACCGTCATTCCCATTTGATTACTGGGCCTCCAAATTAGACACCTGGCCAGAATTGGCAGAATATGCATTGCAGGAGCTTGCTTGCCCGGCAGCAAGTGTCCTATCAGAAAGAGTATTCAGTGCTGCAGGTTCAATATTAACCGAAAAAAGGACTCGTCTGGCTACCCAAAATGTTGACGATCTAACATTCATTAAAATGAACCACAACTGGATTTCGAAATCTTTTGCCCCACCTTGCCCGGCCGACACCTAGCTTTCCTATGAAAAGCTCTTGCCTGTGAATTACTTTTCTAATGTCTAATTTGCTGCAGCTGATTGTACAGCATACGACATGTTTACACCTCCCTAAATGGCAAAACTCCCCACACGGGGCCGTGGTATCGCGACTTGGCGCAAGCACCCGTGAGACTGCTGTTTGTCTGAAGAGGTGGGTGTGCTCGCTTTTGGTTGACGGCATTGCTACTGGGTCCCTCATAGTACAATGTAGTGTCTCTGGCGGTGGTGGTGCGCACCCAACGTCAGACACACCGTTGTAACATGAGGGGCCCTGGGGCGGTCCCGCCGGCCTCAAGAGAGTTCCCCCCTACCCCAGCTCAAAATGTGCTCTACCACGTGCAAAATTATGTCGCACAGCTCCACCAATCTTTAGTCTATTCGCTGACATCATTCAATGTCTGGCACTGACAATACAAATTTGTAGACATCTATGATGCAACTTAAAGTAGTCTGTGTCTGTGTCCTATATTGGCACCATTAAATAGTTACTGCCAAATTACTATGTCAGAAACTCAGTAGATGAGCCCACCCCTGTACCTAAGTATGCCACCTTTTTTTTTTGTTTTGGTTGTTTTGCGAGACATTAACATCTATTTATATTTTGGGAGTACTGGGACAGACACTCCTTGCACTACTCCTCCACTCACCACCAAGCTGCCTGTGTATCCATGTAACCGCTGTAAAACTGCCATGAGCCTATTGTTTGTTATTTTAGGCCTTTGATAGCCTGTCTGCGGCCCCTACTTGCAATACTCCTCCACTGACCACCAAGCTGCCTGCCCGTGTATCCATGTAACCGCTGTGAAACTGCCATGAGCCTATTGTTTGTTATGTTAGGCCTTTGATAGCCTGTCTGCGGTCCCTACTTTAAATACTCCTCCACTGACCAGACCACTGCTGCCCGTGTACCCCTGGAACCAATTATAAAGTGCCTACAGCCAGCCCATTTTCTTATGTTAGGCCTTTGAAGCCTGTCTGCGGTCCCTACTTTAAATACTCCTCCACTGACCACCAAGCTGCCTGCCCGTGTATCCATGTAACCGCTGTAAAACTGCCATGAGCCTATTGTTTGTTATTTTAGGCCTTTGATAGCCTGTCTGCGGCCCCTACTTGCAATACTCCTCCACTGACCACAATGCTGCCTGGAGTGCCTGCCTGTGTATCCATGTAACCGATGTAAAACTGCCATGACTGCCTACTGTTTGTTATTTTAGGCCTTTGATAGCCTGTCTGCAGCCCCTACTTGCAATACTCCTCCACTGACCACCAAGCTGCCTGCCCGTGTATCCATGTAACCGCTGTGAAACTGCCATGAGCCTATTGTTTGTTATGTTAGGCCTTTGATAGCCTGTCTGCGGTCCCTACTTTAAATACTCCTCCACTGACCAGACCACTGCTGCCCGTGTACCCCTGGAACCAATTATAAAGTGCCTACAGCCAGCCCATTTTCTTATGTTAGGCCTTTGAAGCCTGTCTGCGGTCCCTACTTTAAATACTCCTCCACTGACCACCAAGCTGCCTGCCCGTGTATCCATGTAACCGCTGTAAAACTGCCATGAGCCTATTGTTTGTTATTTTAGGCCTTTGATAGCCTGTCTGCGGCCCCTACTTGCAATACTCCTCCACTGACCACAATGCTGCCTGGAGTGCCTGCCTGTGTATCCATGTAACCGATGTAAAACTGCCATGACTGCCTACTGTTTGTTATTTTAGGCCTTTGATAGCCTGTCTGCAGCCCCTACTTGCAATACTCCTCCACTGACCACACCAATGCTGCCCGTGTACCCCTGGAACCTATTTAAAAGTTCATAGAGCCTAGTTATATATTTTATTTACTATTAATAAGGCCATGATGGACTACGCTGTACCACGCTACAAGCTAACCAGTCGACACTTCTTTTGCGAGAAAAGCCATCCCAACCCTCCACCAGCATGTAGAAGACCGCATTGTCCATGCACTCTGGCAATCTGTGAGTACAAAGGTGCACCTGACAACAGACGCATGGACCTGTAGGCATGGCCACGGAAGATTACGTGTCCATTACGGCGCAATGGGTTAATGTGGTGGATGCATGGTCCACAGGGGACAGCCTACTAAGTCTGTCTGCAGTCCCTAATTCAAATTGTCCTCCACTGTCTAAATCGGAACTTCCACCTTCTGGCTTTCGGCCTATAGTATCAGAAATTAAACTGCATTTGGCCTTCAACTTTGGTTAGGGCCTACTAACGGCTTCTGCCCCTCCCTGGTGTTGTCCTCAACTAAATAAAGCTGAGCTTCAACCTTCCGGCTCTCATTATGTGGTTTTAAAAAAAAAAATGGTGGTTAGGGCCTACTAACGGCTTCTGCCCCTCCCTGGTGTTGTCCTCAACTAAATAAAGCTGAGCTTCAACCTTCCGGCTCTCATTATGTGGTTTTAAAAAAAAAATGGTGGTTAGGGCCTACTAACGGCTTCTGCCCCTCCCTGGTGTTGCCCTCAACTAAATAAAGCTGAGCTTCAACCTTCTGCTCCAAATTACCATTTTGAAAAATGCAATAGGCTTTTCAGGCCTACTAAAGGTGTCTGTCTGTGTGCCCCTCCCTGGTGTTGTCCTCAACTAAATAAAGCTGAGCTTCAACCTTCCGGCTCTCATTATGTGGTTTAAAAAAAAAAAATGGTGGTTAGGGCCTACTAACGGCTTCTGCCCCTCCCTGGTGTTGTCCTCAACTAAATAAAGCTGAGCTTCAACCTTCCGGCTCTCATTATGTGGTTTTAAAAAAAAAATGGTGGTTAGGGCCTACTAACGGCTTCTGCCCCTCCCTGGTGTTGCCCTCAACTAAATAAAGCTGAGCTTCAACCTTCTGCTCCAAATTACCATTTTGAAAAATGCAATAGGCTTTTCAGGCCTACAAAAGGTGTCTGTCTGTGTGCCCCTCCCTGGTGTTGTCCTCAACTAAATAAAGCTGAGCTTCAACCTTCCGGCTCTCATTATGTGGTTTTAAAAAAAAAAATGGTGGTTAGGGCCTACTAACGGCTTCTGCCCCTCCCTGGTGTTGTCCTCAACTAAATAAAGCTGAGCTTCAACCTTCCGGCTCTCATTATGTGGTTTTAAAAAAAAAAATGGTGGTTAGGGCCTACTAACGGCTTCTGCCCCTCCCTGGTGTTGTCCTCAACTAAATAAAGCTGAGCTTCAACCTTCCGGCTCTCATTATGTGGTTTTAAAAAAAAAATGGTGGTTAGGGCCTACTAACGGCTTCTGCCCCTCCCTGGTGTTGCCCTCAACTAAATAAAGCTGAGCTTCAACCTTCTGCTCCAAATTACCATTTTGAAAAATGCAATAGGCTTTTCAGGCCTACTAAAGGTGTCTGTCTGTGTGCCCCTCCCTGGTGTTGTCCTCAACTAAATAAAGCTGAGCTTCAACCTTCCGGCTCTCATTATGTGGTTTAAAAAAAAAAAATGGTGGTTAGGGCCTACTAACGGCTTCTGCCCCTCCCTGGTGTTGTCCTCAACTAAATAAAGCTGAGCTTCAACCTTCCGGCTCTCATTATGTGGTTTTAAAAAAAAAATGGTGGTTAGGGCCTACTAACGGCTTCTGCCCCTCCCTGGTGTTGCCCTCAACTAAATAAAGCTGAGCTTCAACCTTCTGCTCCAAATTACCATTTTGAAAAATGCAATAGGCTTTTCAGGCCTACTAAAGGTGTCTGTCTGTGTGCCCCTCCCTGGTGTTGTCCTCAACTAAATAAAGCAGAGCTTCAACCTTCCGGCTCTCATTATGTGGTTTAAAAAAAAAAAATGGTGGTTAGGGCCTACTAACGGCTTCTGCCCCTCCCTGGTGTTGTCCTCAACTAAATAAAGCTGAGCTTCAACCTTCCGGCTCTCATTATGTGGTTTTAAAAAAAAAATGGTGGTTAGGGCCTACTAACGGCTTCTGCCCCTCCCTGGTGTTGCCCTCAACTAAATAAAGCTGAGCTTCAACCTTCTGCTCCAAATTACCATTTTGAAAAATGCAATAGGCTTTTCAGGCCTACAAAAGGTGTCTGTCTGTGTGCCCCTCCCTGGTGTTGTCCTCAACTAAATAAAGCTGAGCTTCAACCTTCCGGCTCTCATTATGTGGTTTTAAAAAAAAAAATGGTGGTTAGGGCCTACTAACGGCTTCTGCCCCTCCCTGGTGTTGTCCTCAACTAAATAAAGCTGAGCTTCAACCTTCCGGCTCTCATTATGTGGTTTTAAAAAAAAAAATGGTGGTTAGGGCCTACTAACGGCTTCTGCCCCTCCCTGGTGTTGTCCTCAACTAAATAAAGCTGAGCTTCAACCTTCCGGCTCTCATTATGTGGTTTTAAAAAAAAAATGGTGGTTAGGGCCTACTAACGGCTTCTGCCCCTCCCTGGTGTTGCCCTCAACTAAATAAAGCTGAGCTTCAACCTTCTGCTCCAAATTACCATTTTGAAAAATGCAATAGGCTTTTCAGGCCTACTAAAGGTGTCTGTCTGTGTGCCCCTCCCTGGTGTTGTCCTCAACTAAATAAAGCTGAGCTTCAACCTTCCGGCTCTCATTATGTGGTTTAAAAAAAAAAAATGGTGGTTAGGGCCTACTAACGGCTTCTGCCCCTCCCTGGTGTTGTCCTCAACTAAATAAAGCTGAGCTTCAACCTTCCGGCTCTCATTATGTGGTTTTAAAAAAAAAATGGTGGTTAGGGCCTACTAACGGCTTCTGCCCCTCCCTGGTGTTGCCCTCAACTAAATAAAGCTGAGCTTCAACCTTCTGCTCCAAATTACCATTTTGAAAAATGCAATAGGCTTTTCAGGCCTACTAAAGGTGTCTGTCTGTGTGCCCCTCCCTGGTGTTGTCCTCAACTAAATAAAGCAGAGCTTCAACCTTCCGGCTCTCATTATGTGGTTTAAAAAAAAAAAATGGTGGTTAGGGCCTACTAACGGCTTCTGCCCCTCCCTGGTGTTGTCCTCAACTAAATAAAGCTGAGCTTCAACCTTCCGGCTCTCATTATGTGGTTTTAAAAAAAAAATGGTGGTTAGGGCCTACTAACGGCTTCTGCCCCTCCCTGGTGTTGCCCTCAACTAAATAAAGCTGAGCTTCAACCTTCTGCTCCAAATTACCATTTTGAAAAATGCAATAGGCTTTTCAGGCCTACTAAAGGTGTCTGTCTGTGTGCCCCTCCCTGGTGTTGTCCTCAACTAAATAAAGCTGAGCTTCAACCTTCCGGCTCTCATTATGTGGTTTAAAAAAAAAAAATGGTGGTTAGGGCCTACTAACGGCTTCTGCCCCTCCCTGGTGTTGCCCTCAAGTAAATAAAGCTGAGCTTCAACCTTCTGCTCCAAATTACCATTTTGAAAAATGCAATAGGCTTTTCAGGCCTACTAAAGGTGTCTGTCTGTGTGCCCCTCCCTGGTGTTGTCCTCAACTAAATAAAGCAGAGCTTCAACCTTCCGGCTCTCATTATGTGGTTTAAAAAAAAAAAATGGTGGTTAGGGCCTACTAACGGCTTCTGCCCCTCCCTGGTGTTGTCCTCAACTAAATAAAGCTGAGCTTCAACCTTCCGGCTCTCATTATGTGGTTTTAAAAAAAAAATGGTGGTTAGGGCCTACTAACGGCTTCTGCCCCTCCCTGGTGTTGCCCTCAAGTAAATAAAGCTGAGCTTCAACCTTCTGCTCCAAATTACCATTTTGAAAAATGCAATAGGCTTTTCAGGCCTACTAAAGGTGTCTGTCTGTGTGCCCCTCCCTGGTGTTGTCCTCAACTAAATAAAGCAGAGCTTCAACCTTCCGGCTCTCATTATGTGGTTTAAAAAAAAAAAATGGTGGTTAGGGCCTACTAACGGCTTCTGCCCCTCCCTGGTGTTGCCCTCAACTAAATAAAGCTGAGCTTCAACCTTCTGCTCCAAATTACCATTTTGAAAAATGCAATAGGCTTTTCAGGCCTACTAAAGGTGTCTGTCTGTGTGCCCCTCCCTGGTGTTGTCCTCAACTAAATAAAGCTGAGCTTCAACCTTCCGGCTCTCATTATGTGGTTTTAAAAAAAAAATGGTGGTTAGGGCCTACTAACGGCTTCTGCCCCTCCCTGGTGTTGCCCTCAACTAAATAAAGCTGAGCTTCAACCTTCTGCTCCAAATTACCATTTTGAAAAATGCAATAGGCTTTTCAGGCCTACTAAAGGTGTCTGTCTGTGTGCCCCTCCCTGGTGTTGTCCTCAACTAAATAAAGCTGAGCTTCAACCTTCCGGCTCTCATTATGTGGTTTAAAAAAAAAAAATGGTGGTTAGGGCCTACTAACGGCTTCTGCCCCTCCCTGGTGTTGCCCTCAAGTAAATAAAGCTGAGCTTCAACCTTCTGCTCCAAATTACCATTTTAAAAAATGCAATAGGCTTTTCCGGCCTACTAAAGGTGTCTGCCCCTCCCTGGTGTTGTCCTCAACTGAACAAAGCTGAGCTTCCACATTCTGGCTTTCGCCCTATACTATCAGATATTAAACTGCATTTGGCCTACTAGTGTGGTTAGGCCCTTGAAACAGTGTCTGCTGCTCTTGGGTTTGCTACTCCACTGAACAAAGCAATGCCGCCTGTTTAGTCCTGTTACCAATTTTGAACTGCATGTAGCCTACTTTATTCTTTGGCCCTATATCTGTTTCCTCCTCATCCTGCCCATTGCCCAGCCACTGCTAAATGAGTCTGCTGGTACATTGACCTAGACCACTACATTCCCCTTGTACTCTACACAGCCAGAATCTGTCCCTGCTGAAAGTAAGGTTCCCCTTCCCGCATGTTATACCACCTTACACAGGGACAAAGAGGAAGGTGCAGATGAAAGTGCAGGTTCCTTCATCAGGTGGGGGGGCATACTCGTTGGCGACGTCACTGGCACAGGGCCCCTCAGAGTACGCAAAAGTGTCGCTGCTGGTGGGAGGCGCCCCCGCCATGCAAACACACCGCCGTACTTTGAGGGGCCCTGTGCCAGTGGCAATGCGAACGAGTGGGCCCCCCCCCTGCTTGCTCAGGATCACAGCACTTGCAACTTTTAAATACTTACCTTTCCCTGCAACACCGCCGTGACGTAGTCCGCATTTCCTGGGCCCACGAAAAACTTGAGCCAGCCCTACTCCCCCCACAACTTTCACCCAATTCCCTATGCCCAACTATTATTATACAGTTAATTAAGATTGGCAAGCTTCAGAAACAAGAATGGATGTTTTTGGCATTAAAATGGGCACTGTAGGTGTTTTCCTGGCCTCCACTCACTGCCGACTATGCTTCCCCATTGACTTGCATTGGGTTTCGTGTTTCGGTCGATCCCCGACTTTTAGCGATAATCGGCCGACTGCACTCGACTCGACTCTGGACAAAATCGGGTTTCCCAAAACCCTACTCGATCTTAAAAAAATGAAAGTCGCTCAACCCTAATAACCATATATGTTTTATTTTTGCCTAAAATACAAAGGAAATGTCATCTTTAACTTTAGGCCTTTTAGAGAACATTTTAACTTGCTTTACTGTTCACAACAGTAATTTTGACCAGGGATCAGTAATTTTGACGAAACTTTTACTTACCACTTTAGGTCATCAATGTCTGATTGGTGGGGGTCTGACACCTGACACCACCACTGATCAGCTGTTCTCCTGCCGCCAGCTGGAAATGCTCAATTGCGGAGCTGCTCAGTCTTCTGATAGTGGCTGCGGCAGGATACTGCACACCCGCCTCTTATTCAAATCAATATCAGAAGATGGAGCAGCTCCGCAATTAACTATTTCCAGCCGGTCGCAGCCGTCTCCGAGAACAGCTGATTGGCAGGGGTTCCGGGTGCCACCGATCAATGATAAAGTAGTGGACAACCTCTTCAAAGACATGACAATTTTTATATTTGCACCTTTTCTTCCCTTTTTCCAAGATCCATAATATTTCTTTTTCCAGCGACAGCCATATGAGGGCTTGTTTTTTTGTTTTTTCCTTGTGGAACGAGTTACAGTTTTGAATGACACCATTCATTTTGACAATCAATGACCTGAAAAGTGGGAAACAAAATTCAAAGTGCCGTAAAATTGTGAAAAAATAATGCTATTCTGCCATGGATATTTGGGTTTTGTTTCTACGGCATTCATTCTTCAGAAAAAATACTCTGAATCATGATACTCCAGGTCAGTATGATTACTGCAATTTTTAGTTTTAGTTTTTTTAAATTCAGAAGTCATTTTTATTTACTATTTTCTAAGACCCATAACATTTTTATTTTTTTGTTCTATTGCCTGGTGAACTTGCAGCTTTATTGATGCAAATTTGTGGTACAGATGACATTTTAATAGCTTTTTATTGCATTCTTTCGGGAAAGAAAAACCATAAGTCTGTAGTTTTCTTTTTTTTCCTTTTACTGCTTTTACCACATGGCTTAACCCCTTAGTGACAGAGCCAATTTGGTACTTAATGACCGAGCCAATTTTTACAATTCTGACCACTGTCACTTTAAGAGGTTATAACTCTGGAACGCTTTATCGGATCCCGCTGATTCTGAGATTGTTTTTTCGTGACATATTGTACTTCAAGTTAGTGGTAACATTCCTTCGATATTAATTGCGATTATTTATGAAAAAAATGGAAATATGGCGAAAATTTTTAAAATTTTGCAATTTTCAAACTTTGTATTTTTATGCCCTTAAATCAGAGAGATATGTCACAAAAAATAGTTCATAAATAACATTTCCCACATGTCTACTTTACATCAGCACAATTTTGGAAACAATTTTTTTTTTTGTTTGGGAGTTATAAGGGTTAAAAGTTGACCAGCAATTTCTCATTTTTACAACACCATGTTTTTTTTAGGGACCACATCACCTTTGAAGTCATTTTGAGGGGTCTATATGATAGAAAATAACCAAGTGTGACACCATTCTAAAAACTGCACCCCTCAAGCTGCTCAAAACCACATTCAAGAAGTTTATTAACCCTTTATGTACTTCACAGAAACTGAAACAATGTGGAAGAAAAAAATGAACATTTAACTTTTTTTGCAAACATTTTACTTCAGAACCATTTTTTTTAATTTTCACAAGTGTAAAAACAGAAATTTAACCACAAATTTTGTTGTGCAATTTTTCCTGAGTACGCCGATACCCCATATGTGGAGGTAAACCACTGTTTGGGCGCACCGCAGAGCTTGGAAGTGAAGGAGCACCATTTGACTGTTTCAATGCAGAATTGGCTGGAATTGAGATCGGACGCCATGTCGCGTTTGGAGAGCCCCTTATGTGCCTAAACAGTGGAAACCCCCCACAAGTGACACCATTTTGGAAACTAGACCCCTTAAGGAACTTATCTAGATGTGTGGTGAGCACTTTGAACCCCCAAGTGCTTCACAGAAGTTTATAACGTAGAGCCGTGAAAATAAAAAATCGCATTTGTTTTCACAAAAATGATTTTTTTGCCCACAAATTCTTATTTTCACAAGGGTAACAGGAGAAATTAGACCACAAAAGTTGTTTTGCAATTTCTCCTGAGTACGTCGATACCCCATATGTGGAGGTAAACCACTGTTTGGGCGCACCGCAGAGCTTGGAAGTGAAGGAGCACCGTTTGACTTTTTCAATGCAGAATTGGCTGGAATTGAGATCGGATGCCATGTCGCGTTTGGAGAGCCCCTGATGTGCCTAAACAGTGGAAACCCCCCACAAGTGATACCATTTTGGAAACTAGACCCCTTAAAGGAAACTCATCACCCCGTTTTTTAAAGATTAGATAAAAATAGTGTGAAATAGAGGCAGAGCTGGGCTTTACATTAGTGCCTTTTTGTTGCCTTTATTCCCCCGTTAGGCTGCCGAAATACCTTTGTGAAGTGTCCGTTTTGTCCTGTCACTCAAGTTGGTCAGGTCGGATGGGCGTGGTTAAATAGCGGTTCCTCCCCCCTGCTTCTCGGCGTGTCTTTCGCAGTGAATAGCATATTTTATATCATTGCGCATGCGCGGGTCGTAACTTTAGCCTTGGTGCCCCGGAAGTGATCATATGGGCATAGTGTTTATCTGGATGCCGGTAAAAAACGATAGATAGAACGATAGGCAGGCGAGCGATTTTGGCACCAAACTTACGCTCGCAGTTCGGGCTGAGAAAAAATTACCGGCATCCAGATAAACACTATGCCCATATGATCACTTCCGGGGCACCAAGGCTAAAGTTACGACCCACGCATGCGCAATGATATAAAATATGCTATTCACTGCGCAACTGCTAAGAAAAAGCGCGATCTGTGCCATTCACAGATCGCGTTTACGAAAGACACGCCGAGAAGCAGGGGGGAGGAACCGCTATTTAACCATGCCCATCCGACCTGACCAACTTGAGTGACAGGACAAAACGGACACTTCACAAAGGTATTTCGGCAGCCTAACGGGGGAATAAAGGCAACAAAAAGGCACTAATGTAAAGCCCAGCTCTGCCCCTATTTCACACTATTTTTATCTAATCTTTAAAAAACGGGGTGATAGGTTCCCTTTAAGGAACTTATCTAGATGTGTGGTGAGCACTTTGAACCCCCAAGTGCTTCAGAGAAGTTTATAACGTAGAGCCGTGAAAATAAAAAATCACATTTTTTCTACAAAAATGATCTTTTTGCCCCCAAATTTTTATTTTCACAAGGGTAACAGGAGAAATTAGACCACAAAACTTGTTGTGCAATTTCTCCTGAGTACGTCGATACCCCATATGTGGGGGTAAACCACTATTTGGGCGCACCGCAGAGCTTGGAAGAGAAGGAGTGTCGTTTTACTTTTTCAATGTAGAATTGGCTGGAATTGAGATCGGACGCCATGTCACGTTTGGAGAGCCGCTGATGTGCCTAAACAGTGGAGACCCCCACAAATGACACCATTTTGGAAACTAGACCCCTTAAGGAACTTATCTAGATGTGTGGTGAGCACTTTAAACCCCCAGGTGCTTCACAGAAGTTTATAACGTAGAGCCGTGAAAATAAAAAAATCAAATTTTTTCTACAAAAATGATCTTTTTGCCTCCAAATTTTTATTTTACCAAGGGTAACAGGAGAAAATGGACCCCAGAAGTTGTTGTACAATTTGTCTTGAGTACGCCGACACCCCATATGTGGGGGTAAACCACTGTTTGGGCGCATGGCTGAGCTCGGAAGCAAAGGAGCGCCATTTGACTTTTCAATGCAAAATTGACTGGAATTGAGATCGGACGCCATGTCGCGTTTGGAGAGCCCCTGATGTGCCTAAACAGTAGAAACCCCCCAAAAGTGACCCCATTTTGGAAACTAGACCCCCCATGGAATTTATCTAGATGTGTAGTGAGAACTTTGAATGCCCAAGTGCATCACAGAAGTTTATAATGCAGAGTCGTGAAAATAAAAAATATATATTTTTTTAACAATAAAGATTTTTTAGCCCCCAAGTTTTTATTTTCACAAGGGTAACAAGAGAAATTGGACCCCAAAAGTTGTTGTCCAATTTGTCCTGAGTACGCTGGTACCCCATATGTGGGGGTAAACCACTGTTTGGGCGCACGGCAGAGCTCGGAAGGGAAGGAGCGCCATTTTGGAATGCAGACTGATAGAATTGTCTGCGGGCGTTATGTTGCGTTTGCAGACCCCTAATGTACTTAAACAGTAGAAACCCCCAACAAGTGACCCCATTTTGGAAAATAGACCCCCCAAGGAACTTATCTAGATATGTGGTGAGAACTTTGAATGCCCAAGTGCTTCACAGAAGTTTATAATGCAGAGTAGTGAAAATAAAAAATATTTTTTTTTCCCACAAAAAAGATTTTTTTAGCCCCCAAATTTTTATTTTCACAAGGGTTACAAGAGAAATTGGACCCCAAAAGTTGTTGTCCAATTTCTCCTGAGTATGCTGGTACCCAATATGTGGGGGTAAACCACTGTTTGGGCGCACGGCAGAGCTCGGAAGGGAAGGAGCGCCATTTTGAAATGCAGGCTTTGATAGAATGGTCTGTGGGTGTTATGTTGCGTTTGCAGAGCCACTGATGTACCTAAACAATAGAAACCCCCCACAAGTGACCCCATATTGAAAACTAGACCCCCCAAGGAACTTATCTAGGTATGTGGTGAGAACTTTGAATGCCCAAGTGCTTCACAGAAGTTTATAATGCAGAGTAGTGAAAATAAAAAATATTTTTTTTTCCCACAAAAAGATTTTTTTAGCCCCAAATTTTTATTTTCACAAGGGTAACAGGAGAAATTGGACCCCAAATGTTGTTGTCCAATTTATTCCGAGTACGCTGATGCCCCATATGTGGGGGTAAACCACTGTTTGGGCGCACGGCAGAGCTCAGAAGAGAGGGAGCACCATTTGACTTTTTTAGCGCAAAATTGGCTGTCGTGTTTGGAGACCCCCTGATGTACCTAAACAGTGGAAACCCCCAAATTATAACTCCAACCCTAACTCCAACACACCCCTAACCCTAATCTCAACCCGATCCATAATCCTAATCACAACCCTAATGATAATCACAACCCTAACCCCAAAACAGCCCTAATCTCAACCCTAACCATAACCCTAATCAAAACCCTAAATCCAACACACCCCTAACCCTAATCCCAACTCTAACCCTAACTTTAGCCCCAACCCTAACCCTAACTTTAGCCCCAACCCTAACCCTAACTTTAGCCCCGTCGTCACAAAAAGAGTTCAATGTAACCTTTTTTTTGTACGTCGCGTCCGCCATTTCCGCGCATGCGTGGTCGTAACTCTGCCCCCTCCTCCCCAGGACATAGACTGGGCAGCGGATGCGTTGAAAAACTGCATCCGCTGCCCACGTTGTGCACAATTTTCACAACGTGCGTCGGTACGTCGGGCCGACGCATTGCGACCGCCCCGTACCGATGCAAGTGTGAAAGAAGCCTAAGGCTACTTTCACACTAGCATCGTACTCGGCCCATCGCAGTGTGTCGGGCCGACGTACCGACGCTAGCGTTGTAAGCGCCGCACAACGGGTGCAGCGGATGCTGTTTTTTCAATGCATCCGCTGCCCCATTGTTAGGTGCGGGGAGGCGGGGGCGGAGTTCCGGCCGCGCATGCGCGGTCGGAAATGGCGGACACGTCGCACAAAAAAGTTACATGTAGCTTTTTTTGTGCCGACGGTCCGCCAAAGCACGACGCATGCGTCGCACGACGGATGCGACGTGTGGCAATCCGTCGCAATGCATCGCTAATGCAAGCCAATGGAGAAAAAACGCATCCTGCAAGCACTTTTGCAGGATGCGTTTTTTCTCCAACGACGCATTGCGACGGAAGCCAAAAAACGCTAGTGTGAAAGTAGCCTAACCCTAGCCCTAACCCTAAATTTAGCCCTAACCCTAGCCCTAACTCTAACCCTAGCCCTAACCCTAGCCCTAACCCTAACCCTAACCCTAAATTTAGCCCCAACCCTAACCCTAACCCTAGCCCTAACCCTAGCCCTAACTCTAACCCTAGCCCTAACCCTAACCCTAACCCTAACCCTAACCCTAACTCTAACCCTAATCCTAACCCTAGCCCTAACCCTAACTCTAACCCTAACCCTAACCCTAACCCTAATTTTAGCCCCAACTCGTCTCTCCTGCCGGCCGGCAGATGGCAGCAGATGGCGGGCACACTGCGCATGCGCCCGCCATAAGGAAAAAGCCGGGCGGCAGGAGGAGACAGAAGAGGACCCAGGGACACCGGGTGAGTATGTTAGGGTCCCCGAATCCCCCTGTTTCTCTGTCCTCTGATGTGCGATCACATCAGAGGACAGAGAATTACAGATCGCTTTTTTTTTTTTTTTTTTTTTGCGGTCGCCGGTAAACTGTTAATTACCGGCGATCGCAAAACAGGGGTCGGTGCAAACCGACCCCGATCATGTTCTTTGGGGTCTCGGCTACCCCCGGCAGCCGAGACCCCAAAGATCTTCCGGGTGCCGGGCGGCGGGCGCACTGCGCATGCGCCCGCCATTTTTTCCCGGAAAAAAGATGGCGGCACCCATCGGGAGCCACAAGGAGCACCGGGGGAGGTAGGTAAGTATCGGGGGGCTATTGGGGGCCATCGGGGACCACATTTCTCTGTCCTCCGATGTGCGATCACATCGGAGGACAGAGAAATTAAACGGCAAATCGCGTTTTTTTTGTTGTTGCGACCGCCGGTAAACGGTTAATTACCGGCGATCGCAACTCGGGGGTCGGTAAAAAAACCCCGAATCATGTTCTCTGGGGTCTCGGCTACCCTCGGCAACCGAGACCCCAGAGAAAATCCGACTATGGGGGGCGCTATTCACTTTTTCCACAGCGCCGTTAATTAACGGCGCTGTGGTTTAAGTACCCTTAGCGGCCGCCGTTAAAAGGCGTATCGGCGGTCGTTAAGGGGTTAATAATAATAATAATTATTATTATTATTATTATTATTATTAGGAAAACGGAAGAAAGTTTGTATTCTGCACATAAAAAAGAAACTGCTTTTTTACTTGCCTAATTTATTTACATTTTTGCAGCCTACTCAAGGAAAAAAACACCAAAACTGCACAGTTCAACAGCGTCTTAGACACACCGAGAGCCAAGTTCTCATGAAATCACATCTACTTCGCCGGGACAGTTAAATGTAGCAGAATTTCTGCACAAAAAAACCCAACAAAAAAATGCAGAATGGGAGAGGGGATGGTTGAAAAGAAGCAGGTGATGGTTTTCATGGGGCTTAAAAGAGTTGTTCGGTTTAAAAAAAGTTATTACCTTTCCATGGGATAGATCATTGCTTAATGATCGGAGGGTGTCCCACTGCTGGTGTAGTATGGCACGGGGCGGTAGCTGTGGGTGAGGTACTCGTCTCTTGTTACATGAAGGTGGGGGTCTTTATTCCCTCTACTTATCCTCTGTCTCCACTGTTTCTCACTACCTCACCACAACCCAGCTCAAACACCCCAGTCCTACTGAGAAAGAGTCCTTATTTTCCCTAGTGCTGACACTCTGGAACTCTCGCCTTGGACACATTACTCATCTCACGTATTCAGTTCTGTCTAGGCCCATTACCTTCAAGAGTTAAAAACTATGGGTCTTGTGGCTAGGTGTCCTCTCCCAGGACCCGTCTTCACTCCGGAACTCACTATCTCTTTATTTCGGTCTCCTCTCACTTCAGGGACACACAGAATGCGGCACTGCTCACAATGGACCTTAAGTCCTCTTTCTGTGCATTCCAGGCCCTATCTAACTCTCTGACAGGAAACTGTCACTTTCCCTTCAATTTATCCACTCCCACTCTGGGCTAGTCCCATACATTAACTCACTATCCCTACTGTCAAACTACACACATCATTAATATAACTAGCACCTTTAATGCACATCACAAATCACATTACATCACATAACATTATACTTGTTTCTTCAAGGGGAAACGTGGGTAACGTCAATGTTCTTATGCTGGGATCTGCATTAAATTGGCAGATTGGGAAATTTTTACCCCCTATTGGAAAAATATTTAGAATTGAGAGTCTTCAGTGGTTGATACCTTTTAATGGCTAACTGAAAAGATGGTAACAAATTGCAAGCTTTCGAGACTACACAGGTCTCTTCATCAGGCATAGACTAATACAAATTTGTATTAGTCTATGCCTGATGAAGAGACCTGTGTAGTCTTGAAAGCTAGCAATTTGTTACCATCTTTTCAGTTAGCCATTAAAAGGTATCAACCACTGAGGACTCTCAATTCTAAATATTTTTCTATCTACTGGCTAACACTGTACCAAGATATATATCTTTCCTGTACCCCCTATTGGGCATTTTTACAAAATATGATCCTGATGCCCAACCTCAGCTCCATTCATTCTCTATGGAGCTGTCAGAAAAAAATGAGTCCAATGTTCAGCAGCCCCATCTGGAGTGAATGGAGCACAGGTTGCACATGTGCACTGCTGATCAACTGTAGGTGACATGAAAGTTCCCTGGCTTGGCGATCAATTTAGGTTTCTGCAGTCGGACTTCCACCCATCAATGAGTTATCACTAATCCTGTGGTCACACTTGTTTCAGAGACAGGAGTCAGGCAGCGGGTGGAAAATGGGGACAGAGATCAGGAGAACTGCATGCAAGTGCAATATCCAAACTCATTGTACTTGCTATGAATTACTCCAAAATGACAAAAAGGATTTCTACAAGTAAAGTAAAGATATAATCAGCATTAAAACACATGACATTAGTTTTGGGTAAAATATCCTAATCACAAGTTCCCTTGAAATCCTCTGTGTCGTGTTGAGAATACATCATAATGAGACTAGAAAGGACATTTTGGATTAGTAAAATCCCGCTCATCAGTAAGCAAAGACTGAGAACTCATAATCAATAATGCATCATTTAAAGGCTTGAAGCTATAAGAAGAAGGACATCTGGACCTTGATTTTCAGTAGGAGCACTTAACTTAGGCAAAGAAAATGACTAGTTAGCGTATACCTGAGTAACATAAGAAGATTCTCAAATTAAACCCACATTATAATCTGTTATGATCCGGTGACCTTGGAGCCGCATGAGAGACTTTCTCAGGAGTAGGTGGTACCTGTACTGACCGCAAACCCTAAACTAACACCGCAACTAGAAGTAGCCGTGGGATGTACCTAACACGTCCTAGACACCTCGACACAGCCGGAGGTCTAAATACCCCTATAGATGGAAATGGGAATTCTATCTTGCCTCAGAGCAGAACCCCAGAGGATAGGCAGCCCCCCACAAATATTGACTGTGAGTATAAGAGGAAAAACACACGCAGGCAGAAAAACAGGATTTAGCAAAAGAGGCACTTCTAGCTAAACAGAAAAGGATAGGACAGAATTCTAAGCGGTCAGTATTAAAATCCTAAAAATATCCACAGCAGATAATACAAATATACTACATCTAACTAAAGACATAAAAAGTATATCTGCATCTCCTGAGAATCCAGCATGACTGAAAAATCCAAACAAAGTCTAAGCTGGACAAAAACACAATGAATTGCACTGAATTGCAAAGCACACTGCATGTGTGCACAGAGACAAAAAACCAGACACTTATCTTAGTTGAATGGGCAGCAGGGCATGAGGAGTCAGAGAGAGATGCAATCCCTCCAAGTACAATGGACAACTGGCATTGACTCATGGATCCTGCACACCTAAATACCTAATAGAGCTGCAATCAGCAGAAACACCTGCCCTGGATTGCAACCCCAAGACAACTGCACTACCACCAACAACCACCGGAGGGAGCCCAAGAGCAGAATTCACAACAGTACCCCCCCCTTGAAGAGGGGTCACCGAACCCTCACCAGAGCCCCCAGGCCAATCAGGACGAGCCAGATGAAAGGCACGGACCAAATCTGCAGCATGGACATCAGAGGCAAAAACCCAAGAATTATCCTCCTGGCCATAACCTTTCCATTTGACAAGGTACTGAAGCCTCCGCCTCGAAAAGCGAGAATCCAAAATCTTCTCAACCACATACTCCAACTCCCCATCAACCAACACAGGAGCAGGAGGATCAACCGAGGGAACAACGGGCACCACATATTTCCGTAATAAAGATCTATGGAAAACATTATGGATGGCAAAAGAGGCCGGAAGGGCCAAACGAAAGGACACAGGATTGATAATCTCAGAAATCCTATAAGGACCAATAAACCGAGGCTTAAACTTAGGGGAAGAAACCTTCATAGGAACATGACGGGAAGACAACCAGACCAAATCCCCAACCTGAAGCCGGGAACCAACACTCCGACGACGGTTAGCAAAACGCTGAGCCTCCTCCTGAGACAACACCAAATTGTCCACCACATGAGCCCAAATCTGCTGCAACCTGTCAACCACAGAATCCACACCAGGACAATCAGAAGGTTCAACTTGCCCCGAAGAAAAACGAGGATGAAAACCAAAATTACAAAAGAAGGGCAAAACCAAGGTAGCCGTACTAGCCTGATTATTAAGGGCAAACTCGGCCAATGGCAAGAAAGCCACCCAATCATCCTGATCAGCAGACACAAAGCATCTCAAATAAGTTTCCAAAGTCTGATTAGTTCGCTCGGTCTGGCCATTTGTCTGAGGATGAAATGCGGAAGAAAAAGACAAATCAATGCCCAGCCTAGCACAAAAGGCCCGCCAAAACCTAGAAACAAACTGGGAACCTCTGTCGGACACAATATTCTCTGGAATACCGTGCAAACGAACCACATGCTTAAAAAACAACGGAACCAAATCAGAAGAGGAAGGCAATTTAGGCAAAGGCACCAAATGAACCATCTTAGAAAACCGGTCACAAACCACCCAGATAACCGACATCCTCTGGGAAACCGGAAGATCTGAAATAAAATCCATAGAAATATGCGTCCAGGGCCTCTCAGGGACCGGCAAAGGCAAAAGCAACCCACTAGCACTGGAACAACAAGGCTTGGCCCACGCACAAGTCCCACAGGACTGCACAAAAGAACGCACATCACGCGACAAAGAAGGCCACCAAAAGGACCTACCAACCAAATCTCTGGTACCAAAAATACCAGGATGGCCAGCCAACACAGAACAATGAACCTCAGAAATCACTCTACTAGTCCATCTATCAGGAACAAACAGTTTCCCCACTGGACAGCGGTCAGGTTTGTCAGCCTGAAATTCCTGCAGAACTCGTCGCAAATCAGGGGAAATGGCAGAAAGGACCACCCCTTCCTTCAGAATGCCGACCGGCTCCAATACCTCAGGAGAATCAGGCAAAAAACTCCTAGAGAGGGCATCAGCCTTAACATTCTTAGAACCCGGAAGATACGAGACCACGAAATCAAAACGGGAGAAAAACAGGGACCATCGAGCCTGTCTAGGATTCAGCCGTTTGGCAGATTCGAGGTAAATGAGATTTTTATGATCGGTCAAGACCACAATACGGTGCTTGGCTCCCTCAAGCCAATGTCGCCATTCCTCAAACGCCCACTTCATAGCCATCAACTCCCGATTGCCGACATCATAATTGCGTTCAGCAGGCGAAAACTTACGGGAAAAGAAGGCACACGGTTTCATCAAGAAACCATCAGAATTCCTCTGAGACAAAACGGCCCCTGCCCCAATCTCAGAAGCGTCAACCTCAACCTGAAACGGAAGAGAAACATCTGGCTGATGCAACACTGGGGCAGAAGTAAATCGGCGTTTAAGCTCCTGAAAGGCAGAGACAGCCACAGGGGACCAATTCGTTACATCAGCGCCTTTCTTCGTCAAATCGGTCAGGGGTTTAACCACACTGGAGAAGTTAGCAATGAAATGGCGATAAAAATTAGCAAAGCCCAAAAATTTCTGAAGGCTCTTCACAGATGTGGGCTGAATCCAATCATGAATGGCCTGAACCTTAACCGGATCCATCTCTATAGATGAGGGAGAAAAAATGAAGCCCAAGAAAGAAACCTTCTGCACTCCAAAGAGACACTTAGACCCCTTCACAAACAAAGCATTATCACGAAGGATCTGAAATATCATCCTGATCTGTTTCACATGAGACTCCCAATCATCGGAAAAAATTAAGATGTCATCCAAATATACAATCATGAATTTATCAAGATAATTCCGGAAGATATCATGCATGAAGGACTGAAAAACAGATGGAGCATTAGAGAGCCCGAATGGCATCACAAGGTATTCAAAATGGCCTTCGGGCATATTGAACGCAGTTTTCCATTCGTCACCCTGCTTAATACGAACAATATTATATGCCTCCCGAAGGTCAATTTTAGTAAACCAACTAGCCCCCTTAATCCTGGCAAACAAATCGGAAAGCAAAGGTAAAGGGTATTGAAACATGACCGTGATCTTATTCAAGAGGCGATAATCAATACAGGGTCTCAAGGAGCCATCATTCTTAGCAACAAAAAAAAATCCCGCTCCCAACGGTGAAGAAGATGGCCGAATATGCCCTTTCTCCAAAGACTCCTTAACATAACTCCTCATGGCAGTATGTTCCGGCACAGACAGGTTGAAAAGTCGGCCCTTAGGAAACTTACAGCCTGGAATCAAGTCAATAGCACAATCACAGTCCCTATGCGGTGGAAGGGAACTGGACTTGGGCTCATCGAATACATCCTGAAAATCAGACAAAAACTCTGGAACTTCAGAAGAGGAGGAAGAGGAGATTGACATCACAGGAACGTCATTATGAACCCCCTGACAACCCCGACTAGTCACAGACATAGACTTCCAATCCAACACAGGATTATGTATCTGCAACCATGGAAAACCCAGCACAATAGCATCATGCAAATTATGCAACACCAGAAAACGACAATCTTCCTGATGGGCTGGCGCCATGCACATGGTCACCTGTGTCCAAAACTGGGGTTTATTTTTAGCCAAAGGTGTAGCATCAATGCCCCTTAAAGGAATAGGGTTCTGCAAAGACTGCAAAGACTGCAAATTCAAAGTCCATTAAGTTCAAAGCGGCGCCCGAATCCACAAACGCCATGACAGAAAATGACGACAATGAGCAGATCAAGGTCACAGATAACAGAAATTTAGGTTGTACAGTTCCGATGGTAACAGAACTAGCGATTCTCTTTGTACGCTTTGGGCAGACTGAAATGACATGAGAAGCATCGCCACAATAAAAACACAACCTATTCTGACGTCTGAATCCTTGTTGTTCCATTCTAGACAGAATCCTATCACACTGCATAGGCTCAGGCATCTGCTCTGAGGACAACGCCACAGCGCGCACAGTTCTGCGCTCCCGCAAGCGCCGATCAATCTGAATGGCCAGAGACATAGAATCACTCAGACCAACAGGCGTGGGAAACCCCACCATAACATCTTTAACAGATTCAGAAAGACCCTTTCTGAAAATTGCCGCCAAAGCATCCTCATTCCATTTAGTCAGCACAGACCATTTTCTAAATTTCTGACAATACAATTCTGCCGCTTCTTGACAGGGCCAACAAGGTCTTCTCCGCTTGATCCACAGAATTTGGTTCATCATATAATAATCCTAGAGCCTGAAAAAAGGCATCTACATTATGCAAGGCCGGATTCCCAGATTCCAGGGAAAATGCCCAATCCTGAGGGTCGCCACGCAGCAGGGAGATGACAATTTTAACCTGCTGAATGGGATCACCAGAGGAACGAGGCTTCAGAGCAAAAAACAGTTTACAATTGTTTTTAAAACTCAAAAATTTGGACCTGTCCCCAAAAAACAAATCAGGAGTAGGAATCCTAGGCTCTAACAGCGGAGTCTGAACAATATAATCAGAAATACCCTGTACCCTAGCAGCAAGCTGGTCTATACGATAAACTAGTCCCTGAACATCTATGCTAGCACAAGACTCCTCAGTCACCCAGAGGAAAAGAGGGAAGAAAAGACAAAGCAGGCTACAGAAAAAAAATGGCTTTCTTCCCTTCTTCTGAGATGCATTTAACTCATTGTTTGCCAGTTTTACTGTTATGATCCGGTGACCTTGGAGCCGCATGAGAGACTTTCTCAGGAGTAGGTGGTACCTGTACTGACCGCAAACCCTAAACTAACACCGCAACTAGAAGTAGCCGTGGGATGTACCTAACACGTCCTAGACACCTCGACACAGCCGGAGGACTAAATACCCCTATAGATGGAAATGGGAATTCTATCTTGCCTCAGAGCAGAACCCCAGAGGATAGGCAGCCCCCCACAAATATTGACTGTGAGTATAAGAGGAAAAACACACGCAGGCAGAAAAACAGGATTTAGCAAAAGAGGCACTTCTAGCTAAACAAAAAAGGATAGGACAGAATTCTAAGCGGTCAGTATTAAAATCCTAAAAATATCCACAGCAGATAATACAAATATACTACATCTAACTAAAGACATAAAAAGTATATCTGCATCTCCTGAGAATCCAGCATGACTGAAAAATCCAAACAAAGTCTAAGCTGGACAAAAACACAATGAATTGCACTGAATTGCAAAGCACACTGCATGTGTGCACAGAGACAAAAAACCAGACACTTATCTTAGTTGAATGGGCAGCAGGGCATGAGGAGCCAGAGAGAGATGCAATCCCTCCAAGTACAATGGACAACTGGCATTGACTCATGGATCCTGCACACCTAAATACCTAATAGAGCTGCAATCAGCAGAAACACCTGCCCTGGATTACAACCCCAAGACAACTGCACTACCACCAACAACCACCGGAGGGAGCCCAAGAGCAGAATTCACAACAATAATCCTCGTCATTTTAGCAGAGGGGTATTATTATTAGCAGTATAGTTAATACCAGCACAGTATGGAATATGTAGTCTTTATACATCCATAGAGATTACTTTGACTTCTTGCATAATTAAATTCCTGCTCTTTAAATGTCTCCTTAATACCTGGTCAGATGCCCCAGCAGCTGTATTACTCAGCAAGCAGGAACATCGCACCACTCTCTTACATGTGAACAGAGACAATATTGTCGGGACAAATCAAACCATAAAAGAGGCAGGATTAGTAAAACCACATCCAAAGAGGGAATTTGGGGACATTTCATTGCGTTCTTTGTACAGAACTTAAATATTAACATTTGTTGGTAAATGTTCACTTCAGATAATATCAAAACAGATTTTCTTCAAGAATTACAAAGTATATCGACCTCATCAGGTCTATGAAATTTATTTATCTGCAGTTTTTGATTTTGAAATCTTTTAATAGATCGGGTTTAAAGGGATTGTCCATTTTTTACAAATTATCACAGATCCACGGGATGGGTGCTAATTTTTAGATTGATTAATTTCTATATCCATTTGAATGAAGTGTCAATGCACATGCCTGACTACCACTGCATTAATTTTCTGCGAGGTTGATGTGGCGCTGTACTTGGATTTCTCCTAGAGAATGAATGGCTCTGTGGTCTTGTTGCTTCATTCTATCGAGGATAAAAGTGGACTGTTATGACAATCGGAGTAAATCTCAGTGGGGACCATCTGATCTAAAAATTATCATCTATTGTGTGGACACTTGTTACAACCTGACAACCCCTTTAAAAAGCCATAGTTACTAATTCATCAAGATCGGTGTCATACAGTGTATATATCTAATATATAAAGCTGAATGTGTGTATGTATGTATGTATGTATGTGTGTATGTCCGGGATTGGCATCTGAACCGACGCAGCTACAGCCACAAAATTTTGCACAGTCACATGTCTGGACCCCGAGAGCGTCATAGGCTATGTTGTGAGGTGAAATTTTAAACCCGCGCTTTCCAATTCACCAAACAATTTTGCCCCTATCTTCATAATGGGGAAAAAGTGAAAGGAAAAGTGTTGGAGGCGTCACAGCTACAGGCACAAAATGTTGCACAGTCACATGTCTGGACCCCGAGAGCGTCAAAGCTATGTTGTGAGGTGAAATTTTAACCCCGCGCTTTCCAATTCACCAAACAATTTTGCCCCTATCTACATAATGGGGAAAAAAATGAAAGGAAAAGTGTTGGAGGCAAATTAACAGCTGCCAGATGTGAACAAGGGGGACTTAAAGAATGAGAGCGATGGCGCCAAAGAGTATATACTGTACAGTTGCTAAGGTGGGGCCTCGACATGGGATAATCACCACACCACCACAGGGATATGAACACACACACAAAATGCGCCACACACTACCACGTGCTCGAACACGTATACCACCCTCAGCGCACATTTCACCACACATACACCAACCTCGCCACATAAAAGTCAAAACACAAAAGTCGCCGCTCAAAACTCGCCACGCGCAAAACTCTCCACATGCAAAACTCGCCACACGTGCAAAACTCACCTCATGGAAAACTCGCCACACGCAAAACTTGCACACGCGGAAAAATTGCCACATGCACAAAAGTTGCAACACATGCAAAAGTTGCCTCACACAAAACTTGCACATACTCAAAAGGCACCACACATAAAACTCGCCACGCGCAAAACTCGCCATGCGCAAAACTTGCTGCACACAACTTGCTACACTAACCTGTCACATGCAACTCAACACAGAAAAAGTTGCTACACGCATGTCGCCACACAAAACTCATCTCACAAAAGTCGCTACATGCATGTCGCCACACGCAACTCAACACACACAACTTGACACACGAATCTCGCCCTAAAACACACACAAGTCTGGTATTATCCTTCAAAAATAAAAATCTGATTAATAAGCAGACAAACTACAAGAGCAACAAATGTACCATATAGGAATCCGGCAGCTGTCAGTCACATGACCAGTCTATTATGTGTATGTGTGAGCTAATATACTGTATATACAGGGGATGACATACAGGTATATACTATATACAGGAGATGGCATACAGGTGTATACTATATATAAGGGAGATGACAAACATGTATATACTGAGGTGAAAATGAGAGGTGTGAGGTGAAAATGAAAATGTGTGAATGAAAAATGAGAGGAGTGAGGGAAAATAGTGGAGTGATCGGAAAATGACAGATGTGAGGTCGAAATGACAAGTGTTAGGGGGGAATGAGAGGAGTGAGGGGGAAAATAAGAGGAGTGAGGGGGAAAATGAGAGGTGTGAGGGAGAAAATGAGAGATGTGAGGGGGAAAATGAAAGATGTGATGGGGAAAATGAGAGGCGTGATGGGAAAATAAGAGAAGTGAGGTGCTATAACTAACCACAGATATTTACTATGCCCAGGCAACGCCGGGCTCTTCAGCTAGTATATATATATATATATATATATATATATATATATATATATATATAATGAAAAAATTGGAACAGCATCAAACAATACCTTTATATGCGTGCAGAGCTTTTCCAACCAACAATTCAGTGGCTCCCCATAATAAACCAAAAAAAGAAAAGCAGCACAGGAAACATGAAAAAAGTGGACTCCATTGTCCCATGGCGTGGTGACGTTTCGGATGTAGCTTGAGAAAGGATACTACATCCAAAAAGTCACCACGCCATGGGGCAATAAAAGTCCACTCTTTTCATGTTTTTTATGCTGCTTTTCCTTTTCGGTGCGAAACGCGCGTCGGGTGTTGGTGGGCTGTCCTGCAGTGTTTCCCATTGGTAACTATACCTTTACTTTTGTCTGTTTATATCTATGTATGTTGCTATTTAGCGGTGTTACATGCGATTACTGGCACAGTGACGTCATCACATGGTCACTTTCTCTATGTCTGTATCATGATACTATTATAATTATGGTAATCTCTGTTTGGATAGCCCCCCATGTTCCTGTACTTGGAAGTATGCCCTTACTGCTACTATAAAGATGTTTTGTTGTATTTAATAAAATCATTCATATTCTATTGCCTAGTGTGAAGCTTACTATTTGGTGTCTTTTTCTTCATGTGGTGTAATGCAGAAGTTGGGAAAAATTAAGTAAGGTGTTCTGCAAGCAGAGCTCGAGAAAACTGTGTTATTTCCTGCAGAGACAAGTCCTGGCTGGATGAAGTGATGGCGGTCTGTGCTGGATGAAAGATGAAGGACTTCACCTAGAGACGTCACTGGTGAGTCAGTGTTACCTATACACTGACAGTATACACTGTATACTATATACAGAGGTCCTGTGTATAATGTCACCAGTGATCACTGTATTACCCTTACACAGACACTGCATACTAAGTACAGATCTCCTGTGAATACTGGCACTTAAGGTGATAGTAACGTGTTTTTTTTCTTCCTAACTGAAGGGTAAATTGACTAGATCAATGGATGTTTGACAGGTTATACTTTCACACAGCAACTATTTTTCTGGAATAATCTGGTTCAGGTATATGATGACCCCGTCACATGACCCTGTCGCATGACGCCGTCACATGACCCCGTCACATGACCGGGGGGCCCACAGTGTATGAACAGCCTGGGGCCCTGGCTACCCTTAATCCACCCCTGAGTACAGCCATGAGTCTTCCTGGGAATGATGCCACAAGTTTTTCACACCTGGATTTGGGGATCCTCTGCCATGTTTCCGTGCAGATTCGGTCCAGTTCCGTCAGGTTGGATGGTGAATGTTGGTGGACAGCCATTTTTAGGTCTCTCCAGAGATTTCAAATTTTAATTCATTTGGGGTGATGCCATGTTTCTGCACCCCAGTTCCTATCCTTTCATGTCTAGCTAAGTTACTTCACCTTGTTTCCATGTCAAATATATGGTTTTTGGACACAATCCTTCCTTGAAGACCACTTCTGGCCAGACCTCGCTAAACAGTAGGTGAGTATAGCTTGGTCCCACTGGTTGCTGTCAGTTCTGATCTGATATCACTGGTAGACATGGATGACCATGGGAGTGGAACACCCACCAGGGCAGTTAGTTACTTGGTAACGGTTCCGGTCTTAAAGGGGATGTCACGGTGGCTGCGACCCGGTCCGTGGCCCTGGGCACCCAATTAAAGGAAAAGTCTTTTGGGGGTTTTATGAAGTCTATTGTTCTTGACACCACCTGTGGTGTTCGGTCAGTGAGGACTGACGCTGCTTAAAGGGGAAGATGGTATGCAGCAAGATGGTGATGCTTCCCACAGGTGAAGCGGGGTCCCCAGGGCTTCTGTCATGATCTCTGCAGGCAGAGATCATAGCAAGCCTATAGAGGGACAAGCTCTCGGAAGATGGAACTATACTGACCATGAACTAAGCCTGCCGCGCAACTAGAAATAGCCAGGTAGCATTTCCTATTTATCGCTAGATGCCCAGCTCTGGCCTAAGACCTAAATAGCTAGCAGAGGGAAATATAAGACCTGGCTCACCTCTAGAGAAATATTCCAAAGAAGACAGTAGCCCCCCACATATAATGACGGTGAGTTCAGATGAAACAACAAACGCAGCAGGAAAATAGTCTTAGCAAATTTGAGGTCCGCTTACTAGATAGCAGAAGACAGATAGTATACTTTCATGGTCAGCAGAAAAACACTAACAAAACACCATCCAGAGATTACCTTAAACTCTGGCATTAACTCATAACGCCAGAGTAGCAATCCCTGATCAACGAGAGCTTTCCAGACACAGTAACAAAACTTCAGCTGTGAACTGGAACAAATAGGCAAAACAAAACATGGACAAAAGTCCAACTTATCTAGTAGTAGTCTAGAAGCAGGAACAAGCACTGAGAGGCATCAGATAACATTGTTGACCGGCAAGAAACCACCAGAGAAATGAGCTTAAATAGCGACACCCACTACTGATGGAACCAGGTGAAACAGGAAAGAGGATGACAAGTCCAATTCCACAAGCGGCCACCGGGGGAGCCCAGAATCCAAATTCACAACAGTACCCCCCCCTCAAGGAGGGGGCACCGAACCCTCACCAGTTCTACCAAGGCGACCAGGATGAGCCCTATGGAAGGCACGAACAAGATCAGAAGCATGAACATCAGATGCATTGACCCAAGAATTATCCTCCTGGCCGTAACCCTTCCAGTTGACCAGATACTGGAGTCTCCGTCTGGAAACACGAGAGTCCAAAATTTTCTCCACAACGTACTCCAACTCACCCTCAACCAACACCGGAGCAGGAGGCTCAACTGAAGGTACCACAGGTACCTCATACCTGCGCAATAACGACCGATGAAAAACGTTATGAATGGAAAAGGACGCAGGGAGGTCCAAACGGAAAGAAACAGGATTAAGAATCTCCAATATTCTATAAGGGCCGATGAACCGAGGTTTAAACTTAGGAGAAGAGACCCTCATAGGGACAAAACGAGAAGACAACCACACCAAATCTCCAACACAAAGCCGAGAACCAACACGACGATGACGGTTGGCAAAACGCTGAGTCTTCTCCTGGGACAACTTCAAATTGTCCATAACCTGCCCCCAGATGTGATGCAATCTCTCCACCACCGCATCCACTCCAGGACAATCCGAGGATTCCACCTGACCGGAGGAAAATCGAGGGTGAAACCCCGAATTACAGAAAAACGGGGACACCAAGGTGGAAGAGCTGGCCCGATTATTGAGGGCGAACTCTGCCAATGGCAAAAAAGCAACCCAATCATCCTGGTCAGCAGAGACAAAACACCTCAGATATGTCTCCAGGGTCTGATTAGTCCGCTCGGTCTGGCCATTAGTCTGAGGGTGAAAAGCAGATGAAAAAGACAAATCTATGCCCATCCTAGCACAGAATGCCCGCCAAAATCTAGACACAAATTGGGTACCTCTGTCAGAAACAATATTCTCAGGAATACCGTGCAATCGGACAACATTCTGAAAAAACAGAGGAACCAACTCAGAAGAAGAAGGCAACTTGGGCAGAGGAACCAAATGGACCATTTTAGAGAAACGGTCACAGACCACCCAGATGACAGACATCTTCTGGGAAACAGGCAGATCTGAAATAAAATCCATCGAGATGTGTGTCCAAGGCCTCTTAGGAATAGGCAAGGGCAACAGCAGTCCGCTAGCCCGAGAACTACAAGACTTGGCCCGAGCACAAACGTCACATGACTGCACAAAGACTCGCACATCTCGTGACAGGGAAGGCCACCAGAAGGATCTTGCCACCAAATCCCTGGTACCAAAAATTCCGGGATGACCTGCCAATGCAGAAGAATGTACCTCAGAGATGACTCTGCTGGTCCAATCATCCGGAACAAACAGTCTATCAGGCGGACAACGATCCGGTCTATCCGCCTGAAACTCTTGCAAGGACCGCCGCAGATCAGGAGAAACGGCCGACAAAATTACTCCCTCCCTAAGGATACCTGTGGGTTCAGAATTACCAGGAGAGTCCGGGTCAAAACTCCTAGAAAGGGCATCTGCCTTAACATTCTTAGAACCCGGTAGGTATGACACCACAAAATTAAAGCGAGAAAAAAATAAAGACCAGCGCGCCTGTCTAGGATTCAGGCGTCTGGCAGTCTCAAGATAAATCAAATTTTTGTGGTCAGTCAATACCACCACCTGATGCCTAGCCCCCTCGAGCCAATGGCGCCACTCCTCAAACGCCCACTTCATGGCCAAAAGCTCCCGATTCCCAACATCATAATTCCGCTCTGCGGGCGAAAATTTGCGAGAAAAGAAGGCACAAGGCCTAATGACGGAGCAGTCGGAACCTTTCTGCGACAACACTGCCCCAGCTCCGATCTCCGAAGCGTCAACCTCAACCTGAAAAGGCAGATTCACATCAGGCTGACGCAACACAGGGGCAGAGGCAAAACGGCGCTTAAGCTCCTGAAAGGCCTCTACAGCATGAGGGGACCAATTAGCAACATCAGCGCCTTGTCTGGTCAAATCAGTCAGTGGTTTAACGACATCCGAAAAACCAGCAATAAATCGGCGGTAAAAGTTGGCAAAGCCCAAAAATCTCTGAAGACCCTTAAGAGAGGAGGGCTGAGTCCAGTCACAAATAGCTTGCACCTTGACGGGATCCATCTCAATGGAAGAGGGAGAAAAAATATACCCCAAAAAGGAAATTTTCTGGACCCCAAAAACGCACTTAGACCCCTTCACACATAAAGAATTAGACCGCAGAACCTGAAAAACTCTCCTGACCTGCTGGACATGAGAGTCCCAGTCATCAGAAAAAATCAGAATATCATCCAGATATATTATCATAAATTTATCCAGAAAATCGCGGAAAATATCATGCATAAAAGACTGGAAAACTGAAGGGGCATTAGAAAGACCAAAAGGCATGACCAAATACTCAAAGTGGCCCTCGGGCGTATTAAATGCGGTCTTCCACTCATCCCCCTGCCTGATCCGCACCAAATTATACGCCCCACGAAGATCAATTTTAGAGAACCACTTAGCACCCTCTATACGAGCAAACAAATCAGTAAGCAATGGCAATGGGTATTGATACTTAACAGTGATCTTATTCAGAAGCCGATAATCAATACATGGTCTCAAAGAGCCGTCTTTTTTTGAGACAAAGAAAAACCCAGCTCCCAAGGGAGAAGAAGATGGACGAATATGTCCCTTTTCCAAAGACTCCTTTATATATTCCCGCATAGCAGCATGTTCCGGCACAGACAGATTAAACAAACGACCCTTGGGATATTTACAACCCGGTATCAAATCTATGGCACAATCGCACTCACGGTGCGGAGGTAACGACCCAAGCTTGGGTTCGTCAAAGACATCTTGATAATCAGAGAGGAACTCAGGGACTTCAGAGGGAATGGACGACGAAATAGAAACCAAAGGTAAGTCCCCATGAATACCCTTACATCCCCAGCTCAACACAGACATTGCTCTCCAGTCCAAGACTGGGTTGTGAGACTGCAACCATGGCAATCCCAGTACCAAATCGTCATGTAAATTATACAGCACCAGGAAACGAATAATCTCCTGGTGATCCGGATTGATACGCATGGTTACTTGTGTCCAGTATTGTGGTTTATTATTAGCCAAAGGGGTGGAGTCAATCCCCTTCAGAGGAATAAGAGTCTCCAAAGGCTCTAAATCAAAACCACAACGATTGGCAAAGGACCAATCCATAAGACTCAGAGCGGCGCCAGAGTCAACATAGGCGTCCGTGGCAATGGATGACAAAGAGCAAATCAGGGTTACAGACAAAATAAACTTAGACTGAATGGTGCCAATGGAAACAGACTTATCAAGCTTCTTTGTACGCCTAGAGCATGCTGATATAACATGAGTAGAATCCCCACAATAGAAACACAATCCATTCTTCCGTCTAAAATTCTGTCGCTCGCTCCTGGACAGAATTCTATCACACTGTATACTTTCTGGCGTCTTTTCCATAGACACCGCCAGATGGTGCACCGGTTTGCGCTCCCGCAGACGCCTATCAATCTGAATAGCCATTGTCATGGACTCATTCAGACCTGCAGGCACAGGGAACCCCACCATAACATCTTTAACGGCATCAGAGAGACCTTCTCTGAAAGTTGCCGCCAAGGCGCACTCATTCCACTGAGTAAGCACAGACCATTTACGGAATCTTTGGCAGAAAACTTCAGCTTCGTCTTGCCCCTGAGATAGTGCCATCAAAGTTTTTTCTGCCTGAAGTTCCAAATGAGGTTCCTCATAAAGCAAGCCCAAGGCCAGAAAAAACGCATCCACATCGCGTAACGCAGGATCCCCTGCTGGCAATGAGAAGGCCCAATCTTGAGGGTCACCCCTGAGCAAGGAAATCACAATCCTAACCTGCTGAGCAGGGTCTCCAGCTGAACGAGACTTCAGGGACAAATAAAGCTTACAATTATTTCGGAAATTCTGGAAGCTAGCTCTATTCCCTGTGAAGAACTCCGGCAAAGGAATTCTCGGCTCCGATACCGGAGCATGTACCACAAAATCTTGTAAATTTTGTACTTTCGTGATGAGATTATTCAAACCCGTAGTTACACTCTGGAGATCCATTATTGTCAGGTGCACACAGAGCCATACAGAGATTAGGAGGAGAGAGAGAAAAAAGACTGCAGCAAGGCAGACTGGAGGGAAAAAAAAAAAAAAAAATTCCAGCAGACTTCTTATAACTCTCCTTTCTCAACCTGGGTCTTTAACACTTTATTGGCCGGTCAAACTGTCATGATCTCTGCAGGCAGAGATCATAGCAAGCCTATAGAGGGACAAGCTCTCGGAAGATGGAACTATACTGACCATGAACTAAGCCTGCCGCGCAACTAGAAATAGCCAGGTAGCATTTCCTATTTATCGCTAGATGCCCAGCTCTGGCCTAAGACCTAAATAGCTAGCAGAGGGAAATATAAGACCTGGCTCACCTCTAGAGAAATATTCCAAAGAAGACAGTAGCCCCCCACATATAATGACGGTGAGTTCAGATGAAACAACAAACGCAGCAGGAAAATAGTCTTAGCAAATTTGAGGTCCGCTTACTAGATAGCAGAAGACAGATAGTATACTTTCATGGTCAGCAGAAAAACACTAACAAAACACCATCCAGAGATTACCTTAAACTCTGGCATTAACTCATAACGCCAGAGTAGCAATCCCTGATCAACGAGAGCTTTCCAGACACAGTAACAAAACTTCAGCTGTGAACTGGAACAAATAGGCAAAACAAAACATGGACAAAAGTCCAACTTATCTAGTAGTAGTCTAGAAGCAGGAACAAGCACTGAGAGGCATCAGATAACATTGTTGACCGGCAAGAAACCACCAGAGAAATGAGCTTAAATAGCGACACCCACTACTGATGGAACCAGGTGAAACAGGAAAGAGGATGACAAGTCCAATTCCACAAGCGGCCACCGGGGGAGCCCAGAATCCAAATTCACAACAGGCTTCCCAGTGTAGGGCACCGATGGTGTGCTGAATGGTGTGGCAAAGAACGAGGACACAGGTTTGCAGTCTTTAACTGGTTTGCTGATGAAAGCAGTCCTCAGTCCAGGGTACCAAGGGCAGGGTAGCTGTGGTCCGGCCGGCTTGGAGGCAATAGGAGATCCCTCTCCCAGGTGAGGTCCGTAAGCCTTTCCTACTTGCGCTACTTTAGTTGGCAAGGTCCCTGCCACTTGAAGCTTAGTTGCAAAGTTCCCTCTCTCCTGTCCTAAGACAGATGTCTGTACGATAGGCAGTGCGAGCCTGTTTATAGGGTCTCTTTCATGACCCGGGCTCTCAGGTTACTGCTTCACCTCAGACTTGATGTGGGCAATTGACATACAGTCCTATGCCCTCCGGTTCTGTCGCACGTCCTGGAGAACAACAAGACCTCGGGCTCCCGGTACCCGGTTTCTGCGCTCTGGCTCCTAGGGTGCCCTTCCGCTGTTCCCCTTCTGAGTCTCTTCCTCCTCTGTGCTTCTTCACTCTAAGCTCCTCCACTATTCAACTCTTTCAAATTCTCACTCTCTTCCAGGGGTTGCAGCTCCCACGTGGCTGCTCGGCCCCTCTGTCTGCTCCAGACGTCCTTCTCCTCTCCTCACTCCTCTACAACTGGCTGACTCCTCCTCCAGACCTGGATACTTAAAGTCTAAGGAAGATCCCCTAAATCTGGGTCCTAAGCTCCCCCTCCTGGCCTAGATTCAGATGTGTTGAATGTGAGTGCCTTACTTGATAGAAAAAATCTCCCTTGCCTTCAAGCGTGACATCACCCTCCCTGAAAGGAAGGCAACATCACTGCAACAACCGGTTACCTAGGGTGTTGCAGAAGCACTTACCATAACCACACTCAACATGGTGGCATCAACCTTGTGATCAGCTGATCTGATCACTCTGCTGATGGTGCCCAGATATGGACCTGTCAGAGGTCAGGGCTTCAATTGTATTTGAGTCTGAAAAACGTGAATACAATTGAATTCAGGGAGCGATATACAACTTTTGTGTGCCTGTTGCCTTGTTGGCAGCTGGCTGAAACAGCAGTTGAGTCCCATTCCGAGAATGGGGGGGGGGGGATGCAACCACATGGGTGACAGCTCAAACCACCTCATCAGGAGGACCAATGGCTGTGCCCGGGGCAAATGCGTGGTCCCTACTTTTGGAGCGGCAGCAGGCAAGCCCTATGATATGCTTTCAAGTGACAAGCAGCACATCACAGTGCTCTTCAGCTGCAGGGCATGGGCTCCAAATGCATGGGTGAACAGACTGCTGTCACTCATTGAAAAGTAGCTCTAACTCCACAAATTACATTCTCATTTAATCTAATTTTAGCTACTGGATTGTAAGTAGCAGAACCTGCATGACACTATATGACCCACAGAGATGCACTCACACAAGCAGTGCAGGTAATAAAAGTATATTAAAAACTGATTGTTAGGAAGAGTTAGGACATATGAAAAGGGGTTAAATTGTAGTGGAAATCCCCTTTAAACAGCCATTCTGAGTACATCATCAGGTCTAAGAGATCCATTTATTAATATTTGCAGTTTGTATGATTAAATCATATAATAGATCTACTATAAGGTCCTAATACACTTCAGATACAGATTGGCTCAGTGTATCTTAGCATTCTTACTACTATTTTGATACTATTTTGATTTTAACTCCTTCATCCCAAAGCTTGTTTTCACCTTCCTGACCAGTCATTTTTTTTTTCACTTCTGACTCTTTATGACTTCTTTATGACTCAAAAAAGGCTTTAAAGGATCCCACTGATTCTGAGACTCTTTTCTCGTGACATATTGTATTTCATGACAGTGATTACACTTATTCGATATTTTTTTTATTTACTTGTGAAAATATTGGAAATTTGGCAAAAATTTAGCATTATTTTCAAACTTTTCTTTTTTATACCCTTAAACCAGAGAGTTATGTCCCACAAAATAGTTAATAATTTCCCACATGTCTACTTTACATCAGAACATAATTGGTTACCGTGAACTCTATTTCAACCGCAAAAAAAAGAAAAAAACATTGATTTTTCATTTCTTCTCTCCAGCGAACGCTGCTGGAGAGAAGGGATGAATGGCGGCTTCAGCACCATAAGCTGGGGGGACAGCACTTACTGTAGCACTGTCTCCTGCACGGCACACGCACGGCACATGGACAGCATCCGTGTGCGGTACGTGTTTTACACGGACCCATTGACTTTAATGGGTCCGTGTGATACGTGCGCTCCCACGAACACTGACATGTCTCCGTGTTTTTCAAACGGACACACGGTCCGTGAAAACACACTGACATGTGCAGAGACACATTGATTTTAATGTGTCTACGTGAGTCAGTGTCTCCGGTACGTGAGAAACCTGTCACCACACGTATCTGAGCCACTGACGTGTGAAACCGGCCTAACAGAAAATAGCCAAAAGTGACACCATTCTAAAAACTGCACCACTCAAGGTGCTCAAAACCACATTCAAGAAGTTTATTTACCCTTCAAGTGCTTCACGAGAACTGAAACAACTTGGAAGGAACAAATGAACATTTAACTTTTTTTTAGAACAATTTTACTTTAGACCCAAATTTTAATTTCAGAAGGCTAACATGAGAAAATGGACCACGTAAATTTGTTGTGCAATTTCCCCAGAGTATGCCGATACCCCATATGTGGGTGAAAATCACTGTAGGACTTGAAAGGAAAGGAGCACCATTTGACTTTTTAGAGCTCATACTCATTTGCGAGAAAAACGGACGAGTGCAATCCGATAAAAAATCGGATTGCACTCTGACCAATGTTATTCAATGGGTGACATCTCATCTGCGATTTTTTTCTCAACTGAAATCAGACTGAGAAAAAAATCACAGCATGCTGAGATTTGCTGTGTATCTCGGATGAGACTCGCCAATGCAAGTCAATGGGTGTGAGAAAAAAATCGCACGGCATACGGACCGTTTTTTTACAGATACCTTACTATTCTGTGGCATAGAACACTGTAAATGGTCCTGTAAATGATTGTAGAAAAATAGTAGCAGAGAAAAAAAACGTATTGCATACAGATGTCATACGGATGCTATGTGAGAAAAATCGCATTGTACTCGCATGACACTCGTCCATTTTTTTCGGTCCAGATTACGGACTGTTTTTTTTCTTGCAAATGGGTATGAGCCCTTAAACACAAAATTGGATGGAATCGAGAGCAGATTCCATGTCGCATTTGGAGAACCCCTGATTTGTTTAAACAGTAGAAAAACAACACAAGTGACCCCATTTTGGAAACTACACCCTTCAAGGAATTATCGAGATGTTTGGTGAGCACCTTGAACCCCCAGATGCATTACAGAAATTTATAATGCTGAGCTGTGAAGATAAAAAAAATAATTTTTTCCAGAAAAAAATTTCTTTTAGCTCCAGTTTTTTTTTTATTTTCACAAGGGTAACAGGAGAAAAGGGTCCTGAAAAATTGTTGTGCTATTTTATCTTGAGTACACCGATACTCCATCTGTGGTGGAAAATTACTGTGTGGGCACAAGGCAGCACTCGGAAAGGAAGGAGCGCCATTTGACTTTTTGAATGCAAAATTGGCTGGTATGAAGATTGGACGCCATGTCACATTTGGTGAGCCCCTGATGTGCCTAAACAGTAGAAACCCCCCACAAGTGACCTTATTTTGGAAACTAGACCCCCAAAGGAACTTATCTAGATGTTTGGTGAGCACCTTGAAACCCCAGGTGCTTCACAGAAATTTATAACGTATAGCTGTGAAATTTAAAAAAAAATCATGTTTTTTTCCACAAAAATGTTGTTTTTTAGCCCCATTTTTTAAAATTTCCCCTGAGTACACCTCTACCCCATATGTGGTCTTTTTGGCCCGAGTACGCTGATACCCCATATGTGATAGTAAACTACTCTTTGGGTGCACGGCAGGGTTCGGAAGGGATGGGGTGGTGGTTTAGAGCGCAGACTTTGATTAAATTATCTGCGCGCCATGTCACATTTGGAGAGCACCTGGTGTGCCTAAACAGAGGAAATCCCACAAAAGTGACCCCATTCTGTAAACTTTGGTGAATAAGGTCTTCTTGACGAATGGGCCATTTTTATTTTAGTCTTCAAAACACCGGAAATGTGTGTGTAAGTGGTGTTTTTACACGGCTATTGTGTGGGGATTGTGTAAAGAGCGCTATTTATTATTAAAAGGTAGAGAAAAAAAGTAGAGAAAAAAGTAAAATGGAAAAATTTTGAAAATAAATGAAAATAAAAATCAGCAGATGTAAAAAAAAAGTTTGTATACAAAAATTACAGTGACGTTCGCTACACTAAGGCTCTACCTATAAATTTACTCGGCGCTTACTATTTTTTTTTTTGCAAAAGAAAAACGGATGTCACTAACACTGCTACTAATAACTGTACTCGGCGTTAGTTATTCTTTTTTTTTTTTGCAAAAGAAAAATTAACACAACTCACAATGCTATGTATGTTGTTTCCCTACTGCACTTGCTAAAAATGTACTCAAAGCAAATAATACATTTTTTTGCAAAAGAAAGGCGAATGTTACTAACACTGCAAGGTATGCTCTCCTAATGCATTAGCTACAAATTTACTCAGTGATAACTATTCAATTTTGGCTAAGGAAAAACTGATGTTACTAACACTGTGACGTACACTCCCCTAATGCACTAATGCTAAGAAATTACCCGGCGATAACAATTCTTATTTTTTATTTTATTTATTTTTAAGAAAAATGCTACCTCCCTACCTATAAAGCTACTATGTACTAACTATTATTGGACATTACTATCACTGAAATGTCCGCTACTCTAATGCACTACCTCCCTACCTATAAAGCTGCTCTGTACTATTATTTAACTATTAATATTTGTTTTTTTCTAAAAAAAAAATTGGACGTCACTTACACTGTGACGTCCGCTACTCTAGCTTAAAAAGAAAAAATCCTTTGGTGCAGACTCTGATCAGCAGCGATACTGATCAGAGCGCTACGGCCACGGTAAGAGCACCAATGTTCAGGGCAGGATGTCAAGCCCTCGAAAAATACAATTGGGAGTGGTGGGGGTTTGTAGGTGAGGAGATGGGTGGGAGCTGGAACAGGGATTAGGGAACTGCTGCTGCTGTAACAGATCACAGAAAACTCAGCAGGAGACAGATCACATGACTGCGCATTCCAAGATGGGACCTCCGAGATACCAGGCCTCTCTCCTACCCCCTGAGCCCTGTACCCCGTAACTATTAATACCCCCCAAAATTAAAACACAACAATTATTTCTTTTTGGATAATTTGGCCACAGCGGCCATTTTATTAATAACAAACATAAACAACCATTTATACATTTGCATAAACCTTGAGGGGAGGGTTCTTGGAGCTAATAAATCTGGCACCTAATAGGCAAAAGCCCAAAACCAACATGAAAAAACTCTTCTTTACCCTCAGCCGTAACCACCAGCTCGAGGGCACCATGTAACCCGTTTACCGAGCAAACCAACCCCAAAGCTCCCGAGGTAAAATCCCCGTCCAGAGCCAGTAAACCAAAGCCAGATCAACCCCATGAAACCAACTCCAAGAACCCCGCCCCCCGCCAACCAGCCACTGTGACGACAGTATGACATAAACCCCAACAAAACGCAAGATTAGCCCCTAATTCCCCAACTGTTCCTCCGTTACCCTTACAAAGCGCCCAAAGCAAGGACCAAAAAACAAGGGAGGGTGGGTGGGCTTCACAGGTCAGATATCTAACAGTAATGGCCCCCTTTCCCGCACTTTCCTATAGCCCGCCCCATAACTCTAGCCACCCCCCTACTCCTCCCCCATCCCCTAAACCAATCACCTCTCCCTGATTATTATTTAAAAATTGCTCCCCTGCGTTCCCTTGGCAAAGCAGTCATGGGGGGCTTTCGTTAACTCCGTTCCTACAGCCCCCGCTCTTGACTGCGCATTCCAAGATGGGACCTCCGAGATACCAGGCCTCTCTCCTACCCCCTGATCCCTGTACCCCGTAACTATTAATACCCCCCAAAATTAAAACACAACAATTATTTCTTTTTGGATAATTTGGCCACAGCGGCCATTTTATTAATAACAAACATAAACAACCATTTATACATTTGCATAAACCTTGAGGGGAGGGTTCTTGGAGCTAATAAATCTGGCACCTAATAGGCAAAAGCCCAAAACCAACATGAAAAAACCCTTCTTTACCCTCAGCCGTAACCACCAGCTCGAGGGCACCATGTAACCCGTTTACCGGGCAAACCAACCCCAAAGCTCCCGAGGTAAAATCCCCGTCCAGAGCCAGTAAACCAAAGCCAGATCAACCCCATGAAACCAACTCCAAGAACCCCGCCCCCCGCCAACCACGAGCAGCACTGAACACCTCAGGCTCGCGAGTGCCCCACCACCGCCATAGCCCTCTCTACCCCTTCTTGAATTGCCAACAACCAGAAATCCAGACCAATATCGTTCAAATGAACGCCATCACTCCTCCAATAATTTCCAACACCAGCTTCCAACTCAAAGTGGCGAACCGCCACCCCCCCATTGCGAGAAACAAAACTTGCCACAGCCCTGTTTAACTTAACCCGGGCCCTATTGATATCCTTCATAGAGCGTACCGCCCTCCACGTTTTCCTGGGCACTATGTCAGACCACACTGTAACCATTCCTGGGAAAGATACCCACAAACGTAAAAAATCATACCGTATATCCCGAATTAATTCTCTCACCGGCTTAGAACCCAAATCATTACCACCCAAATGTACCACTACAATATCCGGGGAACGATCCAAACTAACCGATCTGGAAAACTCGGTCAAAAACCCTCGCCACGACATGCCCCGAAAACCCAACCATCGGACCACCACCACCGCCCTCTGAAATCCCAATTGCCTACCATCTTGTCTAACATCAGAACGAATCGCCCCCCAATGCACAAAAGAATGTCCAAAAATCCACGCCAGAAGTGGGGTCCGACCTGCAAAACACAACGATAATGAATACCACCACAGAATCAATTCCGCACATAAGATAAATAACGATTCGACGACCACCTACCAATACGACGAATAACCTCCGGACCCAGCCCCAAACCAGCCGCCTCAGATGCTGTCTCAATTCGAAATGAATGCGTCCCGAATGACAAGGGATCCAGGCCTAAAATTGTCAACGCTTGTCTCAAAACTGCCGTAAACTGGAACCGCGATAAAAATTCACCCTGGCGGTGCCGCAAAAGTGGGCCAGACCTATCTGGCCCCAAACCCCAATAATCTTCCAAACACCGAAAGGGGCACATCGCCCCCCCAATCACTTTTCCTAACACCACACGTCTTCCTTTCCCAAACTGATCGGTCTTTGACTGCCGAATCCAAAAGGCAACCCCACCTGACCAAAATTCAATATCCTCCGCCAACAAACCCCCAGCCGCAAACCTGCTAGGGGAAACCAACTCCCCTATTCTCAACGCCCCAAAAAAGGCCAACGAAAACGCCAATCGAAACAGAACAGCCTCATAGTCAGAACCACAAACTTCCCCCAATGCTACTCCCAGACGCTCCAACATCCCGAAAGATATGGGCCGTCGAGTATCGCAAGTTGAAAAACCCCTCCTAAAACCTTTTAATGCCTGCCGAATCAAGAAATCCTTAGTGACATCGACGGAACCCTGGAGCCTAAAACCAAAAGCAACACCAGCTATAAATTTGTTCAATTTTGACACTGACCAACCCCATTCCTCCGCCGATCCAATCAAAAGCAAAATAGCCATCACCCTGTCATCATCCGATTCAACTGAACCCAACTGTTCCAACCACCCTACCCACAAATGCCAAGACGCCTCATAACCTGACCACGTCCTTGCGGACACTGAAGACTGTATCAGCCGACCTCCTCGTCCACAACAATCCGCCACAAATGAGAAGGGCATGTCGTTCCGGCATCTTCCGCTTCTGGAGTCAACTCCCGGAAACGTTCCCACTGTAAACGAGACAGAGCATCGGCTATAGAATTTTGAATGCCGGGAACATGTACAGCCGAAATCCATGCATTCAACTCCAAGCACCGCAAAACCAACTCCCTAACCAATTTGATTACCGGAGGAGATGATGACGACAGACTATTTATCACTGACACCACACTTGAATTGTCGCAATGAAAACGTATCCGCCTGTCCTTAAAAATACTGCCCCAAATGAACACCGAAACAACGATTGGAAACAATTCCAACAACGCCAAATTTTTTGTAAAACCCGCTTCGCGCCACCAATCAGGCCATTCCCCAACACTCCACTTTCCGGCACAATAAGCCCCGTATCCGACACTACCAGCCGCATCCGTAAAAATTTCACAATCAAAAGCGTTCAAATCCTCCTGTTGAATCAGGGCCCTACCGTTATAGTTTTCCAGGAAACGCCTCCATACCTCTCTGTGCTCTTTGTTCAAGCGTACAAAATGATGAGCTGAACGCACTCCCGCCGTAGCCCTTGATAATCTCCTGCAAAATATCCTGCCCATCGGCATAATACGGCACGCAAAGTTCAACCGCCCCAACAGAGACTGAAGCTCTTTCAACGTAACCTTGCGCAACTTCTCGCATCTCAACACCTCTTGCTTTAAAGCCAACAGCTTCTCCTCAGGCAAGCGACACTCCATCTTCTCCGAGTCAATGAGAATGCCTAAAAAACTCAACACCGTAACAGGTCCCTCTGTTTTATCACGCGCTAAGGGGACACCAAAGTGTCCCGCCACCCACTCCATCGCGGCCAACAGATTACCGCACAACAAAGAATCCGCGGGGCCCACAAACAAAAAATCGTCTAAATAATGAATAACAGACGGAACCTGAGAAACATCCCGAACAACCCACTCCAAAAAAGTACTAAAAGCTTCAAACAGCGAGCAAGAAATTGAACAACCCATAGGCAAACACCTATCCAAATAAAAACCCCCGTTCCAAAAACACCCTAACAGCGGGATACTGTCGGGGTGAACCGGAAGTAGACGGAAAGCCGACTCAACATCAGTCTTAGCCATTAGTGCACCCTTGCCAGACCTACGAACCCACTGCACCGCAGCATCAAAGGAGGTATAAACCACAGAGCAAAGCTCCTCCGCTATCCCGTCATTAACTGACTGGCCCTTTGGATAAGACAAATGCTGAATAAGGCGAAACTTATTAGGCTCTTTTTTTGGAACAACCCCCAGAGGCGAAACAACCACCCCCTCCACAGGTAAATCGCTAAACGGACCCGCCATGCGCCCTAACTCAACCTCCTTCGCCAACTTAGCCGTAACCACATCTGCATGAAGGTTAGCCGACCTCAAATTCTTTTTAGAAAAGGGGATAGCATGAGACGGATGAGGAATCCTAAAACCCTCCGAAAAACCATCCCACAACAACGTAGCCTTTTCTCTATCAGGATACCTACTTAGATAAGGGGCCATCTTTTGAACCTTCACCGGTGTCACCCCCATGACCGCCTCCCACTGCTGGTTTGCCTCTTGCTGTTTTAAAACACTTGGCCACTCCATGCGAGGCCCTCCACAGTGGGAACAGACATGCTTGAACTTGCATGTACTGCCGTATTTGCATTGGCCGTCATTAAACTGCCAACACGTCCCTGTTTTGCCCTTAACCCCTTGTGACCCCTGTCCCCCACTTCCTTGCCCTGACTGCTGACCGCTACTCCCTCCTCCCCCATGAAAGGACTGCCCAAACCGCGTCGGAGCCATCACCTTTAACCACAAACCTATGTCTTTCTGCTCCCATTTTATCTCGGGTCTAATCGCCTTCCTTTGTCGGAACTGCTCATCATAGCGTAACCACGCCTGGCCTCCGTACGCCCTGTATGCTTCCCCTATCGCATCAACATAGCAAAACAAACCTGCACAATTCTCCGGAAACTTTTCGCCTATGACACCTGCCAAAATGAAAAAGGCCTGCTGCCAATTCGCAAACGTCTGCGGTATCAACCGCCAATGCCTCTTCTCCTCCTCCTCCTTCTTGCTGTCCTCCTTCTTACCCTTATCCAGATTGAACTTCTCCAGGGGCAACAGGGAGAAAATCTCTACGTACTCGTCTTTCCATATTTTCTCCTTTACCTCTTTCTTCAAATGGGCCCCCAATGGCCCCTCGAAACACACGTAAACCTCCCTCTTGGCTCTATCATCCAACTTAATCCTGTCCCCTTTATCCTTGTCGGTCTGTACCGACACCGACACCCCTGCCGCCGACACCTGTTCACTATCCCTACCAGATCCGACTACCGCTCCCGAACCCGTACCTGAAGCCGGCAACCAAGCACCTAACGGGGGCGACCGCACACTATCCCGGCCCTCCCCGTCCAATCTCCTCAAAATCTGGGACATACCCGCCAAGAGTTCCCTGACCCCCGGGACCCCCCCGGTGCTAGGCCCCCCACTCCCTGCCAAAGCAACCCCCCCATACCAACTATCCCCAGCCCGCGCACCACTATCCCCACCCACAACAGAATTATTCTCATACTCACTAAGCTGCGCGGGTGCTGTGTCCCCGCCAGCCGTGCAATCACCGAACTCCCGCGGGTCGCTCCTGGAACCGGAATCCTCCGCGCCGCTGTGTTGCTCCAGGCCCGCGCCCCTGGCCTCCTCGTCACCAGGGGGGACCGGAGCAGGCGAACTGGAACTCTCCCTGGACCTTCTGGGTGACCTGGACCTGGCGGCCGCCAGCCCGACTCCTGACCTATCTTCTTGCTGGGCTCTGCCACGAGCCGCAGCCGCTGCCATTGTTCGCCCCCGCCGTGCTGGGCCAGGCTGTGGTGTTGAGGTGCGCCTGCCCGTTGCTCTGCCTCTTGTCGCGCCGACCCTGCCGGGCCCCCGGGGTGATTCCAACCCGGAGGTACCCGCCGCCGCTCCGCTGGTCCTCACTTGCCCCGCCGCCGCTCCTTGCCCTCTGCTTCTTGTCGCCGGTGACGCTGACACCGCCGCAGACACCGCCGCTGCACGCCGGGTATCGCTCCTGCTGGGTGCCGCCATGTTGGATCCACGACCCGGAACTCCTGCAGTCACTTCCGGTGGGGCGTGTGTGTCCCTCCGGGCCTGCGCCGCCGCTGCTCCCGTCCGATGTCCAGCGCCAGCAGCGCCGGCCTGTGGATTCCTACCGGAGGGCGGGCCGGGGAGGGTAGGTGACCGCCGGCCCGCACCCTCCGCAGGGTCCCGGGAGGGGCTCCGTGGCCGGCGGTTGCCGCGCCGTCCCAGCTCCGGTGACAGGCGCTCCGGGGGACGGGTCCTCCAGGATCTGGTCCCCTGGGCACCCGAACTGCCCAGTAATGAAGCCAGCTGGTCCTCCAGCCAGCCTCCACGCCGCGATCTCGCCATCTCCCGCAGCTGACCGAGGATCTCATCGACGGAGGCCATCCTGCACGTCTTCACAGGTCAGATATCTAACAGTAATGGCCCCCTTTCCCGCACTTTCCTATAGCCCGCCCCATAACTCTAGCCACCCCCCTACTCCTCCCCCATCCCCTAAACCAATCACCTCTCCCTGATTATTATTTAAAAATTGCTCCCCTGCGTTCCCTTGGCAACGCAGTCATGGGGGGCTTTCGTTAACTCCGTTCCTACAGCCCCCCCTCTGGAGGATCTCACTAGCCAAAAATTATTTTTCCTTTCTCTCAGGCCGGAGTCACACACAGCGAGATACGGCCGAGTCTCGCAGGTTAAAACCAAGCTCTGGCACCGGCACTCCGGAGCAGAGCGTGCAGCTCCATGTATTGCTGTGCGGCAGCACGCTCCGCTCTGGAGTGCCGGTGCCAGAGCTTGGTTTTAACCTGCGAGACTCGGCCGTATCTCGCTGTGTGTGATCCCAGCCTCAGGTAAAAGGGGGGTATGTAACCGCTCTGCAGGCCAACTCTGAGGTAAGGATGGCGTGCAGAGTGGTGTTCGCTACTTTAGATGAACCCCTTTGGTGTTGATTGGCTGAACAATAGTTACTGACCAATCAGTGCCAAAGGGGTTAATCAGGAGACAGCAGCCAACTTAACTCGGTCACCGCGCGGTGACTGGAAGTATCGTTGTCATATATATACTTCGCTTCCCAGAAATGCAGCTCCCGCAGCAGCGTATTTATACGGCGTATGTTGTGAAGGGGATAAAGAATAACCGTCATTTGAATTTCATTCATAAATCAATTAATAGTAATAGAAACTTTGAAATATACCTTTTAAGAGACATCCAATTAGGCATTTTCTTACAAATGGAAAGGCAGTGGGAAAAATGTTCTTATTTATCTGGAGTCAGTCTGGTGGAGGTGTGAATTGTATCCATGTAGTGACTCATAAATCCAGGTGTTAAATTGAGTCCTAGTGTCAATGAATTAAACATATTCATTAGTTTGTATTCCCAAATGTTTCTTTCCCTGTGGTCCTTAAAATTACCTTTTAGTATTAAGACTTTTAAGTCTGTCATACTGTGTCCAGGTCCAGAGAAATGTTTTCCCACAGGTGTGTCCATTTCATTCCTGATTGTATGTCTGTGTAGATTCATCCTGGTTTGTAGTCTTTGCATGGTTTCCCCAATATAGATACTTCCAGGGCAGCTCGTACATTGTATCATGTACACCACGTTGGAGGATGTACAAGAAAAGGAACCCATGACCTTATAGTCCTGATTTGTGTTTGGTACATGGACTATATCTGTTGGTAATATGTGGGTACATGTTTTGCATTTTTTATTGTTACAGGGGAATGTGCCAGTCACTGATAGTGATGAGAAGACACTTCTGACAAGCAGATTCCGTAAGTTAGGGGGCTGTTTATAGCAGAGAAGTGGTAGTTCTGGGAATATGTCTTTCAATTTGTGATCTCTATGGAATATGGGTTGGAGATCAGCACCAATTTTCCTTAGGTTGCTCATCGGAGTGCGCAGGGGTGGTGCGCTCGAGACGTCCAACGATGCGAGCCTGCAGTAGCGCCACCTGTTGTCCCGACTACGACTAATCCGGATTTGACCGACGCCACTACTGTCGTCACGGTGTGTATTATCGCTGCTACTGAACTTGCAACCACCGCTGACATTCGAATCCAGACACCGGGTGATCAGACTGTGTCTGGGAAACCAACCAATGATACCGATCCTGCATCCACCGAGGACAGAGGACCGCAGCCTTACCAGCCGGAGAATGTCCGTCACCAGCTGATGCAATGTAACCTCTTGTAAGGATAAACCTCGGAACCACGAGTATGTAAATAGTTAACTGATTGTTTCCCTGCTTTTTGCTGCTTTCAACCCGACTAGGGTTATTCTTAAAGGGATCCCTTTGTTTACCCGGGATCCCTATTGCTTTTTATTTTTGCTTTTATTTTTCCTTTTTGCTTTTGTTCACCCATGTTGCAAAGACTACCGAATCATGGACGGTGAATGGTTCACAAACTGCCTTGTAAATAGTTCGCACCCTATTAAGGGTGCCCCCTACTGGTTTTACAAGAAAAGGGACTCTTTTCGAAGAAACTGCTTCTGGAAACAGCACAGGAGTTCCTGCTGTAGACAGACTTGCAACTTGAGAAGTTGCACTACCTCAAAGAGACTTGGTTCCCTCTTAAAGGGAAAGTTCACTAGTTGCACCTAATGTGTAATGTTGCCTTAAAAGAAGAGTGAACAGTAATAATGTTGTATGTGGCAAGTAATGTGTAGTTAGTTAGTTAATTATCGCAAATGTTTAATAATGTTGCTAAAAGACTGAGGACAGGAAAGAACTGAAAGCTGAATTTCAGGGAAAAACAAACCTGTAGAGGTTAGAGAGTCCTCCTGAAAACCATAGAGAGATGGTTAACCAATCTTGTACTGTAAATGGGGAGAGAGGCAGTAGGCCTGGACAGATAGACAGGCGGTCCTGCATTAGACGAATCAGAGAGTCAATAGGAAAGTGTTGCACTTGTTGAGGGAGGATCTAAATTGATCCTTCACGGTTAACTCAGTGATTTCCAAATTAATCTACAAGGTGTTGCCGGCAACTGAAAATGACCAGACGGAGACGTGGTGTCTCTGTTTGGGGGGGATCAAGCTGATCTCTCTGGCCCCCATTTATTCTGAATGACTTTTCATAGTCATAGAAATTATACTTCAACCAATCAGCATAAGAACACGTGGAGCACCCCAACACCGCCGCAGGGCCAAGGGATACCCGGAGCCGGGCCTCTGAGAGTCTCTGTTCAGCTCTGGGGTTGTCACGGTGGCTAGACCCGGTCCGTGGCCCTGTCTGTCAGTGGGGGACGTCCGGTGCAATAAGTGGTGGTGTGACGGTGATGGTGCAGTTGTGGGGTGCAGGTCGCTGTAAATAACGAGGACACCAGGTTGTAGTCTCTTTACCTCTTTACTGAAGATCTCTGGGTCCTCAGTCCGGAATACGGTTCACCAGGCTGCGCGAGTCCGGCCGGTCCAATGGCACCTCCAGAGTTCTCTTCACAGGTGGAAATCTGCGCCTTCCCCCTAGCGCTATGTGTTGTGGTCCTTCCCTGCTGTGCTTACGGAAAGTACCCCACAACTGTTGTGTCTGTTTCTTAAGTTCCCTCACAACTCGATTAGATGATGTTCTGCTAATCCTCCGTCCCTCCCTGATGTTCTGGTTGGGACGGCACCCGTTTGACGGGTAGGCTCGGAGCTCTTCCGGGTCCCTAGAGTCGCCCCTCTCCACAAGCTGCCTCCCAAGACTGCATAGGTGATTTGAGTTAGACAGCCCGCCTTAGACTGACTGTCCTGCCGCTGTTTAGAGTATTGCTTGAAGCTGGATATTATAATACTCCCTCGGCGTTCCGACCACCGGTTATGCGCCTCAGTAGGATGTTGCTTTGGTCTTACAGCACGACTCCTACTGGTATTCTCCTATTGCTATGATCTCGTTTCTCACTCAGCACAATCTATCTCGCTTCTGATCCTTTCTTGGGCACCGCCGCTATCCTGAGCAGGCACGGTCCCGTTACGTTCGTTCAAGTTGCCAAGCCTCTGTCAGGATCCCACCCCTGACAGAGACCCTACTGTATCTTCCCCCACAACACCCTCTGCCACAAAGTGTTGCCTGGTTCCAACCCGGTCAGCTTCTGTCTAACTTCCTGCCTGACCCCCAGTTTTACCAGTGTTGTGGAGAGTGGCCTAGTAAATAGAACCCTTAGCTCCCCCTGGAGGCCCGGCGGTGAAATGTGTTATGACCCCAATGGCGAGGGTCTCAGAGAAACAAGTAAGTCTGCGACGTACAAAAATCCAGCTCATAGGGCAGTGGTAACTGGGTTGACCATATATCTACTCCTAACGCCAACACTAGCAGTAGCCGGGGAACATGCCTACGTTGGTCGCTAGATGTCTCGCGCCAGCCGGAGAACTAACTACCCCTAGAAGAGGAAAACAAAGACCTCTCTTGCCTCCAGAGAATAGACCCCAAAAGTAGGATAGTAGCCCCCCACAAATAATAACGGTGAGGTAAGAGGAAATGACAAACACAGAGATGAACTAGATTTTAGCAAAGAGAGGCCCACTTACTAATAGCAGAATGTAGTAAGATAACTTATATGGTCAACAAAAACCCTATCAAAATCCACGCTGGAGATTCAAGAACCCCCGAACCGTCTAACGGCCCGGGGGGAGAACACCAGCCACCCTAGAGCTTCCAGCAAGGTCAGAAAACAGATTATATACAAGCTGGACAAAAATGCAAACAAAAACAAATAGCAAAAAGCAAGAAAGCAGACTTAGCTTAATCAAGCAGGAACCAGGATCAGTAGACAAGAGCACTACAGATTAGCTCTGATATCAACGTTGCCAGGCATTGAACTGAAGGTCCAGGGAGCTTATATAGCAACACCCCTGACCTAACGACCCAGGTGAGCATACAAGGGATGAATGACATACCCAGAGTCAAATCACTAGTAGCCACTAGAGGGAGCCAAAAGGTAAATTCACAACAGTACCCCCCCCTTAGTGAGGGGTCACCGAACCCTCACCAAGACCACCAGGGCGATCAGGATGAGCGGCGTGAAAGGCACGAACTAAATCGGCCGCATGCACATCAGAGGCGACCACCCAGGAATTATCCTCCTGACCATAGCCCTTCCACTTGACCAGGTACTGAAGCCTCCGCCTGGAGAGACGAGAATCTAAGATCTTCTCCACCACGTACTCCAACTCGCCCTCAACCAACACTGGAGCAGGAGGCTCAGCAGAAGGAACCACAGGCACAACGTACCGCCGCAACAAGGACCTATGAAATACGTTGTGGATGGCAAACGACACCGGAAGATCCAGGCGAAAGGATACAGGATTAATGATTTCCAATATCTTGTAAGGACCAATGAAGCGAGGCTTAAATTTGGGAGAGGAGACCTTCATAGGAACAAATCGAGAAGACAGCCATACCAAATCCCCAACGCGAAGTCGGGGACCCACACCGCGGCGGCGGTTGGCAAAACGCTGAGCCTTCTCCTGTGACAACTTCAAGTTGTCCACCACATGCCCCCAGATCCGCTGCAACCTATCCACCACGGAATCCACCCCAGGACAGTCAGAAGGCTCCACATGTCCCGAGGAAAAACGAGGATGGAAACCAGAGTTGCAGAAAAATGGCAAAACCAAGGTGGCGGAACTAGCCCGATTATTAAGGGCAAATTCAGCCAACGGCAAGAAGGTCACCCAATCATCCTGATCAGAAGAGACAAAACACCTCAAATAAGCCTCCAGAGTCTGATTAGTTTGCTCCGTTTGTCCGTTAGTCTGGGGATGGAAAGCGGATGAAAACGACAACTCAATGCCCATCCTACCACAAAAGGATCGCCAGAACCTGGAAACAAACTGGGATCCTCTGTCCGACACAATATTCTCAGGAATGCCGTGCAAACGAACCACGTTCTGGAAGAACACAGGAACCAGATCAGAAGAAGAGGGCAGCTTAGGCAAAGGAACCAAATGGACCATCTTGGAGAAACGATCACAAATCACCCAGATGACAGACATGCCCTGACTGAGACACCGGAAGATCAGAAATGAAATCCATAGAGATGTGTGTCCAAGGTCTCTTCGGGACAGGCAAGGGCAAGAGCAACCCGCTGGCATGAGAGCAGCAAGGCTTAGCTCGAGCACAAGTACCACAGGACTGTACAAATGACCGCACATCCCTTGACAAGGAAGGCCACCAAAAGGACCTGGCCACCAGATCTCTGGTGCCAAAAATTCCCGGGTGCCCTGCCAACACCGAGGAATGAACCTCAGAAATGACTCTGCTGGTCCATCTAGCAGGCACAAACAATCTGTCAGGTGGACAAGAGTCAGGCCTACCAGCCTGAAATCTCTGCAACACACGTCGCAGATCTGGAGAAATAGCAGACACGATAACTCCTTCCTTAAGAATACCCACAGGTTCAGCGACTCCAGGAGCATCAGGCACAAAGCTCCTAGACAGAGCGTCGGCCTTCACATTCTTAGACCCTGGTAAATACGAGACCACAAAGTCAAAACGGGAGAAAAACAATGACCAGCGGGCCTGTCTAGGATTCAGGCGTTTAGCAGACTCGAGATACATCAGATTTTTGTGATCAGTCAAGACCACCACACGATGCTTAGCACCCTCGAGCCAATGACGCCACTCCTCAAATGCCCACTTCATGGCCAACAACTCCCGATTGCCCACATCATAATTTCGCTCTGCCGGCGAAAACTTCCTAGAGAAAAGGCACAAGGTCTCATAGTAGAGCAACCAGGGCCTCTCTGTGACAAAACGGCCCCTGCCCCAATCTCCGAAGCATCCACCTCAACCTGAAAAGGAAGTGAGATGTCAGGCTGGCACAAAACAGGCACCGAAGTAAACCGGCGTTTTAACTCCTGGAAAGCCTCCACGGCAGCAGGAGCCCAGTTAGCTACATCAGAGCCTTTCTTGGTCATATCAGTCAGCGGTTTAACAACGCTAGAGAAATTTGCGATAATACGACGGTAGAAGTTAGCAAAACCCAAGAACTCCTGAAGACTCTTAACTGACGAGGGTTGAGTCCAATCATGAATAGCTCGGACCTTGACTGGATCCATCTCCACAGCAGAAGGGGAAAAAATGAACCCCAAAAAGGGAACCTTCTGTACACCAAAGAGACACTTTGAGCCTTTTACAAACAAAGAATTTTCACGCAGAATCTCAAAAACCATCCTGACCTGCTCCACATGCGAGTCCCAATCATCAGAAAAAACCAGAATATCATCCAGATAAACAATCAAAAATTTATCCAGATACTTCCGGAAAATGTCATGCATGAAGGACTGAAAAACTGAAGGTGCATTAGAGAGACCGAATGGCATCACCAAGTACTCAAAATGACCTTCGGGCGTATTGAATGCGGTTTTCCATTCATCGCCCTGCCTAATGCGCACAAGGTTGTACGCACCACGAAGGTCTATCTTGGTGAACCACTTGGCACCTTTAATCCGAGCAAACAAATCTGACAACAGCGGCAAAGGATACTGAAATTTGACAGTGATCTTATTTAAAAGCCGATAGTCAATACAAGGCCTCAAAGATCCGTCCTTTTTGGCCACAAAAAAGAATCCCGCACCAAGAGGGGAAGAAGAAGGACGGATATGCCCCTTCTCAAGAGACTCCTTGATATATGAACGCATCGCGGTATGTTCAGGTACCGACAGATTAAACAGTCTCCCCTTAGGAAACTTACTGCCAGGAATCAAATCTATTGCACAGTCACATTCCCTATGAGGAGGCAGTGCACTGGACTTAGACTCGCTGAAGACATCCTGATAATCAGACAAATACGCCGGAACTTCCGAAGGCGTAGAAGAAGCAATAGACAAGGGCAGGGAATCTCCATGAATTCCATGGCAGCCCCAACTTGACACTGACATAGCCTTCCAGTCCAAGACTGGATTATGGGTCTGTAACCATGGCAAACCCAAAACAACCAAATCATGCATTTTATGCAGAACAAGAAAACGTATTACATCCCGATGTTCGGGAGTCATGCACATGGTAACCTGTGTCCAAAACTGCGGTTTATTTTTTGCCAATGGCGTAGAATCAATACCCCTAAGAGGGATAGGATTTTCCAATGGCTCAAGAACAAATCCGCAGCGCTTGGCAAATGACAGATCCATAAGGCTCAGAGCAGCACCCGAGTCCACAAACGCCATGACAGGATACGATGACAGTGAGCAAATCAAAGTTACAGATAGAATAAATTTAGGTTGCAAATTACCAATGGCGACCGGACTAACAACCTTAGTAAGACGTTTAGAGCATGCTGAGATAACATGTGTAGAATCACCACAGTAGTAACACAAGCCATTCTGGCGTCTATGAATTTTCCGCTCATTTCTAGTCAGGATTCTATCACATTGCATTAAATCAGGTGTCTGTTCAGACAACACCATGAGGGAATTAGCGGTTTTGCGCTCCCGCAACCGCCGGTCGATTTGAATAGCCAGGGCCATAGAATCATTCAGACCTGTGGGAATGGGAAAACCCACCATCACATTCTTAATGGCTTCAGAAAGGCCATTTCTAAAATTAGCAGCCAATGCACACTCGTTCCACTGGGTCAGCACGGACCATTTCCGAAATTTTTGGCAATACACTTCAGCCTCGTCCTGGCCCTGAGACATAGCCAGCAAGGCCTTTTCTGCCTGAATCTCAAGATTGGGTTCCTCATAAAGCAAACCGAGCGCCAGAAAAAACGCATCAATGTCAGCCAATGCCGGATCTCCTGGCGCCAGCAAGAAGGCCCAATCCTGAGGGTCGCCCCGTAAAAAAGAAATAACAATTTTTACTTGCTGAGCGGAGTCTCCAGATGAACAGGGTTTCAGGGACAAAAACAATTTACAATTATTCCTGAAATTTCTAAATTTAAATCGGTCTCCGGAAAACGGTTCAGGAATCGGTATCTTAGGTTCTGACATAGGACTTCTGATAACATAATCTTGTATGCCCTGCACACGAGCAGCAAGCTGGTCCACACTTGTAATCAAGGTCTGGACATTCATGTCTGCAGCAAACACAAGCCACTCAGAGGTAAAGGGGAAAAGAAAAAAAAATGAGAAAGAGAAAAAAAAACTCAGAACTTTCTTTCTTATAATCCCGCTTCTGCAATGCATTTAACATTTAATACTGGCCTGGCAAACTGTTATGACCCCAATGGCGAGGGTCTCAGAGAAACAAGTAAGTCTGCGACGTACAAAAATCCAGCTCATAGGGCAGTGGTAACTGGGTTGACCATATATCTACTCCTAACGCCAACACTAGCAGTAGCCGGGGAACATGCCTACATTGGTCGCTAGATGTCTCGCGCCAGCCGGAGAACTAACTACCCCTAGAAGAGGAAAACAAAGACCTCTCTTGCCTCCAGAGAATAGACCCCAAAAGTAGGATAGTAGCCCCCCACAAATAATAACGGTGAGGTAAGAGGAAATGACAAACACAGATGAACTAGATTTTAGCAAAGAGAGGCCCACTTACTAATAGCAGAATGTAGTAAGATAACTTATATGGTCAACAAAAACCCTATCAAAATCCACGCTGGAGATTCAAGAACCCCCGAACCGTCTAACGGCCCGGGGGAGAACACCAGCCACCCTAGAGCTTCCAGCAAGGTCAGAAAACAGATTATATACAAGCTGGACAAAAATGCAAACAAAAACAAATAGCAAAAAGCAAGAAAGCAGACTTAGCTTAATCAAGCAGGAACCAGGATCAGTAGACAAGAGCACTACAGATTAGCTCTGATATCAACGTTGCCAGGCATTGAACTGAAGGTCCAGGGAGCTTATATAGCAACACCCCTATTATATGGAAATACGAAGAACCAAAACATTATGTCCCCTTATTTGCTACTAGTCTGTTTGACCAGCTTGCATCGCGATACGTAGATCCACGTCGGCCTTCCTTCCAGCTTTACTGACATAGGAGTGATACTGAGGACTTGGTAGGGACCATCATACAAGGATTCTAGTCCGTGTTTTCTGACATGCCTTTTCACGACCACAAAACCACCAGACTTTAAATTGTGACAAGTGTTCGGTTTCTGCTGAATCTGGAAGGGAAGAAAAAAACTAAAACATGGGTGTTAGCAAGATTTTTACTAAACTGAATAACATATTGAACAGCACGGTCAGTTTCTTCTGATAACTACTGAGACTGGAAATTTGCAACTGGGGGCCTAGCACCAAACAATATCTCATATGGGGACAGGCCATGTTTTGCCTTAGGGGTAGTACGAATATGGTACAGTACAATGGGTAGGAGCTCTGGCCATGGAGCCGTAGTCTCCTGCATCATTTTGGTCAATTGTCCCTTCAGTGTGCCGTTCAGCCTCTCAACTTTCCCACTAGATTGTGGATGGTATGGAGTATGGAGGGCTACAGTGGATCCAAGCATTATCAAAACCTGATACACATAAGAAGAAAAGGCCGGGCCTTGATCACTTTCGACAACTTCTGGAACACCATATCTGCATATAACTTCCATCACCAGTTTCTTCGCTGTGGTTTTTTGCAGTAATGTTGGTAATGGGGAATGCTTCCGGCCAACTGGAGAACATGTCGACAACCACCACACAATATTCATACCTTCCAGACTTAGGCAACGTGATATGGTCCACTTGGAGCCTTTGGAACAGATAGTCGGGCTTAGCAAGATACTTTGGGGGTACACGTTGAAGTTGACCGGGATTGTAGGTCTGACAGATATTACATGCTTGGTTGAGTGCTGTCAGGACTGTAGAAATACCTGGAGCCCAGTAGAATTTTTGTACCAGGGCTAGGGCCTGGTTTTTGTTTTTTTGTTACGCGATGTGTGGGCGGCCCATGTGCCCACATGGCAATAGCAGGGTACATCCGCTTAGGGAGACACACAAGTTGGTCCTTTTTCTAGAGACCACGTCCATACGTGCTCCATCTGCCTTCCACTGCTTCACTTCTTCCTTTGGGGACATTCTCTGCATCGTCATTAAGCGGTCTCGCGGGGTCCGACAGAAAACCTCAGTCTGGCGTAGATCATCAGCTTCCTGTAGAGTCAGTGTTTCTTGTAACTGTTTACGCTGAGAGCGTGTGGTCACCATAGCTGATATGATCATTTCAATGGGTAGGAGAGCAGCAGCTTTTGCTTACATATCCGCAAAGGCGTTACCAACAGTGTGTGGACTTTTCCTAGGACCGTGCGCCTTGACCTTGATAATGGCCACCTGGGCAGGTAATTTGATTGAGTCCATGAGGGTTTTAACAGCTTCAGCATTCTTCACTGGAGTCCCGGCGGTGGTAATAAACCCTCGATTGGCCCATAGGGCTCCAAAATCATGAGCAATACCAAATGCATACTGTGAGTCCGTGTATATATTAGCCCGCCTGTCTTTGGCCAGAACACATGCAGTAGACAGAGCCTGAAGTTCTGCTTCTTGTGCTGACTGTGGGGGAGGGAGTGCAGCTCCGTGCACTACAGTGTCTTCCGTAGTAACAGCATATCCGGTGTGGAATCTGCCAAACTCATCAGCATATCTTGAACTGTCTTTCAGGGCATTGTAGAAAGGTTGCATTATACGGGATGCGTCCGGTATCCACTGACGACAATAAGTACATAGTCCAAGAAAATGCTGGAGTTCAGTCTCATCTTTTGGAAAAGGAAGGGAGCTGACGGCTATTTTTCTTTCTTTTATGAGGTGCCTGACACCCTGAAGGAGACAGTGACCCAAAAATATCACTTGACCAAGGCAGAACGGAAGTTTCGAGGCCGAAACCCGATAGTTCAGATCTGCCAGATACTTGAGAAGGCTAACAGTGGCAACAATGGCTTCCTGCTCTGTTCGTACACACAACAAAAGATCAGCCACATACTGAAACAGCGTGACATAGGGGTGTTCTAACTGCCAGGGCAAAAGACACTCGCCCATATTTTTTGCAAACTGATTGGGACTATTTTGGGCCCCTTGTGTCATAACTGTCCGCGTCAATTGTCATCCCTGATAAGTGAATGCAAACAGAACTGGCAATCTGGGTGTAATGGAATGCTGAAGAAGGCATTGGCAAGGTCGATGACTGTGAACAAAGCAGCATCCTGAAATATCTGGGACAAAAGAGTATGTGGATTAGGCACTGGAGTTTCCAGAACAGTAGCTGCATTAACTGCCCGTAGACCTTGTACCAGCCGGTACACAGGGGGTTGGCCGGGTGAGGGCTTTTCTTAACGGGAAACAAGGGCGTGTTACATGGGGAAACACAGGGTACTAGGGCACCATTATCGAGTAACGTTTGTATTTGCCCCTTGAGGCCCCACTCCTGATCATGTTTCAAAGGGTACTGATGGACTTTGGGAAAAGGGGCACCAGGTTTGAGAAACACTTTTACTGGTTCTACAGGCATTATTGGGGGAGAATCTGGGTCTATCAGGACCATCATAACCGTAGGAAGGGCATGTAGGATACACATCTCATTATGTTCATCTGCATAGGGGTTATATAACGTAAGGACCATCTGACCATCATCTTGGAATTATATTCTGGAGCGGAACTGTGATAATAAATCTGCCCCCAGTAAATTTACCAGACATATGGGAGAGATTAGAAACTGAGCAGTAACCTCAGGGAAAGGGTCCCACAGGGATGGGTTTTGTAAGAGTATATTTATTGGGTCTGCCATCTACTCTAATTAAAACAAGCTCTTGGTCTGAGAATTGACATTGGGGGGCTTGGGAGATTCCCAGACATAGGGTTAAAAAAAGATTTTGGATTTGTGTACGGTGGGAGGAGGGCAGGAGCTGGAGTCTGTTACATGGGCCACTGATAAGGAACGGAGCTGTGTCCTTGTAGCTTGTAGCTGCAGTGGGGGCTGGAATTAGAGCAGAATTCGCTGCGGCTACTGATTTAACCTTTAATTTCCCTGCTGATGCAGAGTGGGGTAAGTTCCTAAAACCTTTTTTACTACTTTTAATGCATCATCTGGAATGGAAGTCTCGATATCGGGTCTGACTGACATTATTGCCTCTTTCAATTCAGATTTAAGGCCGGTCATTAAAGCTGCCACAAAAATGTGTGAATGGGCTTTATTTTACAATGAGAATCCCAGATCTTTAAATACTACGATAAGACGCCCATAGAACTTCTTGGCAGCCCAGGATATATTGGTGCCTTGGGGTTAAAGAGCATAGGGCTTACAGTCGGGAGTAGAGGCTTGATTTCCTGGGGAGGGACCATATCATCTAACAGGGAGCCCCCCTGTTTCAGATTATTATTTTTTAATTATCTTTCTAACACATTAATCTCAGTCACTTTCTCAGTTCCTTCTTGCACCACAAAACAACCAGTTTTTTGTCATAGTAATAGACAACTTTCCTTTTTCAACGTAGCAAAAACAATCAGAATTCACATCCTCTGTTGATCCTCAATTTGCTATAGATCAACCACTCAACTTGAAGCTGGTGAATCTTTTACCAATCTTTCAATTACACTGATAATAAAACAATCTCTTACAAGTTTCCTTCTAAAACCAGGTACCATATTTCACTTTCAATTTACAATATTTCTTTGTACTTCAAAACAATATTGTCGCTTTAAACAAAACACAGATCTACCAGCGTGTACTACACCAAGAAAATACAGAGAAACTCAAGAGCGCAGCCACATGCCCCCTCCACACCAGAGACACAGCATAGATAAGAAAATCGCAACATTCCTCAGCACAGAAAGGAGAAAGCAATAGCGCAGCTGTTTGACCCCTCCCATCGGGTATCTCAGAAATCTCACACAGAAACGGAATACAGCAGTTCTCAGACTTAATTAATTTCTACAAAATCTTCATCACACAATTCACATGCCAGATTGAGAATATTTTCCCTGCATTCCTGACAGATTTCTTTCCCTGTCTTTGGGCTAACAATATCAAATTCATCACACAAATTCAAAGTCTTCTCCTTCTTCCACGGAAACTGATTCTCCTTTAGAGCTAAATATCCTTACTTAGTCGTGCATAGTACTAGAGCGGCCGTATAGTCTATTCCACTAGGGTTTACCTGTCCCCCGCTGGGACAACCCAAAATTGCGGTACTCAGCGAAAGGAGGAGGGCGTCTCAGACTTTCCCTCCGGACACCTCTAGATATATTTATATCAATATATACCTGAGTTACGCATCCTACCCAATCTTCGATCACCTCACCGCGCCTGATTCTAACAGTGATCAGGAATTCAGGATATTTTGACTGTAAAGAGAATTACATCACTGGTCAATCCGGGGTGTCCGTCCCTTATGAGGTACGGTTCGAGCACTGGGCTCCCAACGGAACTACACCTCTATATGATTCCACCCAAAAATCATCCCACCTTCGGGGACAAACCTCAGATCCTCTTTGCAGCAACAAACACAGGAAAATCACACCAAACGGTCAGTCTGGACAGTATAACTACCAACTTACCGTGGTTGTTGTGGGGGATGATCAGTCCCAATTTTCCAGTGCCTGTGTCCGGTCCGAGGGTCTTTTGTCTTGTTGTCCTCCGGGGGCAGAGGCGTTCCTGCTTGGGGCCCCACGTTTCGGGCGCCAACTGTTGAGGGAGGATCTAAATTGATCCTTCACGGTTAACTCAGTGATTTCCAAATTAATCTACAAGGTGTTGCCGGCAACTGAAAATGACCAGACGGAGACATGTGTCTCTGTTTGGGGGGGATCAAGCTGATCTCTCTGGCCCCCATTTATTCTGTATGACTTTTCATAGTCATAGAGATTATACTTCAACCAATCAGCATAAGAACACGCTCACAGTTCTTAACCTATAAGAATACAGGAACAGTCTGTGCATCAAAGTTTTGTAGAACAATACACCCTCAGTCTCATGTTCTATTTAGATTGCAACAATCAAGGTCTCATAACAGCTGTAAACTTTAGCCTACTAACAAAATTTATATCAAAACAACAAAATGGAGAATCTTTCTTAATTTGTCCCTTCACACACTTAGAAAAGAGAAGTGACAAAAGTTAATTTATATTATAGAGTTTTATAGTAAGCCTTTAGTGGATCCAGCTTATACATCCTTAAAGGCAAAGTTAAATTATTGTTCAGAATTTGCACTTAGTAGAATACCCGGCTGGGTAATAGGAGTTATTTATAGTGTTTGTAACGTTTAAGAGTCCTCCTCACCTACCATAAAGGGAAGCACTGTTAAAAATTGTACTTGTTCAAAGCATTTTAAAAATTTGTATGTCTTTTTTTCTGATATGTATTGTTGTTTTCTTCCCAGTCCAGGAGTACTGGATTTAACCGGGGGGGAGTGCAGCGCCCCAGAGACCTGGTCGTTGCAGTAACATCGCTCTGCCACTAAGGGGAGTGATGGTACGTCTGATGGCACCAAAGGAGTTCACCTGACCAGGTATCACAGGCACCAATACACTTCACCGTCTGGCCTCCAGGGGGAGCTAAGGGCGCTATGTATAAGGCCACTCCTCACAATCTGGTAAAACTGGGGGTTGGATAGAAAGTGAGAGAGAAGCTGACTGGGTTTTGCCCAGGCAACACCTAGTGAGAGAAGGGGTTGCTTGAGAAGATTTAGGGGGGTCTCTGTCAGGGGTGGGATCCTGACAGAGGCCTAGCGAACAGACAGAATGTTACGGAACCGCCCCTGCACTGATTTGCGGCGGTGTCTTAAGAAAGGACAAGAAGCGAGGTTTATTGTGAAGCAGTGAGAAACGAGATCACAGCAAAAAGGAAATAATACCAGTAGGAGTCGTGCCGTAAGATCGAGGCGCGTCGCCGGTGGCCGGAACGCCGAGGAAGTATTGGGCTCCAAGCCTTACTTCAAACAGCGGCAGGACAGTTTATTATAGGTTGGCTGTCTCACCTAAATCACCTAAGCAGACATAGGGGGCAACTGTGGGAGAGGGGCGTCACACGGGTCCCGGAAGAGCTCCAGGCCTACCCGTCATACGGGTGCGTCCTAGCCATATACGGAGACAAAACATCAGAACAGATACGAGTTGTGGGAAAGAACATCAGAATAAGACACAACAGTTGTGAGGACTATCCCGTGGTGCTCAGCAGGGAAGTACTACAACACACAGGCGCTAGTAGGGAGGCACTGATTTCCACCTGTGAAGGGAACTCTGGAGGTGCCTTCGGACCGGCCGGTCTCAGCCAGCCCTGTTAGCAGTGCTCCGGATTGCGGATCCTGAAGCCTACAGTAAAGAGGTAAAGAGACTGCAACCCTGTTTCCTCATTATTTCCTCGCACCACGCACCACCTCCTTTAATTGGACGCCCCTTAGCAGGGTCACGGACCGGATCAGGCCACCGTGACAACCCCAAGACCGAGACTGAGAGGCCCGGTACCGAGTGCCCCGCGGCCCTGCGTCTGGGGGCGCTCCAGTACCCTGTTGTTATCCTCTCTCAGTTTGTAATCCAGGAGGCTGTTTCTTGGGATCCTTGTAGCCCTGTGGATATGCTCATCTATTACCAGTGGATGGTATCCTTGTTGTAGGAATGTATTCCTCAGTGATCGCAGCTGTAGTTCCCTGTCTTTGCTGTCTGAACAGATCCGAATATATCTCAGAGCTTGACTGTAGATGATGGATTTTTTTGTGCGTCTTGGATGAAAGCTGTTCCATCTAAGATAAGCCGGACGTCCGGTAGGCTTGTGGTAAATGGATGTCTGTATGGTATTGTCCTTGATGTGTATGGTCATGTCCAGAAAATGTATTTGGGTCTTTGCAACATTGAGGGTGAGCTTGATGGTTGGGTGGAACTTGTTGAAGTTATTGTGGAAGGTGAGTAGATCATCTTTTGAGCCTGTCCATATTATTAGCAGATCATCAATGTAGCGGAAGTATGCAAAAGGTTTAACAGAATAAGATGACAAAAATTCTTCCTCTAGTTTCGCCATAAATAAATTAGCATATTGTGGGGACATTTTGCTTCCCATGGCGCTGCCCATACGCTGAAAAATAATTGTGATGGAGCACAAACCTGATAAATTGCAGTGTTGGTTCTATGGCTAGATTGTTCTTTTGAAGGAAATATTTACATGTTGCAATTCCATCCTCATGAGGAATGTTGGATTAGAGAGACTCTACGTCCATGGTGGCTAGTAGCATGTTCTCTGGAAGTGGGCCCAGCGCTGACAATTTGCAAAGAATATCTGTGGTGTCCTGGATATAGCTGGGTATGCGCCTCACCAAGGGTTTCAGAAAGTTCTCCACCCAACCTGAGATATTCTCAGTTGAAGTCCATTACCATGGCTTATGTATGGACTCATCACACTTCCCACCCCCTAACAAATGTCCTCCTGTATTATTCTTTAAATGTTGTGCTTGTCTCTTATTAATCTATTTGTAATCTTGCCTGAAGAAGGAGCCACTGTGCTCTGAAAGCTTGCAAACATATTATTTTCTGGTTAGCCAATAAAGGTATCACTCCTAGAATACTTCTGTCATCATTGGGCAGAAAAGTATGCACACAAATGAAAAAAAAAACAGAAAAATCTCAATCTAGTAGGAGAAAGACGCAAATGTATCTGCTAAAATATATTAGAAGGTTGCTTATTATCATGATTATCATGTGTACTATTGATGTATGAAATATGTGCGAAGTAAAAATTAATATGACAGCTGCTCTATGAGGAAATGTGGCCCTTCCCGTATCCCCCAGTATGAATAATACTAGGTGCGACTCTTTAGTAAATGCTCATGCACTTCATCCATGTATAAAATGTATTGGATAAACACTATGTGCTGCCGATCTTCTTCTTCTTGATGACGTGGTAGAGAAATCAAATAATATTCATGCAAATGAGATAAAGGCCATCAAGACATAAAACAGCCAGAATACAATTGACACCAAAAGCTAAAATATAGAGTTTATACAATTACAGCTCCTGTAAAAAGTGACTTTAGAGGTAAATCAGATTACTAGAGCATTATAAATTCTTACTATATTAAAAAATATATTAGTTTTATTATCATTACATACATCTATAATTTCCAGTAACTGCTGCATTGTGACACTTCTGCAATAAATGAAGTTGTGCTATAAAACTAGAACGCAATATCTGGGACATACTGTTATCATTAGGATACTCATACATTTTACTCCTTATGGCAGAATTATAATACAACTATCTAAGGCTTTCTTTACTCACATTTCGTGCCTCCAATGTCCATGCCAAGAAAATACTCCAACATTTACAAGGAACGTTATGCGTTGAGGTTTGCAGCTGTAGGCCATACTTCTGTTATAGACTTCCCCGAAAACCATGCAGTACACATGGCGTAATTATCTTGGATTACCAGTTGCTCCTCCAGTACATAGATATTTTTACATACTTTGACGCTTTTGGCTGAGAGATTATAGTTTCACTAGATGGTGGCCCGATTCTAACACATCGGGTATTCTACAATATGTATGCGTAGTGTATAGCACAGCCCACGCAGTATATTGCACAGCCCACGTAGTATATTGCACAGCCCACGTTGTATATTGCGCAGCCCACGTAGTACATTGCGCAGCCCACGTAGTACATTGCGCAGCCCACGTAGTACATTGCGCAGCCCACGTTGTACATTGCGCAGCCCACGTTGTTCATTGCGCAGCCCACGTTGTACATTGCGCAGCCCACGTTGTATATTGCGCAGCCCATGTTGTATATTGCGCATCCTACGTTGTATATTGGGCAGCCCACATTGTATATTGCGCAGCCCACGTTGTATATTGCACAGCCCACGTAGTATATAGTGCAGCCCACGTTGTATAGTCACGTAGTATATTGCCCAGCCACGTAGTATATAGCACAGCCCATGTAGTATATTGCCCAGCCACGTAGTATATAGCACAGCCCATGTAGTATATTGCCCACCCCATGTAGTATATTGCCCAGCCACGTAGTATATAGCACAGCCACGTAGTATATTGCCCAGTGCATGTAGTATATTGCCCAGCCACGTAGTATATTGCACAGCCCATGTAGTATATTGCCCAGCCCACGTAGTATATTGCACAGCCCATGTAGTATATAGCACAGCCACGTAGTATATTGCCCAGCCACGTAGTATATTGCCCAACCCACGTAGTATATAGCAATGTGGGCATCATATCCCTGTTAAAAAAAAAAAGAAATAAAATAAAAAATAGTTATATTCTCACCTTCCGGAGCCCCCGGATCCAAGCGAAGCGGTTACCGACGCTGCTCGTGCGCTCCAGTCTCAAGAGTGCATTGCGGTGTCGCGAGATGATGACGTAGCGGTGTCGCGAGACCGCTACGTCATCATCTTGCGAGATCGCAGCATGGACCGGTTACCGGAGCGTCTCGAGCGGGAAAGGCCTGTTGTCGATCCGGGGGCCGACGGACGGTGAGTATATAACGGGTTTTTTTTTTTAATTATTTTTAACATTAGATCGTTTTACTATTCATGCTGCATAGGCAGCATGAATAGTAAAAAGTAGGTCCCACAGGGTTAATAGCAGCGGTAACAGAGTGCATTACACCGCGGCATAACGCGGTCCGTTACCGCTGCCATTAACCCTGTGTGAGGGCAGACTGAAGGGGAGTACGGAGCGGGCACTGACTGCGGGGAGGAAGGAGCGGCCATTTTTCCGCTGGACTGTGCCCGTCGCTGATTGGTCGTGGCTGTTTTGCCACGACCAATCAGCGACTTGGATTCCATGACAGACAGAGGCCGCGACCAATGAATATCTGTGACAGAAAGAAAGACAGAAAGAAGGATAGACGGAAGTGACCCTTAGACAATTATATAGTAGATGGTTTTTAAGGTTGAAGATAGACATAAGTCCATCGAGTTTAACCTGTAACCTAACATGTTGTCCAGAGGAAGGCAAAAGCCCCATGAGTCAGATGCTAATAGGTCCATATTAGGGAAAAAAATGTATTCCCGGGCATTCTGCGAGTGGGTGCGAGACTCGGCTCAATCGCACCCATGCAAGTTTATGGGTGCGTGTGAAACATCAGACTGAACTCGAATGTCATCGTCACTTAGATGGCACAGGCAATGGAGAAGATGGAGAAACTACTTTATCTGTCTTCTCCACACCTGAATCGGGGCACAGTGCACTGACACTCAGATACGACTCTGACAGAATTTGATCCGAGAATATTTGCATAATCAGCCCCGATTCTCTCACATGAGAGACCCTGGCCTAAGGAGAAGACTTTTATCAACAGTATCAGCTGTCAAGTGTCTTACTTACTACATAACTCCCGACAATCCCGATTTGATGGAGCTGTCTTACTGTCCTGGAAGGTCAAGGCTACGTCCCCACTTTCACTCACTTTGTGTGATTTGTCTCCTGATGTTCTCACTGCTCCATAGTTCCTCTTCTTCATCCTCTGACTTTGGAGGAAAGCTGTAGTCATCTCTCTGCTCTGAACATACTTACATTCAATGAAATAAGTCATTTTTCTCTTCCTTCCTGGGATCTGATCTCCTCAGGATTCGAACACCCATTCTGTATCATTGGAGGCAGTAACAAAAACAAGAAGCCACAGGCTCTACTGTCCAGCTTTGGAGAATTTTCTATACTTGAATGTGTATGGTATGCTCCTACATTACAGGCAAATTCTACTGGTAAATAATCTTTATATACCAGTTCATTTCTATACTGTACACCTTTATTTTAGAGGTAAAATAAAAGTAATTTTTTTTCTTCCTATAAAATTACTAAAAGAAATAATGGAAAACAATGACAATGACTTTTTGCACTTTAAAAAAATAAAGATCACAAATTAGCACGTAACAGACATATATGATTCTCCTGTAATCGTAACAACCAGTACAAAACAATGAACAGCCTATTTATGAGATTGTAAAATGGTATGCAAACTGGCTTAATTGATTTTTTTCTCAATTAAACTCATAAAAAATGATAAAAAAGTAACGCTGAGGTTGCATTTTTCCTGCACGTTTTCTGTAAGGGTATGTGCACACGTTGCAGATTTGCCTGCAGAATTTTCTGCACAGAATCTTCGTCTCTTGGCAGAAAACGCAGGTAAAAATCCACGCATTTTTGCTGCGTTTTTGATGCGTTTTTGCTGCGGTTTTGATGCGTTTTCTGTGCGGATTTTCATGTGGATTTTCATGCGTTTTTGTAACCTAAATAAAGATCTATTATTTGACAACAAAAAAAAAGAATTGTGATGTAATTTCTTTGTCCAACCTCTTATTTTACATACTCCATTGAAGAGTAAAGTTTACACACACAGACAGATAGATGATAGATAGATAATAAATAGATAGATAGATATTAGATAGATAGATAGATAGATAGATAGATAGATAGATAGATAATACCAATGCCGAGGTTTAGTAATGAACCTAATAAAATGGTACATAAACAGTTAAATAAAGACACACAAAAAAACTGTACGCAATATCTTTAATTAAAAAAAAGGGAAAAAAATGGCGTGGGCTCCCGCACAATTTTCTGTGCCAGAGAAGGAAAGCCGACGGCTGGGGGCCAATGTTTCTAGCCTGGGAAGGGGGTATTACCCATGGAGCTTCCCAGGCTATGAATCTCAGCCCACAGCTATATATTTAGTCTTTACTGGCTATTAAAATAGGGGACCCCCAAAATAAATGATGGCTATGCAGACAGCTGCGGGCTGATATTCATAGCCTAGAGAGGGGCCATGGATATTGGCCCCACTGGCTACAAATACCCCACCCCCAGCCGCCCCAGAAATGTAGCAGTGACTACAGTGGCAGCATATGGAGTAATAAGGGGTTAATGTCACCTTTGATTGTAAGGTGACATCAAGCCTGGTTAGTAATGGAGAGGTGTCAATAAGACATCTATCCATTACTAATCCTATATTAGTGAAAGGGTTAAAGACACAGCCAGAAAAAAAGCATTTTAATATTCTTAATTTTACCATACTTACAACTACGCCTAATTCCCCAAAGCCATCGATCACCTGAAAAAAAAAAAAAAATAATAAACCAACAGTATACTCCCTGTTCCGACGCAGTCCAATTAATAACGAGTGTAGGATAGCTGCGGAGACACCATCACGTGTTTCTCGACGCAAGCAGTGAATAGCCAGACCTTTCCCCGGGAGGGAACAACCACGGGAAGGGCAGCATCCAATAAAGGAAAACATCCAATACAGGAAAACCACCTATGCCAAGCATGGTATCCATCCACAGACAGCTGTTTCGGGGTGTTTGCCCCTCATCAGTGTGGAGTAGGAATCTGGCTATTAGGAGCAGTGCCTAGTAAAAGGCTGTGAAGGAACAGATGATTGGCCTCGGGGAGACCAAAACATCCAACACCGCGGAGACACCATCACGTGTTTCTCAACGCAGTGATCCAGAACACTGCCCCCATGAGGCCAATCATCTGTTCCTTCACAGCCTTTTACTAGGCACTGCTCCTAATAGCCAGATTCCTACTCCACACTGATGAGGGGCAAACACCCCGAAACAGCTGTCTGTGGATGGATACCATGCTTGGCATAGGTGGTTTTCCTGTATTGGATGTTTTCCTTTATTGGATGCTGCCCTTCCCGTGGTTGTTCCCTCCCGGGGAAAGGTCTGGCTATTCACTGCTTGCGTCGAGAAACACGTGATGGTGTCTCCGCAGCTATCCTACATGCATTTGCATATTTCCCAGAAGGGATGGGGGCAGTGTTCTGGATCACTGCGTTGAGAAACACGTGATGGTGTCTCCGCGGTGTTGGATGTTTTGGTCTCCCCGAGGCCAATCATCTGTTCCTTCACAGCCTTTTACTAGGCACTGCTCCTAATAGCCAGATTCCTACTCCACACTGATGAGGGGCAAACACCCCGAAACAGCTGTCTGTGGATGGATACCATGCTTGGCATAGGTGGTTTTCCTGTATTGGATGTTTTCCTTTATTGGATGCTGCCCTTCCCGTGGTTGTTCCCTCCCGGGGAAAGGTCTGGCTATTCACTGCTTGCGTCGAGAAACATGTGATGGTGTCTCCGCAGCTCTCCTACATGCATTTGCATATTTCCCAGAAGGGATGGGGGCAGTGTTCTGGATCACTGCGTTGAGAAACACGTGATGGTGTCTCCGCGGTGTTGGATGTTTTGGTCTCCCCGAGGCCAATCATCTGTTCCTTCACAATTAATAACGAGTGTCCCACGACAATCTCCCCTATAGAACAGTGACATCGGGTGATGTCACTGCTCTACAGGGCCTCCCACGATGCACGATGACAGGAGATAATGGCTCCTGCAGTGCATCGCTGAAGAGGTTACCTGAGTTCAGGCTCACTTTACAACAATGCTACGTGGGAATTTTCTCACACAGCGTTGCTGGTGACAGCATGAACTCAGGTGACCTCTCTCCCGGCAGCGGAGGGATACACTGCGGAGGATTACCATCTGTCAGTGCATCGCGGAGGCCCTGTAGAGCAGTGACACCGCCTGATGTCACTGTTCTACACAGGAGATCGTCGTGAGACACTTGTTATTAACTGGACTATGGGTGAAAAGTAAGTATAGGTTGGTTTATTATGTTATTTTTATTACAGGTGATCGAGGGCTTCGGGGACCAGGTGATTGGTGAGTATGTAAAGTATGTTATATGTTGTATGTACTCTCTGTAATGTATGTCTGCTGTATGTTTGTTTGTTTTTTACTACTGAACATATGCATTGCCTGATTGGACTACTTTCCCATCATCGGCAATGCTGTCACTGTGAGCATTCATAGCCAGATGAGAGCAGTAGTCTCATCAGACAATGGCTGCTTACACAGAACCGCACACACACAGGGACACACGCACACACACACAGAGACACACACAGACCCACACATACACGCAAACCCCTACACACAAACACGCACATAGTCTCTGCCCACACTCTGATCACATACTTCCCTCCTCCCGATCTGCAGCGTTTCTCGCACCTACATCCGGAGCAAATCCGCAGATCTTTTTTACACCTGCGGTTTTTGCTGTGGATTTGCCTGACTCAATGGAAGTCATTGGGTGGAGAAACGCAGCAGATCCACAAAAATAATTGACATGCTGCGGAAAATAAAACACTGCAAATCTGCGCAGATTTTTCTGCAGCATGTGCACAACAATTCTTCATTTCACATAGAATAACATTGCTTGTGCACTACACTGCGGATTTGATGCAATTTCGCGAGTCCAAAAACACTGCGGATCCGCATCAAAATCCCCGTGTGCACATAGCCTAGGTGTTCGCACCAAACTGCTCCTTAACGATTTTCTCTGATTATTGCATTTTTGCTCTTGTTTTCTGCCTTTCCCCTCTTATTTGATGCTGTTTTGATACATACTTGAAGCAGCTTTTTTTTAATACTTATTCCTATAGTACAGTGTTTCTGTACTTGAAAATACAATTGTGTTTTTTATGTGCATTTATTCAGACTCCACTTATAATCCTATAAATAATAAATGACTAGATTAGGTGTGTGCAAACTTATGCAACATTATTTTATTTTTTTATTTTTATTGACCTTTTGTTATACTCATCTGTGGGGTGGTCCAGTCCAAGGGCTGTCACTGGTCTTGGTCCGGTGCTTCCCTTTTTCTTGCGATTCCGACCTCCTTGCTTAGTGTGGATGACGCGTCCCTACGTCATCCACACAATCTTCCTGAATTGCACTTCTCTGCACTGACTAGGGCAGAGTAAAGTCCCTCAGTGCTCATGCATTGGGGTTCTTTGACCTTTTCCGGCACCTGTGCACTGCAGTACTTTATGTAGGGTCGCATCATTCACACGAAGCAAGAAGGAAGTCATTGCAAGAAGAAGGGAGGTGCCGAACCAGCAACACCCTTTGAACCTGGACTGCCCCGCAGGTGAGTATAATAAAAGCTCTTTTTCTTCTCCTGCAGGTCGGGTTGGAGGCAGATATACAGAATTATAGAATGTTGTATATCAGACGTGAAAGGTGATGGCCATATCTCATATCGGTCAAACCTGGTGACAGGTTCCCTTTAAGTGAAATTATTTTAAGATTTCTATTTAAAAATATTTTCATCAATCAACATTTTCTGACTTTTTAGAGCCATACGTCTAATTCACATTCATTTTGTCAATCGAGAGAAGACCACGACTGATGAGTTATCATTACCACTAATTAAACATCTCATTTCAAACCTTTATTAAGAATAGGATTCGTGTGTGAGGTGAGACTGAGGATGAACTGTTAATATGGAGAATCATAAATTACCACTTATAATTACTCACCATCCACTAGATAATGTGATTACCTGAATTTAGCATCCAAGTATAAAGAAAAAGTGCCACTTGTAATGTAACGGTAAGAAGTATGAATTATTAGAAGTTGAGGGAAAAGAAATAGCAGCAATTACTTCATTATGGAATAGACTAATCTGTTTACAAATGTTTACAAATGATTTTAATTTTTTTTAGATAATACCTTTTTTATTAGATGTGTAGGAGTGGTGGGGCTGTTGGTTTGCTGCCTGACACTCTAAGGGTACTGTCACACAGTGGCACTTTGATCGCTACGACGGTACGATTCGTGACGTTCCAGTGATATCCATACGATATCGCTGTGTCTGACACGCAGCAGCGATCAGGGACCCTGCTGAGAATCGTACGTCGTAGCAGATCGTTTGGAACTTTCTTTCGTCGCTGGATCTCCCGCTGTCATCGCTGGATCGTTGTGTGTGACAGCGATCCAGCGATGCGTTCGCTTGTAACCAAGGTAAACATCGGGTTACTAAGCGCAGGGCCGCGCTTAGTAACCCAATGTTTACCGTGGTTACCAGCGTATAAGTAAAAAAAACAAACAGTACATACTTACATTCCGGTGTCTGTCCCCCGGCGTTCTGCTTCTCTGCATTGTGAGCGCCGGCCGGCCGGAAAGCGAGCACAGCGGTGACGTCACCGCTGTGCTTTCCGGCTGGCGCAGACACAGTGGAGAGAAGCAGAACGCCGGGGGACAGACACCGGAATATAAGTATGTACTGTTTTTTTTTTTTTACTTTTACGCTGGTAACCACGGTAAACATCGGGTTACTAAGCGCGGCCCTGCGCTTAGTAACCCGATGTTTACCCTGGTTACCCGGGACCTCGGCATCGTTGGTCGCTGGAGAGCTGACTGTGTGACAGCTCCCCAGCGACCACACAACCACTTACCAACGATCACGGCCAGGTCGTATCACTGGTCGTGATCGTTGGTAAATCGTTTAGTGTGACAGTACCCTTAAGTATTTGATGTTCATGTATGTTTAAAGGATAACACTCACTGGGGCTGCAGTTACCTTAGACAGGGATAACTTTAATGGCCGGCTCAGTATTGGAGGGGAACCTGAGAGTTAGTGTCAAGGACGGGAAGTGAGATGGTCATTAAGTTCTGAGCAGTGTCAAGTGACAGGCTCAGGACAGGGGCTGCTAGGGACAGTGCGAGCCCAGAACCTTGGGGCAGTAGATTGCCAGACTCCCCTTTGCCAGCCTGGGAACCTCAATATACTGTAGATGCCGGGGCCTGGGGTCACACTCCTTCCGTGAAGCTGCAGGATAAATTATACTCAGACCCTAAGAGGCGGACTGAGATGGAATCCAGCTACACTGCTAGAAAAGCAGATCCCCTAGAGCTAGAGAAGATAGTACAAGGGATATTCTACCTATACTCAGAAGCAGGGCTGAAGTTGTGTCCGCTACCTGTGGGAAAAAGGACAACCCAATCGGCCTTATCCTCTATACCTGCATATAAATACTGGAAATTCTGCCATTCACCAAGTAAACGTTTGGTTGCTTTTATGAACCTCATGTCTCCTGGATTGATTGCTGCCCTGGTCCCAGAAGAGGGATTCCTGGACTCAGAAGAGGCCTGCAGCCCTGAAGTAAGTGTGATGCAGCTCACACAAAGTAGCACAGCAGGACTGGGACACGAGTTGTCTGTAGGATGCCAAAGTGAGTGGGAACAGAAGCTCGCCCACAACTACCTCACTTGGGCATCTTACAGATGGGCCTAGAACAATAAACTGATGACAAGTTTTCATGTACCATAAAGTATAATCTGTGGAGTAATCTGCCAGTACATGTTTAATCCTTAGTGCCACCACAAGGAAAAAGTTTTTAAGAATGATTCTTTGACTGTTGAAAAGGTTATCAAGGGGACAGTAGTATTTTAAAAGTAAAATAAAAAATAAATTAAATTAACCATTGCTGATCCCAGCAGCTCCTGTTCCAGTCCCTACTAATTTGCTTTTACTGGTCTCATTGTAACATTCTGGAATTGGATGGTGATTCACTGGCTGAGTTGGGTCACCGTTATGGCCACTGAAAACAGAGTGGGCATTTCCTCCTATTTTGCATAGGAGACCAAGAGGTAGAGATAAGTAGGATCTAAATAAATGTTTAAATAGAGGCTGCGGGGCATGGTTGAGGATTAGTGCTATTTCTTTTCTTTTCTTTTTATTTAGCAAGTCTTAGCCTTAAAAAATTATTTGAGCCCCTGGAAATTCCCTTTAATGAGGTATTTTAAATTTTAAAATATTGGCTATATGTAATGCATAAACATGCCAGGCCTTCAACAGCCATTTTTTGCTCTGGTTAATAAAGGAGGATGCTGAAATGGATCTCTGTAAATTGCCTTAATATTCACTGACTGTCACAAACAGCCCTCCACTTTTCCCAATTGACAGGACAATCACGCAATTGACTGATGATTGATGGACGATGCCACAGCTGCTTTCGCTACTAGGCCGGTTATTGTGTGCTTCCTAGTGAAAATGTAAGGAGGTTGCTTTCCCTGCTCCTTGCCTGGAACCACATAGTCAGACAGCTGGGTTGTTGGGGGGAAGACGTTCTGCCCTGGACAGAGGGGACCAGGGGACTGCTGGGAAGAGAGAGGGGAGTGGTCAGAAAAGTGCGGGAGAGCAGAGAGAAGGCAGCGCGCCAAAGAGAGGGCAGGCTGCAGCGCCAGGCTCTCCTAAAGGTAGTGCTCCCCGTGAGGGCACTGAGGCTGAGATACCCACCAGAGTGAAGGCTGGATGTGGGGGTGTAGATTTGGAAGCCTCCTGAATCAGAGACGGTGACTGTGCAGCCCTGGTGACCGCAGTGACAAGCAAAGAATCCCTGAGTGTGATAAGTAACTGCCCAGTGTGTGTGTGACACCGTTACTACAGAGAGACTGTCAGCCTGGTGCACAGAGGCTCTTGCAGCAGCGACGGAGACTGTGCTATTTCCTGGTTCCAGTTTCACTTTGAGAAGAACAGGCTGCAAAGGTTTAACCCCGGAGTCTCCAGGAGTCTCCAGTTCTCAGAAGACCGGAAAGACTACAGACTCTTCAAGTGCTGCTGGTGACTGTACCCACATTGGAATAAGGACCCTTCAGTCAGGACCTCCCTGGACTGATAAGTTACCAGAACACTCGTTAATCCTTTCGTTTCCGCTTAACTGTTTACTATTGATTTACCTCTATTAACCCCCCTGTTTACTCCCTGCGAGGAGAATCTATTCCTGTTAATAAATTCCCCTCAACAGTTGGTCTGTCTGTTCTGTGGTGACATACGCAACCCTGCACTCTATTACACTTGGTGTAGTCGGCAGGATGTCACACGGTAGCGCGGAAGGGGCAAACCAAGCAGTTGAGGGAGGACCCAGGTCTAGCATCTCCCTGGGAGCCATGTTAGCTAACCTGCCAAAATTTTCAGGGAGTAATGTCATGTTGTGGGGTTGGACGGAGCGCATCCGAGGGATGATGCGGATGCATCCTATGACACCGGCTCTGCAGGCGGAAATAGCTGTGATGGCCCTAGAGGGGGATGCACGGGACTCTGTTATGCTCAGACCCCCCCAGGCGAGAGATACCCTGGACAAAGTATTACGTATACTTGAGGAGACGCATGGGGACCCCACTGACATAGGGGAGCTGCGCATGCGACTGTTCCGCCGGGTACAAAGAGAGGGGGAGACCGTGACGCAATATATGAACGCACTGCAGGAGCTTCATACTGCCATTATACGGAAGGACGGCATAGGTGTGGGGTCAATTGACGTTGTACTGCGAGACCAACTGGTGACAGGCTTGCGAGATGTGTTAGTGAAACAGGCCCTGCGAGAGCGCATGCGTGTAAAGCTAGATATGACTTTCTCTGAGGTCGGGAGTGAGGCACGCACACGCGAGCAAGAGCAAGGGGTGGTAGTGCCAGTGGGAAAGGTATGGAGCAGGGAGGTAACAGCCCCTCAATGGGTAGAAGACTTGAAGAAGGAGGTTAAGCGAGTCCGTGAGGAGGTGGCTGAATATAAGAAGATCCCTGCTGCAGAGTACAGCCCTCCGGTGCGAGAAAGAGAGACCGCCCTCCAAAGTGAGACTAGTGCCGCTCGGCGAAGAAGACTGCCTAGATGCTACAACTGCGGAGCACCCAGTCAAAATGAAGAGGAGGCGATGTGGACCCGAGATTCCCAACTGAAGATAAGAAGAATCTGGGAGGAGATTGAGAGTCTGGGGAAAGCCCTTACTGCCGTTTTGGGGACCAGCGGCATACCCCGAGGTAACATGCGGGAGCCGCCAGAAAGAGATAGAGGAGAGGTGCGCAGCATGAAGAAGGCTTTGGTGGTGGCCCCAGAGTGTAACTCTGTATCCTGGGGTGAAGAGCTACTGCAGACGAGAGGTGTCCCCCGCCAAGGTCGACGATCCAGACTGAAGCGCCCACCAGACAGACGCAGACGTGAGTGCTGGACGTGCAGAAAGGTGGGACACATGTCCAGAAATTGCCCTACCCGAGAAGAGCGGTGGCAGAGATCCGCTCACCCCTCTGAGGGTCCTGCTAACTGGAGGGAACGTCGCCCCTGGAGGGAATGGTACGGCAGGAAGAGAAGAGTTCCACCTAGGACAAGACAGTACCACAATGTCGGACGCCAAGGAGAGGTGGAGAAGGTGTCAAGCATCTCTGGTGAAATGACTGCGCTGTCCCAACGCGTAAAGGCGAACCTGGTGGATCTACCGCCTGGGTCTGAAGGTTTTGTTGGTGAGACAGTCCGGAGGAAAGAAAGTGACGTTCACTCAAGAAGACCACCGAAGTGCTTTACTACCTTGCCCAGCACGAGTTCCCGAAGAAGGAGAGAAAGTGCAAAGTGTTCCTGCGACACTCGTTTTCAAGGTCCGAGCCAATGAGAAGGAGAAACCACTGATGTCATCCCCTGAGGTGAAGAATGTGCTGGCTGTCAGCTCACCAGTTCCTGATCGGACAGGGGAAATGGAACAGCTGTGTGAGACAGGGCGTGTGGTTGAGAAGCCCTGGGAAGTGATGTCCGCAGAGCCCGGCGCAGATGACAAAGAGTCCGGCCTGCATGGTCTTAATTCATCTGACTCAAGCTTCGACAAGAATGCTCCTGTCAAAGAGAGGGGGAGCTATGGAGAAGAATTGCTTGTACTAAGTCCCCAGACTGAGGAACCTGAGCAAGAAGCCCCTACGCAAACACCTGCTACCGGCAAGGCTAAGAAGAAGAAGAAAAAGAAGAAGAGGACAGCAGTTGTTGATGAAGCAGAGAAAGCATATCTCAACCTGACTGATGAACAGCTCCTAAACCATTTAGTTTGGGAGTATGTGCAAGAAGAAAGGCAGAAGGAGATGCAAGGATTACCAGTACCTGACTCCCCTCAAAAGAACAAATAGAAGCACGAAGAGACCTCGCCCGTGGAATGGCGAGCTTTAAGAGAGGGGGAATGTAAGGAGGTTGCTTTCCCTGCTCCTTGCCTGGAACCACATAGTCAGACAGCTGGGTTGTTGGGGGAAAGACGTTCTGCCCTGGACAGAGGGGACCAGGGGACTGCTGGGAAGAGAGAGGGGAGTGGTCAGAAAAGTGCGGGAGAGCAGAGAGAAGGCAGCGCGCCAAAGAGAGGGCAGGCTGCAGCGCCGTGCTCCCCTAAAAGTAGTGCTCCCCGTGAGGGCACTGAGGCTGAGATACCCACCAGAGTGAAGGCTGGATGTGGGGGTGTAGATTTGGAAGCCTCCTGAATCAGAGACAGTGACTATGCAGCCCTGGTGACCGCAGTGACAAGCAAAGATCCCTGAATGTGATAAGTAACTGCCAGTGTGTGTGTGACACCGTTACTACAGAGAGACTGTCAGCCTGGTGCACAGAGGCTCTTGCAGCAGCGACGGAGACTGTGCTATTTCCTGGTTCCAGTTTCACTTTGAGAAGAACAGGCTGCAAAAGTTTAACCCCGGAGTCTCCAGGAGTCTCCAGTTCTCAGAAGACCGGAAAGACTACAGACTCTTTAAGTGCTGCTGGTGACTGTACCCACATTGGAATAAGGACCCTTCAGTCAGGACCTCCCTGGACTGATAAGTTACCAGAAGACTCGTTAACCCTTTCGTTTCCGCTTAACTGTTTACTATTGATTTACCTCTATTAACCCCCCTGTTTACTCCCTGCAAGGAGAATCTATTCCTGTTAATAAATTCCCCTCAACAGTTGGTCTGTCTGTTCCGTGGTGACATACGCAACCCTGCACTCTATTACACTTGTATAGTACTGTATATTCACATCTGATTTCAGCACATAGAATATATATATATATATATATATATATATATACATACAGTATGGTTCAGTACGGTCATCGCTAAGGGCCGCAATAACCAACAAAAAACCTCTCCCCCGACAGCTGCAGCCTCAGATCTATATGAAGATTCAAGCCTGGTAATGCAATTCTCCATGAATTCTTTTGTGGGAATAGCACAAAAACGGGCTTTAAGATCTTCCCATATACTGTCCGCCTGTGATGCATCTCCATGTGACAATCCCTATGGTTCTCCAGGAAATGGAGAAGGTCACAGTGAAGCAAGGAATGACCTTCCCAACAAAGAGCTGAAGTCTGCAATATCGGGATGTGCTATGTTGATACGCTTTTGGATAGTGTTATTGGATGCCTGTGTCAGGGGAGCAGGGTCCCAGGATCTATTCACTTCACTAAGAACGCGCCTTGCTCATGGAGGCGCAGGCACCTTGTCTGCCATTTTATGCGGGGGGGGGCCTGTCTCCTGGGATCGAGGGAGTATCTTTGGCTGCCAAAGCTCTGCGCTCTGTCATATCGTCCCTCCCAGTCTGTGCAGAAGTGGCATCTCTGTGGACGGCAGGGAAGAGTTTAGTGATCCCCTAAGATCTTCATCCTTACACACAGTAATGGACGCCAATTGAGCCAAAGCCATTTTGGAGACTGCAATCTGCAGCATGGAGCCCGCCGAGCTTCTCAGAAAACAAGCGATTCCTGATGCAGTCACCACAGGAGGGTATCCACTCTTTGGGCAGGTGCTTTTATTGCCCATTGTTGGCAATTGGGTTCGGTTAGCGTTCTCAAGACGGGTCCGCAGTCATTCCTGAGGAGCGTCACTCCTCCATAGCCATGCCACGCCAACAATATTGAGTTTTGAAACACCTAAGGCCACAATCCTTATAGTTAGGGTAACATGCATCGCATCAACAATAGCCCAAATTTAGAAAAAATGCAGCTAAAGTATATTAAAAACATCCAGTTTGTTTAGAATATATAAAAAGAGAACAAACATGACATTCGATAATAATGAGATAATACAGGTAAGACAAGGGAACACCTGGTATAAATATATAAATAAAAAGATTAAAAAAAGACCAAAGTTGGTATACAGACTGATTAATAAATAAATGAAATGCGAAATGTGCGTTGGGTGCGGTGAGTCCCTGGTCTTTATTCTCTCCCTGACTGATTTTGCCATAGGATATAGGAGTTTTTGGCCACGATTGTAGACTTTTTACTGAGCTGTATACCACTCTGCTCATGCTTAGGGCTCGTGAACATGACCGTACTATAGATCCAAGGGTGATCCAACAAAACATTAGATCACACTCGGACCAATGTTATTCTATGGGGCTGTGCACCTGTCCGATTTTTTCCTCTGACATAGCCGGTCATTTGAAAAATATTTTAGCATGCCTGAGTATGATCTGATATTTGGATCATACTTGGCCATGCAAGTCATACAAGATATTTGGATCGTACTTGGCCATGCAAGTCAACGAGTCCATGGAAACCATTGTACCGCACTCGAATGTCATCAATTTCCATTAACTGACAGAATGGAGAAGAATGAGCAATTTGTTTTCCATCTTCTCCTTATCCCAGAGAATCGGATCACACTATAATCACACTCTGATCAGAGTCTGATTTGCCTAATCAACCCAACTCTTTCAGATTAGATAAGATACTCTCATGTGACTCTAGCCTTACTGTCACGGGGTTACCGCATCTGAACGGAGCCAGAAGGCTGCAGCATCTGGTTGCTTCTACTCCGCCACTGAGAAGAAGCACTTCTCCAGTTTATTAAATGTATTTATTTCTTCCAGCAGAACAGGGGGTTAATCGGCCATGTTGGAAATTCCTGTGTTCAGCTGTGCTCAGTTAGCCACTCCTTTTCCCTATAAATCTGGGCTCTATTACCTTGCCCTTGTCAGAGTTAGCACTTGCTGCATGACAATAGGAGGGAGAGAAGTTGGTTTAGAAAGGATTGCTGGAGGAGTTAGAAGCGACCGTTGCTTGGTTTGTACGCTTGGTAATGCCTTATCCTTCCCTGTTTTGCTTTCTTCCCCTTCCTGCACACCCTGGTGAATACCTCTGTTGTATGTGAGTGAATATTTGTGTGTGTGTGTAGTTTTCTGTTAATCCTTGTCTTTGTTGCCCTGTTTGTCGGGTTGGTGTACTGCGGTACACAGTAGCGCTTCCTGCTTCCCTGATGAAGGGAAGATGAAAGGCTAATTTCGGAGATAAGGCAAGGGTGGAGGCCCTGGCATCTTCGCAATCTGAAGCATCCCTGAGAACAGGGCGAGCTATGGTGCCCCCTAGTATTAGGGCCAGGATAGGAGCCCCTGGTCCCAGGTCATTTGACAGTTGTGTCGTGACACTTACATTGAGCAATCGATGGCATCTTAAACCTGGATTTGAACCAATCAAAACTGATTTTCAGTTGCAACAACATATCAAAACTTTTTTTTAAATTATATGAACCCTTTAGGATTTTAAACCATTTATAATGAGAAAGAATGCAATAAAAAAATCGAAATCATATTTATATTAGTTATAATAATGAAACCATAAAAATATGTGTAAATCTTACAGCTTAGAGCTGTCAAATAGAAAACACTGGTTAGCCTGTTCTTTATGTATTAACTGGACAATCTAATTTTACTATAAATAGTGAAAGTTATTTATTGTTTCTTGAATACAATTTACTCTTGCCAATCTGTAGCTTATTCCAGTTATGTATTTCAAAGCAATAAAGTCTTGGTAATTATCCAGGCATGCACACAAGCCACTGACCCGACTTTATGAAAGTCATAAACTAGGAAAATTGTTTTGTAATTGTCATGCAATTTATTTTGCCAACTAAAGCAATTTAAATGTCAAAGAAAAGCAGATCTGTATTTCATATAGTATGATCATCACCAGCATTGCCCGAAAGTGGCCTTACTATATTATGCATTCTGTTATCATTGCCATTATCATTTTTAATAGTCAATGTCATACAACATTACACAGGCCCAGCCTGCTAGTATATCAGTGTAATAAACCCAGTCAGAAAACACTTTTGGGACCAATACAAAAAAGTTCTCATTCACTATGCACTAGTACCAAATCCAGAAAAAGAGAAAGCTACAAATCTGCAGTCATTCTATGTGACTGCAGATTTGTGAATCTTCATATCACTTGGCCACATTCCGATTAGACGTGTGCAAACGTTGTGGCGGGAACTATGCATCTTGTATCTGGCAATAGTCATTATTAGGGTTGAGCGAAACGGGTCGTTCATTTTCAAAAGTCGCCGACTTTTGGCAAAGTCGGCGTCTCATGAAACCGAGCCGATCCCAGCGTTGCATCGGCCATGCGGTACGCGACTTTCGCGCCAAAGTCGCGTTTCAATGACGCGAAAAGCGCCATTTCTCAGCCAATGAAGGTGAACGCAGAGTGTGGGCAGCGTGATGACATAGATCTCAGTCCCCACCATCTTAGAGAAGGGCATTGCAGTGAGTGGCTTGCTTTCTGCGGCGTCACAGGGGCTATAAAGGGGCGTTCCCGCCGACCGCCATCTTACTGCTGCTGATCTGAGCGTAGGGAGAGGTTGCTGCCGCTTCTTCAGAAGCAGGGATAGTGATAGGCAGGGTACATAAAGCTGCAAACCGCTTGTGCTGTAGCAATTTCCACTGTCCAACACCACCTTTTGTTTGCAGGGACAGTGGAAGCTACATTTTTTTTTCCTCAGCGCTGTCGCTCATTGGGCTGCCCTAGAAGGCTCCCTGACCCTGATAGCTGCGTTGCTGTGCCTGTGTGTGTACGACGCTGTGCAAACCAACTGCTTTTTTCAAAGCACAAATCCTCTTGTTCCTTCCTTTCTGCACAGCTATCTTTTTTGTTTCTCCACACTTTTTATTTAATTTGTGTATCAGTCCACTCCTTATTGCTGCCTGCCATACCTGGCTGAGATTACTGCAGGGAGATAGTAATTGTAGGACAGTCCCTGTTTTTTTTTTTGTTTGTTTTTTGGGAGATTAAGATTGGCATTTCTGCTAGAGTGCCATCCCTGTGTGTGCCATCTCTAAGGCTGGTTTCACACTTGCGTTTTTATCTGCATGCGTTTTTTTAAAAAACGCATGTGTGAAAAAACGCATGTAATCGCGGCAAAACGCCGCGTTTTTTAGACGCATGCGTTTTTTTTTTTCCCATGAAAAAATCAACTAGAAAATCCACTAATAGTAGAATTAACTAGGGTTAGGGTTAGCTTTTTATTAGAAGAATGTCCTGGTCACCGTAACCCTAACCCCTAAACGTAACTGAAATACGTGGCACTGAAATACGTGGCACTGAAATACGTGGTACGTGGCACTGAAATACGTGGCACTGAAATACGTGGCACTGAAATACGTGGCACTGAAATACGTGGTACGTGGCACTGAAATACGTGGCACTGAAATACGTGGTACGTGGCACTGAAATACGTGGCACTGAAATACGTGGTACGTGGCACTTAAATACGTGGCACTTAAATACGTGGCACTATGACTGTCAGAAAATGTTCATTAAACGGTTAGGGGTGAGGTTAGGGGTAGAGTTAGGGTTAGGGTTTGGATCCCTTTTATCACCTTGATGGTGGTGGGTGGCTTTTCAGTCTGTTTTCTGGGTTTTTTCTATAAAAACGCATGCGTTTTTAATGCAAACAAACACATGTTCTTAAAAACGCATGCGTTTACATAGACAGCAATGCATTTTTTTGCCGCGAAAAAACGCATGCGTTTTTTCGCGGCAAAAAAAACGCGCAAAAAAATACTACAGGTTGCATTTTTGAAAATGAACGCATGCAGAAAAAAAACGCATGCGTTTGAAAACGCGACCAAACGCAAACAAAAAAAACGCATGCGTTTTCAATGTTAAATATAGGGGGAAAAAACGCATGCGTTTTTTGTGCAAAAAACGCTGCAGACAAAAACGCAAGTGTGAAACCAGCCTAAGGCTGTGTGCACACGTTCAGGACTTATAATGAGTGGGGGATGCAGGACAGGACTAAAGCTGTGTGCACACGTTCAGGATGTATGAGTGGGGGGGCACAGGACAGGACTAAGGCTGTGTGCACACGTTCAGGATTTATAATGAGTGGGAGACACAGGACAGGACTAAGGCTGTGTGCACACGTTCAGGATTTATAATGAGTGGGGGGCACAGGACAGGACTAAGGCTGTATGCACACGTTCAGGATTTATAATGAGTGGGGGCACAGGACTAAGGCTGTGTGCACACGTTCAGGATCTATAATGAGTGGGGGGGCACAGGACAGGACTAAGGCTGTGTGCACACGTTCAGGATCTATAATGAGTGGGGGGGCACAGGACAGGACTAAGGCTGTGTGCACACGTTCAGGATTTATAATGAGTGGGGGGCACAGGACAGGACTAAGGCTGTGTGCACACATTCAGGATCTATAATGAGTGGGGGGGCACAGGACAGGACTAAGGCTGTGTGCAAACGTTCAGGATATATAATGAGTGAAGGGCACAAGACAGGACTAAGGCTGTGTGCACACGTTCAGGACTTATAATGAGTGGGGGGCACAGGACAGGACTAAGGCTGTGTGCACACGTTCAGGACTTATAATGAGTGGGGGATGCAGGACAGGACTAAGGCTGTGTGCACACGTTCAGGATGTATGAGTGGGGGGGCACAGGACAGGACTAAGGCTGTGTGCACACGTTCAGGATTTATAATGAGTGGGAGACACAGGACAGGACTAAGGCTGTGTGCACACGTTCAGGACTTATAATGAGTGGGGGCACAGCACAGGACTAAGGCTGTGTGCACACGTTCAGGATTTATAATGAGTGGGGGGCACAGGACAGGACTAAGGCTGTGTGCACACGTTCAGGACTTATAATGAGTGGGGGCACAGCACAGGACTAAGGCTGTGTGCACACGTTCAGGATTTATAATGAGTGGGGGCACAGGACAGGACTAAGGCTGTGTGCACACATTCAGGATTTATAATGAGTGGGGGGCACAGGACAGGACTAAGGCTGTGTGCACACGTTCAGGACTTATAATGAGTGGGGGGCACAGGACAGGACTAAGGCTGTGTGCACACGTTCAGAATTTATAATGAGTGGGGGGCACAGGACAGGACTAAGGCTGTGTGCACACGTTCAGGACTTATAATGAGTGGGGGGCACAGGACAGGTCTAAGGCTGTGTGCACACGTTCAGGATTTATAATGAGTGGGGGCACAGGACAGGACTAAGGCTGTGTGCACACGTTCAGGACTTATAATGAGTGGGGGCACAGGACAGGACTAAGGCTGTGTGCACACGTTCAGGATTTATAATGAGTGGGGGGCACAGGACAGGACTAAGGCTGGTTTCACACTTGCGTTTTTATCTGCATGCGTTTTTTAAAAAAACGCATGTGTGAAAAAACGCATGTAATCGCGGCAAAACGCCGCGTTTTTTAGACGCATGCGTTTTTTTTTTTCCCATGAAAAAATCAACTAGAAAATCCACTAATAGTAGAATTAACTAGGGTTAGGGTTAGGGGTAGCTTTTTATTAGAAGAATGTCCTGGTCACCGTAACCCTAACCCCTAAACGTAACTGAAATACGTGGCACTGAAATACGTGGCACTGAAATACGTGGTACGTGGCACTGAAATACGTGGCACTGAAATACGTGGCACTGAAATACGTGGCACTGAAATACGTGGTACGTGGCACTGAAATACGTGGCACTGAAATACGTGGTACGTGGCACTGAAATACGTGGCACTGAAATACGTGGTACGTGGCACTTAAATACGTGGCACTTAAATACGTGGCACTATGACTGTCAGAAAATGTTCATTAAACGGTTAGGGGTGAGGTTAGGGGTAGAGTTAGGGTTAGGGTTTGGATCCCTTTTATCACCTTGATGGTGGTGGGTGGCTTTTCAGTCTGTTTTCTGGGTTTTTTCTATAAAAACGCATGCGTTTTTAATGCAAACAAACACATGTTCTTAAAAACGCATGCGTTTACATAGACAGCAATGCATTTTTTTGCCGCGAAAAAACGCATGCGTTTTTTCGCGGCAAAAAAAACGCGCAAAAAAATACTACAGGTTGCATTTTTGAAAATGAACGCATGCAGAAAAAAAACGCATGCGTTTGAAAACGCGACCAAACGCAAACAAAAAAAACGCATGCGTTTTCAATGTTAAATATAGGGGGAAAAAACGCATGCGTTTTTTGTGCAAAAAACGCTGCAGACAAAAACGCAAGTGTGAAACCAGCCTCACTCAGTGGGCCATAGAAAGCCTTTTTTTTTTATTATTTGGTTTCTAAAGTCTCCCTGAAAAAAAAAAAAAAATTCAAACAGTGGGAGATTAATATTGCCCTTTCTGCTTGTCTGCCACTCCTGACTCCTGTGTGTGCCATCTCTCACTCAGTGGGCCATAGAAAGCCTTTTTTTTTTATTATTTGGTTTCTAAAGTCTCCCTGAAAAAAAAAAAAAAATCAAACAGTAGGAGATTAATATTGCCCTTTCTGCTTGTGTGCCACTCCTGACTCCTGTGTGTGCCATCTCTCACTCAGTGGGCCATAGAAAGCCTTTGTTTTTTTTATTATTTGGTTTCTAAAGTCTCCCTGAAAAAAAAAAAAAAATTCAAACAGTAGGAGATTAATATTGCCCTTTCTGCTTGTGTGCCACTCCTGACTCCTGTGTGTGCCATCTCTCACTCAGTGGGCCATAGAAAGCCTTTGTTTTTTTTATTATTTGGTTTCTATAGTCTCCCTGAAAAAAAAAAAAATTCAAACAGTGGGAGATTAATATTGCCCTTTCTGCTTGTGTGCCACTCCTGACTCCTGTGTGTGCCATCTCTCACTCAGTGGGCCATAGAAAGCCTTTTTTTTTATTATTTGGTTTCTAAAGTCTCCCTGAAAAAAAAAAAAAAAAATTCAAACAGTGGGAGATTAATATTGCCCTTTCTGCTTGTGTGCCACTCCTGACTCCTGTGTGTGCCATCTCTCACTCAGTGGGCCATAGAAAGCCTTTGTTTTTTTTATTATTTGGTTTCTAAAGTCTCCCTGAAAAAAAAAAAAAATTCAAACAGTGGGAGATTAATATTGCCCTTTCTGCTTGTCTGCCACTCCTGACTCCTGTGTGTGCCATCTCTCACTCAGTGGGCCATAGAAAGCCTATTAATTTTTTTGCTTGATTTGGGTTCTAAAATCTACCTGAAAAAAAAAAACACTACATCAATCAGTGGGAGAAAAATATTGGCCTCAGTCAGGGCTTGTGTGCCACTCCTGACTCCTGTGTGTGCCATCACTCACTCAGTGGGCCATAGAAAGCCTATTAATTTTTTTGCTTGATTTGGGTTCTAAAATCTACCTGAAAAAAAAACACTACATCAATCGGTGGGAGAAAAATATTGGCCTCAGTCAGGGCTTGTGTGCCACTCCTGACTCCTGTGTGTGCCATCTCTCACTCAGTGGGCCATAGAAAGCCTATTAATTTTTTTGCTTGATTTGGGTTCTAAAATCTACCTGAAAAAAAATCACTACATCAATCAGTGAGAGAAAAATATTGGCCTCAGTCAGGGCTTATGTGCCACTCCAGACTCCTGTGTGTGCCATCTCTCACTCAGTGGGCCATAGAAAGCCTATTAATTTTTTTGCTTGATTTGGGTTCTAAAATCTACCTGAAAAAAAATCACTACATCAATCAGTGGGAGAAAAATATTGGCCTCAGGGCTTGTGTGCCACTCCTGACTCCTGTGTGTGCCATCTCTCACTCAGTGGGCCATAGAAAGCCTATTTTTTTTTTTGCTTGATTTGGGTTCTAAAATCTACCTGAAAAAAAAACACTACATCAATCAGTGGGAGATTAATATTGCCCTTTCTGCTTGTGTGCCACTCCTGACTCCTGTGTGTGCCATCTCTCACTCAGTGGGCCATAGAAAGCCTATTAATTTTTTTGCTTGATTTGGATTCTAAAATCTACCTGAAAAAAAATCACTACATCAATCAGTGGGAGAAAAATATTGGCCTCAGGGCTTGTGTGCCACTCCTGACTCCTGTGTGTGCCATCTCTCACTCAGTGGGCCATAGAAAGCCGATTTTTTTTTTGCTTGATTTGTGTTCTAAAATCTACCTGAAAAAAAAACACTACATCAATCAGTGGGAGATTAATATTGCCCTTTCTGCTTGTGTGCCACTCCTGACTCCTGTGTGTGCCATCTCTCACTCAGTGGGCCATAGAAAGCCTATTAATTTTTTTGCTTGATTTGGGTTCTAAAATCTACCTGAAAAAAAAAACACTACATCAATCGGTGGGAGAAAAATATTGGCCTCAGTCAGGGCTTGTGTGCCACTCCTGACTCCTGTGTGTGCCATCTCTCACTCAGTGGGCCATAGAAAGCCTATTAATTTTTTATTATTTGGTTTCTAAAGTCTCCCTGAAAAATAAAAAAAAAATAAAACAGTGGGAGATTAATATTGCCCTTTCTGCTTGTGTGCCACTCCTGACTCCTGTGTGTGCCATCTCTCACTCAGTGGGCCATAGAAAGCCTTTGTTTTTTTATTATTTGGTTTCTAAAGTCTCCCTGAAAAAAAAAAAAAAATTCAAACAGTAGGAGATTAATATTGCCCTTTCTGCTTGTGTGCCACTCCTGACTCCTGTGTGTGCCATCTCTCACTCAGTGGGCCATAGAAAGCCTATTAATTTTTTATTATTTGGTTTCTAAAGTCTCCCTGAAAAAGAAAAAAAAAAGAAAACAGTGGGATTAATATTGACATTTGTGCTTGAGTGACAGTCCTGCGTGTGTGGCATCTCTGTGATTTGGTGCCACAGAAAACAGAGTGTGTAACATTGTGCCTGATTTTCCTTGTGGTCTCACCAACCTGTTAAGGGATATTGAAATCATACTGAAGTTATAGCTCACCGTGTAAGTTGTTTAACAGCAACAAATAAAGTTACTTTGGTTAAGATTTTAAAACAATGAGGAAGTCTGGTGCAAGAGGTCGTCGTGGGCGTTCATTGTCAGCTGGTAATGATGGTAGTGGTAGTGGAGCATCAGGTGGTCGTGGGGATAAAAATATTCCACCTAAGTCTGGAGCTGTGGAGCCAGTTTCGTCGTCTGGCTACACAAGGCCTCGAACGCTCTCTTTTCTGGGAGTACGAAAACCGCTTTTAAAGGCGGAGCAGCAACAGCAAGTTTTGGCTTACATTGCAGACTCAGCCTCTAGCTCTTTTGCCTCCTCTTCTGAAACTGATAAATGTAAAAGCAGCGCGTCGCTTGTGGATGTTCACAGTCAGGGACAAGTCGCTTCCTTGTCCTCTTCAGCAAAAACTACAACAAGAGAGAAGGATGCAGCAGGCGACACAACGGGTTACTCCATGGAGCTCTTTACACATACCGTCCCTGGCTTAGAAAGTGAAACACTTAACAGGCCATGCCCATTACAAGTAGATTCTGACATGGAGTGCACTGATGCACAGCCACAGCCAGAGTACTATGCTGCTCCTTTGACTCAGACCACCGCATTTCCCTCTCAGGGTACTGATCCACAATCAGACCCTGATGAGACTATGTTGCCCCGCCACGAACGCTATACCACCGACCGACACAGTGACACAGACGAAGTTGCACACGAGCTCGAAGAGGAGGTAATAGATGACCCAGTTGTTGACCCCGATTGGCAGCCATTGGGGGAACAGGGTGCAGGCAGCAGTAGTTCAGAAGCGGAGGTGGAGGAGGGGCCGCAGCAGGCATCAACATTGCAACAGGTTCCATCTGAGGGGCCCGTATCTGGCCCAAAACGCGTGTCAAAGCCAAAACCTGTTGGAGGACAGCGTGGCCATTCGGTTAAAGCTCAGTCTGCAATCCCTGAAAAGGGATCCGATGCTAGGAAGAGTGCAGTCTGGCATTTTTTTAAACAACATCCAATTGATCAGCGCAAAGTCATCTGTCAAAAATGTTCAACTAGCTTAAGCAGAGGTCAGAATCTGAAAAGTCTAAATACTAGTTGCATGCATAGACACTTAACTGTTATGACCCCAATGGCAGAGGGTCTCAGGAATAATTGCTAAGTCTGCAAACACAGAAAACCAGCTCATAGGGCAGTGGTAACTGGGCTGACCATATATCTAATCCTAGCACCACAAATACCAGCAGCCAGGGAACGTGCTTACGTTGATTCTAGACGTCTCGCGCCAGCCGGAGAACTAACTAACCCTAGAAGGGAAAAGAAAGACCTTTCTTGCCTCCAGAGAATAGACCCCAAAAGTTGGATACAAGCCCCCAACAAATAATAACGGTGAGGTAAGAGGAAAAGACAAACATAAGAATGAGCTAGGTATTTAGCAAAGAGAGGCCCACTAGCTAATAGCAGAATATAGAAAGATAACTTATATGGTCAGCAAAAACCCTATCAAAAATATCCACACTGGAAATTCAAGAACCCCCGAACCGTCTAACGGCCCGGGGGGAGAACACCAGCCCCCTAGAGCTTCCAGCAAGGTCAGGAATCACATTTAGTACAAGCTGGACAAAAATGAGAGCAAGCAAATAACCCAAAAAACAAAGAAGCAGGACTTAGCTTAATTTTGCACGAACCAGGACCAACAGATAGGAGCAAACAGAATGTGTCTGATTACAACGATGCCAGGCACTGGACTAAGGATCCAGGAGGTTTATATAGCAACACCCCTGAACTAACGACCCAGCTGGGTGCAAACTGAGGGAAGAAAATCCCAGAGTCATATCACTAGTAACCACAAGAGGGAGCCAAAAAGTCTAATTCACAACAGTACCCCCCCCTTAAGGAGGGGTCACCGAACCCTCACCAAGACCACCAGGGCGATCAGGATGAGCAGCGTGAAAGGCACGAACTAAATCGGCCGCATGCACATCAGAGGCAACCACCCAGGCATTATCCTCCTGACCATAGCCCTTCCACTTGACCAAATACTGAAGCCTCCGTCTGGAGAGACGAGAATCCAAGATCTTCTCAACCACGTACTCCAACTCGCCCTCAACCAACACCGGAGCAGGAGGCTCAGCAGAAGGAACCACAGGCACAACGTAGCGTCGCAATAAAGACCTATGGAACACGTTGTGAATGGCAAACGAAACCGGAAGATCCAAGCGAAAGGACACTGGATTAAGGATTTCCAATATCTTGTAAGGGCCGATGAAGCGAGGCTTAAATTTAGGAGAGGAGACCTTCATAGAAACAAATTGAGAAGACAGCCACACCAAATCCCCAACACGAAGTCGGGGACCCACACCGCGGCGGCGGTTGGCAAAACGCTGAGCCTTCTCCTGTGGCAATTTTAAGTTGTCCACCACATGATTCCAGATCTGCTGCAACCTATCCACCACAGAATCTACTCCAGGACAGTCAGAAGGCTCCACATGTCCCGAGGAAAAACGAGGATGGAAACCAGAGTTGCAGAAAAATGGCGAAACCAAAGTAGCGGAACTAGCCCGATTATTAAGGGCAAACTCAGCCAACGGCAAGAAGGTCACCCAATCATCCTGATCTGCCGAAACAAAACACCTCAAATAAGCCTCCAGAGTCTGATTAGTTCGCTCCGTTTGTCCATTAGTCTGAGGATGAAAGGCAGACGAGAACGACAAATCAATGCCCATCCTAGCACAAAAGGATCGCCAGAACCTGGAAACAAACTGGGATCCTCTGTCAGACACAATATTCTCAGGAATGCCGTGTAAACGAACCACATTCTGAAGGAACACAGGAACCAGATCGGAAGAGGAAGGCAGCTTAGGCAAAGGCACCAAATGGACCATTTTCGAGAAGCGATCACATACCACCCAGATGACAGACATACCCTGAGACACCGGGAGATCAGAAATGAAATCCATGGAAATGTGTGTCCAAGGCCTCTTCGGGACAGGCAAGGGCAAGAGCAACCCGCTGGCACGAGAACAGCAAGGCTTAGCTCGAGCACAAGTCCCACAGGACTGCACAAATGACCGCACATCCCGTGACAAGGAAGGCCACCAAAAGGACCTAGCCACCAGATCTCTGGTGCCAAAAATTCCCGGATGACCAGCCAACACCGAGGAATGAACCTCAGAAATGACTCTGCTGGTCCACTTATCAGGAACAAACAGTCTGTCAGGTGGACAAGAGTCAGGTCTACCAGCCTGAAATCTCTGCAACACGCGTCGCAAATCAGGAGAAATGGCTGACAAAATAACTCCCACTTTAAGAATACCAACAGGTTCTGCAACTCCAGGAGAGTCAGGCACAAAGCTCCTTGAAAGAGCATCAGCCTTCTCATTCTTTGAACCTGGTAAATACGAGACCACAAAGTCAAAACGGGAGAAAAACATTGACCAGCGGGCCTGTCTAGGATTCAGGCGTTTAGCAGACTCGAGATACATCAAATTTTTGTGATCAGTCAAGACCACCACACGATGCTTAGCACCCTCGAGCCAATGACGCCACTCCTCAAATGCCCACTTCATGGCCAGTAACTCCCGATTGCCAACATCATAATTCCGCTCAGCAGGCGAAAACTTCCTAGAGAAGAAAGCACATGGTCTCATTACTGAGCAACCAGGGCCTCTCTGTGACAAAACGGCCCCTGCCCCAATCTCAGAAGCATCCACTTCGACCTGAAAGGGAAGTGAGACATCAGGCTGGCACAAAACAGGCGCCGAAGTAAACCGGCGCTTCAACTCTTGGAACGCCTCCACGGCTGCAGGAGCCCAGTTAGCAACATCAGAACCTTTCTTGGTCATATCCGTCAAAGGTTTAACAACGCTAGAAAAATTAGCGATAAAACGACGGTAGAAGTTAGCAAAATCCAAGAACTTCTGAAGACTCTTAACTGACGTGGGTTGAGTCCACTCATGAATAGCTCGGACCTTGACTGGGTCCATCTCCACAGCAGAAGGGGAAAAAATAAACCCCAAAAAGGGAACCTTCTGTACTCCAAAGAGACACTTTGAGCCTTTAACAAACAAAGCATTCTCACGCAAAACCTGAAACACCATCCTGACCTGCTCCACATGTGAGTCCCAATCTTCAGAGAAAACCAGAATATCATCCAGATAAACAATCATAAATTTATCCAGATACTTCCGGAAAATATCATGCATAAAGGACTGAAACACTGAGGGAGCATTAGAGAGCCCAAAAGGCATCACCAAGTACTCAAAATGACCTTCGGGCGTATTAAATGCAGTCTTCCATTCATCTCCTTGCTTAATGCGCACAAGGTTGTACGCACCACGAAGATCTATCTTGGTGAACCACTTGGCACCTTTAATCCAGGCAAACAAGTCCGACAACAGAGGCAAAGGATACTGAAATTTAACAGTGATTTTATTCAGAAGCCGATAGTCAATACAAGGTCTCAAAGATCCGTCCTTCTTGGCCACAAAAAAGAATCCCGCACCAAGAGGGGAAGAGGAAGGACGGATATGCCCCTTCTCCAGAGACTCCTTGATATACGAACGCATTGCGGCATGCTCAGGTACAGACAGATTAAATAATCTTCCCTTGGGAAATTTACTACCTGGAATCAAATCTATGGCGCAGTCACAGTCCCTATGAGGAGGCAGAGCACTGGATCTGGACTCGCTGAATACATCCTGATAATCAGACAAATACTCAGGAACTTCCGAAGGAGTAGAGGAAGCAATAGACACTGGCGGGGAATCAGCATGAATTCCCTGACAGCCCCAACTTGACACAGACATTGCCTTCCAATCCAAGACTGGATTGTGGGTCTTTAACCATGGCAGACCCAAAACGACCAAATCATGCATTTTATGCAGAACAAGAAAACGAATCACCTCCCGATGTTCAGGAGTCATGCACATGGTCACCTGCGTCCAAAACTGCGGTTTATTTATTTTATGGCGTAGCATCAATACCTCTAAGAGGAATAGGATTTACCAACGGTTCAAGAACAAAACCACAGCGCTTGGCAAATGACAGATCCATAAGACTCAGGGCAGCACCTGAATCCACAAACGCCATAACAGGGTAAGAAGACAAAGAGCAAATCAAAGTCACAGACAAAATAAATTTAGGTTGCAAATTACCAATGGCGACAGGACTAACAACCCTTGTTAGACGTCTAGAGCATGCTGATATAACATGTGTAGAATCACCACAGAAAAAACACAACCCATTCTGACGTCTATGATTTTTCCGCTCATTTCTAGTCTGAATTCTATCACATTGCATTAAATCAGGTGTTTGTTCAGACAACATCTCCAGAGGATTAGCGGTTTTGCGCTCCCGCAAACGCTGGTCAATTTGAATAGCCAGCGCCATAGAATCATTCAGATTTGTAGGAATGGGGAAACCCACCATCACATTCTTAATGGCCTCAGAAAGGCCATTTCTGAAATTTGCGGCCAGAGCACACTCATTCCACTGAGTAAGCACGGACCATTTCCGAAATTTTTGGCAATACACTTCAGCTTCATCCTGGCCCTGAGAAACAGCCAGCAAGGCTTTTTCTGCCTGAATTTCAAGATTGGGTTCCTCGTAAAGCAATCCGAGCGCCAGAAAAAACGCATCAATATTTGCCAATGCCGGATCTCCTGGCGCTAGGGAGAAAGCCCAATCCTGAGGGTCGCCCCGTAAAAAAGAAATAACAATTTTAACTTGCTGAGCTGAATCTCCAGATGAACGGGGTCTCAGAGAAAGAAACAATTTACAATTATTCATGAAATTCCTAAACCTAAATCGGTCTCCAGAAAATAATTCCGGAATAGGTATTTTAGGTTCAGACATAGGACTACTGGTAACAAAATCTTGTATGCCCTGCACACGAGCTGCCAGCTGGTTTACACTTGTAATCAAGGTCTGGACATTCATGTCTGCAGCAAGCACAAGCCACTCAAAGGTAAAGGGGAGGAAGAGAGGAAAGAAAAAAAAAACAAAAACTCAGAATTTCCTTTCTTATTATCCCACTTCTGCAATGCATTAAACATTCAATGTTGGCCTGGCATACTGTTATGACCCCAATGGCAGAGGGTCTCAGGAATAATTGCTAAGTCTGCAAACACAGAAAACCAGCTCATAGGGCAGTGGTAACTGGGCTGACCATATATCTAATCCTAGCACCACAAATACCAGCAGCCGGGGAACGTGCCTACGTTGATTCTAGACGTCTCGCGCCAGCCGGAGAACTAACTAACCCTAGAAGGGAAAAGAAAGACCTTTCTTGCCTCCAGAGAATAGACCCCAAAAGTTGGATACAAGCCCCCAACAAATAATAACGGTGAGGTAAGAGGAAAAGACAAACATAAGAATGAGCTAGGTATTTAGCAAAGAGAGGCCCACTAGCTAATAGCAGAATATAGAAAGATAACTTATATGGTCAGCAAAAACCCTATCAAAAATATCCACACTGGAAATTCAAGAACCCCCGAACCGTCTAACGGCCCGGGGGGAGAACACCAGCCCCCTAGAGCTTCCAGCAAGGTCAGGAATCACATTTAGTACAAGCTGGACAAAAGTGAGAGCAAGCAAATAACCCAAAAAACAAAGAAGCAGGACTTAGCTTAATTTTGCACGAACCAGGACCAGCAGATAGGAGCAAACAGAATGTGTCTGATTACAACGATGCCAGGCACTGGACTAAGGATCCAGGAGGTTTATATAGCAACACCCCTGAACTAACGACCCAGCTGGGTGCAAACTGAGGGAAGAAAATCCCAGAGTCATATCACTGCCACATGTATGCAGTCCTTGACCAGCTGGTCGAGGGTGCATACTGCTGTGCGAGATGTGAGCACATTGTGCATTTGGAAACCCAGATACTGGATCTAAATGTGCAGCTGGCAACACTGAGATCCATAGACAATATGGAGAGGAGTCTTCTGCTCACAGAGCAGACGCTCAATGGGATAGATGAGGAGGGGGATGGTAGGATGGAGCTGCAGGACAGTGTGGCAGTTAGCTGGGTGACAGATAGAAGGCGGGGTAGAGGGAAGAGTGCCAGGGAGGCTAGTCCTGATCTGGCACACCCCAATAAGTTTGCTAAGTTGGCAGATGAGGGGGGTGCCAGTACAGGGGTAGCACTGCTGCAGCCAGGCATGTCCTCTGAAAGCCGGAGGAGTGACTGCTCCAGTAAGGAGGGAAAAAGGAGAGCAGAGCAGGCCAGACAGGTGCTGGTAGTGGGGGACTCAATTATTAGGGGAACAGATAGGGCAATCTGTCACAAAGACAGGGATCGTCGGACGGTGTGCTGCCTACCTGGCGCTCGAGTCCGACACATCGCTGATCGGGTGGACAGATTACTGGGAGGGGCTGGTGAGGACCCAGCGGTCATGGTGCACATTGGCACAAATGACAAAGTTAGAGGTAGGTGGAAGGTCCTTAAAGATGATTTCAGGGAATTAGGCTGCAAGCTGAAAGCAAGGACCTCCAACGTGGTATTTTCCGAAATACTGCCTGTACCACGTGCCATGCCAGAGAGGCAACGGGAGATTAGGGAGGTTAATAAGTGGCTCAAGAATTGGTGTAGGAAGGAGGGGTTTGGGTTCCTGCAGAACTGGGCCGACTTCTCAGTTGGCTACAGGCTCTACGCTAGGGACGGGCTGCACCTCAATGGGGAAGGTGCAGCTGTGCTGGGGGAGAAAATGGTTAGAAGGTTGGAGGAGTGTTTAAACTAGGGATTGGGGGGGAGGGTATTCATTTTATAGGAGGGGAAGATAGTGCAGATAGAGACCTGGGCACAAATAAGGAAGTTGGGGGTGGCGGTGGCATGGGGGGTGGGGTTAGAACAGTTAGTAATTTAAGAAAGAATAGAGGTACAGAGAGTAACATCAAGTGCATGTATACTAATGCCAGAAGCCTCGCCAACAAAATGGATGAATTAGAACTAATGTTGTTGGAGCATAATTATGACATGGTGGGGATATCTGAGACGTGGCTGGATGAGAGCCATGACTGGGCTGTTAACTTGCAGGGCTATAGCCTTTTCAGAAATGACCGTACAGATAAGCGAGGGGGTGGGGTGTGTCTGTATGTAAAATCGACCTTAAAACCCATCCTGCGTGATAATATAGGTGAATCTAATGAAAATGTAGAGTCTCTGTGGGTGGAGATAAGGGGAGGGGGAAAAAATAATAAATTACTGATAGGGGTTTGTTATAAATCTCCAAAACTAATGGAAGCAATGGAGAATATCCTCGTAAAGCAAATAGATGAAGCTGCGACTCAAGGAGAAGTCATTATTATGGGGGACTTCAACTACCCTGAAATAGATTGGGGAACAGAAACCTGCAGTTCCAGCAAAGGTAATCGGTTTTTGACAACTATGAGAGACAATTACCTTTCACAACTGGTTCAGGACCCAACAAGGAGGGGGGCACTGCTAGACCTAATATTAACCAACAGGCCAGACCGCATATCAAATATAAGGGTTGGGGGTCACTTGGGGGATAGTGATCACAAAATAATAAGTTTTCATGTAACCTTTAATAAGATGGGTAGTAGGGGGGTGACAAGGACACTAAACTTCAGGAGGGCAAATTTCCAACGGATGAGAGAGGATCTTGGTGCAATTAACTGGGACGATATCCTGAGACACAAAAATACACAAAGAAAATGGGAGACGTTTATTAGCATCCTGGATAGGACCTGTGCACAGTATATACCGTATGGGAATAAACATACTAGAAATAGGAGGAAACCAATATGGCTAAATAGAGCTGTAAGGGGCGCAATAAGGGACAAAAAGAAAGCATTTAGAGAATTAAAGGAAGTAGGTAGTGAGGAGGCATTAAATAAATACAGAAAATTAAATACATTCTGTAAAAAGCAAATCAAGGCAGCAAAGATTGAGACAGAGAGATTCATTGCCAGAGAGAGTAAAAATAATCCCAAAATATTCTTTAACTATATAAATAGTAAGAAACTAAAAAATGACAGTGTTGGCCCCATTAAAAATAGTCTGGGTGAAATGGTGGATGAGGATGAGGAAAAAGCCAATATGCTAAATGACTTTTTTTCATCAATATTTACAAAAGAAAATCCCATGGCAGCCAATATGACTAGTGATAATAATTCCCCATTAAATGTCACCTGCTTAACCCAGCAGGAAGTACAGCGGCGTCTAAAAATAACTAAAATTGACAAATCTCCGGGCCCGGATGGGATACACCCCCGAGTACTGCAGGAACTAAGTACAGTCATTGATAGACCATTATTTTTAATCTTTAAAGACTCCATAATAACAGGGTCTGTACCACAGGACTGGCGTATAGCAAATGTGGTGCCAATATTCAAAAAAGGGGCAAAAACTGAACTCGGTAATTATAGGCCAGTAAGTTTAACCTCTACTGTGGGTAAAATCCTGGAGGGCATTCTAAGGGATGCTATCCTGGAGTATCTGAAGAGGAATAACCTCATGACCCAGTATCAGCACGGGTTTACTAGGGACCGTTCATGTCAGACTAATTTGATCAGCTTCTATGAAGAGGTAAGTTCCGGACTGGACCAAGGGAACCCAGTGGACGTAGTATATATGGACTTTTCCAAAGCTTTTGATACGATGCCACACAAAAGGTTGTTATATAAAATGAGAGTAATGGGGATAGGGGAAAATATGTGTAAGTGGGTTGAGAGCTGGCTCAGGGATAGGAAACAAAAGGTGGTTATTAATGGAGCACACTCGGACTGGGTCACGGTTAGCAGTGGGGTACCACAGGGGTCAGTATTGGGCCCTCTTCTTTTTAACATATTTATTAATGACCTTGTAGGGGGCATTCAGAGTAGAATTTCAATATTTGCAGATGACACTAAACTCTGCAGGGTAATCAATACAGGGGAGGACAATTTTATATTACAGGATGATTTATGTAAACTAGAAGCTTGGGCTGATAAATGGCAAATGAGCTTTAATGGGGATAAATGTAAGGTCATGCACTTGGGTAGAAGTAATAAGATGTATAACTATGTGCTTAATTCTAAAACTCTGGGCAAAACCGTCAATGAAAAAGACCTGGGTGTATGGGTGGATGACAAACTCATATTCAGTGGCCAGTGTCAGGCAGCTGCTACAAAGGCAAATAAAATAATGGGATGTATTAAAAGAGGCATAGATGCTCATGAGGAGAACATAATTTTACCTCTATACAAGTCACTAGTTCGACCACACTTAGAATACTGTGCACAGTTCTGGTCTCCGGTGTATAAGAAAGACATAGCTGAACTGGAGCGGGTGCAGAGAAGAGCGACCAAGGTTATTAGAGGACTGAGGGGTCTGCAATACCAAGATAGGTTATTACACTTGGGGCTATTTAGTTTGGAAAAACGAAGACTAAGGGGTGATCTTATGTTAATGTATAAATATATGAGGGGACAGTACAAAGACCTTTCTGATGCTCTTTTTAATCATAGACTTGAGACAGGGACAAGGGGGCATCCTCTACGTCTGGAGGAAAGAAGGTTTAAGCATAATAACAGATGCGGATTCTTTACTGTAAGAGCAGTGAGACTATGGAACTCTCTGCCGTATGATGTTGTAATGAGTGATTCATTAATTAAATTTAAGAGGGGACTGGATACCTTTCTGGAAAAGTATAATGTTACAGGGTATATACACTAGATTCCTTGATAAGGCGTTGATCCAGGGAACTAGTCTGATTGCCGTATGTGGAGTCGGGAAGGAATTTTTTTCCCCATGGTGGAGTTACTCTTTGCCACATGGGTTTTTTTTTGCCTTCCCCTAGATCAACATGTTAGGGCATGTTAGGTTAGGCTATGGGTTGAACTAGATGGACTTACAGTCTTCCTTCAACCTTAATAACTATGTAACTATGTAACTAGTAACCACAAGAGGGAGCCAAAAAGTCTAATTCACAACACTTAACCACCATGCATTTTCAAGCCTGGACTAACTACCAAACGTCCCTTAAGGTTGTAGCACCCTCGGCCAATGAAGCTAGTCAGCAACGCAACATCCCTTCCGTCACTGTAAGGCCACCATTTTCCGCACCACCGGCAGTATCTGTGCAGGTTTCTTTGCCAGCCAAAAGCAGTCAGGGTCAGGGAATCACCAGTTTTGTAGGAGGAAATATTGCATCTAGGGCACCGGCGGAAACAATACCGTCTCCAACCGTCTCTCAGTCTGCCATGTACACCGGCACACCCGAAAGTTCCACGATCTCCAGCTCTCCAGTCCAGCTCACCCTACATGAGACTCTGGTTAGAAAAAGGAAGTACTTATCCTCGCATCCGCGTACACAGGGTTTTAACGCCCACATAGCTAGACTAATCTCGTTAGAGATGATGCCCTACCGGTTAGTTGAAAGCAAAGCTTTCAAAGCCCTGATAAAGTACGCTGAACCACGATACGAGCTACCCAGTCGACACTTTTTTTCCAGAAAAGCCATCCCAGCCCTGCACCAGCATGTTAAACAGCGCATCGTCCATGCACTCAGGCAATCTGTGAGTACAAAGGTGCACCTGACTACAGATGCATGGACCAGTAGGCATGGCCAGGGACGTTATGTGTCCATCACGGCACACTGGGTGAATGTGGTGGATGCAGAGTCCACAGGGGACATCAATTTCGGGACAGTTGTGCCTAGCCCACGGTCTAGGAAACAGTTGGCTGTAGGCGTTCGCACCCCCTCCTCCTCCTCCTCGTTCTCCTGCAGAAGCTACAGCTCTTCCACAGACCGCAGTCGGCCAACCACTCCATCGGCAGATGACACTGTTGCACACCAGTTGTCCCATTATGGGCCAGCTACTGGCAAGCGTCAGCAGGCTGTATTGGCTATGAAGTGTTTGGGCGACAACAGACACACCGCGGAAGTTCTGTCCGAGTTCTTGCAACAAGAAACGCAGTCGTGGCTGGGCACAGTAGATCTTGAGGCAGGCAAGGTAGTGAGTGATAACGGAAGGAATTTCATGGCTGCCATCTCCCTTTCCCAACTGAAACACATTCCTTGCCTGGCTCACACCTTAAACCTGGTGGTGCAGTGCTTATTGAAAACTTATCCTGGTTTCTCCGACCTGCTCCTCAAAGTGGGTGGACTTTGCTCACATATCCGACGTTCGCCTGTACACTCCAGCCGTATGCAGACCTATCAGCGGTCTTTGAACCTTCCCCAGCATCGCCTAATCATAGACGTTGCAACAAGGTGGAACTCAACACTGCACATGCTTCAGAGACTGTGCCAACAGAGGCGGGCTGTTATGTTTTTGTGGGAGGATACACATACACGGGCAGGCAGTAGGATGGCAGACATGGAGTTGTCAGGTGTGCAGTGGTCGAAGATACAAGACATGTGTCAAGTCCTTCAGTGTTTTGAGGAATGCACACGGCTGGTTAGTGCAGACAACGCCATAATAAGCATGAGCATCCCCCTAATGCGTCTGCTGATGCAAAGTTTGACGCACATAAAGGATCAGGCGTCTGCACCAGAGGAAGAGGAAAGCCTTGATGACAGTCAGCCATTGTCTGGTCAGGGCAGTGTACAGGATGAGGTAGCGGGCGAAGAGGAGGTGGAGGACGAGGAGGATGATGGGGATGAGTATATTTTTAATGCGGAAGCTTTCCCGGGGGCACTGGAAATTGGTTGCGTGGCAAGGCCGGGTTCTGGTTTTTTGAGGGACACAAGTGACGTAGATTTGCCTGAAACTGCCCCTCAACCAATCACAACCGGAGATTTGACAACTGGAACTTTGGCTCACATGGCGGATTATGCCTTACGTATCCTAAAAAGGGACACACGCATTACGAAAATGATGAACGATGACGATTACTGGTTGGCCTGCCTCCTTGATCCACGCTATAAAGGCAAATTGCAAAATATTATGCCACATGAGAACTTGGAACTAATATTAGCAACCAAACAATCAACTCTTGTTGACCGTTTGCTTCAGGCATTCCCAGCACACAGCGCACGTGATCGTTCTCACACGAGCTCCAGGGGGCAGCAGACTAGGAGTGTTAGGGGTGCACACATCAGAAGTGGCGTTGGACAGAGGGGTTTTCTGACCAGGTTGTGGAGTGATTTTGCTATGACCGCAGACAGGACAGGTACTGCTGCATCAATTGAAAGTGACAGGCGACAACATTTGTCCAGTATGGTAACTAACTATTTTTCATCCATTATCGATGTTATCCCTCAACCGTCATTCCCATTTGATTACTGGGCATCAAAATTAGACACCTGGCCAGAATTGGCAGAATATGCATTGCAGGAGCTTGCTTGCCCGGCAGCAAGTGTCCTATCAGAAAGAGTATTCAGTGCTGCAGGTTCAATATTAACCGAAAAAAGGACTCGTCTGGCTACCCAAAATGTTGACGATGACGATCTAACATTCATTAAAATGAACCACAACTGGATTTCGAAATCTTGTGCCCCACCTTGCCCGGTCGACACCTAGCTTTCCTATGAAAAGCTCTTGCCTGTGGACTACTGTGAATTACTTTTCTAATGTCTAATTTTCTGCAGCTGATTGTCCAGCATACGACATGTTTACACCTCCCTAAATGGCCAAACTCCCCACACGGGGCCGTGGTATCGCGACTTGGCGCAAGCACCCGTGAGATTGCTGTTTGTCTGAAGAGGTGGGTGTGCTCGCTTTTGGTCGACGGCATTGCTACTGGGTCCCTCATAGTACAATAAAGTGTCTCTGGCGGTGGTGGTGCGCACCCAACGTCAGACACACTGTTGTAACATGAGGGGCCCTGGGCCTGTACCGCCGGCCACAAGAGAGTTCACCCACCCCCAGGTCAAACATTGCTCTACCACTTCCACAGTTATCTCTCACACTTCCACCAATATTTAGTCTATGCGATGACATCCTTCCACACCTGCCACTGACAATACCATTGTGTTGACATGTATGATGGTACTTAACATAGTCAGGGGCAGTTTCCTCTATTTACCACAGTAAATACTTTGCGCTAAATTAGTAGGTCTGAAACAACGCAGAGGATCCCACCCCTGAACCTAATGATTGCACCCTTTAGTGTTTTTATTTTGTTTTAATGCGAGACATTCACATTTAATTGTTGTTTTTGACTACTAACTGGCAGACACTCATTACAATCGGCCTCCGTTGACCAGAGCACTGCTGCCCGTGTACCCCTGGAACCAATTATAAAGTGCCTACAGCCAGCCCATTTTATTGTGTTAGGCCTTTGAAGCCTGTCTGCGGTCCCTCCTTCCACTAGGCCTACACTGACCAGACCACTGCTGCCTGTGTACCCCTGGAACCAATTTTAAAGTGCCTACAGCAGCCCATTTTATTGTGTTAGGCCTTCGAAGCCTGTCTGCGGTCCCTCCTTCCACTAGGCCTCCACTGACCAGACCACTGCTGCCCGTGTAACCCTGGAACCAATTATAAAGTGCCTACAGCAGCCCATTTTATTGTGTTAGGCCTTCGAAGCCTGTCTGCGGTCCCTCCTTCCACTAGGCCTTCACTGACCAGACCACTGCTGCCCGTGTAACCCTGGAACCAATTATAAAGTGCCTACAGCCAGCCCATTTTATTGTGTTAGGCCTTCGAAGCCTGTCTGCAGTCCCTCCTTCCACTAGGCCTCCACTGACCAGACCACTGCTGCCCGTGTAACCCTGGAACCAATTATAAAGTGCCTACAGCCAGCCCATTTTATTGTGTTAGGCCTTCGAAGCCTGTCTGCGGTCCCTCCTTCCACTAGGCCTCCACTGACCAGACCACTGCTGCCCGTGTAACCCTGGAACCAATTATAAAGTGCCTACAGCCAGCCCATTTTATTGTGTTAGGCCTTCGAAGCCTGTCTGCGGTCCCTCCTTCCACTAGGCCTACACTGACAAAGGTACACCTGACAACAGACACATGGACCTGTAGGCATGGCCATGGAAGGTTACGTGTCCTTTGTGGCTCAATGGGTTAATGTATTGGATGCATGGTCCACACAGGGGACAGCCTGCTAATTCTGTCTGCAGTCCCTAATTCAAGTTGTCCTCAACTGAATAAAGCTGAGCTTCTACCTTCCGGCTCTGATTAACTGCTGTTTTTAAACACATTGGTGGTTCTGGCCTA